>NC_140591.1:1183216364-1183816364 GCF_964204655.1 Triturus cristatus | reverse complement strand
GGTTCAGCGCACTGTCCGCCTTCTCACCAAACAGGCGAGTGCCATCAAAGGGCATGTCCATGAGGGTGTTCTGGACATCCCCGGAAAATGACGTGGACCGCATCCAGGCGTGGCGGCGGAGCGCCACCGTGGTGGAAATCGCCCGACCTAGCGAGTCCGTGGTGTCAAGCCCACATCGTATGGCGTGCCGTGCTGCATCCCTCCCATCGGCCAAAGCCTGGGTAAGACGCGTCCGGGCCTCCTCCGGACACAGGGGCAGCACGTCCTCCACCGTATCCCACAGGGAATGGGAATAACGGTCCAAGAGACAGGCGGTATTTAAGGACCGCAGGCCCAAACTAAGGGACGAGAACAGTTTCTTGCCAAACTGCTCGAGTCTCTTGGAATCCCGGTCCGGCGGAGCGGTCGGGAAGGAGGATTGGGAAGTAGAGGCCTGGATAACCAGACTCTCGGGGGTGGGGTGTTGGGACAGGAAACTGGGGTCGCCCGGAGCAGGGCGGTGGCGCCTGGCAACGTTCCTATCCACAGGAGGAACTGTGGAGGGCTTGGACCAGGTGCCCTGCAGAACGTCAGTGAGGGCCTCGTTGAACGGCAGCAGAGGCTCAGTGGAGCTTGCTGAGGTTTGAAGCACCTCAGTGAGGATGTTGGTCCTCACAGCCACGGCAGGCAACTCGAGCCCAAGGGCCTCAGCCGCCTTGCGCAGCACCACAGAAAATGCTGCACCCTCCTCCGAAGCCACGGTCGGAGGAGAAGTGAATCCAGCGTCTGGCGAGGTGTCCAGCCCGCTGGCCTCCCCCAGTTCATCTGCCCAGTCCTGAGAAAGCTGTGACTGAACAGCCAGAGGGTCCTCGAACCCTCCCAGTCGCCCCCTTCTTCCGATTCCTGATAAACAGGAGGAATGATCGGAACCGGACTGTAGAGATGGTAGGTCTCAAGCGGCGTCGGATGCGGCGTCGGCGGACGCCGTGCCGGCGTCGGGTCCGGATAAGGGCTAAACCGGGGCGTCGGCGTCACAGGCGTCGGCGTCGGTGGCGCCGGTGACGGCGGAGGAGTGACAAGGTCAACCGGCGTCGACTGGGGCCCAGGCAAGGGCCCCGCGGGGACCTGCGGCGTCGAGACCGGAGTCGTTGCCGGGGCCGGAGCCGCCGGCACGCGAGGTCGCCCAGTCGAGTCCGCGGGGCCCGAAGGCGCGCCAGCGGGCGTCGACGGCGGGGCCAGGCTCCTCATGGCCGAGAGGAAGGCACTGATCTCCGCCGGCGCCGCGTCAGCCCCAGGGACCGGAAGGTATGGGGGCGGACGCGGCGCCTGCGGCTCCGCCGGAGCCGCGGGGGTGGAACCACTTGGACCCTCGGCCGAGTCGCGCGACCGGCGAGGGGAGTCCGAAGAGCGATGTCGCCGCTTGGACTTCTTAGAGTGTTTGGACTTACCCGACGACTTGGAGCCCGACGAGCGATGGTGGCGTCGGCTAGGGCTCCGCGAGCGATCCTTGGACCTCCTCCTGGACCGGGATCGCGCACGACGCGGAGCCGAGTGGCGAAGCTCGAGAAGCTTGCGGGACCGCTCCCGCCTAGCCTTCGAAGTCAGGGCCTGACAGTCGTTGCACGACTCCACGTCGTGGTCGAGGCCTAAGCAGTAGAGGCACCGGCGGTGGTGATCGGTCACCGACATCAGTCGATGACAATCTTCGCAAGCCTTGAACCCAGGCATCCTACCGGCACCAGATGTCGACAGACAAGGATCAAAAATGATCAAAAAGATTTAGTCAAAAAAGACTAAAAGGGGTAGCTCTCCCGGATCTGCGCTTACTGGCGCGGAAAAAAGAAGAACTGACGTCAGCGCGCGAGGGCGGCGTCTAAGTACTCCGACGACGTCATCCCGGCGCACGACGCCGACGACGGACGCGGAGCCGCAGACGACGCCTAGCGACGCGCAAGGGGTATTGCTGACGAAAAATCTTCCGGATCCAGTCTGACGCCTGGGGATATTCTAAGGTGAGGAATCTAACTAACGTGTTTCTTTCAGATGTACACCTGTAGCTAAGGCCCAGGGATAACAGAATGCTCCACGACACAGAAAGGCTTCACATACAATAGGAATGAAGGTTGTATATCTCAATCAAAAATGTTAGTATAAGTTGCATGTGCCAACAGCGCCAACATAGTTATCTTCAGACTTTTCAAGAATAGTTGGTACCCGTTTTTTCATATTACACTATTATGAAAGATGCAACAAATGGAAGACTATTACGCCAACTACCATAGTTGGTAAAGCGAGCCTTTTCTACCATATAGATTCACAAAGACACCATCACTCGTTAACATTTTACCATCAATATACAGCAACTGTATACGATAAATCAGTTATTTCTTTTGCTCTCAATGGAGTATCATAATATGAGTACTCTACTTTGTCATTGTAGGAAAGAGCCTCTTTTGGACATGGTTAGCCACTCACTTTTTGCTTGGAAAATGATGTAATTTTGATAGTAATTGCACAGGATGCCTGCCAACCAGTTCCCCTGTGCCAGAAGCGCTCTCCCTAAACTGTACCTTTTGTTTCCCAATTGGCACAATTGCAGTACCCCTTGTAAGTTCATAGTAAATGGTAGCCCTGGTACCTAGGGCATGGGCACTGAAAAGGAACCCCAAGGGTAGCAGCACAACTTGTGCCACACTAGGGTACCCTCAACAGTCGACCTGGCACACTTCCATGCCATGCTCACAAAGACTGTATGGGATATATATATATAGTTAAGACACCCCTCTGGCAGGCCTTATAGCCCCAAGGCAGGGTGCACTATATCTCCTGTGAGGGCGTATCTGAATGAGACTCTCTCCCCCTGCAATATCCCTGTTGATTCTTGGATACTGTAAGTGAACAGGGAAGCCATGAAGAGTACATGGGCTGGACACTAGTCAGTATGAGTTCCTCCGCTCCATGATGGCTTCACTGTACTTTGGGATGTTTGATACCAGACATCTCTTAATAGACCTGCACTGATTCCAGTGTCAGAGTTTAATAATTGCACACAGGGGACCCCTGAATCCTACCAACCCTTAGTGTGGTCACCAACTGATCTAAGCCAGCCTGTCACCACCAGACAGAATTCTGACCTCATGGCGTGAGCGCAAGAGCGTTCAGAGGTCGAGAAGAAAGCCTGCCCTGGGCAGATGTGTTCACACCTTCCCCCTGTCAGGAAGAGTCATCTGTGGCGGGAAGTTTCAAAGGCCAGGCTGGCTCTGAAACGTAACCCCCAGCCTCTCCTGATAGAAGGAGTAGGCCCCCTCCTGTTATCATCCTGTTTTTGGCAGGAAGAAAATTTAGAAAGAATAGGACGTGTGCCCCCCTCTGCCAACTCCACCCCTCAGGTGTTGGAGGAGAGGAGAAGCACATTTTTAGTGCCCACCATCTAGAAGATGGTGGGACTGCTCCAATCAGGGCTAAGGCTTTGTTCCACTCCCACAAGAGGTCGAAATAATAGAGGGTGTGGACACCCCAGGTAAGGGGTCCATTGGCCACTACCTGTCACTCCCTTGTAAACGCCCCTAAATGTACTATTAGGTGGCATCCCTAGACTCTGAACTTGGATACCACGGACACAAGAAGACAAGCGAAGAAACTATATTGGACCGAGAATTGCCAACCTCAGGGTAAACTTTGGGTGCAAACTCCTGCCTGCCGCCTATAACTCGACATTCGCCATCCTCTAGCTCGCTCATCACTGTGTGGCCTCCACAAACCCCGGAGGATCACCACCATTTCACAAATCGCCAAAGAACTCCCTCGAGATAGAGGTACTATCTCCCTGCAGCCGCAGATCTCCAAAACAGCAAAGTCCGGTCCAGCGTCGTCCAGCTCACCAGCCCAACCGACATCTCCATGTGCCATCTGAATGTACCCTGGCTCTGGAGGGTCAACTCGGCCTCTGCACCAAGTCTTGAGGCCCCAGGACCCACCGGAGCTGTAGGGCACCAACACCTAGGGTACCAGACCCCTTGCTGCCAAAACCTACAAAACAGAGTCCAGGCAGACTAACTTTACAGCCAGCCAACACCCGGCGAGGGAATTCAGGACTTTGGCAACCCACTTCAGCAGTGGCCCCACAGCTCAGGGAATGTCACTCCAAGGTGCCAGCTCCTGACCGTGAGGTGCTTCTTTGCGCGTCACTGCCCAGCTGTACATCATCTCTGCACCCAGCCTGCCTGGCTGGGTCATCTTCAATCCAGCTGTGCTCCCAGAGCCCTTGCGACCCATACTCTCCTTTGAGAGCCTTTGGACTTGCCTGCAAGACCCCCTTTGCTTTGCTTTTACAGGTGGCCCCTTGTCTTTGTAGCGACAGCTACAGTGACCTCTTTTGCCTTGGTTCTCGAGCAATCCGGGAAGTCCCCCCGAAGACTTGGCACTTTGGACCTTGGCACCGAACCTTCCAATTCTCAAAGTACAAGTTACTTCGGTAACGATGTATCTGGTAGAGACGATTCTAGCCGCAGATGCCTGACTGTAGAATTATCCCTAGGCGTGAGACTGGACCAGGAAAACTTTCTTGCCCAGCATCTCTGTGCGCTGGGTGACAGTACCACGCGACTCCGCCCCGACATTCTCCGCGGGCGTGAAGTCAGCGAGGTCACATAAGCCCCATCCCGGCGCACTGACATCAGTTTGCTTCGGAGAACTTTTCCGAACCACAACGCGGAGCCATCACAACAAAACTAAGGAGAGCATGGGAACACTGTGAGAAAAAAACAGACAAACAAAAGAGAGAAACAAAAGGTGAGGAACAGCACCAGGTGGCACCAAGGCACCAGAAGGCGACAACAGCAGGCCAGAGCAGGAAAAGAGCAGAGCACCACTCTGAGGAACAACTGTGCAAGCCAAGGCAAAAGTACCAGGTGGCAGTAAAGCACCAGAAGGCCGGATCAGCGAAGCCATAGCAAGAAAAGTGCAAAGCACCACTCCGTGGAACCACTTTGCAAGCCAAGGCGAGAGCCATCCTGGAGGCACAAGCATGTGAAAGCGCTGTGACAGAAAGAGAGAGGGTCTGCAACCATAACCACAAAGGGAAGGGCCACAAGCAGAGGAGCAACAGCAATCCACCCCCAGACTACACTGCCAAGGATGGCCATATCTCCTGAAAGGAGAAAGAGGTCAAAGGGCAGGTAATCCATCCGCAGACTACAGTGCCAAGGAGGGCCATAACCCCTGAAAGGAGTAGAAGGGACAGGTAAAAGAACCCCCAACAAAGAAGACCGGGTGGGGATCAGAAACTCTAACAGAGGGAAGGAGCAAAAGTAGGCCCTCACGCTGGAGAGAAACCAGCTGGAGGGATGTCTGACCGGAAGAAAACGAAGAGGACACCCACAGAAGACAAGCCACCCAGAGGGAGGCGACTGCAGAAACCAAAGCAGAGGGTCCTCGCAGAACGGGGAGGAAGGGCGGGTCATGAAGGAATCTGCAGCTAGAATCGTCTCTATCAAGATACATCATTACCGAAGGTAAGTAACTTGTAAATCTGATAAAGACTACTAGCCGCAGATTCCTTAACGTAGAATAGATACCCTAGCCATACCCAGAAGGGAGGAGGGCCTGCGAGAGAGCCTCCCCACCAGGCGAGACACAGGGTCCCAGCAGGGGACATGTCACAGGGACAAGAAGGGAAAGGCCAGGATATCCTAAGCCCAACCAAGGGAGAACTGCCCAACACCCCGCAGGGGCAGACAGCACCCGAAAAGCCTCAAGGAACACAAGGGCCACCTCAAACCGTAGGGAGAAGAGGTAGAACCGGAGGCAGGGCCCAACGTAAGAAACACATACACAGTGACAGAAAATAGCTGAACACACCTCAGCCACAAGCAGCGGACAAGGCAGGGACGGCTCCACTGCCAAAAGTGCAGACGGAAGAAGAAAGGTACAAGGGAATACACCAAAGGCCACAATGGTGTATTAGAATAACAGGCCTGCACTGGCATGCACAGCCAGCAGCAGACAACACCACGGAACGGTGCACCCAGGACAAGCTAGACGCCAGCCGAAGGCAGAGGCCAGGAAGGGCCAGGACACGCTCCAAGGGAGGGGCCGGCAAACACTGACCCACAAATGAAGTGGGACCAGGCAGAAAGAAAGAGAGAAGGAGGACGGACCAAGCGGTCCACCAGAATACAAAAACCAGGGAAGCCAGTCCCCCCCGGAACACCAGACAGAGGACCAAGTCGGACAGAAGCGCAAAACTGCTACAACGCGATGCCGCAGACAGCAGACTAGGCTAGGCTAGCGACACAGCGACCCAGGAAAAGGCCGGACCGGGGCGCAACACAAGCTGCTCCTAAACAATCAGCAAGAAGATCGCAACTGCGACATACCGTGACGCCACAGAGAGCAGAAGCCCGGAGGGCGACCACACTCCCCAGCATATGATAGAGCTATGTAATAGCTACCATTACCCAACATAGGGCAGGTCACGTCCCAAGAACATGGGAACCCTCTTGAGAAAAAGCTTCCGCAGCAGAGGACAAACCGAAAGACCTGCGGAGAAAACCGCAGACGGCTTGCCAATCAGCCAATAAAGAATACACAGAAGGCCTAATCTCAGGGCCTACAAGGCTTACCAACAGCCAAAAGCACAAGTCAAAAAAGGGCCAGACTAGCAGCCAACAGCACCAAAGTCCCAACAAAAGGACCTGAAGGCACATCAACCACACAGAACACACAACCGGGGCTACTCGCTACAAGGCCCCAGGATAACAACGGAAGAACACCTCCCAAGGGGAAGGAGGAGGAGGAGGAGGACGAAGCCCCGCAAGAAACCTCTGAATGGCAGAATCCGCAGGGGCGTGGAACAAAAGAGCGCCATCAAAGGGAAAGTCAACCAGCCGTTCTCCAACGTTCTCAGGGGACACACTATCCCGTAACCAGGCATGTCGACGAAGGGCCACTGAAGAAGCCATGGTACGACCAAGCACCTCCGAAATGTCCAGAGCCGAGCGAAGAATAAATGCCGCCAGCTCCCGGCCATCCAACACATGGTGCCTCAGGTCAACACAGGCACCCTCCTGAGAAGCGGCAGACATAAGGGACTCTGCTGAATCCCACAAGCAAGAAGCCCTAACCAATACACAAAGAGTGTTAAGGGCCCGCAAAGCCGCACTGGTCGAGGCGAAGATATTGCGCCCCCAGGAATCTAACCAGTGGGCCTCCCGCGATGGGGGAGACAACACCGATGGCAGAGAGGGAAAGGTAGTTTGTTAAAGAGGGCCCCTGGTAGAGGGGTGGAGGGAAAGACAGACAGGATCATGAGGTGGAAGATGGTGGTGGTGCAGAAGTGGCTGGGGCAACGGGTCCCCCGTGGCGGGCCACCCCCAAGCCCCCAAAAGAGAAGTGTGGAGCGAAGCCTTGAAGGGAAGAAGCAGCTCCCGACCACCAGAACCCTGATGGAGGACCTCCAGCAGATCATCCGTGGGGAAATGGGCAGCTGGATCGCCCATGCGCAAGATTCCCGCAGCCGTGGAAACAGCCCGAGTGAAGGCAGCACTCGCATCTGTAGGGCCCCGCAGCGGGGCAAGCAGTTTCTCTATGGGCGACGGCTGCAAGCTAAGGCGGCCGTCCCCCAGTCCAACCAGAGAAAAGTAAGGCCAAGCTCGGAAAGGGGGAAGGTGGACCGATTAATAGGGGACCTGAGGTGCCTCCGGCAAAGAATGCGGGCGCAGCGACGGCGAAGAACAGTCCTTACAGGACGCCGGAGAAAAAGCCACGATGTAGCGACCCGTCTCCGGAGAAGATGAACCCAACAACCGCCGAACCTCTGGAGAAGAGGGGGCATCCGAAGACGAATCAACAACCCGACGCCGTCCCGGCGCCGTAGAGTCCGCAACCGGCGTCAGGTCAATGTCGACTAGCGCCGAAGGGGACACCGGAACAACCTCCCCCACAACGCACGGCGCAGGAGACCGAGGCTGGGTCGGAGCCGGGCGGCTAAAGAATCGCGCCGAAAAGGCGTCGATTCGAACTCAGACGCGGCAGCCGCCGGAGTGGAGGGATGAGGGGGCCAGAGGACACGCCCCTAGCCGGGCGCCGCCAGGGCCAGCAGCCGCTGGCGCCTGGGCGGCGTCAGCTCGGCCTCGGATAAGGCCGCTGCCTTCCCAGAGGACTCGAGAAGACGCCCCGAGCCCCAGCAACCTCCCGCAACACCACAGGGACCCCCGCGGGGGTTTGCGGCGAGGCAGAGGCGCCGTGGTCCGAAGGAGGGAACCCCGAAGGGCCGCACAACAACGCGCCACCACTTCAAAACCTGGAGCCGAACCTCTCGGCGCCGGAGGCACCGCAGAAGTCCCCGCATGCGGCAAGGGATACGCAGACGTCCCAGGAAGAGAAGGAGAAGAGGGAAGAGCCAAAGAGGCCTCCATCTGGGCTCTGGTCACCCCGCGCTGGGGGAACAGTGGATAGGTTGGCAACGCACGGGGTGCACCACCCGCGGAGAACCCGCACCCCCAACAGGCTGGGGACCGGGCCTTGGAGACAAACTGCGGCACTTATCAACAGGTGAGCGACGCCCTTGCGGCCTTGGAGAGGGACGAAGTCGGAGACAGAAGCGCCGGGTCTTGAAGCCTTCCGCGGGGGACCGGCATGGCGACAACGCCGACCGAGACATGCGCGCCGAAAGGAGTTTCATTCGGCGCTCCCGCCGGGACTTAGGCTTCATTTGCTGACACGCCTCGCAGTCCGTGGTGTCGTGGTGCTCCCCCAAACACCACATGCAGATTGGGTGAGGATCCATCGCGGACATCTGGCGCCCGCAAGACGAGCACGTCTTGAAGCCCGAAGGCATTCGCACATTGTTCTCAAGAAAAACGCTTAAAAGCGGAAAAAAAGGCACGAACACGATCCGGATCCGCGTTGCACGCGGAAAAGAAGAAAACGGACGTCAGCGGGGTGGGGCTTATGTGACCTCGCTGACGTCACGCCCGCGGAGGACGTCGGGGCAGAGTCGCGTGGTACCGCCCCCCGGCGCGCAGAGATGCTGGGCAAGAAAGTTTTCCGGGTCCAGTCTCACGCCTGGGGATAATTCTACGTTAAGGAATCTGCGGCTAGTAGTCTCTATCAGATAGGGTTACCACAATAACAACTTTATTGCATTGCTTTTGACTTGCCTTTATCCTTCCATAGGAAATGTATTGTGCGTAATTGAGCACAACTGTTATTATTGCACTTTACTTTAATTTATCGTATTGCTAAAATTATTTACCTTGTACCGAAGTTCTTGGTCTAAATATTTAAATAAAAAGAAGTACTATTTTTCTAATTTGGTCTCCATTCATTCCTTGAGTGTGTGTAACCATTTATTGGCTTGGTGTGTGTGCTTAGCACTACCCTCTGATAAGCCTAACTGCTTGCCCACACTACCACAAAATAGAGCGTTAGCATTATCAACTTTTGCCTCTGTAAACCAATAAGTGAACCACACAGTGATGCATTAAATAGAGAGGTGGGTTTCCTACAGTTATATATTTGGCAGATGAGCCAAATATTCCACTAAAGCCACTCCTCACTTTTACAACTCTGAAAGGTGGAGCACAGTATAAATTTGAAAAGAAGAATCAAATCCTAACCTCAGAGCGCTTTGCAATAGTGTTTAAAATCTATGGTGGTCAAGAGATAAATAAGGATACAGTTTAGACATTTTAGAGAATACCAAAATGTTATTTTCAGGCCCTCTTAAGTCACACAGACTATGAAAGATGTTAATGACTTGTAAACATGCAAAAGAGAAAGAAATGTCAATCATAGTATGCAAATCACAACCATGATGTTTTCTAATTTCATATGTGCTACCTACTCAAGTACTGGTAATGCCAATCAATACAGCTTTTTAATAATGAAAAGCTATTTGTAAGTGTAAGTAATAATGAAAAGACAGAGCACGCAACATTAAATAAAGCCTTGAACTTTTGCTGACCATACTCTACCTGTGCAGTATGTTGGTAAAGTATGGTGAATACCTTTTCGCTATATAAAAAAAAACCTATTATCACAAACAGGAAAGGAGTAGGGTAGGCAATGGCAGTGCAGTGTAAGGGGTAACAGGCAAAAGCAAAACAGGGAGCAGTGTTGTGAATGGGGTGTAGGGAGTAGCCCTGGATCTAGATGAGGACAAAGAGCAGCAAAAGGGCCAGGTGGAGAAGCCCAGAGACCAGGAAGCGTAGAGGCACGCACGGACAGTGGGCAGGGATTGATGCAAAGAATGGATTGAGAGGAAGGAGCAGCTGAAGGAAGAGCAACACCAGGTTCGAGCTGGGTGAGGAGCAGGATAGGACCCAGGGAAGCAGTACATTGCCCATGAAGATATAGTACATAGGTGAGGACAATGTTGTGTGCAGAGGGGCGACGCGGCAGGTCGGGGGGGGGGAGGGGGGCAGCGCAGGGTCCGAGGGGGGGGGGCAGCAGCGCAGGGACCAGAGGGACAGCACGCCAGCGCAGGGACCAGAGGGACAGCACGCCAGCGCAGGGACCAGAGGGACAGCACGCCAGCAGAAGTCAATGAGGGGCAGGGTCATGGAAGGGGAGAGCACAACAGGGAAAAATCATGAGCACAGACTATAAAAGGACAAGACCATTTTGGTGTACAATAGTGTAGATCATGAGGGGTGCAGGGAGGGGGGGGAAGTACAACACTGCAGGAGAGGAAGTTACAACAGGGAAGGATCATGAGGGAGAGCAAAACAGGGCAGGACCACGGGGGAACAGAGCTTGACAGAGCCAACAGGGAAGCAGAGCAGTACAGGCAGGGTCAAGGGGGTGCAAAGCAGAGCAGGGCAGAGTCAAGGGGCAGACCACAGCCCGCACTCAATAATGCGCACTGTCACCTAGTCAGAGGTATGAATTACAACACTAATAATACAAAACAGAGACCAGCAGCCATTTAAAGGGCTATGAGCAGGAGGTGCATTGAGACAGGAGGAGAGCAGCAAGGACGTAGGACACAAGCAGCACACTAAGGAGGCAACTGATAATCCAGGACCCACTTCACAGAAATCTGCACTCACCACGACTTTTACCCCTACTTCTCCCTGCTGCAGGGTTGTTTTCATATGGGTCTGGTAGCATACGTAGGTACAGACAGAGGGACAATGAGGAGAGGTTAGGAGGCAGGACACAAGAGAAAGAACAGTGCTCATGCATAGATGTGGGGAGCTATCAGAGCCCAAGCATACCCCAGCAATACTGGCACTATGCGCTAGTGTCTATGTGTGATGAAGGCGCAACTGGTAGCATCACTTATGACCACAGCAAAGACATCTTTCAACATATCAGGAGATGGTCCGGCTACCACTTAAAGATGGCCAGAGCCATTTACATGAAAGATCAGTGTTGACCCTACAGGAAGTGAAGGATTCACTGTGAAAGCACTGCAACAGAGCTACAAGACTATACAGTGGAACATAAGGAAATTGGGTGAATAATTATTACCTTGCAAGGAATCCATTGTTGAAAATACTCCAATATTATGCCTTAGTTGCACCTGCCTATCACTACACACAAGTTATGTTTGATCTATGACTTAAACTTGATCAGTCTTTTACCTGATCAAACAAGTGCATGCTGAGGTAACCGTCATTTCGTGGGCTTCCAGGTAAAGTAGAGGTGACATTATCTACAACCGTTAATATAAAAAAATAAGAATGATCACGGTCTATATTCTAAGTTAAGGTCAGCCAATCAAAAGATTTAGGAGCAAGCTCCCGGTAGTTAATGGTTGAATTCTAAGTGTTTGTAAGCGGAGGGATAGTGCAAAGCAGAGACATGAAGCAGGCACGGCCAGGGTCATCGCCGTGTTGGAGGAAGAGTGTATGGCTGGGTGGTGCGAACACCCTTATTGGCCTGTCCATTACTGGTGCAGAGACAGGCAGCTGACAACAATGAACATCTTAAGCAGGGACAACAACGCTTTCCAAATATTTTAGCACAGCACACCTTGCCTCAACACTTCAGCAATGTACGCTGTTCAGTGAATGTAAAATTAGGAAACTACTAAGCCTATTTAGGTGACCCAGAAATATTTGCAAATGTTATTCTGGACTGCAGTCTCAGGAAAAGCATCCACTTAGCCCCTGCTGCAAAGTATGGATGGATGTGTGTCAAGAGTCAAACGAACACAATTTCCCAAGTTAAAAAAAAGATATGCAATGTCATCCACAGTGGAATACTTCTCCTGAAATGTGAGCATATATTTAAATGTTCACATCTGGTATGGCACTTAGTAACTTCACAACAGCTCCAAATGAAATGGCTATACAATCCAGCAACAGGCTAATAATACAGCACGCATTACACATAGGAATCCACCAATTCAGATATAGGCTGCATTTCAACTGTGTGAAATTTAATAAAGAAAAGTACTATAACACATTCCTATTTACTGCAGCAGTATGGCTGATCACTGGATAGTTCTAATCAAAGCAACCACACTACAGAGAACATGATGTACAATAATGTATTGAGCAGCTGAATAAATAGGAGTGCTTCAAAACAGACAAGTAGCCAGGCTCTTTGAGCTAAACTATCGCTGGCTCATCAAACATCTAATGGAAAGCCTAACGTAAAGTCGTTTGACCAAAGGATGGCTTTTATTAGCATCCACATAGTTCTTGACAACAAATGTTAGGTGGATGCTAATAAAAGCCACCCTTTGATCAACAGGCTTTAATTCTGGGTTTCTGCACTAGACGTTTGATAAATGGGATTGGTAGTATAGAGATTCTCAAAATCCATTGCTAATCCGTGCAATAGTGATTGATTCGTTTCAATCACTATTGCTAAAAAAAAAAAACCACAACCAAATGATTGCGCCACCAAAAAAAGAGAAACTATAAACCTTGATTGCTGAATTTGTCAACCATTACCTGGCTGTTTGCCCCACACCCAGCTCTCCATGATTGATTTCGCCCTGTAAGCTGGTACAGGAGTTTCTTCTTCATCTTTTTTCTCTTTGTCATTCTGGTCATCTTTTTTTGATGCACTCTGGCATTCATTTCCGTCATCTAGGTAATCAAACATTGAGAATTAGTTTACAACCAAGTCGAGATTTTCAAGGGGGTCTAAGGGGTACAACAGGCAAGCAGGCCAGAACGGTCTAACAGAAAACAACCCTTTATATAGCTATTGTGAGGAGTACCTCCCAAGCAATTATATTAAAATAAAAACTGAAGTGGTATGCTACTTTCAGGGAAAATCTCCACCTAAAGACACCAATTTATCACATATTTTATGAAGATTACAAACTCTTTGTGCTACCCACTTCACCTTGTACATTACTAAGCCAAATAAAGTCTTTGTAAATATAGGCAATAATTGGCTGGATTAACTCAACTCGATAACTGTTTGTCATACATTACAATCTCCAGTTATCTTCGGACAACATCAAGTTGCTTTAAATGCAATATAGATCTTCATATATTATATGCACTTGAAGACTTGTTTAAACCCACTCGGTTCAAAGCAATCAAACTCTGCCTCTAAACTGCTTTATAAAATAAGGATTTCCAGAGGCAATTTTCTTTCGTCTCTTACCATTATTGGAGTCTGCCCCCCTTAACTTTGTGGGTTTCATCGCATGAAATGTAGCTTTGTTCACCAGTCAGTAGATAAGAGAGCACACATTCTAATGTGCATCTTGGAAACTAGATGCATTCCAATATTATGATATATTACGAACTATGACCATCTGGATCTCTTGATTTGTGGCACCGGAGCTCATTTAACTTCTCTAATGGGGTACCTTACGCCACAAATACTCAGGGCTGAGTGCCATATCATGGGAGCATAGCAGGCAAGTCAACTTTTTTTTACCTTTTCAAAAACAAACCATCAAAATGGGATGTTTGCATCTGGAAGGAAAAAAAAAAACAATGTCCCTGTCATGCTGGAAGTGTTCACCAAGTGTGTGTTTTTTTCCCTGAAGCCCTGGCCCAGGACTGCCAAACAGTCAAAGCTCCATCCTAATTGAGTGGGCCTTCCAATCCCATTCAGCTGGCTGGCTCACCCCACAGGGGTTGTGATGGCAGAGCTGCCTGAGGCTCTGTTAGATATAAAGTGTGTCCCTCACCTCAAACAGAGGGGAGGAAGCTGCAGAGAGGACATCGGACAATTTCTGGCAAATGCCTTACATATCCTACACTTGGCATATCCAAGTAAACATCAACCATCATTAGTTTAGATGAAGATGCAGTTTTAATTTCCTTTAATTTTTCTTTTTTCATAATGTTTGGGAACTGGATTTTGTTTTTCAGTTGCTCAATCAGAATGCTCTCCTCTGGCATGCTTGACCATAAAGTAATGTTTTTGAAATTTCACATCCAGTGCCTGCATGATCCGGCAAGTAACGCTCATCAGCTGAGAGTTGTGAAAGACATGATCCTCTACAGAAAAGAGGAGGCAGTCGGTGGATCAGTATTCACTTGAAACACTGTAGTATATGTGAAGCACCATGGTGTATGCACATGCATATTTGGTTCAAATTAAGGATGAACTCTACACTTATCAGATTTAGATGCGTAACCCAAATTATGACAGAATTAATGAACTAATGACTCACTTTCTCTCACTTCTGCGCTGAAAAGTTCGTCAGGAAGAACTGTAAAGCAATGCGAATGATTAAAATAGTGTTTACCTTTCCAATATTTATTGCTTACCGATTCGAGTTGCTTAACCTCCAACTTTAAAAAAATATCTTTAAGTAATGTACAAAAATCATTGTAATTGTTGACTTTCCCAGGACCTGGGACAGAAATCTTTCGGTATCGGTGAAGGTTGAGATAATCAAACCTTGTTCAATTGTCTATTTTTTGTGTTTATGAACAGAGGACTATAGCCATTTATGATATTCTCGTAAAATGTCAAATGTGGGTTAGGCCGGTTTCAGGTCAACCACCAGAACTGTTCATGCCCTGGAAACAAGAATACAAATTATTTATTTTACTACCCCTGTGAATTAGATTCCTGCTTAGCTAATGCAGGAGCACCAACTGGTGGTACAATTAGAACTTCATCTGAGGTTCTGTCACAACACAGTTCCAGTTGTGAGAAGCCGGTATTTCCCTCAGAGACACAGCCAAAAGGAGATGCACCTCTGTGTGTCCCCAAGTGGCCGCCAATGGATTGGCGAACCTCACAAGGTAACAACTGGCTCTTTCTTGGTGATGGGAGGAGACTGTTACCCAGTGCAGCTTAGCTAAAATTACTGCCCTGCGCACCACATGAACTTCTTGAAATCTGCCAAATTGTATACATGTTAGATAATGAAATTGTTTTTGACACCAACTAAAAGAAGTCTACACTATAAAGATCGCTTGAGTTGGGGGAAGAAATCAAATTTAAAAAAATGTATTACCCTAAGGGATATGAAAAAGAACGAGATGAACAGTAGGTTGTTCACAATTGGGACCCATTAATATTTTGTGCTAGTACTTTGTTTCAGTCCTGCTTGTGGATGCAGGTAATTCTCAAACAGTTTGGAATGAGGTAGAATAGAAACCAAGAGCACGACCAATGCCTTAATAAATTCAGACATGAATCCATTTGACACATTCAAACATTTCTTGGCAATGGGGGCTCATTCAAGCGTACTCTTGCCTAAGGGCAGAGTCATCAGGTTTACCAGGTAACAAGAAGGACCATGTAGTCTCTTGTGAGGGTCCTTAGACATGGATTTTGGAGGTGGAAGACAACTGTCAGACATGGTACGCAGCAAAATGTGGGCAGCAGACTTCTACAGTTTATGTGTAGAAACATACAAAGCACATCTACTCAAAAGCATCCAGACAGCGGAGGTAAACTAAATTGTATCCAGATCCTAGTTGCCATAGACGTTTTTTGTCTTGTGCAAAGAATTGCCCCTGGTTATACAAAGCCTTGCAAAGCATGTCATAAGTGAAAATGAGGCACAATCAAATAACTTTACATTTATAGCATGAATTTTCAAGAATAAACACGTTTGCAAGAGAAAGGTTTCTTACCTTTTCTAGGAGGTAGCTCCCCACTCTGTACTAATTCTGACCCAGTGTATACAATCTCACCATCCTTCACCATTTCATTCCAAAGGCCGCAGAGCCCATCCCGTGTGAAAGTCAACTGGAAGAAAAGAAGAAAACAAAAGTCAAGCACATTAAAAAGCCAGTCTAAAAAGCCATCCGACAGTTTACATTTTGACAAATATTTAGTGACAAATGGTGGAATGTTTAATTTCAAGGTAAGTGAAATATCTGTAGCACTAACAATTTATTCTACTCTAAATTTCCGATTCTAAATATACCTTACCTACTCCATAAACTAATAATCAGTAGTTGCGACCTGGAAACACATTTACCGATCCTTAACACATTTCCCCTTTTGCTTCTTCAATAAAGTGTAGTGTATTCCTTAGGTAACCAGAGATGTTGCACTACTTGAACGGCTGGAGACAATTTGATTGTCCTGAATTCCATTGTTTTTGGTCCCGGATTGGGAACACTGATCGATACGTTAGCTATAGAAGTACCTTTAACTAAGAGAGAGTGGCTCTATGGCATGATATAACTGACTCCGCCACCCTCTAGAATCATGAAAGACTGGTGCTAGCCCCGGCGGTGATGGTCCTCAAGATATGTATCCCTAGGCACTGGCAGTCTCCACAACTTCTCAAGCATAATGAGCTGCTTGTTGAGATGTATTAAAAAATCATCATGTGATACTTATTTTTTTATAAAATCCAGGACACTCTGAAGACATTCTTACAAATATAGTCTCTATTCATTGCCACATCCAATGACGATTAAAAGCGAAGCAATACCTCACCAGTTCAATGCCTGATTGGCGACAGTTTCCCTTCATGAGAAGGTGCTCCCTCCTCACACCTATGTAGCCAACCAGATGTCTTTTAACTCACCCCATGTTTCTCTGCTATTTCCAAATACTATCCTCAAGAAAATACCCCTCCTTGCCCAATCTCCACCAGCTCCCAACTCTCCCCAAGCACTTTCCTGTGGTACTGGATAGGGATTATGGTCATTTTCCTCCCATTTACAAAGGCATTTAATTATGTATAACTAAGAAATAATCGTATACTCTGTCAAGGAAGATTGTCAATGTATATTGGCGCCGTATTCTTAGCCTTAAGGGGTGCATTAGAAGTTCTCAGGTTCTTTCCTGGTTAGTCAAGCGGAAAAGAAGTAAAGGACAACAGGGTGACTACTACGTTTATGAGTTTACTCTCTATATACAGTATGGTTCTATTGGTTTCTACTGATTATATCTATATACACGCACACATGTGTAATGCCTATAGCCCGACGCCCAGGACATATTGTTTGGGGTGAAGGACCATAAGTTTTCATTTAGGCCCAACCCCCTGCAGCACAAACGCTTCGGTAGCCAGATTACAGTACCACATTATGGATCAGGTGAACGCTCTAAGGAAACTTAAGTTCAGACTGCACTACTGACAGTGGTTCCAGTAAAAACATGTGTACACAAATTTGCAAAGTTCAACAATATGAGGCTATGTATAATGCTTCCAGGATGCTCTCTGATTAGATGCAAATATATGCAAAAGCTTGAAATCAATCTTGATGATCTGTTGATTTCAAATGCAACTAGGAAAAAAAACGTTTTGCTAAACTACGGTGAAATGTTAGATGCCATTTCTTTGAAGCATCATTTAGTAAAACGTGTTGATGCATGCTAGTATTTCCAAAACATATTCATAATGGAACAGCAGTGTAACCAGTTTCAACAAACTTATTGGAAACATGAAAATAAACAAGCACTGGCAAAGCCAATAGGTATGACACTGGTGGTCAGCCTTTTGGTTTTGTCAATGCATGTCTTGTTGATTTTTGTAAAACTTCATGGTTGTGGGAGTTGCTCGGGCCTCCTCATTATAACAAACATTGTCAAAAGCAAAAATATATTTGGTCTCAAAAACCACACATTACCACAGTAGTTCGTAGCACTGAACAAAACTACTTTGCATGCCGATATGCTCCTTGTGAAAGAGCAGAATGTGGTCACTCACAGAGAAGCCAGCCGGGACACATAGAGAGAGATAGAATTTTATTGAAAAACACGTCTTGGTTAACACCAGCCCCAAAAAGGGGCCCCGATTCTTAAATAAAGTCACAAAAGTACACCCATGCTATATGTCCTTGCATTAGTACTGATTTACGGCTTTCATGAATTCACAAGAATTTACCAAAGTAGGTTAGGAAATCGTACTCCTGGAAAGTATTTGCGAACTGCATTTTAGCACATGCAAATATTCATGTGTAGATTTGCTCATGTGGAAAATATGTTCAGCGGTAGCAAGTTTGCTTTCCCACCAACCACTTTTTTGACTCAACCCTGGAAGAGGTTTTACTTCTGCCCTTGTCGGGAGTAAATTATAACACCTTTCTCTGTATGGAAAAATATTAGACAAGCTGAGGAAAACCCATAAAACATGCAAGTTTGTAGGTTTGCACTGACTCAAAAGGGCATTCCAACCACGGGGAACTATTACTTACCGCTACCTCCAGTCCCAGTCTCTCGATCTGCGGAAAGGTGGCAAAATATGGGAATTGCTAGCATTCAAATCTTACTTTGGTATGAGCTCTGGCATAATTAGAGGGCTATTATCAGAGCTCTTCTATAAGAAGATTGCTGCCATAATTTGTCGCCGCACTACACAATACCAAAAGGACAAGTGGGTTTATGAAGCAACCTGCCCCATGAACAAGTAGATATTTTATTTATTTTAAAAAAATCTCTCCCTCTCTCCCTCCTTCCCCTCCTTCCCCCCTTTCTCCCCCCCCCCCCCCTGAAAAAACTAAAGGTTACAGGGATGTGATAGTTAGGCTCAGAATTCGCTTGTACAAAACCAGTTAAGTTCAGCAGTTGTAGTTACCTGAGCTAACTATAACGACATGGAACCTAGGTCCTAACTAAAACTACATACTGCTGAACGCTGGTACGATGCACTGCAAGTTTAATATACAGAGAGAACCCAACTGGTGAGCTGTATTCTCTTCAACTGCAAGATAGGGCAGCACTTCCTCTCTATTCATGGACAGGAGGTGGCTGGCATTTATTCAGTTTGTCCAGAGGCATGGTTTCATGTAAGTGGGGAAGCATACCGACAGATGCCCAGAGATAAGTCAACTGCATGATGGGCTCAAGAGGTTACCCAGACAGTCAACAAGTATGAATTAGGAAAGCTCTACAGAGCAGTCATGCGTGGCCCAGCCTTCTATGAGGCAAAGATGGAAACAGGGAAAGGCCATAGTCACGCATGGGGTAGATCCTAGGTGGTTTCATCAAGAAACCGGGTCAATGAGGAACATTCACCCACCCCAAAGGTGGGAAATATTCTAGTACCTATTCTGGGGCCTCAACAAGGAAGGAAATATTACATTAAGAGCTATGTATGAAAGAAAGACAGCGGCTGTCTGTTATTTCTAGCAGGAGGAAGGATGTATCCAAGGCGGTTGCTATTTTCTGTTCCCACAGGGGAAAAGCTAAAGATAATCCTGAGGGCCTAATAAACACGGTCACTATTATTCGGTTTGATGTACACAGAGCAATGTAAAGCAACCTCTGTTATGGAGTACACACAATAAAAAGAAAACCTATTGTGCAAGCACCTCCCGATTCTTCATCCCAACTGCACTGTCACCCTGCCCTTCCACCAGTGTATATTTGACAGACAGTTATGTTAGGAAAGAAACGTCAACTACTGGTCCACATTCTTTGTGGTAACAGAATATAAAGTTTGTTTCCGCTTGCAGATTTAATATTTCTTCTTTTCATTGCCAGACAGGGAGGTTATTATTTTTGTCAATATAATGTACTGAGTACAATACTGGTTAGTGCAGAGTCTTCATTAGAATAAGACATTTTCACAAGTAATGTCACCGTTACCTAGAAAAGTATGATATGGGCAGCAGTGGCTTAAAGAAACCTTAGGCCCCCCGCGAGGACTGGTGAGGGAGCCCCTTGCAATACCCATACCTTCGACCTGACCAGGTGAAGCATCCGCTGTCTAAATGACTGGGGACCCCCTGAACCTGATGGGGAGGTTGTAGTGTATGGACCCAATGTGGGGTTTGACAATCAAATGTTGAGTCAGCCTAAAGGAGATCTGTTTACATATCCACACATTTAATATCCTCTCTCAAGATCGTGTTATTATCCATGTGCAAACACAGGAGTTCAATCTGAATCTAGGGCATCAATGTCAGTATTTGGCTTGATATCTATTTCAACTGCCCAAACATTATTATGGTTGGGCCATGGGACAAAACCACCATAGAGAGATTTAAACACTCTACATTAAAATCTTACATTGATTAATCCTATGAAAGTCTTACAGAAGGGTACAAACAACTCTGTTGCATGAAGACCCTTTCATTACAGAGGCTTAGTTCTGTTAAACTCAATCAAACTGTACATAGACAATCCTACACTGGAGGCATATCATCTCCCAAAACACATTAACAGAGTTGTATAAAACAGGAATGTGTTCCTGATCCAACCTGGGAACAAAGGAGCTGTCTCTTCTTAACACTCTTACTGCAAATTCTAATTAGTGTAGTCAGTTCTGCTTAGACAAATCCTAGGCCAATTATTAGTATAAAAACAGTTAGACCAAACTGAACAAGAAAGAGCGAATAGTGATGTTTGTCAGTGCTTGGACACAAATCACAACTCTGAGTTTAAAATGAACTAATTCAAATTGTTGTTATTTTGCCAACCTGGGAGATACTTATAATGGGTCCTAGAGAAAACATTCACAGCAATATACTTTACCTGCAAAAAAAAAAAAAAAAGCCAAGTCAATCACTTAATTCTTCACATGTGGAGATATGGACATATGACCATAACCAATGCTGTGAACAAGAGCTGGCTGTTTTGTCATGTTCCAGAAGGGGACAGGGTATAGTCTCATAAGTACCATTAATATTCACCTCATGCCGCCTCAGACATTGCAAGTCTTGGTTACCTATTGGGAGTGATCAAAGCCAACAAGGGTGTCTCAACTTTGCCTAGGAAAGAAAAGAGACAGAGAGAAGAGACAAAGAGGCAGAGAGAAGGGAGAGAGAAGAGACAAAGAGGCAGAGAGAAGGGAGAGAGAAGAGGCAGAGAGAAGGGAGAGAGAAGAGACAAAGAGGCAGAGAGAAGGGAGAGAGAAGAGGCAGAGAGAAGGGAGAGAGAAGAGACAAAGAGGCAGAGAGAAGAGGCAGAGAGAAGGGAGAGAGAAGAGACAAAGAGGCAGAGAGAAGAGGCAGAGAGAAGGGAGAGAGAAGAGACAAAGAGGCAGAGAGAAGGGAGAGAGAAGAGGGAGAGAGAAGGGAGAGAGAAGAGACAAAGAGGCAGAGAGAAGGGAGAGAGAAGAGGCAGAGAGAAGGGAGAGAGAAGAGACAAAGAGGCAGAGAGAAGAGGCAGAGAGAAGGGAGAGAGAAGAGACGAAGAGGCAGAGAGAAGGGAGAGAGAAGAGACAAAGAGGCAGAGAGAAGAGACAGAGAGAAGGGAGAGAGAAGAGACAAAGAGGCAGAGAGAAGAGACAAAGAGGCAGAGAGAAGAGGCAGAGAGAAGGGAGAGAGAAGAGACAAAGAGGCAGAGAGGAGAAGGGAGAGAGAAGAGACAAAGAGGCAGAGAGGAGAAGGGAGAGAGAAGAGACAAAGAGGCAGAGAGAAAGGAGAGAGAAGAGTCGAAGAGGCAGAGAGAAGGGAGAGAGAAGAGACAGAGGCAGAGAGAAGGGTGCGGAGAAGAGAGAGAAGGGAGAATCAGAGAGAAGGGAGAGAGAAGAGACACAGAGGCAGGGAGAAGGAAGAGAGAAGAGACAGAGGCAGAGAGAAGGGAGAGCAAAGGGAGAGAGAAGAGAAAGAGGCAGAGAGAAGAGAGAAGAGGCAGAGAGAAGAGACAAAGAGGCAGAGAGAAGGGAGAGAAGAGACAAAGAGGCAGAGAGAAGGGAGAGAGAAGAGACAGAGAAGGGAGAGAGAAGAGGCAGAGAGAAGGGACAAGGGATAGAGACAGGGAGGAGAGAAGGGACAGGAGAAAGAAGAGACAGAGAAGAGAGTAGTGACAGAGGAGAGAAAAGAGGAGAGAGACGAGAAGAGAGAGGAGAGAGACAGAAGAGAAGAGACAGAAGAGAGGAGAGAAGAGACAGAAGAAAGGAGAGGAGAGAAGAGAAGAGACAGAGAGGAGAGGAGACAAGAGACAAGAGACAGAGAGGAGACAGAAGATAGAGAAGAGACAGAAGTGACAGAAGAGACAGAGGAGAGAGAGTAGAGAAGAGACAGAGGAGAGAAGAGAGAGAGGTGGAGAGAAGAGAGAGAGGAGAGAAGAAAGACATGGAGGAGGGAGAGAGCGAGCGAGCGCTCAGAGAGAGGATTACAAAAGGGAATAATTGAGCAATTAAGGCTTTGGTAGAGTGTCTGGCAATTAAGGCTCTGGTGGAGTGTCTGCAACAAATGATTTTTCTGAAATAACAATTCTGTTAGTCATACATCTCTAATCGAACTCCGCATATAAATGTTGGCTTGAACTCCTCGTACGTTCATCCCATTGAAGGGGGCTTAGGGTGAGGAGTTCCACAGGAGTAACCACTGCCTCCCAGGTGTTTGCTGTCTACCTAATATCGCCTGTACAGCATCAACTGGAATTCCACACCGTGGGTAATATTGACCTCTATATCTACCTGGATGTCCAAAAAGAATGGCATACATCATCATCACTACCTCATCGGAATCGCAAACACTTCTCGATGAAGGGCAGCCAACTTCCTTTTTAAAGGCACAATGACCTAACTCCTAAAAACAGAACTCACCAGCTGGTAGTTTGGCACTCAACTGGCTGGAAGAACTAGGAGTCATCATAACACTGGTAAAGGAGCTGGAGGAGTGGTTCAATTCACTTTCCTCCTTTGCTCATCTAATCACAGCAGTTGTCCAAAATACCAACAACATAGACTTGATGCGAAGAAGGATGCTCCTCACCTTCAGTTAAGACATTGCATCAGGCTTACTAGAGCCCTGACATCTGCCCAATTTGAGTACTGTAAATTAAACTCTGTGGGGCACATAAGAAAGCTACGCTGAGACAACAAAGAACCAAAACCCATCAGGCTATGCACGAATCTGAAGAAATCAGCTCATATTACCACAGTTCTTAAAGTACACTCAAACTCCATGAATTGCGGTCAAAATCATCAATTCTATCTACAAAGGCATGGGCCAAACAAACTGTAATAGTGGAGTGCTTGTTAAACTCCGAGGTCAAGTAAAGGAAATCAGATTGTGAAGGATAGATTCATAATGGGCACATAATTTTGGAACTCCTTGAATCCAGTCTTCAGGAATAATCTAAATCTACTTCATTTAGAGTGCTTCTCCTCTTACAGAAATATAGCTGTGACAACCCCTCCCCATCTAAAGTCACTGGGCTCCTTGTGGTTCAGCAATTCCTATTGCAAGCCTGACATAATATGGATTAGAAGGTGCTACACTTTTGTCAGTCTGTGTCATCCACCATGTTGGGAAGGGAGTTTAAGAGGACAGTCAACTGGGAAATGCTAGGAACTGGATTGGATGCATGTCCCAAGCAGGCGCTGTACAAATTAAGTTATTAAATTAAAATTGTGGCTCATAATAAAAATTTTAGAACACACACTCATTATAAAATGAGCCCTGGGTCACAGGTTGGGGAGAACTCACTACGCTGCGTCGAGAGGTGGACCTGTACAGAAGAAGACTTGGTTTAAAAGGAAAGGCTATTGCACAACACTTCCTTTTACTTTATAAGCTCTGCCCAGCTTGCCCCACGGACAGAAAACACTTAACAGCAGTATGAGCATGGTTTCTGAAAGCCACTGGTTTGGATACCTGGAAATTGACAGCATGTAAGAGATTTCCCATAAGGCTGCAAACAAGCCTGTTAATGGTCCAGGCTAAAGAAACAATACTGGTGACATGAACACACAGCGTTCTGGAGACAGAGGTTGTGATACTATGTAAGGAGAAATATAACATTCATAACTGTTGCTATATTCTGCAAAACAAGGACCCATTTTGAATAATACATGTATATTAGTTTAGGTGTTCAAAAACGTAAGGGCCTACTTATAAGAAAAGCTTTCCCCATTTGTGTCGAAAATAAAGGAAGACTTAATGGTAATCCTAAGAGAAACAAAGCCAGAGCAGTACAAAATGGCTTACTTTATTACCTGCCATTGACTGCATGCAAACCTTGAAGGAGCATATACTGGGGTAGAATAATGTAGGGCTATTAATCACGTAAATAGCAAAAATTAACAACTGATGCCCATGAATATGAGCACATCTATTTGATTATAACTTGTTTGTCCAGTTTGTAGTGTGTGCTTAATAAATTGAAGCATTAAACATATACTGTAATGGCTTAGGCCAAAAACATGATCAAATAAATTTGGAATTTCAAACACTAAACCAGCTTCTAGTCACCATCTCATACAAAAAGCATCCATCTCCTGAGCTGCAGGAATATTGGACAGGAGTGCCGACTGCGTTGCAGGGAGCAACAGGATCGGAGACAGCAGGGGAGATCCGGGTGGTGTTGCTGGGCTTACTGCCCGGACCCAAGAATAAGAATCTTAGCAGGAAATGTGTCCTTTTGGGAATGGTGCTCGCGAAAAGACGGATAGCCATTTCGTGGCTGAGCCGCAGGCCACCCACAGTGGCGCAGTGGGGGCGGGACATAAAAAATGGGCTACCGCTGAAGTGATTCGGATGCAACAGACTCGACGAGATGAGAAGTTAGAAGAGGATGTACGGGCCTGGAGGGTAATGGTGACAGAGCTGACAGTTGGGAGGGACGAATGGTGAAGACGGAGATTACGCAGAGGAAGGTGTAACATCTGGTGGTGGGTCAGAGACCGATCAGGAGGCGGATTGGGTAGCAGCGTCAAGCCAGACAGTGATTAGACAAGGGACGGAAGGCTCACTGACGGAGACATGAGACGTGTGACCATAAAACAGACATGGAAGGGGGTGGGGGGGGAGGTTAGTTGGGGGAAGGGAGGGTGTTTGGTAGATAAAGGGTAGCTGATAAGTTCGGAGACAGAGACTACAGTAGATATACCTGGGTTCACAAAGTGGAGGCACATGCATAAGAGGAAGTTATCGGGAATAACAGATGCGAACCTGATGGCAGACGTACTGTGAATAGATTACCAACTACTGTACATGTTGCCTGGCTGCCCTACAGTGTGTTAATACTGAATGTATACTGATGGTTTGTCATGTTATTATATATGCTAATAAGGATATTTTTTAAAAATAAAAACATCCATCTCCTGCCTTCCTAGAGCTCTGAAGCTCTTGGCTTTTTTTATGGAATGTCTAGCTTCCCAAGAGAAGTTGAAGATTTATGGTTAGACTTGGCAGTAATCTTTTTTTACCGGGGATGTTGAAGGCAAGGCCTTCTAGCACCAAAATGATACATACTTGTCATAGCATACATCTCAAAGTACAGTGTCAGAATGACAAATTCATAGTATGACTTTAAAGCATTTCATACTCAATCCATTTTTAAGGAGCTTCATTCACAGTCCATCTCTTAAGTGTTACAAGCGTATGAATGCTTCAAAATGTCATATTTCCTTCAATATTCCAAAATTCTACACTACCTTAGGGGATTTTAGTACTGCATTCCTTAAACTAGATTAAACTGTCTTAAGTGCTACTTGCCATTCTCGAATAATACAAAAATGCATGAGAACCTTCTAGTGAGACATCACCAAAGAGCTCAAGTCCATACATTCAACTAAATTTCAAACCTATGTACAACACAAATACTAGCAAGAAAATATTACTGCATTTAAGTCCTCCTCGGGGGTGGGGAAGTACTGAGGGGGTTACATAAATAACTGGTAATATAAAAGGAAAGGCACAAAACGAGTCTCACAAATTTGTAGCCATACGGATGAAACCTCATTGTTTTTAGTTTGTACAATTATTGTGTATATATTGATGGTGAAGAACCTCTTTGCTTTACTAGAGGTGTATAGGTCACATTGTGTGGTTGTTGCTCTTGGGTTGTTGGTCTTTAGTTATCGGTCACATCTCCAAACCCAGAAAGCACCCCGATAAAGTAGCAACTACATTTGAGTTTCCATACATCACTTCAAAGCATACATACACCTGCGGTCTTGAGCATTGAGTAAATGGGAATAAGAACAACTGCTTTAAGAAGTGGACATAAACAAAGTAGAAACTTCTTGACATTTGAATAAGCTCCCGCTTCACTTAATGCCTAAATGAACCCACTAGCTCAGGTGAATGAATCACACAATTGCCAATTTCAAGCATAAGTTGATGACTCTCAGATAATTCCGCCCATATAATAGATCAGCAGACCAAAATGAGACTGCAACATGTTGGGAACGTATCATTTGCATGGAAGAAAACTTGCTTCTCCTCAACAACACCTCAAAAATACCTTTGCTACTGTATAGGACTGACAAGGTTGTTAGTGATGGTTCTTTTGAACTACTACAATACCGCCAACACATAAAAACGTACAACACGTATTAAGCAACAAGGGTTTTGTCTCAACTTAACAAATGCATCAACTAAGTAACTATGGCGCTGTAATCACTCTAGTGTCTCCCTTTTATAAGCAAAGATGAAACTTAATATCATGTGCACAAATATTTCAGAGATTGAAAAAGGCCGAAGAATGACTTAACCCAAGTGTCTAACAGACTAATAGAATGGAGTGCTTTGAAGTGGATAGAAGGAGACATTAGCTGCTGCTGCTACTGTACATAAATACTTAAGTATATATAGATACATAAGACAGTAAAATAGCACGCTGCCTTTCATTGTGATCTGAAACTAGGCAGCTTGAGATAATGGAGATGGGCTCAGCGTAAATTGTAAACCTTCAACTTGTCTCTCGATAAATTAAAGTTTATTTTGGTTAAACAAGGTAAACATAAACCAATTACTACATTACTAAAGCAAAAAGTACTTTTGTGACTGACAGTCCGAAAGCATGGAGGAAGAGCAAAAGAGCGAAATGCGAGTCAAAGATCTACATCAGTACCACAAAAAGTGATTTTAGTTGTCCTTTACGAATTGATAGGAGTAACCACTACAGCACCAAAGTCATTAATACACTACTGCCTGCTTTAGTGTTAAAATGCAAAGTAAAATACATCTTTCTTTGGGGAGAGATGAGACCTGACCTGCATTGTGCCACCAGTTAAATTACAAAGACTACACTGGACTAATTGACAGGAGGTTTGGCTGGGTGGTGATATGAATCACAGATCATTTGGCTCAACTCGTAGGCACCAATATTTGATTTATCTTTCCCTTCTCTCCCTCAGAACTTGGACATAGGCTTTCATTTACAAATGTTCAAGAGGGCTCCCATGAACCCCAATTACTTGATCATGGAAATGAAGACTTCCCAAGAGATTCAGCTGGGATGGGTTTGGAAAGCAAATCTCACATTTGGTCAGCTTTGGAAAGGTTTTCTTTATTATACACACAAAAACATGTTTTTGCAGACAGTGAGAAGGGATTGAGACAAACTGCTTCCCGAAAATGTCCCCCAGCATGTAATCTCTGCAAGTAAGCCATTGCAGTCACCTGTGGCTTTAAAGAATGTCTCTTTAGCTCCAACGAGGTATCAATATCCACTCTAGACAGCTGTTTTAACTGGCTGTACTGCGTGCTATGAGCATCAAGTGAGGCAGGTTCACGTTTCTTAGAACAGCAGCAGACAGATTTTTAGAGCAGTGAAAAGCAGGTAGACACTGCTGACCAAAGAGGATGTTCAGTAATTAATACTTACATGTACACAGTTTCACAGCCTGAAAGAACAAGATGAAAGCAAAAAGAATTTTCCTCCAAGAAAAATCTTTTCATAAGGCTTCTCTTCTACCACTTAGAAATAATCCATACTCCAGTCCATCAACAACTTTTTTGCAAAAATGTATTATTCTCAGAAACAGAGAAAAATCAACAAAGTTGCAGCTCTCCTTTACAGGTTAAACAGAGTTCTACAAAGTTGCAAACAATTAATCCATTATTGCTCAGATTTCCGTCAGTAATTTTTGGGCTTTTTTTCTTCTTTTTTTTATTTTACATCTTATATCAAAGTGTATTTGGAGTTTTATAATTGAATCAGGACATCCTATATGAGAAGGCTTTGGTTTCTGAGAAAAATATTAACCTTGGCTGGCTCCTAGCTCTGCTAGGGTAAAAACTCAGAAAACAGGCAGGCACATACCTAAAGACGTGCTACAGGTTAAGACCATGACATTTGCCAGAATCGCATTAAATACCCAATTTCTCATTAACATCTTGCATTACCTCACCATTTGTGTGTCTCTCCTTGCAAGCTTCTTTTTTTATACACCCTGCCCCTCCACCCAAGTCCTACACTTTCTCAATGTGCGGTTTATCTGAACTATCAATTTGCAAACCTGAAAATTTTGTTTTAAGTATAATCCTATTCTATGGAATTATTTTAGGCTAGCCATTTTGGTTTCATGCCTTAGCTCCATGCCCTATCCCCATCTCATGAATTGCAATGTTGCAGGATGAGTTTCAAGTGCAGTTTTATATTATCCTCCGTTGCTCTAGATTTTCCTATGGTAATGTAATGCATCTACAATAAACTTGGATTAAAGCTGCAAACAGTGCCAAAATTAAGCTTAGCACTTGGTCATAATATCACGAAAAATAAAGGGCTTTGTTGTCCGTAACCAGGTGAGGTAAAAGGAAATATATCCTTAAATGATAGATTTAGTCTACATTGTACCCTACTTTTAGTTCCCTCAAAGGTCCCTTGGCCCATGGCTCAGAGTATAAAATCTCAGATGGAACAAATTGGACTATTGGTGATCAGCAGTGGAACACAAAGCAATAAACTAAAAGATCTCCGAGAAAAGAGAAGTGACAGCTACAGGAGGTGCATGCATTTAAGAATAAAATATCGGACAGTTTAAGAGACAAGGAAGAGACATTCTGCATAAAGGGCGAATGCAATCTGAAGGCAGACAAGCGATCCAGCGGCAAAGATGAATAGGAAAGCAGTTTAACAAAAGGAGCGAGTGAGCAGCGACGATGGAAACAGATAATTTTATGAGCCAGCACCTAATCAGGATTCTGGGCAAGGGATCAACTGCGTCTGGTTTTGCTAAGGTCTCATCACATCTATACCAGAATAGTTCATCCAAAACAACTGGCATACCAAAGCATAGATACTGAAAACAAGTAAGAATATAAACAATGCAATTTCAATCCCATTAAAGGTTCACGTTTATGGAGCAGCTAGTCTGATAGCTTTCACCATTTCTGCAAGGGTTTCTGTGGACTTCCGAAAGGAGGGTAATACAGCAAGTGCAAGAAAGGCTGCACCCGGAGGTCATAGACACAAGCTGCATTAGAAGACAATCTTTGATAGGGAAGGGTGGGCATGGCCTGATGCTGATGGAGGAGACAAACTTCTGTAACAAACTGAAAAATCTTGCTAGCATCTGAAAAAAAATGAAACCTCACGGTGCTGTGCAGATTAAGATTTCAGAAACTCTCTGGAACCAGTGGACTGAAGAATTGGCATGTGCAACTGGAAATGGCAACAGATCCCAATGTCTAAATGGCACTCCTACACCCCCTGTAGACAGAGGGTTGTTTGACAAATGTTGGACAGGCACTGGACTCTGCTGACTATTTGCTGCAGCAGAGTTGCCTAATTTGGCCTAATTGGGAGACAGAAAAGCCAGTTGTGCCTGCCCATGCATAAAGTACAAAGGCCAAACAAGAAATTGAGCACTCTACCAATGACACAAGATGGTCAAAAGAAATCAATGGGGGAAGGGTGTATACTATTGCTCTATTCCCCAATGATCTAGAAAGAACAAAGAATTTGTAACATACTGGACGAAAGCATAAGGTAGATTCAGAAGGGGAATATGCCCCAAAACAAGAAAGAAAGAAATCGGTTTTGACGAATTCACAAACGGAAAACCCCCAAAAGAAAATCCATGGGACAAGATTAGATGGAAAAGGTGAACTGGACTAATGGTAAGTCGAGCAAGAACTGACTGAGCTGGGGTTGAAAGACCTGTTCACGGATCCAATGGCCTGTAGGCTAATATCAAAGCAAAGATTGGTGGACACTTTTATGCGGAAGGCCCAATACATACGTATGAGAAATAACTAGGAGAAGCAGTCAATCTTGGCTTACCAACCGCGCTTATCTACCTTAGAAGGTGGTTATCCTTATTTAGAGGAGGTCTCAATACCACAACATAAATTCACATTATTGCAGTTTGGTTAAACTAGATACCACTAATGTTAGGATTTCCATCGAAAACATTCAACCACTCAGATTTGATTGATTGCCCCTGCGATACAACCTCTGCCTAATCAGATCTTCATTTATTGTTTTTGTGTGGTTACTATCATAAAGAGAGGAAAACATACCTCTTACCCATTTTAAACTTTCTTTTTTAAGTTTGGACAATGTAGGGCTGCACTATTTTTCTTTAAATTATTACCTGACCATGTAGTGTGCTATTCGTTGGCTTTATTACTTTGGACCTGTACAAAAAAAATAAAGTCTCTGGGATCGTAACTTTTTTGAAGTTTTCTTCTTTTTAATCATTTAATAGACTTATCTTTTATATTTGATCTGGTAGATTTATGTATGCATCCACTGAAACTCATAATGAATTCTGTACTTTTTTTTTTATATATAACCTTCTAGAATTGATAAAAAGAATTGATTGTTATAAGCTATGCAAGAGAATGTCTTTTTAAAATGTATTGCTGCTATATACTTTTCTGATCTTATTTATTAACGATTGAATAAAGTAGAGTTTGAGTGAGTGACTAATGGAAAGAGAAGCTGGCCGCATCAAACATCAAAATGCAGAAACAAAATCTCTGGAAAAAGCTATTGTCAGGGCAGGCACATGTTCAAAAGCCTTGCCCAAAATTCTAAGGAACAGAGTATGGAACCTAAAGTCTACTGAATCAATCCTTTGGACGAATAATAGAAAACAGAATAATCATAAACACATGAACATTCTGCTCCAACATTAGCTGACAAAGCCCTCCCTGCACCTTTGTACAACCATATGTAAACAACAACTAGCATTAACCCCTTGTGTGCCCCGCCCTTTCCCCGCCCTGTGCCGGGCGTTGAATTAGCGGGCGGGGTTCATGACGAGATAGTCTCGTCATGGGCACAGTGCAACCGCGGCCCATGACGAGACCATCTCGTCATGGGCACTCAAGGGGTTAAAGAGACTCAGATTGATTCCAGTCCACATCGCAAAATGTCCTCGGGGAAATCCGACACTCATTCCGTCTAAGTAAAACTACTGGGAACCTGTGAGGCACTAAGCAACAGATGTCCAGACAGGCTAAGGTCAAAAAATGGTCAAAGAGTGATATCAATAGAAGATCTGAAGGAAGTGTATGCAAACCTTAATTGGACTGGAAAAGGGATTTCAGTATCAGAAATTGGGCCCAATGCAATTGCCATGAATGCATTAAACAAAATGAGAAGGTAAAGGAGATTAGCTCTTTCCTGAGATCATGCTAAACTCACCAACGTGTGGGACAAGGGCCAAAGCAACAGCTACTGAAGTAGCAAGGAGGCAATCCAAAACCTGACATTAAAGAATGAGAAACCCCTCAATTGTCACTGAAAGGACCACAGGATATTAACTTTTAGTTAAATTAGAGTCATATCTTAGTTACCTTTTAATCTTCCACCACATTCCCTGGTATATTTTCAGGGGTAAAAAACTTCACCATAAATCTTGCTTGCCTGGGAAGGAATCTGGCAAGGCATTAGAGACAATTTTTGACTGTATTTTGAAGACTCCTTGCTAATTACCATCCACATATTATCTTTTAAAAGCACACACTTTGGGGGACAATTATTAAAAGTCAATGCTATCCATCTTTTTCTCAGTTTTTCTTAAATGTTTATCCTTCACTTTAATATTTCTTATGTAACATTATTTCTGTTGCGGAGACGCTAGGGGGCGGGCTGACAAGATGGCTGCACCTTAGTGAGGCTCCGTCAGCCCTGGATGAATTATTCACCAATTATCCTAAATCCGAGGGTGTACCTCGCCATCAATAGCTCCCTCTGGACCGGAGGGACAGTCTGAGGTGGAGTGACCTGCCTGCAGGACGCCAGAGGCTGAGATGGCTCTGTGGAGGGCTGACTCCACTTGGGGCCTGTGAGACGCGATATGGCCGACTGGGCCACGACTAGCGAGGCCAATCTGCTTCAGACAGACCCTGGAGGAGCCTTGCCAAGACGGACCAACAGACACTGCCAGCCGAGACTGCGGAGCTGGAGCGGCAGGTACCCGGTGGGGCAGGCGGGGGCGAAGAAGGGACATGCGGCCGCGCCTGCACGGGCGCTCTCCATGCGATCACTGAGCTGCCCCGGAGTGGACTGCGACTACGCATGGCCGAGGATTACGGCCTTCCCAGCGTGAGTGAGGCCTGTGGAAGAGCGCTGATCCCGCCAGACCGTCTTTAATAGGCGCAGTCCCCGGCACTGCACCAGCAATCCCCTGGGGGAAGAGAGGCAGAGGGGCAACTAACACGAGGCACAACATCACCGCAATTGAACACTCTCGCCTCTCGGACTGAGAGATGAGGCCCACCCTGTACAGACCGACATTGCATCGCGCCCTGCGATATCGGACACTGGGCACGAGTGTCATCGCCTACGGAGCCCGCAATAACAAAAACGGATCCGCTGGGGGCCTGTTGACCTGTGAGCTGCATTTGCCCTCAACGCCTGCCAGTAGAGGACATTGACGGGGAGCGTGTCCTGCTCGGGGGTCTCACAAGGGCCAGGCACGCGAGACGATCAGCTCCACAAAGCCCGCTTTCACATGCTCCCATTCTTGAAAAATCATGCATAATCTGCCAGACAGTCTCTGTTACATCTGAAGAGTTTCGGTGAGATAGTCTGCCTGACACTGCCCCAGCCCACTACTGGAGAGTGTCTCTAATTGACCCTATAAGGAGCTACAACCCGCAACAATCCCCGTGAGCTTGACACTTGCAGAGGAGGAACGAACTGCATTAACCGCCCCTGCGTCATGCGCCACACACGACCCATCCGGTCGGGAGATCATGCATTTGAAGAAATCGCGCAGGCCCCGCCAGGTGAGGGGCAACCTAATCCTTTCTTCAGCACACCCTCTGCTCCACTATCTGGTCATCCAGGTTGAACACCTCACGCGTCCACCCCTCGGCTAGGGGGTGCACAGACACATTCCAGAGCCCCTGCCCGGCCCAGGCCCTGGACCAAGTCGCTCCACGCTGGGCTGGCGCCCGCATTGGAACCACAGACCTACAGCCCTCCAGAGACTGGGCCCCACAGGCATCAAGGCACTGCTCCCGCCCTTGCGCTGCACGGCCGGTCAGACGCTGCTCGCGCCATCTGGTTCCTGCACCCATCATAATCCCTCGCGCCGCCCGGGGCGAACGGCCAGAAGACCGACTGTGTTGGTGGGCGTGTCTCCCAGCCGCCTAGCGACAATGGGGAAACCGGACGGCAAACAGCCCAAACTCAATTTTGACACCCGCAGAATGCCCAGAGGGCACCGCCTGACCCAGAACAAGGCAGCGCGGGTCCAGAGACGCAGGGCACAGATGAGGTGGACATGAAGACGCTGCTCCACACAATGAAAGCAAGCTCTGCCTCCATAGAGGGGAAGATGGATTCCATGTCAGACCCCCCAGGATATTGCGGCATAGATGTGCAAATTTAGCAGCACAAACGTGGAAATTTAGCGGCACAAAAGTGGAAATTTTGCAGCATTATTGCGGCACTTAATTCTATTCGGAATCATTCCTTTTCAGCCTTAAATCAATGTAAACTGATTTAGCAGGGTATTCCACTGTGAAACTAGCATGTTTGAAGTGTCTGCGGCTCTACAGAAGCACAGCTTCAATCTGCACCTCGTAAGAGGGGGGTCCTATTTCTCCCTGGGGTGTTCTATCACCCATGTATGCACCCCAGCCGGGGCACCGCTGCCTCTATTGCTCATGTCAGTTTTTCTGAGTCTTCTGAAGAGCAGGTGATGTGACTGAAATTGACTCCCTGTTGATGACGGATTGCAGACCACTCTCTGATCCACAGACATGGACTGAAGCCCAAATTCACAAAACACTTCTTGCCGGTTAATCAGCAGCCGTCTCCTAATCCTGCTTTCTGACAAGGCAAGCGTTTGCTGAGCCACCACAATAAAAGCAGTGTTACATGAAGAATAAAACCAACAAATGGCAGTACGACATGGAGCGTGCTCACCAGGAACTCTTCACCCAGCCATAAGTTTTCCTTAACATTCCATGCGTAATCTTTCTCGCCCTCTATGGAAAATAAAAAGAGACGGGATAATGGCGCCCCGGCAGAAGAGTCCTTGAGACCCACAGACAGCCACATTATGGAGTCCAGGCTGCTAATGCAGCAAGACTCTGGCTTCTGTGATGAATTTTTTCTCTGTGTTAAAGATGGCCACTGTCACGATAAATTACACGGTTGGAACATCTTGTATTTGCATGCTCAGATTCAGAAAGAACACTTTAGCAGCTTTCTGGTGTTTGAATGGACAGGCATATGAAACAGTGAGGTGGCGGGTGCCCGTCTTTTGACTACTGACAGTACAGTTTTAGTTCTCGTCCATGCTCCACTCACCTTCCACTGTAACTGACTGCTGTTGTAGGAGAAGCCTACTTATCCAGGGCAGACAGTGCCAGGAAATGCCCGGGCGGCAGGAAATTGCTACCATGCTGCCACAGCCTGAGCCGACCGACACTCTCTCAGTCTCTGGCGTCATGAGAGTAAAACTCGGAGCAAGGCGCCAGTAGCCGAAGGTAAGGAGTGCTGCATTGGCAGATCAAAGCCACAAAGGCTAATTGAGGAAGCAGGTATTGAACGGCTGGACAGCGGTACGTAGTGACGTGTGCGCGCACAGCCAATAAACGGGCATTGTTTGTTTTGCAGACACTTTTTCTAAATATCGCAGCAATAATTGGAAATATCGAGGCAGTCGCGCTATTCAGACGATTTCGTGATTTTTCAGTGAATCGCGAAATGCTGGAGGGTCTGCCATGTGCGTCAGAATGGACCAGATCACCCAGAAGATCGAAAAACAAGACGGGAGAATCAAGGAGGCTGAAGCACGCATCTCTACCCTAGAAGACGACCATACGCAGGCGGTGGGGAAACTCACAGACATTGACAAGCTGCTGAAGGTGATTGCAGCCAAAAATGAGGACATTGAAGCCCACTGGAGGCGGAACAACATATGCATAACTGGCGTCCCCGAGACCACTAACACTGGAAGGCTTGAAGATTATGTGGAGAGGCTGCTCATTACATGCTTTGGCCAAGAGGCATTCTCCAGGATGCTCATTGTAGAGAGGGCACACCGCACATTGGCTCCAACACCCCGCCGGGTGCACCGCCTCGACCCATAGTCGCGAGAGTGCTCAACTATCGCGACCGTGATACAACCCTGCGCAAGGCAAGAGAACTGAAAGATGTTGTCTTTGAGACCAATGACATTTAACTTTACCCTGATTTCACTTTAAATGTTCAGGAAAAGAAAGAAATTCGTTCCCATCAGGAAGATACTCCAGCAGGAAGAAGTGAAGTACACAATGCTCTATCCTGCACGCCTACGGCTCACCTATGATGGTAAGCAGCACATATGCACCACCCCACAACAAGCGGTGGACTTATTAAAAAAAAAAACAGTGCTGAAAGCCAAGAGAGCGGAGCGATCCCCAACGAGCGACAGAGATGGCCCGGCGCATCAAGAAGAAGACTGAGCACCGACTACAGCCGAACACGTGGCCGACTGCAGGTAGCCATGCTGTTCTGCTTTGGTTTTCCCTCCAGATAGAACCTGCTCCACAGAGCCTTTCTAACCAGAACGTTACCCCCTCCCTAGGGCCTTTTTACACCTAAATAACCACATATATATGTACCACCTAAGGACAGGGAATTCCTATTATATATATATATATCAAGACCTCACAGCCTCGCGATCTCAGCACCCACAGTCTCGCGGCCTCAAGCAGACCCAGAATCTCCTACCAGACGGCAGCAACACACATAGTCTCGCGGCCTCAGGCAGACCCAGAATCTCCTACCACACGGCAGCAACACACATAGTCTCGCGGCCTCAGGCAGACCCAGAATCTCCTACCACACGGCAGCAACACACATAGTCTCGCGGCCTCAGGCAGACCCAGAATCTCCTACCACACGGCAGCAACACACATAGTCTCGCGGCCTCAGGCAGACCCAGAATCTCCTACCACACGGCAGCAACACACATAGTCTCGCGGCCTCAGGCAGACCCAGAATCTCCTACCACACGGCAGCAACACACATAGTCTCGCGGCCTCAGGCAGACCCAGAATCTCCTACCACACGGCAGCAACACACATAGTCTCGCGGCCTCAGGCAGACCCAGAATCTCCTACCACACGGCAGCAACACATAGTCTCGCGGCCTCAGGCAGACCCAGAATCTCCTACCACACGGCAGCAACACGCATAGTCTCGCGGCCTCAGGCAGACCCAGAATCTCCTACCACACGGCAGCAACACACATAGTCTCGCGGCCTCAGGCAGACCCAGAATCTCCTACCACACGGCAGCAACACACATAGTCTCGCGGCCTCAGGCAGACCCAGAATCTCCTACCACACGGCAGCAACACACATAGTCTCGCGGCCTCAGGCAGACCCAGAATCTCCTACCACACGGCAGCAACACACATAGTCTCGCGGCCTCAGGCAGACCCAGAATCTCCTACCACACGGCAGCCTTAGCACGAGCTCATCCTATTATTACCGTAGTAATCGGGATTACTATATATATCAGATCACACAAAGACTATTAGTTGAGCACAACCTGTTCTCTAGTTTGAGGGGCTCGTTTCCCCCTCATCCAGTTATCACTTACCTGACCAGGATTAACCTCTGTTCATACTGCGTTAACTCTGACTGAAAGAATAGGCTATCCTCCTATATAAAGACACACAACACATGCTAACTCACGACAAGCTAAATACTTTATTTAAATGCCACATGCACATTTGCAAAATACATCATATATACAACCTGCAAGGAAAGTGAAAGGTTAAGTTATACACTCTAATAGTAAGGGGTTGACGTCACCTTGGTTATATGTAGCCTGTACTCAAAGGTCATCTAGGTTCCCTTCCCGTCTGCGCCTCGGCTTCGCCTGGAAGTCACACCTCTGCAGTCACAGATCTACTCCTTTCTCTTTTTCTCCGAGTCACTGGAACCTCTTCCTTATCGGCTACTCTCTCCTCTTTAGATTCAGGTTCGTCATCTGTCTTCCCTGGAATAAGTAGTAGCTTTACTGCTAACGGCCAGATGCCGCCTATGGTCTAGAAGCAAGTGCCAGTGTCTGCCTCAGACTTTCACTAATATAGATGTGCATTCTCTCATGGAAATTTCCAGCTCGAAACCTGCCGCCCACCAAATTCCTGTACCTCCCCGTGCCAAGGACACGTTCCCAGCCGGCCGGCCTGTTGTAGTGTCTTCGGCATGAAGGAGAATACAATCCTTCGATAAGGGCCGGCCTGAACCGGTTCTCTCCAAGCGAATAACACCTCCTAACTAAAACACTGCCTATGACCTTGAAGCTTCCCAAGCTGCCAGGGCAGGAGGAAAGATGGAGTCTCTCCCGTTTAAGGCCTACCAGGCCTGAATTCAGCACAGCTCCATGAAATACCCTTACTACAGAACAGATTACCCCTAATGCTAACGAATCTATCCCCTAGGATATGTATGCAAACCCTGATCTATGGGGAAGAACACAGGATCATGTTGAAGTGCCTAATAAATAGGCTCTATACGCTACTCTAACCCTTAGACTTGAATGGAAAGAGACTGAAGTCACATTAGGCCTCCCTTAACACGGAAAGGCCGGGAAAATCGAGCAGTACATTCCACCCTTGACTTCAGTCTATTATACATTCATTAAACAAGACTAACATCGGTGGAAGAATAATATCTCTCCCGTTTAAGGCCTACCAGGCCTGAATTCAGCTCCATGAAATACCCCTACTACAGAACAGATTACCCCTAATGCTAACGAATCTATCCCCTAGGATATGTATGCAAACCCTGATCTATGGGGAAGAACACAGGATCATGTTGAAGAGCCTAATAAATAGGCTCTATACGCTACTCTAACCCTTAGACTTGAATGGAAAGAGACTGAAGTCACATCAATAGCAGTACAACACAATAAGGCCAGAAAGATCGAGCAGTACATTCCACCCTTGACTTCAGTCTATTATACAGAACACAGGATCATGTTGAAGTGCCTAATAAATAGGCTTTATACACTACTCTAACCTCCTAGACTTGAATGGAAAGAGACTGAAGTCACATCAATCGCTCTACAACACAATAAGGCCGGAAAGATCGAGCAATACACATGCTGACTCCGTTGGCATAGACATTTGCTCCAATACGCAGGTAACATTAAGTGAGATCAATGTATTGCATCTCGCCCTTTCTTAAGTCATTCTATGGATGGTGAGGACCCTTTCGGATACTGTACTAGCACTCCAGGGCCCCCTTCAACACGCCGCCATGGTGTCGGAGGAGCTGCCACGCCCTCTGGGACACACGTCTAAGGGAGCACCCCTTCCCCCCCCCCACATCGCTGGACCATTTTTGTTAGGCAGTTGCCTTTGTTGTTCTGATAGAGGGACACTGTCACAAGGACCACTAAAGACTTAAGACTTGTTTTCTATTGAATTTGCTACTGCACTGTGTAGGCCTGTTCTTGTATTGGGATCTCCCTATGCTACGAATTACATTTAACCCCATTACATGGCCAGTGCAATGCTCACTCAGGGAAATGGTGACACAAATGTTTCAAATGTTTTGGGATGCATCGGGAGGGGTTCAGAGAGAGGGTACAGTACACGGCAAGTTGGGGTCGCCGTTGTGCGGGAATGTTGGGGTAGAAAGGTAGACCTTATCAAATTGGTGTTTTTCGTGCTACTCCTACTTATCAGATTGCGAAGGTATCGCTCACATGCAGCCATCAGTGCAGACTTGACATGTCCATGCACATTCTGGAGATTGGGAGATGACGGGCGAGGGGCCAATACCATTGCGGGAGTGAGCCTCCTCACCTGGAACGTTAGAGGGCTGGGAGACCCCAGAAAGAAACAACACATTCTGGCCTACTTAGACAGACACCATGTCAGCATAGCTATGCTGCAGGAAAGACAAACACCCCGCCAAAAAAACAGCCCCAGTTTGCCACAAGATGGGCCTCACATAGATACTTCTCCTCGTATTCTGCCTTATCCAGAGGGGCGGCAATTCTCATTAAAAAAGCGGTGCCGTACATCAAGGAGGGCTCCACACTTGACCCACAGGGGAGGTTTTGCATGACATGGGGAGGCCGGCATCGGCTTCCGTCACGCTGGTGTGTAGTTATTGGCCCAATGTGGACGATGAACTTTACTACATTACCTTATGGGCGCGTATAGCCAGTACAGGCTCGGCCCACCTCAGGAGACTTCAACCTAACGCTACACCCCTCAAACGACCGCTCCCACCCACTGCCACACCACTAGTCCAAAGCACAGCGCCAACTCAAGCAAATAGTCACTGACAATCTGCTGGTAGACGTATGGCGCCACCATCACCCGGCACAGCGCGAGGACATATTTCACTCGGCAGTACACAACACTTGGTCCAGGTTAGACATGTGGCTCGTATCACGAGACATTGCGCTACGTGCTCTCTCCTTTCACCATTTAGCGCGTACTTATTCGGACCACTCCCCTGTGATTATGTCAATGACACCCCCGGGATCGTCACCCCAAACTAGACAGTGGCGTCTGCAGCCCGCCACGCTCCTGGATGCAGTGTTTAAGTCTGAACTAGGGGAAACAGTAGAAGAATATCTGAGAATTGATATATACTGAGTGCCGTCTCTGGCCACCGTATAGGAAGCGCTGAAGGTCACCGTACGGGGCCACTGCATAGCCAAGGCAGGGGGGAATCCTCAGAGATATTCGCACAATGATAGCACGCCTGGAACGCCAGTTTAAGCAACTGGATACAAATGTACAGGGGACGCGCGAAGGCCCCACAGAAGCCAAGATACGGGAGACCCTAACACAGTACCAGGCTGAAGCGGAAAGGGAATGTCTCTTTCGAGGCAAATATCACACGGCGCTGTAGTGTAGTTCCTATATCCCGGATAGGCTCTGTGGATTGGAATAACATACACTATAGATTTGACATAGGACTGAGGTCAGTATGTCTCTATCAAGTATATTAAACTTAATTACTTGTGTGTGCCAGCTAACTCAGAGGTCACTAGAAACTTCTTGAATATACAAGATGGGATTAGACTCCGACAACCGCATAAACATGACAACTTTGTTTCCCTTTAGTATCGGAACAGTCTCAGAATCGTGGAAACAATAGATAACAGTTTCACTTAGTCAATCGTGCATGCTTCGTTTCTACAGAGTTGCACAGAAATAGAGAGACGGGTGTTTCAATAAAAGGGTTTATTGAACAGTCTTATTTCTCATGCAAGAGATATGAATTGCTACAATCGTAAGAGACTGCGAAGTACAATATGTACGAGGTTAGCAGTAAGATTAAATAATACTGCAATAGCATGGTTTTTAGCTAGGACATATATTAATCAAAATACATACATAAATAACATAATGCTAAAATGTGATACTCATCTGATGTTTCTAAATTGTTCTACCCCAGTGTACCTAACCTAAGTGCAGTACGAGGTTTGAAGTAGGTGCGGTTTCTAAAGTATAGCTAGCTATACTTTAGTTTAACCAAGAGTTGCCAAAAGTATTGCTAAGTTCTAGTCAGCTCCATACCTGAGAATGAGAGGTTGGAATCACTTTTCTGGACTCGATAGTCTAACCCCCCGCAAGGGAAGTCAGAGAGCACTGGAGCTGGATTCTCTGCGAGGAGGATGGCAGCATCAGGTCAGTGCATCAGGCTGGAACTCGATCTCCTTCCGAACTTGCCGTGGCGACAGCGTAGTCTGGGTTGGATCGAATCCTCTGGGAACCGCAATTTGCCAGGGCAAGTGCTGGTATATTTATACCTTGAAGGTGTCTAGGAATGCCAGTATTGACGTAAAAGTCGAGCAGAGGAACGTCATGAATGAACCCCTAAGGAATAGATGTTCATGCAGACTTAATGAGTTCTTGGAGAAATCAATATTCAAGCTGAGGGAAATTCCTAAAGGCTGATGGGTCTGGTTTTCCAAGAATTCGTTGTGACGTGGATGGACTGATGTAGGTGGCCATGCCTGTATTTGGTTTGTACGGACAATGTCTAAATAAGGGCCGAAATTCTATGTCCAAATAAGGGCAATGTGAATTGTACCTATCTAAGGGCATAAATCAGGAAACCTATATACGGAATCTAAATCTGCACACAACACCCACTCCACTTTCGTATGAACGACGTTACTAAATCCTAAACTTTCTAAACATATCTTAAAACAGGAGTATCGCATGGGTTTGCTAAAATAAGCTAAAAACATATCTAAAACATATGTCCTAAAAATATTTTTACAAAACCATTGCTACGCATAAAGTGTTGTACATATTAGAGGCAATGTTCCATTCTAAGCATAGGATCACATTGGAATGCTAAATGAATGAACCAAAATATATACATGTGATGAAATGGCTCGTAAATACAGAAGAAAAAAGGGGCCGAAACCATTTCATATCAGGTTACATAAGTCAAATTGTTATTCATGACAAGGTGGCATACTGTCCCTGGAAGTGTTTATCAAAGAATTCTGCTCTCTATGAATAGTTCTACTATAAGCAGATTACTGTGCCAAAAAACTGAAAAATACAATTTTGGGACGGGAAAAAAAATATAATCATAGAAAAAGTTCCAAAGTCAGTATTACGTTTGAAAAAGAATGAAGGCCAAATTCAGAGTCTCTCCGGAACACTGTGTGCGTGAATCAAAAGTCAGTGTGTGGGGATGGAGAAAACATAACATTTTCTAATCCTGTAGACAACAAGTCGTCTACCGTTGTGGGAGAGAGTTGAAATACCTCGTGTAGAAGAGCAACAGCACATGGATGCAAACTATCGCCTTCAGCATGGGAAGCATCAGCAATGTCCGGATTGGATGTTACCTGCGTGCCTTGTGTCTCCTCTCGTACCTCAGCAGTAGCATGTTGCATCTGTGAGATCTCAATGAATGCCGCCCTCAGGATTGGTGACCGTTGGGGACAACACATAGCATGGGCCGTTATCGGGTCCAGCAGAGTATCGATATCCGACTGATGGGAGAGTCAGACAATTGTCCAGCACGTATTCTTCACCGCATAGCAGGCAGCGTAGAACAGGCAGGGCTCGACAAATCCACTCGCCCGCTCGCATATGCGAGGTAGAATTAATGAGGACGAGCTATTTTAGGTCCTACTCGCCCTTTCTGGCGAGTAGGAAAACAAACTACCTTTTATCCTCTGTCTTTAAAAACGGAGCAAATGTGACAAGTTAACAAGATTTAAAGGCATTTTTATTGCTCACAAAGCTAATAAGCAATAAAGATGCCTTTAAATCTTGTTAACTTGTCACATTTGCTCCGCTTTCAGAGACGGAGGTCAAGTAGGGTGAAGTTAGGTCGAGGAGATTTTTGAAGGTACTAGACCTGCAGGACTAGTACCATTTTTCGGATTTTTCGAGCCCTGACAGGTAAGATGCAATCTTGCCAAATTGGTCTGAATGACAGGAACCAAGTGGTGTTTAATTCTCGTAGACGAGGTAAACCCAGAATTTGGACGATGCGCTCACGACACTTCATCTCCAATAGAGTTCTTTCCATGGTGAACTGGGTGTCGCTGGTGATTTGGCTTGCCATATTGTAGCAGTAGGAGCAACAATAGTATCCCTGCAATGAGTGCTAAAAGGAGCGGCAGTCCGCCAAACACAGAGTGCACGAAGTTTAGAAAAATTCCGAGGACTGCTTGAAAAGGTGCTAACAGTCCTGCACACACGTTCTTAAATACATGTACAATACCGCTCGTATCAGACATGTTTAAGATACGACCTAACATTTCTGGGAAATGCAAAGAGCAGTTTGTATACAGAAGGGTATGTATCTCCGCAAAAGTCCTTGCAACTTGGAGATCATAGGTTTCTTTGGCAGAGGTCAAAGGCACAGTTTTTTACAAAATAATGGCTTTCATTCTGCTTAGAGTATCAATTCGTATAGAAGAGATATTCAGTGAAGACCATAAAGGCGACTCCCTGACTATGTCTATTTGTGGAAACAAGACTTGTATACAGCAAGTGACCCTGGATGTAACCGTTACTAGATATGGGATACCTGGCAGAACGTCACAGCAGCTGTGATCATTCAACATAATGTAACTCCCATTAGAAAGTTGACCCAAGATTGGATTAATCACTGCTGCTGGTGAACCGTGCAGGTGGCAGGAGAAGTTTGTTGTGGAACCGTCAAAGGCCCCGTGTAAGTTAATACCCTGACAAAGGAGAGAACCACTTAGTGCTTGTTCACAGTTTTCACCGCTAAGAAACACTTCACGTCCCCCACTCCAACATCTGTGTGTGTAAGGTAAATCCCAGGATGTCTTGATGTAGTCTTTACCCAACCTTTCATATTTGCCTGCTGGTATATTTTTTAGGCAATACTGAAAATTTAAAGTCGTAACAGGCAGAGTAATCGTACCATGTATAATCCACTCAGTAGCTGTTTTTTCTGCCACTGTAGACAATCAAGGCAAAGTTTCCCTACACTGCAAGTTGTTACTACCCCCGGATGCTGTCTTTGGACATAACGTGGGTCTGGCCTATGAAAGGTAAAACCTTGTGTCTTGTTCAGGAATCTATCTTGACAGTTGTTTGTGTCTAAGGTCCAGAGCAACCATTTTTTCCATTCAGGATCTGATCTGTTATTTTTCAAAATAGTATGTAAGTCGACCTCCCCCTGTGTAGTGCTTTCACTTGTAGGTGCAGGTATAGTTGGAGTGTTCATGTCTTTTATCTTGGCTATTCCAAGGCATGATGTTTGTTGGACAGTGTCGTTCAAAAACATAATTTGCTCAGGGATGATACAGGCTCTAAATAAAGCGTCTGTTCCCTGTACTTGCCAATCTTTAGTACTCCAGACAGTTTTCTTCTCAATGTTGTCTTTCCAAAAGTCGTAATCCTGTCTAGACAGTTGGGCAATAAAGGCTGTAGAATAAATCTGTTTGGTATTCGTTAACATACTTTTCATTCCTGTCTTATGCACATTCTTAAAGTAAAATGTCTCTGCAGTCGAGATATTAAACCCTGAAAAATATGGAAATTTCATTGCAAATGTTTTTGAGCTACCCTTTGGTGGCGTAGGACAAAGCTCCCATTGGTTATACCTAAATACATTTCTAGGTGTCGCAGATTTATGCAAGAAATGATGACCATAGTGGTTATAACAATATAATTGTTCATAGTCTGATGAACCTTGTAAATATTCATTATTAGTAAATGCAGTTGACATCTCTAGATCAGACATCATATTATTAACAGTCTTGAAGTCCCAAACATCAGAAAAGATAATGGAGGTAATAAAGTCACTTAATGAAATTTTAGATAAATGTGGAATCTTCAAAAGCTTTGACGGACCAAAAATGTCATATTCGGTTTTGTCCCAAACTATACCATCTGGTATAGGAATCGCTGTGATGTTCACTGTTGACAAGTCTCTTGCTTCACGATGGGATGATTTGTGTGGCTGGAGAAGTAAGTTCACTCTTTTAATTGCTGTGTCCATTTGAATATATCTTCCATTAATCAGTATACCCAGAGTTATTACCAGAGCTAACCAAAGTAGAAAGAAGAATATTCCCAAAACAATCCATAGTGAAACCAGGTAAGTCTTTTTCAGTAGATGAAAAAAGTCTGTTGCTTGTTCTTTGAAAGTTCTTTGAGCTGGCTTAGTTTCAGGCTTGCTGGGATCCTCAGAAAACATATCAAAGTTCATGAAATTGCCAGAAGCAGTTCTGTCAATGGTTGCAATTGCATCCGTATTTGATGAAATTACTGGAACCAGTTGATCACTTATTACTTAGTTGCATATAGGTGTATCTGGACGAACTGTTCTTTGGGTCTCAAGAGGTACCAGGTCCATAGCATTGTTATTTAGTCCTTTATTTCTTACTGTTGAATCTTCAAAGGTGATGAGTCTCTCAGTTTGAACCTCTTGGATTGTAGCTAGAGGAGTGCGTCTGCTACATTGGCAGAGTCCACTTGGCCTACTGTTCAGTATCGGCCACATAGTATGGTTTGATCAGGTCGATGGACACAAATCTTTTCTTCTTTTTACCAGCAAGGGGCGGCAGAAGATCTGTTCTTGATCAGTGGATTGCTAGGACAGGTACTGGTTGTCTGTAAGAAGGCCCAAATTCCTTCTTGTCCGCGATCTTATCTCTGACTAGATCACCAAGCTTTGGGATCCAGACAGGCCTTGCTGGGACGGCCGGATTTTTCTCAGTGGTGGTTGGCTTCAGGACCACGTTGCTTTGTTGTGTTCTAAGTTCATTTAAGTCCTGTAAAACAGCCAAACGATCTTTGATCTCAAATAGTTTGTTTTCCACCACTGTGCCTTTCATATCTAAGTCCAGAACGAACATTCTAGTCCCAAACAGGACCTCTTATAGAGTGACACCCCCTAGAGAAATTCTCGGCAAGTTGTTAAGTGAGGGCTGGACCCCATATAAATGTTTGACCCACCCATCACCCGAACCGAATACCCTAGCTGTTATAGACTGCTTTATGTCCCGTTTTTTATTTTCCGCAACAGAATTTCCCTCAGGATGGAATGGAGAAGAATACCGCAATGCTACGCCCAGACTGGCCATGGCTTCTTTGTAATCCCTAGAGCTACATGCAGGACCCTGGTCAGAATGTAGTGTGCCTATTGCGTATGTGCCGATAAAGACTCGCAAATCTTTTATAACAGTTCGAGCGTCAGCCGAGCGCTGAGGCCACATCCATAGGAACCTAGACTTAGTGTTTCTGGGACCGCATTTGTCCAAGAGGACGCCTGCACGTAGATAGTCTAATGCTGTCTAATAATGGTGTCTGAACTGGGCTGGCTATGTTGTAGTCAGGTATCTGGTGGCGTTCTGTACTGCGATCTCTAGTGCAGTCTATGCAGTTATTAACGAAGATGTGAATTAAAGTATTCATCCCTGACCACCAGTACATCTCATTTAGTTCTAAAGTTTTCTTTGAGATTCCCTGATGTATCAGACCCTCTCCCAGATGTGCTTCGTAAATCAAAGCTGCTCTACGTTCCCTGTTTGGAATTACTCTATCCCCCACTCCAGGGATTTGAGCAAACGAAACGCCATTCGCATCAATGATATATGAGTATTTGAGTGGAAACTTTTTAGGTAACGCTGCACCGCTGCCTTTGATTGAAGCATTGACAGCCAGCATTATTTCACTGTCTATTTTCGTTTTTGAACGAGTGATTGCAGCTACGGAAGCAGTTTGCAAAGCCCCTTTCGCGGCTTCATCAGCCAATGAATTCCCTTCAACGTGAATGCCGTCACGTTGGTGACTCAGTGTGTGTATCACGTGAGTCTTCTGTAGTCAGTTTCGCAACTGAACTACTTGTTCTCAAAGCAATTTGTGCTTGATAATGCCACTTTCTGCATCTTTGAAACCATTTTGAATCCAATTCTGTAAATATTCTTTGTAGGATTAAACACAATAAAAAGCAATCGCACACTATCAGTGTGGGGAATTCGCGATCCGTGTTTTCAAGTGCCATCTTAAATGCTTGCAGTTCAGCTCGCTGAGCTGTACAATCTCCTAGAGATTGGGTTTTTGTGACCATTGGTCTGAATTTGCCATCTCGCATGCGACCTGTAACGATAGCACACGCTGCACTGTAAGCTAGTTTACTCCCCGTAGCGGGCTGTGCAGATCCGTCAGTATAAATTATAAATTAATACTGCTCAAGAGGGAGAATTTCAGTAGGCAGAGGACATTCGTGTTCATATTGCAGGAATGGTTGTGTTTTTAAATATGGATCAAAAACTTATTCAACATCAGTTGCAGCAAGAGAATCAACTCATTGTATCCATCTCGGATGTAAAGCTTTTGCATTCGGAATGCTAGCCTTTATAACTGCCTCTAGGGCTGGTATAGGAGTCACAACCATAATGCGTTTCCCCTGTGCTAGGGCTCTTTCTTTTGCTACAGCAGTTTGAACTGCTGTCAGAATTTTTTCTGTAGAAGTGAATTTCATTTCTGCTTGTGTATAACGAGTGGGATTTGTATGCAATTGGTACTTTTTCACCTTCGTTAAAAGTTAAGTAGGTGAATCCGCATTGACCCGGAATTATTCGGATCACTAAGTTGCGTACGTTTACGCGTGTTTGCAAGTGTTTTGTTTCGTTTCTGTTTGTAGTGAACGCAAAATTTCTGTGTGTTTCTGTGTCCAATGTGTGATTTTAAAATCAAGTTTGATTAATTTGTAGAGAGGTTTAACCCTTTCTGCGTAATTTAAAATGTAAGTTCTTCCAAAATTCAGGAAACCTAGAATCGACTGTAAATTTGTCCGCGTTTTTGGCGGTTGGAGCTGCGCACACTTTTCTAAAAAGTTGGCTGCTAGGCTTTTGCCTTCACTTGATAGTTCATATCCTAGGAACAGGACGTTGAGATGGGCAATTCTTTACTTTTTAAAGTTGAATTTGTAACCCTCTGAGGCGAAGCCCAATATTATGGTGCTCATCCTGTTCAAGTGCCTATCCAGGTCATTGTCTGTCAGATATATATCATCGACATGCGACAATGCCTCATCATCATAAGTTTGTAGTAACTCTGTTACCCTTGCTGAGAATAACCCCGGGCTGTTCTTGAATCCCTGGGGCAGTCGACAAAATTGATGCTGGGTCCCCATTATTGAGAAAGTGGTCAAAAAGCTGCTTTCTGGTGCAATATTTTGACAAAAGAAACCATTTGAAATGTCTAATGTGGTTTTATATTTTTTACGCACAATGTTATTCATTAATGCCGTACTGTGTGCATTTTGCACTGCAAATGTTTTGCAACAAGAATTTAAGTGTCTGTAATCCAAAACTAGACAATATGTATTTTCTGGTTTGGAGACAGGAAACAAAGGATTGCTCATTGATGAGGTGCATGTTTCAATCACCCCCTGGTATTCAAGTTGATCTAAGATCTCCCTGACCTGTTTTTTAGCTTCTTGCTTAACTGGGTGCTGCCTTTGAGCAGTCGGTTGATTTTTTAACTGGATTGTATGGTGAAGTGAGTCCTCATCCCATCCTACATGATTTTTAAACAGTGCTGGGGCTTGGGCTACTGCCCATTTCCTGGCTAATGTATATTTTAAATGAACTGGAATATGGTTGGAGAAGGCAGGCATAATGATGGCCTCGCCATGTGGGCACTCCCTGACAAATTCTGGTGGCCAGTACTGTTCTGCTAGAAGTATATCATAACCCTTTGAAAGATGCTCCCAAAAGAGTGCTTTCACTTTTCTTGGTATGTCTCCCTCCATCCGGATTGTTATTTCATATAACCTATGTGGAGAACTAACACTGGTGTCTACAGTCTCAACTTGTATGTCTTCATTCAAGTTATTGTAACTTCTGCTGCACTGCTGCACTGTCCAGGATGGTCTGGGCCCATTCTCCGTTCCTGAGTTGGGTTCTCAGTATTCTCGGCATGGCTGATCTTTAGACCCGCTACCTTTTTCTTGGAGAATTTAGGTTTTGCTTTATTTTTCTGAACGTGTTGATCGTCTTTGGACTTCACGCGTTCTTCCTTGTTTTCTGACCGTCCTCTTCTTTCGGATGTCTGTGACGATATCTGTAAGGTACGAGAGGGACGTGTATCAATATCTTGATCTCGGTCAGGTTTTCTCAAATTATTCCTAAGGTTGTACCTCCTTTCAGAGGGCTCTTTCTGTGGAGATGACCTGCCTCTGGAATGAGAAAGCTTCTCTTTGGAATTCTGTTTGCGATTTTCCCACTTCTTTTTAGAAGAGGTAGGAGTGTTTTTTGGAATGACCTTATCAGGACTTTCAGACAGTTGTGGTTTTACTGGTTTCCCCCCCAAACTGTCTCTGCCTAATTCTTCATAGGATTTCTCAATTATTCTGGCTAGTTCTTGAGGTTTTTCTGATGCTGCTTCTCCTTAGATAATATTATTGTTGAGACCTGGTCGAAATTTTTCAGTAACTGCATACCTAAATTCAGAGCAGGCTCTGCTCCATATTCATTTTGAATCTGTTTCAGGACATCAGGTATTACCGCCATGGACGGAACACCAAGTGTTTTTGTGTAGATTGCAGCAAAGACTGTGCCCCAAGAGGTCCAGTCTTCCAGATGTGGTGTAATCCCCATTGGTAAACAGATTGTTAGAATTCTGTGTGTCTCATAAGGGCTAGTATTAGGAAATACTGCTTCAATTTGAGTAATTTTTTGAGCTATCCAGAATACTGCGTGTAAAGTCTGTGGAGTGATTTTTAGTGTATTCCCCTGATGAGGGGCTGGATTTTGAATGATTAATGGTGGTTGAACTGTGAAAGTCCGCATGACATATTGAACCAATTGTCTATAAATTTTGATTAGCTCCTTGAGTTGAGCTAGCAGATCCACATCTGACATTTCTTCAATGTCAGGATGAGGTGTGTAGCCAGCTAAAACCGGCCAATTTGCTCCTGGTCTACCTAGTGGACCGAGCCTGGTAATGTGATTGTAATGTTTTAGGGCACCTTTAAACCAGAGCTCATGCTCCTGGTATGTGAGTGGAATTTCAATATCCTCGAAAGGAATATATTCCTCTGGTGGTTCATCTTCTTTGTAGAAGTGAAACAAGTGTGTTACTGGATTTGATTCTGGGAATGCTATCCATGAATAGAATACCTCTGTCTGGTGAGATTCATGTGCCTTATCGCGAAAACTGCTCTACCACCTCTTGGTGTTAGACCGTGTTTTATAAGTTTTAGAGTGATGGCTCTCCTTAAATTTGGATGGATGATTATAGCATCGTCGTCGGTTTCTTGAAAACCTGTACGATTAAAAGCTGCTGTGACTTGGTCAGCCGCAGCTCCACCAGTATCGGTGTTTGTGCCGTTTTCGGACATCTTGAAATGAAAAATGCAGAGCAAGTTTCAAGGGAACAAAGAAAAGGTGCACAATATTTTGGAACACTGTATCCTTTCAACGTTGAACAAAACCAGCTAATACATAGGACTTTCGTCCTACTCCGCTACGGCGGATGTTATCCCTACCCACCCCAGACGTCTTATGGAGTTTTAGGAGTAGAGGGTCTCTGAGAAAAGCACGACTGATTTACTTCAGTATGTAGCGTTAAATTAGTGCCTTACCAAACCGTTGGGAGCCATGTAGTGTAGTTCCTATATCCCCGATAGGCTCTGCGCATTGGAATAACATACACTATAGATTTGACATAGGACTGAGGTCAGTAGGTCTCTATCGAGTATATTAAACTTAATTACTTGTGTGTGCCAGCTAACTCAGAGGTCACCAGAAACTTCTCAAATATACAAGAAGGGATTAGTCTCCGACAACCGCATAAACATGACAACTTTGTTTCCCTTTAGAATCGGAACAGTCGCAGAATCGTGGAAACAATAGATAACAGTTTCACTTAGTCAATCGTGCACGCTTCGTTTCTACAGAGTTGCACAGAAATAGAGAGACGGGTGTTTCAATAAAAGGGTTTTTTTGAACAGTCTTATTTCTCATGCAAGAGATATGAATTGCTACAATCGTAAGACAGACTGCGAAATACAATATGTACGAGGTTAGCAGTGAGATAAAATAATACTGCAATAGCATGGTTTTTAGCTATGACATATATTAATCAAAATACATACATAAATAACATAACGCTAAAATGTGATACTCATCTGATGTTTCAAAATCGTTATACCCCAGTGTACCTAACCTAAGTGCAGTACGAGGTTTGAAGTAGGTGCTGTTTCGAAAGTATAGCTAGCTATAAAGTTGACAACATTTTCTCTAAGTTCTAGTCATCTCCATATCTGAGAATGAGAGAGGTTGGAATCTCTGTTCTGGACTCGATAGTCTAACCCCCCACAAGGGAAGTCAGAGAGCACTGGAGCTGGATTCTCTGCAAGGAGGATGGCAGCGTCAGGTCAGTGCATCAGGCTGGAACTCGATCTCCTTCCGAACTTGCCGTGGCAAACCACGTAGTCGGAGTTGGATCGAATCCTCCAGAAACCACAATTTGCCAGGGCAAGTGCTGGTATATTTATACCTTGAAGGTGTCTAGGAATGCCAGTATTGACATAAAGGTCGGGCAGAGGAACGTCATGAATGAACCCCTAAGGAATAGATGTTCATGCATACTTAATGAGTTCTTGGAGAAATCAATATTCAAGCTGAGGGAAATTCCTAAAGGCTTAAGGGTCTGGTTTCCAAGAATTGGTTGCGACGTGGATGGACGGCTGTAGGTGGCCATGCCTGTATTTGAGTTGAACGGACAATGTCTAAATAAGGGCCGAATTTCTATGACCAAATAAGAGCAATGTGAATTGTACCTATATAAGGGCATAAATCGGGAAACCTATATACGGAATCTAAATCTGCATACAACAGCGCGTAGATATGGCGTGGGAGAGAGCCCTGGCAAAGCACTCGCCGAGACCATCCGGCCAACCAGAACGGCAAATAATATACTGGTTATCCGAGATAGGGACGGGGTGGCGCATCGGGACACAGCGGCCATAATAGGGGCTTTTAACACACACTACCGAACACTGTACAAGTCCTGCAGCAGATAGAATTGGCTTAACTTAGCAACCAGCAGAGGGTATTCTTAGCAGCTGACTTGGGATTAGACAAAATACGGGAAGCCATAATGAAAATAAGTAACGGTAAGGCGCCGGGTCCAGACGGCCTTGGTATAGAAATTTATAAAAACTACATAGACACGCTGGCCCCCTTCCTGAAGGCAGTTTATGAGGAGGCTGCCCTAACGGGGACACTCACGCCTACCATGCGGGAAGCAATGTTGGTCTCACTACTGAAGCCCGGAAAGCCCCCCGAATCCACCGACTCTTATAGACCACTGTCACTGATAAACTGCAAAGTCAAGATATTGGCAAAAGTTCTGGCCAATAGGCTTACACTCTTGATGGATAGACTTATTCGACCTGACCAGGCGGGATTCATACCTGGCAGATCAACCTCACATAACCTGAGAACGCTCTTCTCCATCCTGCATGATATCGACCAGGAGGAACAGGCGGTGGCGGTCTTCCTTGACGCCACCAAAGTGTTTGACTCCCTGGAATGAGGGTACCTCCTTGCAGTCTTGACACATGTGGATTAAATTGTTGTACAATCGGCCCTGCGCCTCATTGCTGCTGAATGGAGAACGCTCCCCCAGCCTTTTGCATCATCAGAGGCCCCCTTTCCCCTCTGCTATTCGCGATAGCCATGGAACTGTTGGCAGACATGCTACGTCAGCACCATAAGCAATATGCGCTAGACTACCCCACAAGGCCATTTTTAATATCGCTCTTCGTGGATGATATTACGCTATATGTGTGAAATCCTGCTGACGGATTAAACGCCATGATACGCGAAATAATAAAATTTGGGGCCTTCTCAGGAATTACCATCAACTGGGGTAAATCCCAAATCATGCCGCTCACGAACTGCACCCCTCTGTTTCAAATGGATTATCCGCTGTTGTGGAGCGATGATGAGGTCCAATATCTGGGAATCACTGTCACCAGAAACAAGGAAGAACTTCAGCGAGCTAACTACGGGGAGGCCCTCACTAGGGTGGAAGACCTGATCAACAGGTGGATAGCTCTCTCGCTCTCTCTAGCAGGCCGGATAGCCTTAATGAAGATGGTCATCATTCCCAAATTTTTATACTTATTCACAAATATCCCTTTCCCCCCGGGACGCCCTTTCTTCACTAGGCTGAAGAGTCAACTTATCCATCTTGCATGGGGCGGGAAACAACCTCGGATTAAATGGTGCACCCTCACATTGCCGTTCGCTCAGGGTGGGTTTGAAGCGCCTGACCCTTACCTCTACTATCTCAGTGCTCAAGCACACTTCACCGCATATTGGTTCACTCCTCCGCCCTTTATGACACACTTGGCAGTAGAACAGGGGCTTATGGCGCCATTACCTCTTGCGGGGTTCCTGGGTGTAGATGACAAAACAGCCGGGGGAAGGAGGTCCACTGTGGCTTATACAAATAATGCATGGCGCGCCCTTGCCAAAGGTCCCAAGTTCCCATGCTATATTCCCGCTACTCCCTCTGCTCGCCCAACATAACCTGCCAGTCACACAGGAAGGGATTTGTAAGCGCATGCTTCTCAAACTAGGCATAAATACTTGGGGAGATATGTACCATCAGGGGCAGTTCAAAAATGCGGCCGAATTTTTAGGCGATACATCACTCACCACCATTGACCGATTGCTATATATTCGCTTGCGACAAGCTGTCAAAGCTGCTACTACCGCGTTCCCAGAGGAACCTCCCACATTGCTCCCATTGCATCAAACGATACAGGAAGGGGCGCCACATGCCGTGTCCCGCAGATATAAAGCCTCCGTAGGGGCAGGGACACACAATACTCTGAAAGCAAAACAGGGGTGGGAAGGAGAATTGGGACATCCCATTACGGAGGAGGCCTGGGTTTACAGCTGCCAACAAACTGAATGCATCACTGCTAGCAGCAGGTTCAGAATTATTCATTTTAAAGTCCTCCATAGAATGTATTATACCCCGGTGAGGCTACACAAACTCCATTTACGAGAAAGCGACGGATGCGACCACTGCAAGCAGGAGGGAGCGGGTTTTTCTCACGTAGCGTGGGAATGTAGGTCCATAGCGCAATACTCGACTGAAGTGGGGAAGGCCTTGGGAGACATGATAGGAGTGCAGCTTGATCTTACACCAGAAATGGGTCTCCTGGGATCCCTCCCAGGACACAAAGGTTGCGTTAAAAGATTTCTGGCGATAGGCTTACTTGTGGCCAAACGCAAAATTGCCTGCGGATGGGGGAGGGGCAGAGCTCCCAAATTTAAGGAATGGTGACTGACCTTACTTACTGTCAGGAGCAAAACAATATTTACACTGAGTTGCTACCCCCTTGCTCACGACCCTGTGATGTCTGGGAACCAATCACTAGATATATGCTCAGAGCAGCTGCAACAGACACGGAAGATGGGTCTGCACCGTCGCAAACTAACCGCCAAATTGAGAACGATGAGCCGCACGGTCAGGAGGCTGACCATTAATGAGACTGCTGTGACATTTTGTCCACCACTCATGCCTATACTGACTGCTATATGTTGGGTCTTGTGTATTCAAACTCAATCTATGTACTGTACTGATGTATTCATGGACTGCCAATGTAGCGTCTACCACACTTTGTAATTGTAATGTTGTTGTACTGAAAAATGCCAATAAATAAAGTTTTTAAAAAAACCATTATTTCGGTTTTCTCCGAATCAAATGCTGAATAAAAATTACGAATACACGAACCCTTGCTGTATCCAATTGGGACACTGTATAGCCAGGGATTGTCAGTCTATCCCCAAAGGCAACAGAGCGAAGATCTGAAACCTTTCAGTGTTTAGAAATTATGATTTAAAGGAATCTACAAGAGGGTTATTCAGAAATACAAAAAGGTATTGATTTTTGGCTGGCCCAAATTAAGATTAAATTAGTCCCTAAATGCCTAAATATAGTCCAAAGCTACATCAGAGGTACAACAAATATAATTGCAAGACTACACATGATGACCTGGGACTTATTATAGGGCAAGAAACGGAACAGAGTTAGCCAAGAAGTGCGAAAAAGAAACTTAGAGGTGGGTGGGCTTTAGCTTAAAGACCGCCTGGCTACACAGCTGCAATAATGAACATCATGGTATGCAGAGGGTGAAAGCCTGGGTGCTCAACTTCCATCTTTATTGCTGGATAACCTAGAGTTAAGCAATCTTTTACATGCAGATGGCTTGCATACTACTGCAAAGACATAAGTAGTCGGCATGGTGCAGGGCGGAGCTAGCCTGACTCTATGATGGCGACTTCGTCCGCGAGCTCGGCAGTGTTCTCTGCCCATCTGGCAAATATCCTGCATCTGAACTACCAAATTTGCTTCCCAATCGACGAACTGCTGCATGCGGACGCCGCGTCAACATAAACAGCACTTTTTGCGGATCTTTAGACGGCTGTGGGCGACCTAACCACGGGCAGAGGCCTGTGCTGGCTCGGCAGAGACCGGCGCCGCCGAGTGGCAGACGTGCCGACGATAAGTGCGCCAGGATTCCGGCCAGCGCTGGGGGCAGCTGGGCAAGCAGCACTGTTGGCGACTCGGGCCATTGCTTCCCAGAGTGCACGATCGCACCCCCGGCTTCCCCGGCGGTGAGTCGCACCGGGGGAGCAGCGCACATTACGTGAGGCGTCCTAGGCCTCCTGAAGTAACTGTGCAGGCGTCAGTTGAGGCAATTGGAAGACCGGAGCCTACAGCGAGTTCGGCGTCCCACAAGCGGTGAGTGCGCAGACACTCCTGGGGCCAAGGTTATCCCTCCGCGACACAGTGGCACTGCTGTACGGAGCGGGAGCTGCACGGGATTGACAGGGATTTGTAAAGTCTTGTGGGCCGCACTCGTGGTGAACACTGCTGAGAAAGCGGAGGCCAGGCACAGTGCTTCCACCCCATATACACTGAGGAAAGCGGTTCTGGTCCTCCCATTGGCCATATAGAGGCAGCAGGTGCTTGGAGGACGACCAAGCCCCTACCTCGCCCCTCAGTGCACGCCTGCATGCTGCGTGTTTAAGTGAGTACTACGGCCTCCTGGGCCCGGGTTGGCTGGGATGCTGAAGCCTCTCCGGACAGGTGTGTAGATCCCTTTTAGCCATTTGTCGCACCCCAGGAGATTATCACAGCGGAACTCTATGTGCCGGGACCCCTGCAGACAACACCGACCGGACTACAGGGTCTGAGACCACAGATCTTTTTTAATACTCACGCTGCCCCCAGAGAAGCGAGCGGTCTTGTCGCGCTTTAAGCCTCCAGAGATCAACGGCAGTCTGGTGGTCTCTAACGGACTCTGAGACTCACTTAGCGCCCTACTGCGTTGCTCCTGTGCTGGTATACCCCGAATAGCAATATGGGCAAAATTGACAAAACGCAACAGAGGCTGAACTGTGAGCAGAGGAAGTCGCGAACAGGTGTAAATGCCACCGGGCATTATGGGAGCAGAAGCAGGTTACATCCACCCACGAGTGTGAACCACACCCAGGCGATCTACCTATCCTGGTTTATTCTATGGATCCTCGAAATGTTACTTTTCTAATGATATGGTGGGTTGGGGGGGGGGGGTTATTTTGTGCTTGCACAGTTGGGGTAAGCATGCCGTGGGTGGGGGGAGGAGGGGGAAGTTCAGAGACCAAAGTCATGCGCTTCAAAATAAGTCGGAATAATCGACTTGACACGACACAACAAGGTGTTTAGGCACAAAGTATCACCCGATTACACAGAGGCAGATCCACGCAAGGTACCTCAATTATTATTAACTTCCTAGATGCAATCACAGACTCGTAGAATAAAACATTTCATTTGGAACGTCCGGGGTCTTAATGACCATAGGAAGTGGGGGAAAGTTCTGGCTTCTTTCACAAGGCGTGGTGTTGACATTGCTCTCCTGCAGGAGTCACACTTGCCTCTACACAGTGCATTGTTGCAGCAGGATTGCGGGGTAACATACACGCCGCGGGGTTCACATCGCATGCCCGGGGTGTACTGACGTGGGTGAATCCCAAATCGGACCTTCACTTGGAAGCACTGGAGACTGATCCTGAGGGTCGCTTCGCGATATCGTGATGCATGGGGAGAGGTTCGAGTCTGGTACTAGTAAACATCTATGGCCCTAACTACGATAATCCCACCATTTTGGGAAACTTATTAGATAGAAGGATTTGCTACGATACGAGTTCCCAAATCTGGGGGGGGGGGGGGGCTTGGGGGGGTGGGTGACTTTAACTGTGTACTAGATTCCAGCTTAGGTAGGTCAGGCGGGCCGCTAAGATGCCCAACTGCCACCGCTAGGCCCTTTATGACAGCTGCCACCCAACTAGACTTATGCGACGTGTGGCGTACACGCTCACAGGGTCCGGGTGGCTTTATACACTATTCAGCGTATCATAACCTCCACACTAGGAATGACTACCTGTTTATGTCAAGAGATCCGTTTACACAGATCCGCGACTGTGTGGTCCTGCCTCGAACGTTCTCGGATCACGCCCCAGTACAAATGGACATGGACACCCCGCAGACACTTATACCTCCTTTTACTTGGCGGTTCCCCCCATACTCTTACTTGACCCTGTTTTTAAAGCGGAACTGGCTGAGGCCATTGAGACATTTTTTTAGACCACCTTGGGACACCTTTAAAGTGAACATCCGAGGGATTGCCATGGCTAAGCACTACAGAGTCCTCCGCACCCTTCGTAAGCACCTATTGGACTTAGAGGCCACTTTAGCAACCCCAACCCTAGAGCAGCAATTACTAACAAGGGCAGACGACAGTCTCACACAAGAACTGCACCATACGCTAGATGAGTATCACACTACAGCTGATGCGGAACTAAACCACTTGGGCAAATATGCGACAGCTCGAATATATGGAGAGGGCGACCATCCAGGATCGGTCCTGGCCTCACTGTTTAAGAAACGGAGGGAGAAGTCTAATGTGACAGTACTTAATGATGCAGGGGGGGAAGCCCCTAACAGACCCACTCGGCATAGCCAACAGATTTAAGCAATATTACACATCACTATACACCTCTGAGGGAGGAGTGATGACGAAGCTATTTTAGACTACCTTACTCATATTAAACTGCCTTGGCTGATGAATGGACACAGGGAATACCTCATGCGCCCACTAGCAGTGGAAGAAGTAACAGCAGCTTGGCTGGGATGAAATCCAATAGCGCCCCCGGAGTGGATGGTCTCACTGTTTCCTTTTACAAAAGAGTTTAGGGACCTCTTGGTTCCGCACCTACAGACACTGTATGAGGAAATCATTGAAGCAAGTGAAATATCACCTTCAATGCGGGAAGCGCTAATTGTTACCATACTCAAACCTGAGAAACCGCCGACCAACTGCGCCTCTTACCGTCCGTTGTCACTTCTCAATGTGGATGCCAACGTTTATGCAAAGGTCTTAGCGACCAGATTGTCTCCCCTAGTGCCGCTGCTGATATCACCAGAGCACGCCAGCTTTGTCCCTGGTAGAAACCTTACTTATAATATGAGAACTGGGTTTGGGGCTATACAACACACTCAACAAGATACTCAGGCAGTCTTCCTGGACATGGAAAAGGCGTTTGACTCCGTGGAGTAGAGGTTCATGACCCAGGTGTTGACGAGAATGGGACTCGGGAGTGTCTTTCTGCAAATTATGGGAGTGTTCTACAACTCCCCCAAAGCTAGGGTCAAGATTGGTGACTTGGTTACCGACCCTATTGGCATTACTAGAGGCACACAGCAGGGGTGTCCACTCTCCCCTTTGTTACACGCTCTGGTTGCCGAGCCTCTTGCCTGTGCGATGAGATAATATCATAGCCATAGGGGTATACGATTCCCGAAATAGAACTTGATTATATCCACATACGCAGATGATACATTATTATAGGTTTGAGGCCCTGACCAAAATCGACAGTACTGCAAGAAGTGATTCTTTTTGGTGCCAGGTCCGGCCTTAAGGTTAATTGGAACAAATCACTCATTTTCCCGCTGACCGCAGAGACGGCTCATTTTACGCCAGAATTCCCCCTATGCTGGACGACAGAGCCAGTTTGATACTTAGGCATTAGAGTGCACCCCTAAAATTAAAACAAAGAAATTCGGTGGCCGCCGCTTTTCTTACTTGGCTCCCAGTCTCTGGAACCCTCTTCCTCTCTTCATCAAATCCACTCCCTCCCTCTTGAACTTTAGGAAGTTACTAAAAACTCACCTCTTCACTCTTTGAGTCTAACCTAAGTGACTCTCGCCTTACTCGTCCCTCGCTCTTTCTGTCTTAACAGCGCCAGGAAGCCTTTGGTGTCAGCGCGCTTTACAAGTTGCATTTAAGATAAGTTAAGATAAGATACTGATTCGGAAGTTGTATTCAAAGAAAATTATTGGAAAGCGATGTCCAAATTGGAGGACCACGTTGACAGATGGATACACTTACCCCTATCATTAGCTGGTAGAGTATCAATTATGAAAATGGTAGTTCTTCCTGGGGTTTTATTCTTATTCACTAGCATTCCCATAGTCCTCCCGAGGTTCTTCTTTCGGTTGCTGAAAACCCTGATGGTACGGTTAGCCTGGGCTGGGAAACAGGCTCGAGTGAAGTGGGAGATTCTCATGCTCCCATACAGCTTGGGTGGGCTTGGAGTTCCGGATCTCGAACAGTATTATAGGGCGGTGCATGGATGCTCCGCATTATCGGATTGAGAATGTGGTGGCGGCTCCAACTCCATTGCCAGCGCTCCTATTGAAATCGTCTGATCGCAGGACTGCTATCCTTAACTCCATTAATGAGACAACATACGCCTGGCATCAACTCCTGAAAAATACAAGCTGGCGCCATCCTATACTCCCCTAAGACACCATTGGAGTGGTGCCGCTGGTTGCCCCGTGCAGGGAAAAAGGGATGATTAGGGCCTTAAACACTATAAATATCTACGCAATAGGAGAGATGTTTGCTGAGGGTAAAAAGATATTATGGGAAGACGCAGTACGGGAAGGACAGACAGCTACACCATTAACCCAATTCCACTTTCACAGTGTGAGGCATTCTCTGAGGGAGCTTCTGGACAGCGGGTTGAATGAGCCACCAGATGTAGCTCCGCTCACATATGTTATTAAGGCTGAATCGCCAATACGAATCGTCTAAAGGATATATAACACAGCACAGGGATACAGAGCCAACCACGACACTAAGGCTAGGTTGGCGTGGCAGGCAGACCTGGGACGGGTAATTGATGATACAACATGGAAGTACTGTTGTGAAAGTACGAAACGCATTTCCTTAAACGGGCGTCATAGGCTGATACATTTCAAATTTTTAAATAGGGTATATTATACTGCAGAGAGGCTCTGCAGGTACGGTTTGCGTGACTCAGCAGCCTGCGAGCGTTGCGGTGCAGAACCTGCAGATTTCTTTCATCTCGCCTGGCTATGCCCTGCGATAGCGACCTTTTGGGTGTTGATATTCAAGACTCTGGGGGAAGTCACAGACACCACACTTGAACCAGACCCTATGCTCGCTTATTGGGATACTCCAAACATTTGCCTAAGGCAATCAGACGTCTGGTGAACATGGTACTCCTAGTGGCTAGGCGTAGGGTTGCGATCTGCTGGTCCTGGGGTCCGACCCCCACTGTGAACGCCTGGACTAATGACATGATGTATAGCAGTACACAAACAGAATACGATAGCGAGTTACTACCCCCCCCCCCCCGCAATCGGCCTAAAAACTTCTGGGGTCTATACCAGGCCTATCTGGCTGCCAAGGCAAATGGCCCAATTCGTGATGAGTCCCTTGAAACATAGCACGGGAGAATTTATTGCACGATATCTTTCCTGTTGCTGGGCTGGGAGAAGTGCTTTGACTAGTGGCCGACCTTAAGTGCCTCAGGACTAGTACTGTGAATTAGGTATGTACAACACTGACCTGTACTATAAATGTTATGGATGCGAATTGTAAGGAGCTGTTATTGATACTGTACGCTATAAGATACTAGCATTGACCTACTATGTAAGCCTTTGTGCACTGTGTATACTGCAGCAAGATTGACATGTCTCTGATTTTGTTATCAATAAAAACCTTTAAAAAACAAAAAGTAGTCGGCCTGATGGGTCTGCAATGGTGGCAGTTTTGAAGTTCAAAGTCTAGTTATATTTCCTCCAAGACATTCCACTATGGATCACTGGAGTTTTCAAGTCCATATATGCAATGAATCTAAGGTGGTACGAGACAAAAGGGAGATGGAGAGAGGATGTGGCCTGGCAGCTAGAGCGGTCGACCTCGAAGCTTGAGAAACAGGTTAGAGTCTCAGCAGGGACGCTCAACATCCTGTGATTCTGGGCAAATCACTTAATCTCCCCGTGCCCAACAAAAATGAATGTGTGTCTGTAACGCAACTGGTGCTCATGTAAAGCACTCTGATACCTTCGGGTCAAGTTTGCACTATATAAAACTCCGGGGGGAAAAAACAGGATGGGATTTCCAATAGTAAATTATGACATTTTCAGAAGCTTGCCCTGCATTTGGGGTGGCATGTACACAATTATAAGGAAGATTGTTAGGAGTAGGAAGGGATGCCTGGGAGAGTTCTCTATAGGAGCCTACAAGATCTAAAACACTACTTAGTTGATGTCACTACGGGCAGGATATACATTTCCTGACTTTATTGTGCCATCAGAGTTGATGGGCCTAAAATGGAACTGAAGGTAAACATGGAATGGGGAAAGAGCTTGTGGAATGGAACCGACACAAACACGGTGTTTAAATAATCAGAACATCCAGCAAGGCCAGGTTTAAACTAGCGAAGTCCCGCATAGTCGACAGAATGTAACCTATCCCTTGCATGCTATATAGAATGGACAGGACAAGGAACGGCTACTTCCCTAGATGTACAAAGGCCTATCTTTTACTGTATGTTATGGAAGTGCCCACAGATTGCTGAGTATTGGTGGAGAGGAGTGTCTTTTAGGCTACAAAATAATGTGAAAAATCAAGATGCATTATGCATCTGAGGTATGTCTGATAGAAGCTAAAGGTCAAACATAAGATGAAAACAAGCATTTGCAATGCAATAGGTCCCGTATTACTGAAAGTTTGAGCTACTGGCATTGCTAATAATAATGCAACGCCAATAGCTCAAACCTTCAGTAATGCGAGAGCTATTACATTACTAATCAATTGCGGCATTCGTGCTTTAGCATTAAACATCTTAAGCTAAGGCGCAGGTGCCACAATTGCTTCTAAAGTAAAAAAAAAAATGGGGGGGAAAAGTATTTTTATTTCTATTTCTTTACTTTTGAAGCATTCGCGATTTAGCTTAAGATGTTTAAAGCTTAAAATACAGGTGTCGCCATTGTAACCAAAGTAAAAAATAAACAGAAAAAAAAGCATGCAGTCGCAAATTACAAAAGAAAGGCGTGGCCGCCATTATTCCAGCCAAGACATGCCACGCTGGTTAAAACAAGAAAACAAAAGAGGCGTTGCGTTAGAACATGTCCTGCCTGCAACAGCAGGAAAGAGAAAGCCAATTATGAAATAGTGCTCCGAGGTTGTAATTAAAACGTAACGAGTAACAACACATGTAACAGGGGGATGACCTCATGAGAGGTAACAAGAGAAAAGGTGGTACTAAGGAGGGACTACTAAGCCTACTGACCAACAAAAAGCCACCATTTACAAAGGACAGTGACAGGAGCCAATTAAAAAGATGGGCGGAGCTTCACGCCCATATCCTGAATACCGCATGTCTTGAAGAGACAGCCCAAGCGCTACCTAGGCGAGACCTACAAAGAGAGCTACCTTGCTGCCACTGGTCAGCCGCAGGTGGCTGCGTGCCACATCCCGAGAGTTGAGAAGTGGTTGGAAGAGTGGTTCACTGGTAAGGTGAAGAGGTTTAAGCTGATCGGAAGAGACAACAAATTGAGTAATGGTTGGATGTATGGAAAATCCTTCACCGGGATCCTATTGTACCCTCAAAACAAGAGACAACAGTGAGTACTTGAGCAACAGTGAAGCAGCATATAAGCAAAGATTTAGATGTTAAGGACAATGCTAGCAAAAAACAATTAGCTGAGCATAAACTTCAACAATCAGTCACGCTCAATGATCGACTGAATTTCATTGCATTTTGACTAACTGGATTGCTAATGCTCTTCATTGGTTATCTCGTCTATGTCACTATTACGTTAGTTCTTTGTATTATTTTCATCAGAATATACAGCTGAGTTATAACACAATATATATGGCATATATTGGAAACAATGTAAGCAATGAGATATGATATAAAACGAAGTTAAAAATCAAGAATACAACAATCATCAGTAGTTGTTTAGCAAAGTTGTTTGTCACTGATCACTTGCCACTAGCACTTATCCAGCTCTCCCATTCATGGTTAACCTCTTGCCCCTAGTGATAAAAAGAGCCATCTAAATCTCCACAAGGGTGTTTTCAAGATATGCTCAAGTGCCGGTTCTACTGCGTGTATGTTAACATATGCCACTCTTGCCACTTACTCTGTCCTTTACGCAATGCACATATTACCTAGTCTCTTGCACGTTACTCCCTGCACCAATTCTGTTAGATCGCCCGGTCACAGTGTTTGATGAGGATTCTCACAGTTGCTTTCATGACTTCTGCAGAAAACACCTCTCTCTGCTAGAGTCCAGGAGTTCACTCCTAGTTTTTCCTGGGGTTCACACGGAATCCCATTGAAGCATTTGGATTAATTTCAATGTACATATTTTTACTTCTGTTTTTATTATTAACAAAACATGCACTTCCATGTTTACCAACTTCACGTCGTGTTCGAAAAACTGGTTCGTGTAGACGCAAGCAAAAAAGTAATTTGATGTTTCCCCAAATCAGTTTCCTTTTGAGTGGTTTACCATCTGCATATTTGGTCAGCAGTTTCGAAACATGGAACTCCTTGATCAGAAATATTTATTCCTAGAGTTTCTCAAACTGTGGGTCGCAACCCGCCGAATTTCTGTGAGCGCAAAAGTCCTGGTCTTCAGAAGGTAAACAAGCAATAATAAAGATGCATTTACATTTTACATTTATTGTGTCACATTTGTTGTGCTTCAAAGACAGGGGTAAAATGTCAGGCAATTTTTTTCTGATTGCTGCTTATAATTTTAACATGGGGAATGGAGTTTCATTTTCTCTCTCTGACTGCACCGTGAGAAGAGTTTTTAAAGTGAACTCTGTGACAAACTTGCCGGAAAAGGCTGTAGGGATGTCATTTTATGTAACACAGCAACATTTAAATATCTATAAATGAACTGTACGCATATTTGAGAATATAATCAGCAGTTAGGAAATCAATAACTAAGCAAATTGTCATTCTGAAGTGTAATGTAAACAAACATTTGAATGAGGCAAAACAAATCAAGGCACTTTTCTTGGTGATGGACAAATGATAAATATTCACTGATACCCAATCCGCATACATTATCATTTGTGAGCCATATAGTTCTATCAGCAAAAATTCTAGCCAGTGCAATTTTAGTGGTAATTTCAATAGAAAATGTGCTGTCTGTAAATGACTGCGGGGTACCACACGATGCTTTAGTAATGCATTTGAGCACGTGTGCTCCACAATGCACCACCAGCTACTTAGCACACCTTTGACACCCTTCTGTTGACTACATTTGCTACACTTGTTTTTTTGTGTGAAGCTAGGCTTTATCACAGTTGCTATGATTTCAGTGAAGTCAGCACCCCCATTCTGAAAAATGTTCCAGCACCACTAGTGCAAAGGTGGTGAAATAGGTAATTAAGTCAAGTTTTAAAACAAACCCTTGCAAGTATTCCCAAGCCAGACTCCGGGTGAGCCTTACAGTATTTGCTGCTGCTGTTTTACCTTACAAGGCCATTTCAACTGAGAATGTGCCCATTATATGTGATCATACACAATCACCCCAATGGTGTATGGTTGCCACATATAAATTGAGGAATATGGATGTGGCCCAACGGCCAAAGCTGGCAATTTCTTTTTTTTTTTTTTTATAAAGAGAACCAGGTTCAAGTCCCGTCGTTGGCTCAACAATCCTTTGATTCTGGACAAATCACTTAATCTCCTGTGCTTAAAATAAATTGAATCAGACCTTGTGTAATGTGATCTGGTGCTCGTGTAAAGCGCTCCAATGCCCTTGGGCCATGTTCCTGCTATATAATACTATATCTATCAAACTTAATATATCTATATATTGATGTTCTAAAATGCACAAGGTCCGTTTTAACACAAAAATGGATAGGAGACCTTACCCAATACTCGGCTGCAGAAGGGTTTTTTCAAGCTTGCTAAATTCACTGGTATCAACACTTCTCAGAAGCCTTGTGATTTTAGTGAACAGATGACACAGGCCAGCACCCCACTCTGAAAAGTGTTCCAGCTCCAGAGTAGTTCACCATCTGCCACTTTTATGGGCACATCAATATTTTGGTCACAGTGTGATACAAACATGTTGAAGGCCATGGTCAAGGTTGTGACATTTACAACGCAATTTTTTTTAAAGAGTATAGGCCACACGTATCAAACGTTTTATTGTTCGCAAACGGGCCAATTCTGCGAATTGGCCCGTTTGCGAACGTTAAAAAGCCTTTTGGGATGTATCATCCCAAAATGCATTCGCAAAATTGGGAATCGCAATTTTTTCGATTACCTATTTGCGAATGCATTGAGGGAATCGCAATTTGCGATTCCTTAAATGCAATGCAGGAAGCAAGAAAAAAATGTGACCTGGCTTTAAGGAATCGCAAATTACCACAAGCCTGAAGCTGATTGTAATTTGCAAATTCCTAGAAAAATGCACATTTCTGCATTTGTTTTTAAGTGCCATGTGGCGACACACACATGCCCTTAGGGCATGGCATATTTGTGCGCCACATGTGCATACTTACCTTTTTTGGGGTGCAGTGTGGCTTTTTGGCCCCCTTGCACCCTTGACATTGCATGCGCAATTTGTGAGTACCTATTTGGTACTCGCAAATTGTGAATGCAATCCTATTCATTCCTATGGGCCTCTAGGCCCATAGAAATGAATGGGAAGGCATTCCTTAATAGCGAATCACAATTTGCGATTCGCTTTTAAAGAATATGTAGGAATCGCGAATCGGTAAAATTCGCTATTTAGGAATCGCAAATGCAATTCTTGATACATCTGGTCCTATGTTATTTTGATAATTCACAGAAATTTAAAAGTGTGTCTACCAGTACATAAAAAAAATAGCCCCAACCTCATAAAGGCCATAAAGGTCCCAACTGAGATGTAGAATGCAAAAAGAGCTGTTTAGGTGCGACTGGTGCTCTAGCCCAAACTCCGGATATCCCAGCAATAAGAATACAGCTGGGAGACATCCTGAGATTGGTCGAATTAAAACCTCTATGCAAATCTTTAGGAAATGTAGCAGTAATGCTTTTCAGAGCTAACAAACACACTGATCAGCACGATGGGGGCTTCCCCATGATTGCAACAAGCATTTAATTAAAAGTGACACAATAAGGGGAATCCTCACGAAGTAGATCTCGGAGACCCTAAAAGGAACACAGTGAAATGAAAATCAAGGAACCCATCATGTTGTTTATGAAGTTGCTTTATGAACTGGTACATGACAATCAGAAAACGAACCTTGTGAACCCCCAAGCAACACTCACACACCAAAGTCAGGGGTGTGGAAAACCTATCAGCCCATTTTCAGAACATACTGTTTTTTGGCATGGACAACAGGTTTTCATTTTTATTTTGTCCACTGGTTAAGTAGGTCCACCCCCTGCAGCAGAAACCCTTTGGTTGCCTGTTTACAACACCACATTATGAACTTGTGAAGATAATTCTCCTCAACTAAGATGGGTAATCCATGTGTATAATAAGCTGTTCAGACTTGTATACATGGTTCCTTACTGCAAACCCGTAACTATTATAATGAGCACTCTAGGTAAGAATGCAGTGAGCTGTGATCTCAGCTTGCTTCACTGCCATGTTCCAGCATAAAACCCATGTACAAAACTGCAACATTTAACAATTCAATGCTACCTATAGTGCTTCCAGTTTATATGCAAATGCATGCAGGAGCCTAAAAGCAAGATTGGTGGTGGTATTTTTGCTTAACTATTGTGTAATTTTGGATATGATTTAATGTAGGGATAATTTAGTAAAACATGTTTGGTGTATGCCAACATCAGCATAAAAAAAAAGATATAGGCAACATGAAAATAAATCAAGTGGCCAATTTCTACAACAAGCCACAAAAAGGAACCCACATATAGGTTTCCTTCCATTCTGCACATTTCCGAATATGAGGAATTCACAAGTTTACAGATGCAGGCCTAGAAACCGTGGACATTGAAAAAATAAATTCTGAATTCCATTTTTGCATGAGGAAATATACGTGTATTTGCTCATATGAAAATCTGATGAGTGATTTCAAATTCACTTTCTAAATATTTTATTTCTGCCCTTGTCAGGACTACATTTCCAATGTCTAGCGCAAGAAGAGATTTCCAAAGGAGTTGTTGAATATTTTTAAACATGTAGGTTTATGGGTGCACACAGATGATTCCATTCCTGAAATGAGCACTTTCCACCCACTTCCTCTCAGAGTAGATTTGCGTAAGGGTGGAAAAATCAGAGCTGTATTAGAATCCAAACCTAGATATAAAACGCTACCGTAAATCTCTGCTCACTGCATTAAACCAAAAGGTACATGTGGATTTTGGACTGAACAAGTAGTCAGGAATCATCCCATCCCATGGACAAGTAGATAGTTTATAACATTCCACACACCTAAAGGTGAAGGGGCACCCGACAGTTCAGATACAGGGGTTTAGAGGGTTTCCACAAGCAACTAACCCTTTTGACAAACAGCACTCAGCAGACAGGCATTATCATTGAAAGAAGCAGTATTGACCAACACTGTAACAAGGAAATGCTTTTGGTGAAGGTCTGGCTACTCTCCATAGTTTTTCTCATGTGTTATTTGAAATCATATTTTGGCAGCCTGCCACCCCCCCTCCCTTCGCCCCCCACCTTAGACAGAGAAAACCACCATAAAAACACTGCTGAATTTAGTATGATCTTCGGTAGGGAAAGAAATATGTAATAGGAGAGACTATACTAGAGAGGCCAAGACATTTCTGGCAATATAAAAGTAACTGTCTACATGCCACACCCTTTGATGTCCCCAAGGAAAATTAAGGGACTTTTCCCCCCTTGGGAAGCACTACTCAAACAAGCATTGGCATAGCCAATAGGTCTCGCATTTGGGACCTTAGAAGTGTTTAGTTATCCAGCACAATATCCTTGGTGCAATAACATCAAGTGTTGCATGGCTAAACACTTATAAGGTCCCAAAGGCGAGACCTATTGGCTATGCCAATGCTAGTTACATATCTGCTCCTGTCCCTTGAACAGAAAAAAACAGAAGACTGCAAGTATGAGCGAGTGCTTAAAATAACCAGTGTTTCTCTGTTTATCAAATAACTGAGAACCACTAAATACAATTGCAAAAAAATTGAAAGGTAATGGCGCACCAGCAAGGAACCCACACACCTAGCCACATTCAAGAGATCCCTCAACAAATACTACCAACTCCTGAAAGAGACAAAAAGGAGCACTCTTGCTGACTGCACTGAAGCCAGTTTCAACAAAAGCAAATAACTCTTCATCATAGTAAGAGTTCTCCATCACCTCAGCCACCAAAAACATCATCACCCCTTCCAAGTAACTCTGCAACACTCTAGCAGACTTCTTTCACAACACGATCTCCACAATCTACAAAAACTTCGAACCCCAACCCACCGCTGCAGACACACTCAGCTTCCTTGCTCCCACAGATGCAAACCCCGACCACTTGGTCACCACATGGGACCAGCTCACCACTCAAAACACAGCCATCATGAAATCCGTCCACTCAGGAGCACACACGGACCCCTATCCTCACCCACATCTTCAACCTGGGGGAGCAAGATGACTAGCAACAAGCTCACGGCCATTTTCAAAGCATCCATTACCATGGCCACCTTCCCCGAAGAATGGAAAAATGCGGAGTTCAAACCCCTTCTCAAGAAACCCTCCGCCAACCCAGAGAACTCAAGAACTATCGTCCCATCTCTCTGCTCCCTTTCTCCATCAAAGTCCTCAAAAAAGCAGTCAACAGACAACTCACGGAACACCTGGAGAACAACAATCTTCTGGATACTTCCCATTCTGTATCAACCATGGCACTGAAACCGCCCTGATAGCTGCCACCGACAACATCAGATCCCTTCTTGATCGGGGAGAAACCGCAGCCCTGATCCTCCTCAACCTTTCAGCAGCGTTCAATGCCGTAACCCACTACGTCCTCATCAAGAGGCTTCACCACATTGGTATCCAAGGAGATAGCCTCAAATGGATTACCTCCTTCCTCACTGGAAGGACCCAGAGAATCTGCCTACCACCTTTTACCTCGGAACCAAAGAATGTCATCTGCGGTGTCCCTCAAGGCTCGTCCCTCAGCCCCACACTGCTCAAAACCTAGATGACCCCTTGGCCAACATTGTCAGAACCCATGGACGAAACATCATATCCTATGCAGACGACACCCAGCTCATCCTCTCAATATCAGACGACCCCTCCACTATGATGGCCAACTTCTGCAAATGCATAAAGAGCGTCGCCGACTGAATAAAAGATAACTGCCTAAAACTCAAGACAGACAAAACGAAGTGTTGATCTTCAGGAGAAAAAAGTATTCCCGTGGAACGACACCTGGTTCCCTCCCGAACTTGGACCCACACTCACTCCAACAAACCATGCCCACAATCGTGGCATCATCATAGACAACAAGCTCTCTATGAAAAGGCAGATCAACTCAGTCTCCTCCGCCAGCTTGCTCACTCTTCGCATGCTCTGTAGCATCTTCAAATGGCTCCAAGTCTACACCAGACAAACCATCACTCAAACCCTAGTCACCAGCCGACTGGACTAGCGCAATGCACCCTAAGTAGGAATCCCCTTGTACCTCCTGAAGAAATTGCCGACCATACAGAATTCAGCGGCCAGACTCATCCTCGACCTCCCAAAGTAAACCCACATTACCCCCAACTCAAGAAGCTCCCCTGGCTACCCATTCAGAAGAGATGTAAGTGTGGATCAGCATCTTGAACTGACAAGGCTCTGCACAACCAAGGACCGGCATACATCAAAAACCGCCTGAACTTCCACCAACTCTCCAGACACCTGTGCTCTGCCACCCTCTACCTCGCTCACAATTCCTACTTTCACCGAAGCAACAGTAAAGCTCCTCCTATCTCAATGCTAAGGCCTGGAACGACTTCCCTCTTCACCTCCAGACCTAATCCCATCTGTTGGAATTCAGGAAAGGACTAGAGATCAGGCTGTTCAACTGATCACTCCCTAGAAGCAGGGTCCTCGGCGCCCTGATACCTTCACAGGTGATCAGTCGCTTTTGTTGAAGATATTGAGGATGACTTAAAGACCAGTTAAATAGGTCAATCAGGGGTAAGCCAATTTAACCACGTTTACAGGAGAGCACAGGCACTTTACTCTTATTAAGCTTGGGTAAAGTGTGCAGAGTTTTAATACCAGCAAAACAGATAAGGAACAAATTGGGGAGGGGGTTAATCACATCAAAGATGGTAATTTCCAGCAATGCCTAAAACCGGAAGGTTAAACAAAGCTCTCTACACCAGATGCATAACAGATATATGGCTGGTTGGCGTTGTGACAGCCTGCCGCGGACTTGAGGCACAACTTACGGGCTATCAAACCCTTGGCCTTATGATTGGGGCATTACTAAAGGAAGGTCTTTTTGAAGGTTGATCTTCCCGTACTTGAGGGATGAATCGCATGAACGTTTCGAATGAATTTTATTGCGGTTATTCTGACAACCCAGTGATATATCATTAAAGCCCTGATGAAGTTCAAGTTATTTAATTGAACGAAACGCATTGGATGTTTTGTATTGATTTAAAAGATCAAAACTGAAAAAAGGAAAAATAAAAAGGAACACTGTCTATACGTCCACTTTCTTCATTGACGGAGAAGTTTGTTGGTGCACCATTCCAAATTAAATTCAAGTTTCTATTCTGCATTGCAGTTGTACCGAACGAGGGCAGGTACAGGAATAGTTGTGCACATATGTATTGAACAAAAGGAAACTGAGAGTGAAGTGCGGCTCCCATAGTCCGCCGTCGTGGTTGCTCTATGTTTAGCCGCATTAAGGGGTGTCTGTTGAGAAGTGAAAGAGACATGCAGGCCTGGTTTCCAGAGCTGGGTTAATGAGTTACTGGTCGTATATGGAGGAAAGGTAGAGATCAATACTGGCAAGTTTACAAACCTATGTACCACTGAGACCAGGGTTAAGCTAAGGGAACTTTCATTTTAACTAATAGCAAACACCAGCCAACAAAACGACAAGGCGGTGTGCATGCGACACACCAGTTGCACGAGGAGACATTGGTATCTATTGGTCCCACTGAAATTCCAGACAGAACTACCTAATTTTACTGTGCTGTGCTGGAAAGGAAGGTTGTTTGGGGCTATAGTCTAGGAAAATAAACGACTACAATTCCCATAACGCACGAGGTTAACCCCCAAAATAGATCTATACAAGCATTGTGATCGTTTCTCGGGAAAAGAAACACAAATCAAACTATACAGTTGTCTGAAGGAAGCAATTATCTCGAGGAGCACAGTAATAAAACTCCCATTATGTGCCCATATCGGAAGCAAAGCGACCACAAAACTAGTCAAGGGGCAGTTACACATAAGACACGACGAGTATATTTTTTATAGAGAACTATGTACAACTGTCAGACTACATAAACTTTTTGAATACTGCGATATCAAATACATGTTTAACATTAGTACTGCTACGATGATACGCCCGTCCCTAACCTGGCTATGTGTAGGTTATTCTCATATTCTGCCGGGGCTCCTTGGGAGAAAATTAGCTCTTGGCAAGTATATAACTTGCATCACAAGTGTATGTTGCAGCAACCTGCTGAGCTATTTCGCCAGAAGTGAAATCTTTGACCCGACAGTTTGACAAAGAACAGTCCCGCAGAATGTACACTTACCAACAACGGAACTCACCTAACTGCACAAATACCCTCTGACCCTTTGCAAGCAGCAAACCGTGCCAGGGATCACAATCCAGCCCTGTCCTGGGCAGTACCACCCCCCAGCAGCATTGATATCGAAATAGAAAGAGCTCCCGCCTCACCGCCATTTTGGAATGGGAAAAACTCTAGGGCGTAAAGTGACCACTTTGAATTGTGAGTAGTTCAGGTATTTTGGGCCGCTCTTCTGCTAGAAATGTTTACGTTTATTTTAGGAAGGTAAGAGAAGCAGTATTGTGGTGATGGCGGAGCGTAAGCTAAGGGTTCTGGCTGTCTGTAGAATTAGAAGAAAGCCATAGTAGACTGGGGATAGAGCCGATGTGTAGCACAGGTCGAAACGGCGGAGCGTAAGCTAAGGGTTCTGGCAGTCTGTAGAATTAGAAGAAAGCCATAGTAGACTGGGGATAGAGCCGATGTGTAGCACAGGTCGAAACGGATATTTTTCGTGTCCATGTTTGAACGGCTGATTTTACGTCTGAAATACAAAACAAGTTTGAGGAGGAGGCAGCAAGGGGAGGGGAGAGAGGAGGGGGGCCTGCGCCTGTTTCCCTTGCGGGAGCGAGCAGGAACCATCTGTTAATTACAAACAGATGGTTTCAAAGCTCGCTCCCGCAAGGTAATCACCAAACGTGCACGCATTGCCATTTAAAGCAATGCAATGCGTGCACGTTTTTGCCGTAAAAACTGAATCGATTTCTAAAGGTCTCCTCCTATGCAGCGCATGCGCGCTGCGTAGGCGAGACCTAAAAAAGGGCCAGCAAAGCAGACAGATAAATCCATAAATGGTCACAGGTTCCATTCTAGATGCAAACGGCATAACACATTAATAGAATCTGTATACCCAACGTAATTGTTTAAACTTGAGTGGAAAAGATCATTACCTTTCTTGCACAGAATTTAGTACCCTCCAGACTGAGGACAGTTTACGACCTCTTCGTCCACGGATAATCAACAGAAGGATAATACACTAAGCAGGACCATACCCTGCCCTTCAAGGCACATTAAGTGGAGTCTTGAACAAGAACTGGGTTTTCTTATTTGCAGTAACTTCACTGGTACTGACCACTTTTATGTCATCACAACAAAATAAAGAAACTGGTGCACGCATAATTCGAAATATCAGCCTTTTTCAAATGTTAGGAGCCATCAAAACCAACAAATGTTATGGAAAGAAAATAATCCAGGCCAATCAATTAAATCAAATAATTTCAAAACAGAATACATTTTGGTTTGTCATTTACTCATGCACACCGGGTTTGCCACACACCCAGAAACTGCAGGGGTTCAGATCAGTAATTGCATAGGTCCCTGGCTGGAAGCCTTCCTGGAAGCACACACATGTGAAGTGGACCAAACGATTACAAACTAAAACTGCCTCGATTGTCAAGTTTTATGCTAGGATTTAAAATCTAAATGATGTTCTTAAGCAGAACAAATTCAAAATCTATGTGCATTATCTCATATAAAAAGCATTAGAGTCTTTCAAAGAGTTGGGTGGGGGTAGCGGGAGACATTTAGGGAAATCCTAAATGTTCAGAGGCTTCATACGCAGCGCTCCACAAAGCTTACGGCAACTAGTCATGCAGAGTTAAGCAATCACTTAACATGGACAGATAGGGATAATAATCCTCTTTAATATTGTCAGTCAGGCCCACCAATTTGCACAGGACTATGGGATCCCTTCTAGCAAGAGGAGTAAAAAGACAAGTGCTTGGGGGATAGCCTCACCTACCATGGGCCATTATTACTCTGTAGGAGAGGCAGAGGACTCATTAAATTAAGCAAATCTGGATGGTCACATTGTGCAAGAGGCGGCCTGTGTCTGGGAGAGGACAGTCAATGGTTCTCAAGCGACCACCATTTTCAAGACATCTGCAATTGTGGGTCCTGCAACCTTTTCAGCACTTAAGTACGGACATGATGCTTACACCGTGGCATGAGGGGGGGGGGGGCTGTCGAATATTAGGTGCCCTTTACCCCGGAGACAGGGTCATCACCTTCCAAGATGCACAGGGGACGTATAAAGAGAGAGGCAGAGGTGAGGTAGATTCGTGCAGCAGGCCAGGCTTGCTGGGGTCGCCAGAGGGAATTAGACTGGCTTCCCAATGCCTGGGGCAGGCTGCAGCGGCTCGGACGAGTCCGAGTCAGCTGACTGTTGACAAACTCTCATGATAAGGCTGGCTGAACTTGTGTTGCCGGGCCTCCGCTGCGCCTTCTAGTTGTTACTTGTTGCACTAACTAAGGGTCAAACAAGAATATAATCGATATGCACTTAGAAATGTCTATGCTGTTTAACGTATTATGAGAAGCGTCCTACACAGCTTGTCACATATGAGAATATACCTGATAAGAAACGAGACCCACAGAAGCGTTGTTCTTATTCTTATGTCATATCTTGTTTCCGGATTTGGGCGCAAAGTGTTTTGGCCTGCATTATATACTACATTTCTCCAAAGACTTATCACATTACCGAATACTCAGCCTTGGCCTAGAGTCCTGCATACCCCATACCAGAACATGCAGCCCTTATTCAGAGCCCCGGTTATCCAATGGCAGAACAGTCAGACCGTATCCAGATCAGGTTATCACATTATAGAACTTTCAGGCCTCAATCACACTCACTGTTTTCCCAGAAATGAACACTCTGCCCTTCTCTATTGTGCCAGTTATCCAAAGACTGAACTCTCACCCCTGGATATCCCATTACAGAACGATCACTCCTTCTTCTGAGCCTATTATCCGGAGCTTTGCGTTTTACTGGCTTTTTAGAACCTCAAGCACAATATTAATGTATTCATTGTAAATACATGGTTTGCTTATTAGTGTATTGCTTACATTTGTTACGTAGTGTGATGCTTTCATAAAGGTTGATGCTGTATTAATACCTCATACGTACATGTAGGCAACTGCCGACAAGACATAAACAGGTTTCTTTCTTACACCTTAACTCACATTTCACGGGCCTGCTTCTCTTACTAATGCAGAGAAATCGTACACAAGTCGGACACACAGGCATCTATACAGAGCAGAACTTCAGGCTTCTGACGGGGCATCAAATCTGCAAACAGTCTGAGTAAAGGTCACTCACAAGCGCTATTTGTTGCTTTCTCAGCCAAGGTATGACTAAAGAAATACAGAAACTGACCTCACTTATTGCACTAATAAAACAATTATTAGATTACTCCTACAGATATACATTGGGCAGGAAATACTCAGCCACGTGATCTGCCCCTAAAACACACCTTAATCCTTGCTCTTGGCGTGCTCTTGGTGTGCCATTAGCTACACTGTCCGGAATAACAAACCTCGGCTATAGGCACACATTCCTCAGACACTGTCCATGAGGGGTCATGAACTGCACTGTCCATAACAAACCTTGCCTAAAAGCACACATAGCTCAGACACTGTGCATTAGGTGCCATTCACTGCACTGTCCGGAACAACAACCCTCAGCTACAAGCACACATAACTCAGGCGCCGTCCGTGTCATGTCGGTAGTGCCCTTTAATTTCTAGTGCTTTGAAGCAGATTCAAGATCTTGCAGATTATTGTTGCTAAATGGGTGTAATTTCTAATATTTATGTTTCGCTCGTAGTCTTTGCTTGATTTTTGCTCGAGAGAAAGTGTCACTCAGTCGTTGAAGGTCACTCATAATTTCATAAAATTATGAAAATGGCAAACATAAGCAATCTGGAACCTTGGCAGCTATGAACAACGTGCTTACATGTTCTGCTGCACTTTTTATACGACTCTCAGTTATAGTAAGAGACCAAAGACAGGTAAAAGTGCAACACTTATTTCATCTCGAGGCTTCTTTGTGACGCAAGCGTATTGTTTGTGCTTTACCTAATTAAGGTTTGATTTACCATGAATGGACTGGCAGCCAAAAGTGTTGCCCCATCATATTTTGGAGGGAAGTAATTTTCTTTATAGTAAGAAGGACACCAAGTACAGACATACCCTCAAGGCAAGTCACTAAATGCCAACTTTTTAACTAGCAGCAGAAAATAGTCATTACATCATGTGCTGATGTTCAAAGTCAAGTGCTTGTAAAAACTGGATTTGTAAAGAAAATTAGCTGCAAGATTATGAAAGTTGAACCCCATATAAAGACATAAAATATATTAAGTGCACGTTAGGATCTGGTTAAATAGATTTGGGCAAAGATCACGACAGCGATAAAGAAAATGGAGTCCAAGGTAATGTTGTGGATAATACACAGAAGTACATGGGGGTAAATCTCAAGGTCAGGCATGTATGACAAGTATTCAACGCAAACAAAAGTGCACTTTCTTAACCCCCAGCTAAACCTAAAAAAAAAAAAATAGTACCTACTGCAACTGTGTGTATGGATCATGAACACAACAAAAAGCGTATTGTAGGCCTCATAAAAAAAATGACTTCCAAATAGCAGAATACGAGGGGTATCAAAAACAGCATTCGTAATTACAACATGGTAGTGCATTCAACAGGAACACAATACACCACAGCACATTGAGCATATCTGCGCATGCTTCAGCAGCGACGTTAACAGGAAAAGATTCTTGAAAAAAACAAGACCATTTCAATCATTTTCAGGCAAGGTGAATCATATGCAGTGTAAGCACTATGGATAAACTCTACATATAATATGCAGATGGAGTCAGTTCGAAAAAGACAATTGTACACATTCGGCGGATGAACAAATCTCAGTCCTCTAGCGAAGCAAAATAGAAAGGCATAGTGTGATGCCATCACAGGCAGTCTAGAAAACTTAACACAAGAGCAGTCGCTTAGGAGTCCAGATGTTGAAATGTAAGACTTTCCTCTTCACAGACTTATTATATATTATCATTTGATCTTTAAACTATGCTGTGAGAACAGATAGGGGAAGGCTGTAAATTAGCCCTAGTAATTGCAGGAGAGATGCAATCTCATAATATGTATATATTATCGATCTGCTTTGATAAACATGTCTTGCCAAAATATAAACAAACACATACATATGCATAACATAAACATTTGATAAATTAAAACAAATTGTAAAAGCAATATCTCAAGTGGTTTGATTAGCTCGATGGACATGGGAAAGATGTATTCACTTTTGAAACAAGAGAACAGCATCGTAACTAAGAACACAAATGGTTTCCCTAAGACCACATGGCAAAAAAACACATTTAGTCACACATACTTGACTAGGGTTTACACAGTGAAAGAAAAACAAAGCTCAACCTTTTGATACAATCTGACCTGAAAGCTAAACTTCACTTGGTTTTCACAAAGTCTGAAGGTTAGAGCAAAGCCATTTCAAAATGGATTCGAAATGAGCAAAAATACCATGCAAAAACGAAAAGTGAACTAAACAAGCACTAGCAAACCCCTTGCTAAATGACAGCGCCAGGTTATGGGAGGTAATAAATCACCTTTTTTTCCTGACCATGATACCCTTAAGGTGGGAGCTACAATCCCTGAAGCCCACTGGGTGACCCATTTCACAGGCATATTTCAACCTTCTGAAAGAGTTACTACAAAACAGAGATTTACCTAGATCCTCTTGGTCAGACTTAGCCCCAGCATGTTTAAAAATCCTTATTGAGATAACTGAGGTATTAGCAATAAACCAGTCAGCTCCCGAAAAAGTGCCTGGCCCTGATGGGGTCCCAGTTTACTTTTTTTTTTATATCAAATACCAATGTATGGGGCCCATTATTAACAATGTCTTAAGAAGTGCGGTTGAAGGTGAAATTCCTGAGTCGTGGAGATTGGCCACTCTTGTCCCTATTTTTAAAAAGGGACACACATTAGCTCCAGCCTGTTATAGGCCAATTTTTTTAATTGATGCACCTGCAAAAATCCTGGGACGAGTAATCTTGGCACAATTAGAGAAATGGGCAGAAGAACAAGGTTTTAACTCCCACCCGGTTTGGGTTTGGGTCTGGCATAGGCACCGTAGAACAAACATGAAATCTACACCTCATCACTAGCATATACAAGAATGCAAAAGGGGGCGCTATTTGCATGGCTTTTATCGGCCCATCGAGTGCCTTCGATTTATTAAATAGGAATAAATTAGGCGAAATAATGCAGAAGATGGGGGTGGAACCAGACTTACTCACCCTAATAAAAACGCTTGCATTACGATCTGAAAGTCTAGTTTCGATATGGTCCGCAAGGGGTTGTATCCACTCCTATAGAATCTTTAAGAGGAGTAAAACAGGGATGTATTGTAGCTTATACAAATGGTAGAACACTTATTACGGGTGGATGTTCCAAACGTGGGGAATCAATCAGTGCCCATACTATTATACGCAGACGATACGGTACTGATAGCCCACACGCCAAATGCACTCCAGAAGCTGTAAGACTATTATACAGAGTATATGGAGGGTTTGGATCTAAAAGTTAATCACTCAAAATCTTATGCCATGACATGTGGTCCATTGTGCACGAAATCTAAACACTTCAAAATGGGGTGGGGGAACACTGCTGAAAAGGACAAGTGATTTTAGCTGTTTAGGATTCATTTTTAGCTCATCCCTAAGACCGAAATCACACCTCTATATGAAACAACAACAAAGGGGAAAGAACATGGACGCCATTTTCAGCTTTGCAAGGATTTTACAACTTAAACCCTTGGCAGCGATAATAGCCTTGTATAAATCGAAATGCATCTCTGCCACCCTATATGGAGCAGGGGTATCGGGGTACCAAAAAGCTGACACGATCCAACACAAAGAAAACGGTTTTGCGCATAGGTTGCTTGCAGTCCCAAAAAATACCGCAAATTTTATATGCCACGAGGAGTTGGGCCTACCTTTTATAGAAGATCAGATAAAAATTGCACCACTACTCTTATGGATCAAGTGATGGCAAAATGCAGAGGTGGATTTAGGGAGAGCGCTTATGCCAGACTGTCTATCCCTAGATAATGTGAACAGGATACTGTGGCTAATGTATGTAAAATAATGTTTTCACAAATTGGGCCTAATAAAAATGTTTGCATCCCCCAAACATATTAGGGGCTATGCCAAGGCCATTGTAAAATATCACCATGGGGAATTCTGCCTTTAGGAGAGATTACAGGGTGTATTGAATATTAGAACAGGTGAGCAGTATCTGCAAATTTCAAAGGTTAAAACTGCTGAACCATATTAGGATGGACAGAGAATACAAATTATCTACTTTATTTAACTTCGTTTAGATTAAATGTAATTAATTTAAAAGTTACTTTTCCAACACGATGCGCATGGCAGCGCAAATTACTCTCATGTCATTGTAACAATGTTACAAAGTAGAGCACAGGTCACTTTATTTTATTCTGCCAAACTATGCCCAGGGCCAAGAAGCCCTTTTTTGGCATCCTTGCTGCGCAAGGCATAGATTAAGCAACATCGGTTAGCAATGGAATTTAAACAAAAAATAACGATAGACATATGCCAGGCAGTTTTAAGTTTTATTAGGAGTGTGATCTAGATTAGAAACCGTTATGAGTTTATAACTCTCTAATGGACGTTTTTAACGATAACCTTGCTCTTATTACCTTTTAAAATTATTTATGGGGAAAAAAATCTTAGATTGTCACCAAATGTAAGGTTTTTATTGGTGAAATGTTTGAAATCATCTTTTTTTAACAAAAGTTTATTTAGGTCTTATCATTTGTGATGTTTTATATGCATTTTATGGCAAATTGCCTAAATAAAGATGTTTTGACTTAACTACTTAAAACTGCATCACCAAAACCTAATGGTAACCTATCCACAAATTACCATGGCCTAGATGAGCAGCTCATGCAGGAAATGGCCATCCATGAAAAACACATGGAAGACAATGGCTAAAAAGGAGCTAACCCCAGTCGCCTTCTGTACTGCTTTTCACACTTTTATGAGGAACTAATGACGTGATCTTTCACGCTAATAAAGGCGTCTGTCCCCAGCTCAAAGTGGTATGCCAGGAGACAAACCTTGTACTAATATGCAAAAACAAGGCAACGCTCTAAAACTCTGCACACAAGCGTATGTTCTAAACCATCATTGATTCTCAGAAAGGTAATTGTCTTCTTACCTGCAAATCTGTCTTCAGCCATTTAGAATCCAACCGAGCCTGCGCAGCCAAACAAAAAGGTTCCGATGGCATCATCCTTCCCCAAGTATAATCCGAGCTGAGGCCTGTCAGATAAAAATAAATAACTGAAGCATTTCTATATGAACGAAGTTTTTCCTATGTACAGACATCCAAGTTTGGGAACATTCTCTTGACATTAATTGGGACACTCAACAGGCATCTTTTATTTTATAAAGCTATTGAGAACCTGCTGTTCCCTAACACATGATCCATCAGGCACAGATTTCAAGATGTAAAGGTAGTTATTTATACACAATCTGTGAGCCTCTCCTATTCCTTTTCACTTTCGTGTGCGTTGACAAGGCAGCTGCAACACAACTAAAGCACCTTGGCTCGGCCAGAACAACACTAAATATGGATGCAGAAAATTTGACCGACCCCCACCAATTACTACAGCACAACTAGACAAAAAGTTAAAGGAACAGGGCAGGATGGCCTCAAGAGAATAGGCTATAAAACAAGTCTGAAATATTAGCGGAGCAGAGGAGCTCTCTGCACCACACATTCTCAACCATTCTTGAGATCAGCCATTGGAAAACAAGCCTTTAAGAACATACTAGCATTTAGGCTCTCAACAACGCCCATATGGGAATACAGGGCGCGCTGGAAGAACTTGACACAGAGGCACGGGCAATGTAGTCTGTGCCAACACACCTCAGAAACGGCTGCCCACATTGCATGCAGCTGTGCAGGCGTGGTACAACAGAGGCAAAAGTACCTAATGCTAGTCTTTTTGCAGCATGGGTCAAGAACATGCAAAGAGAGACTAAAGCTAATCAACACCACAGTAATACCAAAGGAGTTAGCTCAGTTTGGCAAATTCTTATTTGGAAGCCTACCGGCTCCTACGTGAGGCCTGCCCAATACCGGGGGCAGCCACTGCAAATTCCTAAAAATTGTGGAAAAAGGGCAGGCTGCTAAGTATATGGGCACACTATCGTATGGGTGAACGCAAGCATGAACCATAACTTATCCTGCCAGAGCCAATTTGTGACATAGTTTACAGTGCATCATTAATGGGCACTCATTACTTATACTATTTTTAGATACTAGCACTTTACAATATTGCACTTTAGCTATAGCCCTAGGGTTTTTAAATCAAGTTTAAAGATAACATTACGAGATGCTGCTTATTCGCAACAATAGTCATTATTACTTATTTATGTTTGTACATTGTTTTGTTTCCTGTACTTGGAACTTTAATGGTCTTGATTGTCTAAATAAAGTATTTTACTGACTTGAAAAAGAAAAAAAAAAAAACTAACCCACATCTACAGCAAGCCAGGCCAACACAGAAATTATCCTAAAAACCACCACTCCAACGATCACGCATAACAAAATGGGTAGTCTCTTGACTATCTCCAAAGCACTTTCGGGCAACTTGAAGCACAATACAACTACAATACAATATAAAAGGTTTCTCCTGATTCCCAACACAAGTGAGTGTAAATATTCTATACCAAACAAATAAACCCGAGTATTACAGAAGTTGCTCCTTAATCAACAAACCCAGACAAAACAAATGTACACCGGGGAGTTTAAACAAACTAATCGCACAAAAGACCAAGAATAACTATCCTGCATGCACTACAGTGACAGCGCCAGCGGCCTCTAAAGTTGATCGCCAGCAACTAGGGCATGAAATAAATGATTGATTGCTTGTTTAGAAACCAACTCCTGCCTGAAAGCGAAGCTTGCTGAGACACCGAGAGAAAAAAAACAAAACAGCAAGTGGATAAAAACACAATCCCCGATGACCTCCTTAAAGATAGGGTTAATTATTTGAATGGCGGGCCATCACAATAGAGAACAGAGCAAACGTTAAGTCTATCCATGCTGTATTTACCATGCTTTATTTTCCCTGATATCAACCTCACATTAAAGTACTGAATTATTCAAATCAAAAGCATATCCTTCTACATCAATGTGGTACCCCTATGAAACTGGGGCCAGAGAATAAGTAGTCTCATGTACTACGAATCTAAGGTTAAAGATACTAAAGACGTGGTCTGCTTAAGTGTGTTGTTTGGGCATGCCTGTTGCCTGCATGCATTTCAATCAGCTAGTCCAGGAGAATTATTAAGGGTTGATTATTTTAGAGCCTGTGGACTTCGCCATGCCACTAGGTAATCCATGTCTCCCAATGTAGTGTGCAATTCAGTCCAAAGTGAAAATGATGTGACCGAAGCGGCATCGTTGGTGGCAGATTTCCTTGTCACTGCAAGACATTGCAAATATCGGTCTAACTCTAATAAAATTGTGGTGTCTGAGATCATAACTAATACAACACTGTCTAATTGGTTTTATGTCTGGAAAGACAGAAACATTGTGCACATTTATTATTCTGTCTTTGACAACTGGATGTCTACCAGAACTCCAAAGTACACAAGGATGGAAAAATAATTGGCTTTCGCATTTAAACAACTCATAATTATAATACTGACTCTTACTATACAGACAGGATACACAGGCACTGTTTCGTTCTCATTTGATTACATGGAAGGGAAAATAGATACTATGCCGATAGCTTCTGCATATACCGGTTCTGCTGTAGAGCAGTCTCTTGGCGCTAAGGCACATATGAAAGGAGTAGAGATAAAGTGACAATGATCAGTAGAGCTCCAATTAAGAGTGCTGAAATATATGTTTTTAAAGTTTGCGTCTGAAACGATTGGGATCTTCTAATTCTTTCAGGGGTAGAAGTCCATTCCACAGTTTTACCACACTGATAAGACAATGCGTGACCACTCCGTGTAGACTGTGTAAATATAGAGGGCACTAATAGACAATGCATGACCACCCCATGTAGACTGTGTAAATATAGAGGGCACTAATAGACAATGCATGACCACATTATGTCAACTGTAAATTTAGAGTTCTGGAGCCGAAGCTGATTTGTTAAGCACAAAATTCTGGGCAGTTGTCATCTTTTGAAGCGTTGCCGAATAAAGATTCCCACAAAAAAGTATTGTATACTAAACAAAGCAAATTAAATTAAATTTGCTCTTTCACAGGGAACCAATTAAGACTTATCAAGTTGGATCTACATACCCATGCCAGTTAAGGGTTCAGCAAGTGCACCCTTGCAGTCTGGAAATATCATATTCTGAGCATCAAATAGAGACAACCTCCTAGACTGGCACTGTTTGAAGATCTAAACCTCTTCATTTAAATGATTCACCTAATTAAATATTTCCCAAGACAGAGTTAGGTTTGGTGATTGAGTATAGACAAAAATACAGTAAATGGCTGGATTTTGGCACAGGTGCACGGACACCCTTTATGTTGGGTGAGATGCCGTTGTATATTCTACAGCCAAAATTAAGAGGGTTGACGTATTACTTTATTTAATTTGCTGAAACCAGGCGTCACTACTGAATTTAAGGTAAATGGCATGGGGGTCAAATAACTGGGGTCATTAAACCCAAAATGCGACCGGACGTTAGATCAATTATAGGCAAGCTGAATAATACTATCCTGGTAAGGACCCTTGCGCCTCAAAATGTCCAGGTAACGGCAGTAAAAGAGCCCTTAAACCACGACAGCAACTTATACCCATTCGGACCAAGCAACCACCTGAATATTAAATAGGTTTAACAAACCGAGATGAACCCAATGACATCACTGGGATCTCTTCTCAATTGTATCTTAACCCGGCTCAGAGATTACATCCCCAAAACCACAGTTCCCCAACCGATTCCCCTTCCAGAGTCATATGTAGTAAAAACCAACCATAACTTTAATTCGCTTCATACCAAAATGTGGCTAGTTGAAAATTACACTGCGAGGCACAGGCTCGAACGATAAACCAAGTACCATATTTCTGCAAAGTGTCACAGAAACGGATTTTGCAGGCAGAATTGGGGTTTAGGTTTATTAGCCACTATGTGCCTTAATCTATCCCCTAAATATCTGATGAGGGCTTAATTTGTCGTGCCTGTTGGTTTTGTGATGCTGAATAGAGGCCAACACCCCTACACCATTCTCATCTACACGGGTGACATTAGGGAATTACCAGGTTGCTTTGGTCTATAATAGGCTACAGACCAATAAGCTAAAATGGAGGGGTATAACCATTCAGAAGAGGCGAGAGGGGGCAGAGTAAGCGACCTAAAGAAGGGAAGAAGGTGTACATCAAAATATGTCGTAGACCAAGTGTCTAGCCCCGCACTGGCAGAGAAACATACGCCGTGAACAAGGGTTGAAGGAATAACTGCGGAGGCCTTATATAAAAGGCATACGATCTATGTATAGAATGGGGGCTTACCCCGTCGGAGTGCTTACCCTTTAATGCGGGCGCCCAGGGTCTTCCTTCCCTCTCTGCTGGCCGCGGACGGCCCCTTCTCCTCCTTTCCCACTGACCGACCCCTCTCTACCGCTGCTTATCAGATCCCCATCGCTCTGGACAGTGCAGTGACAGTAGTGAAAGTTCCGCCAATCACAGAGACAGAGAGGGGTCGGACGTCAGGCCAATACGCCAATCGCTGAGATCGCTTGGGGCGGGACATCCGCTTGGCTGAAAGGTATAGAGTCGAACGTTCCCCAGCATGGAGCTCGGAACAGCCGCAGAGCGGCAAAAGGCGGATATGTCAGTATGCTTCTGGTCACGTGAAAAGAAGCCATTTTAGAATGGGATCAAACTTAATACCGAAACTGTAGCGAACTGATGTGTTAAAATGCCCAGACATGGTTAAATTCTTCGTTACCGTCGAGCCTGAAGGGGTTGCTTGGAGCAATGATACATAATAAAGCAGCATGAAATACCTCTGTTCACTTTTATAATCATTAGAATTAATTTTGACAGCACTAAAGTGCTTTTCTAGCAAGGGGTTTGTTCCTGTATTTTTTTTTCTATTTTATCGGGGGAAATGCATGCTTTGTTTGATTTCTCAAAATGTTTATTGGTACTTGCTACAATACTTCCTGCCCTGCTGGTTAAAATACTGGCCTGGTGATGACCCTAAAGCTATGAAAAAATTGCCATGGAACCACACGAGTTTGAGGGAAGTAAAAATGTGAGGATTTCTTTTCACATTTCAGAACCTTTACATTTTGAAAATCCGTTGGAGTAAGAACTAAACAGCATATTTTTGATGGCATCACAGGAAGTGGTCACACAAACTTTGACATCAATGATAACACGAGAAATTTACACAGAAATAATAATAAATATCACATTAAATATAAAATTGGCGAACACAATAAAAACAAGCATTGGCATAGCCAATAGGTCTCGCCTTTTGGACCTTATAAGTGTTTAGCCATGCAACAGTTAATGTTGTTGCACCAAGGATATTGTGCTGCATAACTAAATGCTTATAAGGTCCCAAAGGCGAGACCTATTGCCTATCTGCCAATGCTTGTTTTATATAGTCATTCAGTTCTGAGCCTGTAAAACACAGAATGAGGATAAAACTGTTTACGTTGTGTAATTTGATTTCTCCACATCTACGTTATACAGGAATGATTGGCAATGCTGATTCTAGAAGTATTATGTATTTTTTGCCCTGCGGCCATTCTACCGCAAAAAGTGTAACATTATCTTCACATTAAACCAGATGAAGCTAGCATGACACCATTCCCTGCGAGGGAAGTTACAGTTCCTAAGTGCATGCTCTTAGAAATCACCTGCTTCCGAAACCTATCAGCTCGTTCATATTCATTGAAGAGAGAGTTGAATTCTTGTTTTACCCGTCTCCTGGCAACAAAAGACGACCTATCCAAGGCGATAAAGCTTTTTGATTTGGCAGATGTCCAGTATTTCGCAAGATGCTAGCCTTCCTGCTTTTTTATTTGTGATTCTAAAGCTTTTTTTTCTCCACATACTTGAAAATGCGCCGTGATTAAATGGGGAAGACGTTGCTATGGGCGTGCAGTGAACATCCGGGTGATATGCCAGTGTGTTTCATAAAAAGTCTCGTTCAAGTTGTCAGTTTCACAATTGCTTCCAGGTGACGAGCGTTGCGAGAGCATTTCACATCCTGAGTTTGGTAGTGCGAAAGTATTCGCTTGGACTTTGTCTTTTGTGCAAGAAACGAGCACAAAGGGCAGGGACTGTTTTATTATTCAAGTTTGTGAAAGAGCTTTCGGTTTTGCGGGCACTAGTCTCTTCCAAACCGAGCTTAGTTTATTTACGAAATATGAAGAGTCGGCAGATTAGAAACACGATTCTTTGCTTAGGTGTTTAAATGATGTATTTAGCCATAGTGAAGGAAAGGCGAGCTCACTGAGTGGGTATAAAAGTACTGGTGCATACTTGGAAAGGCCTGGCCATGCCTATGTTCCTCCTTTACCTTGTCGCGTAGAACAGAGAGAACCTTTAGATTTAGAAATCCTGAATAATTTATGCGCTCCTTTTACACTATTTTCTTTAAAAAAATATATATCATCTTTTTGGGATGCTAAAGATTAACAAGATTGAATTAGGGAAGCAGCATTGTGGTACTTAGAAAGGGAAATGTGATGGGGCGAAATTAAAAAGAAGCGGGGGCAGGAGGGAGTTGAGGCTGAAGGAGTATGGCTGTAAATAGAGAGAAAGAAAATGTTGGCATGAAAGAAAGAGAAAGAAGTAATAGCGTTGAGAAAAAAGTGAAAGGGTAGAAAGAAACAAGTGGAAGAAAGAGGTGGGAGGGAAGAAGTAACAAGCGCGCGCGAAAAGCATTGGCCGCACGGGCGCCGAAAGTTAAAGTAATGGCGACCGCGATGCACTTAATTACCCGTGATGGAGAAAAGACAGATGGCGGCTGCGCGCGTTCACGAGCACATGCACGCAAGCTTGAGGCCAGCAAAAAGCCTCTGGTGGCACTTTGAAAACCCCCTTACTAAAAGTCGAACATGCAGCGCAGGTGGTGCTCTAGGCTCGACCTAAAAACTGTGCTAAAGTAGCCTCATGCCTTCTAAAAGTAGCTAATACTTTGATAGCTCCAACCTAGTTCCTGCCATGTACCAAAGGATGCGGCAGGCAAGTTTTCAGCTTGCTCATGTTTGACATTTCAATGCTTAATGTGTGCCACTTTGATGGACACCTTAACGCTGTACAAAAAAGCAGTGTTTTTAGCATGATTGTTCGGGAACTTGTTGTGGCAGTAGAATAAACAATGTACAAGTCACCTAAAGAAATACTTCCATTTAGTCGAGAACCACCCATACTTGAGGTTTGGAAGTAATTTGCCATTGAGAACATATTTAACTTATACCCATGCTTAAGTTTCGTCTTTAAAAGATGACAGGCATGCAGATGTCTGACATTCTGGCCAATAGTTGACATGATTAGTAGGAAACTAATGGGGAGAACAATGAGATTATTATTTCTATACAAATTTCTCCTTTTGCTACCTATTACTAAGCAAAAAATAATAACAGTAACATTTTTGTTACATAGCGTTTTTTACCATATTTGTGCCATTTATAAGTGCTGAAAATATCAGATATTACTATTGTGCAATTTAATGGTACCGACCATGGAAGACTGAGTTGACCTTGCTAAGATTTGAACTCATGAAATTTCAATCACTAAAGTGAAGCAGAAACTTTCAACTCACTGTGCTACTCTGCCACTTAATTGGACAAATGTTTTTCATGGAATGAGTGAATAAAACATAACACTTTAGAGGGGGAAAAAACACTCTGAGACTATGAGCTCTCAGGTTTTCTGATTTTTGCGTCTGAGTAGGTCATCAAATAGTTTGTTTTACGTTACATTCTGATACTTGTAGTCTTGGGTTTATAATGGGATATATAGACCTGTGGCTACCAGCATGCAAAGAAAAACCTGGCTAGGATGCAGTGACATAGTGATACTCGAGAGCAGCTTGTAATTTGCTGGTTGTAATGGCAGAATCGGCACAGCAAACGCTTTATGCGTCAAGAGTTATGAAAAACACAATAAAGATACCAATAAAGTAGAACATGACATTTTGTGGATGCTTGACAGACATGCTAAGAAAAATATAATTATGAGTTAAGTACTATGTCCCCCAGTAGTCTGCAGCCTGTATCCAGCCCTGGAAGAGGAGCATGCCACAATTCGCGCTCTTAATCGCGTCCTGCTACATGCTGCGAGGGATGCCAAATCTCTTTGCTTTGCTGCTGGGATGGGACTACGTCCCCCAGAAGTCTGCAGCCTGTATACAGGCCAGGAGGTGGGGCACGCTGCAATTTGTGCTTTTATGCACTTTCTGTTACCCGTGGCTGGGACCCCAAATCTCTTTTGTTTTGCTCCTGGGGTGGGACTAATCCCTCCCCCCTCTGCCCCCTAGCTGTCTGTAGCGTGTGTCCAACCCAGAAGGATGGGCACACCGCAATTCGTGCTCTTAAGCGTTTTCTGTTACTCGTGGCACGGGACGCGCCAAGACCTGACCTGTCTGCACCTGCCAGAGCCCGTATGAGGCTGGGCTGGGCCACTTATCTTGGCCTCAACGTGAAAGGTACTGTTTTACTAATAGGTTTTAACCATTTTTAGGACACAAGTACTAGCCTACAGTGGAGCCAGTCATTTTTAGGTCGAGCCTGGACAGCACATGCGGTGCTTTACGAGGCATGCTGTGATCTAGACTGTGGCTTGAAGCACCTCCCATCTTTTCTATTTGTTTGACTGTGGCTTGAAGCACCTCCCATCTTCTCCATTCGTTCCTGTTAGTGCCCTTCATAAATACATGCTTTTGTTTGGTCAGCATACTTAATTAGTTCTGCCTTTTGGTGTTTCGATCCCTCCTAGCAGACTGCCCCTGCTACATGTGGTCTTATACGGTTTTTAATCCACATTCCTTCATGTGCAATATTTTTTCTTTGGGGTCTGCCTCTGGCTTGTTCCAGTACATCAGCCATATAAGGCCCACCTTCTTGGATGGTGATTCACTCAGAAACACCATCTCGGCGCTTCAGGTCAGCCTATTTCTGACCTCGATTGCTTTTTCGATTTATGCGCAGCCCTTAGTTAATTTTTCGGACCAGCTCTCTATAGCACTTATGCTTTTGTCAATCTGCTACCGTTCCCTGACCTCACGGTTTTTGCCCTTCTGTCCTCACACCCCATGCTTCCACTTTAGTTTGATTGGGGTCATTCTGCGGGTCTGCAGACTCACTATGGCATTAATACTCCCATTCATGCAGCCCATTGGCTACATTTTTATGAACTTCTCTCTTCCTCTGCCCCTTCGGTTATGCTTAATTGTTTATGTGTCCTGCGTACCAATTGGGTTTGGTTGCGGCCTAGAAGGCTCTTTATGTCTTTAACCCCACATGCATTCAGTGCTTTTCTCATTACGCAACCCACAGACCCAACATTGCGCAGTCATGGTTCACTACGTGCTTAGGTGGGCTTATGATGTTTTTACCTCCTCACCCAATTAATGCCTCTTGTTCATGGAAATCTATCTTTGCACAGTCATGTTTCACACTGTGTTTACGCTGGATTCCTCTAAACCACCCCATTCACCATGGTTTCCCTGGCATTTTTTCACCTTCAGGGGGTCAGAACTTCGGAGGGCAGGGTTTCGTTAGCATTAATAATGCATATTCCAACCCAGTTACCGGAATTCCCCCATTGTTTTAAGGCTTCCGCCCATCCTGGTAATTTCTTCTTCCCACTCACAAGGACCTGTGCGTTTGCTCGATCCTCCCCATCTTCTGCACCCATCTGCTGTTGGTTGCTGTTTTAGAAGGGGCAAATTCTCTCGCTTACTGTTTTCGCCTGGCTGTTCCGCATCACTGAAGCAAAGATGCTGAACAAGATTCAGGTGCTATTTTTAAACTTTTACTGACTGGGCAAACGTTGACGCTGTTTGAGCCCTATCTTTTTTTAGGTCTCGCCTACGCAGTGTGCATGCACTGCATAGGAGATGTTTAGCCGTCTTGCAGCTCTTTTTCCAAGCACATACTCGTGCTTGTGGAGGCATACGCCTTGCAGGAGTGCGCTGCGGCGCGCCACAAGCACGAGTATGTGCATTGAAAAAGAGCCAACTGCTCTCTCCAGCGCGAGCGCACCACTCGCGGGTGCACCCCTCTGCCTCTCTCTCCCGCTGCAGCGCCAGGCGCAAGTGCTTGTCTGCTTCTGCTCTCTCTGTCGACTGGATATGAGTACTTCAGTTTCTGCATTTTTGGATTCCTGTGAATTGTATTCGGACTCATACCTGTTAGAATTCACACCTATAATTTTCTTACATAGCAGAGATGAGAGGTAATAGTGAGATGACATCTTTACCAAGTTTAATTGAGGAACAAAGGTTTATATTTGCTTGTAGTGCTGAAACCTACTCTGCATGTTGAATAGTGCTAATCCTAACTTGTGAGCATGCACTAACAATGTGAATCAACAACTTCCGTATCAAAAAGCAAAGCGCTCTTCCACTAGGAGTTGTACGTGATTCTGAAGAAAAACAGAATTAAGAAAACCTGTACTGGGGACTCTTTTGCCAAGAACCTGTTTCTTCTATGTTTTTTTTAATGAATGGCATTCCCATGATGTCAATCTCATTCTGATGAAATCCATATTTGTTGAAAAATAGTCCCTTCTCTGTGCTTGTTCAAAATCACATACATACATTCATTGTAGGGAGAAACCCATTCTACACTCCCCTTCTTTTCCTTCTTCAATGCTTCATATTTTTCCCTTCCTCCTTAACTACATTTTTTCTTTACTATAGATGCTACCCCTGCCACTACCCACCTATTTCCGCACACAGGCCCAGTTGCACTCCTTCTCACACCCTAGTCCCCTCCCGATTCTAATACCCTATTTCTAAGATAAGACATGCTTTTTGCTAACTTTATCATGGGAAATATTGCACCATTGTGCACCAGAGACCCCCATGGAAATGAGGGGAACAGTGTATGCCTACCACTCCAAAAGAGGTTTTAAAGAGCACCTCTCGAAAAGGTGGGGCACCACTCAGATAACCTCTTCCAGAACACATTTGACACTATACCTTTTTTATAACATTTGTGTCAGAAGGAGATGTATTTTAGTGATCCCTCCTTACCGTTTGTTGTCATCATCAAACAAGCATTGGCATAGCCAATAAGTCTCGCCTTTGGGACCTTAAAGTGTTTAGCCATGCAACAGTTGATGTTGTTGCACCAAGGATATTGTGCTGCATAACTAAATACTTATAAGGTCCCAAAAGCGAGACCTATTGGCTATGCCAATGTTTGTCTTCTTTATCTTGTGTAACCTAGACTCAGGGAAACACAGTTGAGTATGCTGATGTGCATCATTAGTGATTCCTGCTATTCGCATAGCTAGATTGGTTAATAATCCTGCTGCTAATATGTGTAACTTGCATGTTAGGGCTTAGAACACCATCAGAGTCACCTCAGCCTTTCTCCCCCCTTATTGACTATATAACAAGAGATATTGTTAGGCCCACATTTAATTTAAAGCAGCTCGGATTAATTCTGCAACTCCGGTACTTATCCACCCAAAGGTATTCAGATTTATTTTAGTGGCACAGTGCAGCAGCAATTCACTACATATTCTAAAGGCAAGTACGTTTTTCATCATACGTCATATATGTGTTGAAAAGAAGTGCTATTTCCTCGCAGCCCGGATTCAGATCCATGCAATGTGCTCTTATTAGCCAGCTATACAAAAATAATAGTACTTCTCAATGCAGTTCAATAATATGCCTATGTGTCCTTCTAATGTAACTGGGGCTCATGTTAAGCGCCCCAAAACCTTCAAGTCTAGTTTGCGCTATATAAAACTGCAAAAATAAGAAATTCCAAGTTAAAGAACACTAGATGTTGTAGCACCCAGGATAATGTGTGTCATAGTTAAAAACTTATAAGGTCCCAAAGAGGAGACCTATTGCACTGCAAATGCTTGTTTAACTTTGTTATTTCTCAAAATCGGCCAGCTTGTGTAAACGATTTCAAAGTGCTGTAAGGACTGTGGTAACTGGGTCATATTGACAGATTTGATTTTTCTCAAAACTGGGACATATTTTTGGTCTTTGATTGATATCTATTAATCTTATCTTGGACGCTGCCTTTCATAAAGGACTTTTGCCACTGTCATTGAATACATCGGAACATCAATTACAATTGCTATATTTTTAGTATCCTTTGTGTTAACCTTTATCAGTTTTATGATCATAGTAGGGCCCACATCTAGTGATTAATGTGGCAGTAACCTAGTGGTAGTGCTAATTTTTGCCCCCAAATTCTAGCAACAGTTAGTCTGACTAGTAGGCATGTTCCTAGTGTCCCTAGGGGCCTCTCAATTAAAATGGGGAAACGAAAATCAGTGGACAACTTAGCAGAGTTTGGGAAGGCCAAGAAGCAAGCTAAACATGTAGTTGAAAATGGCACTTTAGATGAGAGAGATATTCTAATTGAGGAGGTGGAGGGACTATTAAGCACAAAGGAGAAGGCAAATAAGATAGTAAAGAATAAAGGTAAACAGGGGGGTATTCATCCTTACTTAACAAAATCACATGCAAGGAAAAGCGAGGTTCTAACGGTTAGTTCCACAGTGCACCAAGACAGCACTGAGGACTTAACAAGCAAACCTTTGACCTTGAAAACCTATGGGTGGGAGGAGGATGAAAGGCCAATAACCCCTTTAGTGGTCAATGGGGAGTGTAATAACAGATCCCTATCTCTGGGAGTCAAGGTGGGAATCATGCCTCCAGATGATCCTGTACAAACTGGTGCTGCAATTGCTAACCACTCCCAACAACTGTGGTGGTGTGGTCGAAGCACAGTTCAATCACTTGAAAGCTGAGATAGTAGGGTTACAAAATGCCATCACTACCCTCGCACAAATACTAATAGTAGATAAATTGAGCAAATTATGACTAACCTTACTAAGGAGGGGCAGATTAGACACATTAGCAGTGTCGAGCAGAATCGCCCTGCTAATGATACTTTAAGTAATTCAACTAATCAAAGAACAGGCATTTCTTTCCCACCAGAGCTGCGAGACAGGGCCCCCTGAGACAAACAACAAAGATAGGTAATAATAAGCATTCTGGTGGCAACTATAAAACATGGGACAAAACCATCCCACCTACCTGGATTACAAGGCATTCCCAGAGTATAAAGATGGGCATAGATCATTTTGTGAAACCAATAATACAGGTAACTAGCTCCTTGACCCAGAAGAGAATAGACACTGCCTTGCGGCTCCGTGCACATAGGGAAAAGGTTGCTGTGAAACGTTATACAAACAAGTGTGGCAGGACGGCCACTTCCGGAGTACGCTCCTTTGAAAGGTAGGCTTTTACAAGAGGAACTAACTCATAAGGCGGTCTCCTTTACCTATAAAACTATTAACAACAACATCCCAGATGGATTGGTGGGGCTTAGAGTACGATGGGAGAGAGAGCTGGGACTCCAAGAGGATATAGACTAGGAGGCGGCGTTAATGCACCCCAGAGAGCTAGCCCTAAAGGCGAGGCTTCGTCTTATCCAATTTAAGATACTACACCGCACCTAGTACGATCGCGATCGGCTACACAGAATGGGGCGAGCGAACTCGTCAGCCTGTCTGACCTGCCTCTGGGCTAACAGTGACTTCTTCCACGCAGTCTGGACTTGTGCCGAGCTACAAAGATATTGGACGCAGGTACTTAACCTACTGGGCGACGTTTTGGGGTTGATGCTACCCGTGGAGCCCCGTTTTGTGATACTCGGCATACCAAATGAGGTAGATATTACCAGAGTACAACTAATTTTAATCTTCCTAGGGTTGGTAGTCTCTAAAAGGGATGGGGGTTGGCGGATGGACCCACCATACAGGAATGGACAACTTATATATGGCGGCTGAACGCGTCATGTACTGCAGTATAGGATGTCCCAAGAAATTCCACAAGATCTGGGACCCTTGGAGACTATACTTTGGGTTGGACATTGGAGACGACACACAACAGTCAGTAACGCATACAACGCGAGGAACTCCCACGGTTGGGTCAAGAGGAGGACTGACGTAGGCAATATCACGGGTTACCATATGAGGTTGCCTTCAGAAATCAAATACACTCACATGGTGGTCAACTGGAGATAAGGGTGGTGTCTATACTCTTACATGTACTAGAAGAGGGAATGGAAAGTGGCGCTGTTATCAAAGAGATTGCTTCTTACCATAGACGTTCACTTATTGTAGACGTATCATGCAATGACTGTATTGTGATAATTGTTCAGTTGGAAAATAAAAAAAAAGTATGGCAGCACAGATTACATTTGGGTAAGATTTGTTGGCACCAAAACCACTGAGGGCTAAATTGGTTTAGAATTATAGAACAACATTAACCAATTGCTCAAATATTTGTACAAAATCAAACCCGCCCTACAACGCGCTTCATGATAGTCAGAACAGGCACAGACAGTTGTTTAATGAGGCTCGAGGAACTCGAGAGGGAAGCCCTTGTTCCTTGGCGACTTCAGATATAAATTAACTCCATCGGGTCCAGTGGCACAAAATTGATGATAATCATTCATCAACTTATATGTCAAAGGAGTTAAATGCTTTTAATACTCAGCGGAACACATGCGTAGCTAGGAATGGTTCCACAGCTTGTGAAACGGGGCCGTTAACCCATAGATCTTCCCTTCAGTTGTGCCCTTGTTTAAGACTCCTATTGCACCTGACGCAAGGAATGGAGCTCCAGTTAAACTGATGACATGGAACTTGGCTGATCTCCAGTCACAGCACTACAACTTAGAGTGGGGGGGAATTTATCGATAACCAACACATTATCCTCCTGCAGGAAACTTGGGCAAGGAACCAGTGTACAGACCAAGCTGCCTTTCATTTTATATATGTGTGGGCGACCGGGGTCTTTTATATATGTATATATGTATGTATATATATATATATATAATATATAAATATATAAAATATAATAGTACACTGAGAATCAATAAACAGTGACTTCTTCTAAAATCTTTGTTCAAGATTCCTTTTATTGTATTCTTTCAATCTTTTTTTCCTTACAGCAATCAGCCTCCAATATTTTAATAAGCCGCAAACAGCGAGCCAACGCGTGTTTCGCACCAAAACGCGCTTCTTCAGCGCTCTTAAGTCAGTGGCTTCTAATTTCATACGTCTTTATCTTTCTTTTAGTGTTCTCATATCATGTTGTGGCATAATAATTAAGGCTTTTGGTTTATCAGTTAAGTCTATCTTCTATTTTCTTTTTTCATTCTTTTATTCGTTCTCATCAGATATCCAATCTGTGTTATAGTTCCCCTTAATAAGAGTCGTAGCTGGCCATGACAGCCTCATCCTTCCCGCCTGAAGATCAACACAGCTCCACCCTGTATGATGTAAGGGACAATCGTAGATTAGGATTACACCCAGACAATGAACATAGTTTAAACCCTCCTAGGATGCAATCAAATGGCCATAACCCCTCTTCAATTTTTTTTACTCTTAAGGAAACTGTGTAAGCTTTCCAACATATGAAAAGAGAAAAAGCACCAGTCCCTGATAGCATTCCAGGGGATCTATTCCATTCAGAGCCTGCTCCATGGGTTCCTTATTTGAACACTGTAGTAACTGGCGGGAGGAAATCCCAGAGTCGTGGCGCATGACTATAATCATCCCAATCCATAGAAGGGAGCAAAAGATAATCCTGCAAATTATAGGCCTATTAGCCTCATCGATAATAGCACAGAAAATATTTTGCAGGCAAGTCCTTTCTCGGCTGCAGGGATGGATGAGTGAACATTAGGTCCTGTCAGATTTTCAGACAGGCTTTCAGGAAAAAATAAGGTGTTTCATTTCAAAACAATCTGTTGGAAGTATATTTCCCTAAACAAAGTTCATTTGTATGTAGTCTTTATGGATATGATGGCTGATTTCAACTTAGTAACTAGAGAAAGATTGTGGGACATACTCTGGCAGTATGGTATACTAGAGAACTTTTTGCAAATCTTGATTAGATTACACACAGGTACATGTGCACAAGTGAGATGGAATGCCCTAGGGGAGCTGACCAACCAGTAGTGGCTACTCCCCATTCGGTGTCCACAAGCAGGAAAGGGAAGGACTTCCTTCCTGATCAGTGGACACCAATACAACCAATCCTGGAGTTGCTTTCATGCCAAGAGCAGCTCCAGGATTGGTGGGAGCAGGCTAAACCAGCACTCATTTTGAGGCTGGGGGGACTGTGCCAACAATCCCCTAGCTGTTTCATAGACAGGGGATTGCTGGGTGCGCACTGCGCATGTCGAGCTGGACGTAGCATTAGAGCCGGCCAACCTGACAGGCACACTGCAGGGGTAGTTGTAATACTGCAATTGCAGGATTCAGCCCTGCTCCCTACCCTTCTAATGTGGCATTTAAGTAAAAAAGCATTGACAAGCCCATTTTACTTATTCGCATGTGCCTGCTGTGCTCCCAGCAGGCGGGGTGACGCTCCTCTGCTCAAACGGAGAAACCACCCCTGTGACCAACAGGATCTCCATGAAATGTCAGGTATGACAAGGGTGTGTCCTGCCCCCCACGCTGTTTTGTTTATACATTAATGGCTTGATGGAGTGGTTGAACAAATACCAGCATGATACACCAAAGTCAACAGGCATCAGTGCTCCAGTGCTGCTGTTTGCTGACGATACAATGCTACTTTCACGCAAACCAATGGGACTGCAGGAATTGTTAGATCAAAAAGCAGGGGCCTAGAAATTAATGTAGGAATGTCTAAGTTCATGGCTTTAAATTCCCACCATTTGTTTAGGAACAAAATGACTGTGGATGGTGCTCCCATTGAGCAGGTTCAGAACTTTGACCATTTAGGAATCAGGCTCACGGATAATTATTTTTGGGGCCTCCAGCTTGCGGGAATCAAAACAACCCTTCAGTATAGATCAGCGGCTATCTTGAAAAAGTTTAAGTTGACATCAAGTAGGACTGTCTCTCCAGTCCTTGAAATATACACACCAGTTGCTCTTGAAGGGGCCTTGTATGGGGCAGAAATATGGGACCATGGGGGTGCCACCCAGTTGAATCGCTCAAAACATACATTTTTGAGATCCCTACCAAATCTACCAAAGTGTGCTCCCCTGATACCTGTAAGGTGAGCCCTGAACCTATAGAGGATAGGCCACATTGCCCTATTAAGAGATCTGAATTATTGGTTTAGAATCTGGACAACGCCTTATTTGTCTCAATAGAGAGCTGCCCTTGACGAGCTAATTGCCTTAGACAAGAGTTGTTCAACACCATGGCTGAGGGCAGTGAAAGCTCTGTGTAGTCTGTTATAGATAAAGTAAGTATGGAATGAGAAAAGTAAAATGATAAGAAGCATATCCAAATGGGTCCAGGGCATACACTGCCACCATATCCTTTTAGAAGTATAGCATGAGCCGAAGCCTGATGCTTTGATTGATACGTTTTTATCCTATAAATCCAGCCCCAAGTTTGAAGTATTTCTCAATAGAATGAACCCCACTAAGGCTAAGACCCTCTATATGTGTTTCAGAATTGGCACACTGCCACTTAAGGTGTATACAGCAAAGTGGGGGAAAAACTAGTGATGCAGCGGAGGGATGCCCTCTCTGTCCAATATTCTGCAATCAAGAGAACATTTTCTATTTTTTCCGTCCTAGATACAACAAGCCAAGGTCTAAGTGGGTTTTCCCACTGTGTCAGTCTCTGGTCATAAGGCACCATTTCGAGGCCCTGTGACTATTAAAATATGATACAGCAGAACCGATTGTCTTCGCCCTTTCAAGATTTTTAAATTGGTCCTGGCATTTAAGATCCAGCCTTGTGAAGTAATATAAGCTGTATTGAAGCAATATGTGTGATGTAATATGTGCTGTACTAAAGCTTATGGTGCAATACACTACCTAGAGGCTACAACATTGGACTCCAGAATTATCTAGTATACTACCTGCTTTGCATGCTATGGGGGTAGAGAAATCCTGGACGATTGAGCCTTGTGTGACCCCCCCTGGCAGTTACAGCGGACCACTAAAGGAGGTTTTATTACTAACCTATACCGGATCGTTGTCCACAGGTGAAACTTAGTACTTGTAAGGGTATGATCCAATAGTTGGCCTAAACGGCTAGGGCGGTCAACCTCTCGAACCTGGGGAATTGGGTTTGAGTCTCGGCAATGACGCTGAACATCCTGTGATTCTGGGCAAATCACTTAATCTCCCAGTGCCTGAATGTGTAATGTAAATACGGTGCTCATGTAAAGCGCTCCAATACCTTTGGGTCGAGTTCGCGCTATATAAATATGCAAAAAAAACAAACAAACAAACAAAAAAAAACTAGCGAAAGTACATAGGTCGGGTGGGAGTTCTTTCTAGCTATATATTTTGGTTTATTCCCCCCCTGCTCCCAGACCTACAAACGAACCCTAGGGGGGTACCTTCTATTGTGGAATTACTGGCAAGATGGTCAAAAACATGAATGTGTCCTCATGTAATGCAACTGGTGCTATGTAAAGCGCTCTGATACCTGATTCGGGTCAAGTTTGCGCTATATAAAACTGTAAAATAAAATAAAAATTTACTTAAGATCTATCTTGCTTAAATCACGCAGAGCCTGCTAAGTGGGTCCCTCAGACGAGGTGGGATCTCCAACTACTGACATAAAACTGGTAGCCAATAGGAACGCGGATGTGTTGTGTTTTACATAGTGTGTCCCTGCGCGGATACCGTAATGTGTGCGAGCCTTTGTGTCCCTCCCGGGCAACTGTACCAGCGGTGAGGTCACCAGCTGTCAACTGTCAATGTCAGTTGACAGCTGATTACCCAGCCGCCTGCACGCTGTTCTTCATCCAGGCGTTCCCCTGGATTCCGTGTTGGTCATAATTTAATAAAGTACTTCAGCACTTCACTTCGGTATCGTGGATACTTTACAAAAGTGGCGACGCGGACCAACATGGGAGCCCACGCGAGTGACACAAGTGAATTTAAAAGAAAAAGAAAATCCATTTGAGAAAGAACTTTCAAATAATTAACACTCTTTTCTTTTAAACAAAGAAATTTCAGCTTTGACCTGCAAAGAAAACTGAACTACCAGGAAAAGAGGTCAGTGCAACTCATCGTGGATAATTTATAATATTTAAAAGATAAAAGAGGAAAATAAGAAAAAAAAGGAACTCAAAAAAAAAATTAACGACAAATATAAACAAAAAGAAGACGATCTACTTTAGAGTACATTTGTGAAGAAAAGAAGACGATGCGGAACTATGGTAAAAAATTATAGAGCACGTTTTCAAACGACTTTCACAGTAAATACAAAGTAATCGTCGAACTGTTTATAAGTGACATTTTGAAGATACGTGTGAGGAAAAACTAAGTGTAATGGATGCTTAAGTACTGAGGCGCTACAAAATTCTAAAGTGAACGGATAGAAAATTTACTACAGATTTTCACCACAGAACTTGCAACAGCAAATAACGGATTGTCAACCCTCGTAACAATCAGCTGGTCAACGCGTCATCTTGAAAGACTGCTGACGTATGCAACGGACTATGACACAACATAAGCGGCCATTTTAAAATAAAGGTTAGCGTTCTAGTCAGCGTGCAATGAACGTAAGCGCCATTTTAAAAAAAATTGTAAACAAAGTACGCGATCGCAGCAACGAGTGCGGGCGACGCGATCGCGTGAGCCAAACACAAGTACTTCACGCAAGATCAGATCCTAGTCTCCGATATATTACAAGGTAAATACTAATATAAAACAAGGCCATACTTAACTAAACGATCTCTATCGTGCACCTTGCATACATGAAGGCGGAATTAGTATGATCTGAAGGCTTTAAGAATATTGTTGATTCCTCTTTTGCTCAACATAACTCAGCGTTTTGGCAGCATCAAACTACTACTCATTTCTCAAAGTATATTTAAGGAATATAAACTTTAGCAAATATAAATTAAGGAAACCATTCAGTAAGTACATCATATAACAAAGAAGGTTATTCAACATATATTGTTTTTCACTCCTGCTATAGTACAATTCTCACAGTACACCCCATTAAAAAAAAAATAATCCTCTAGACAAAATAAAATGGCATCAGGATGCATTTGGAATCTGTCTCCTCCAGAAACGTTCCTACGTGGTGGGGGAGAACCTACATTGAAGTGGGAAGAATAGAGAGAGTATTTTTTTAATTATATCTACACATTAGAGGAGGATGAAGAAGTGAAACCAGAAAAAAAATACAAAATGTTGATGCATTGCCTAGGCGCTGGAGGGATAAAGGTATATAATTCAATTAACAAAAAAGTGAGAGCAGAAAATGAAGGAGACGTATTCATGAACGCGATTGATGATTTAAACACATACTACAAACCTACAGTTTGTGTGGGAGTAGATCGTTACAAATATTTTCCTCGCAAACAGGGAAAAGAAGGAACTATTGACGACTATGTCTCTGCAGTGAAAAACCTAGCAATTAATTGTAGATTCGGAGCACTACCCGACAAATTTATAAGAGACCAAATTGTAATGCAGGGGTCAAATGAAAATATTCAGGACAATTTATGGGCTAAAGGAGAGTACCCCCTACAGAATATCATTGATATAGCGCGCAAGGCAGAACTAACAGGGCGCTGCGCAAAAGCAGTACTTACAGAAAAGAAAGAAAAGAAAGAAAGTGAAAATATAAGCAAAGTATCTGAACAAAATGTAAATTATAAACAGAATTGGAGGCAGAAAGTATTCAAGCCACAGAGCAAAAAAAATGAAACACTAAAATGGGGACAATGCTACAGATGTGGCAGTACTTCACATCTAGCCAACGATTTAAAATGCCCTGTACGCAACGCAAGATGTACTAATTGCGGCATCAAGGGACATTTTTACAAGGCATGCAATAAAGGAAAGACTAAACAAATAAAAATTGTAGACGAAACCGATGAATACGATCCAGCAGATTCAGAGGAAGAAAATATGAACATATTGGTGGAATTAAAATTAGCATCGTGGCAGATTCCGGTTCGCCTTATACGATAGTAAATGAAAGAGTTTGGTCAGATAAATTCAAAGATAGAATTGGTGATCATTTAGAGAAACCAGACATAATTATAAAATCATTCACAGGCGAACCAATAGATGTTTGTGGTTACAGAGATCTGAAGTTTGCATTCAAAGGCAGAGAGTCAGCCGGAAAATTGTATGTATCTAAGGTTGGTCCATCAGTCTTGGGGTGGATGGACCAAGGGAACTTAGGTTTAATACTAGATCCAACAAAAAGTGACCCAGTAATGAGCATAACGGAACACAATGACCAGGCAAGGTACTTGCAAATTTTTTTTCCATAAGTATTTAGCAGAAAAGTTGGTGCATTGAAAGGGTACCAACACAAGATAAAACTCAAGCCAATAACTACCCCTATAGTGCACAAAGTGAGAAACATACCTTTCGCTGTAAGAAAAGAAGTAAAGGACCAATTAGATAAACTCGTTGAGGAGGGTATAATTGAGAAAGTAGATGCATCAGAGTGGGTTGCACCCTTGGTGATTGCTAAACGGTCCAACGGCAAGTTGAGACTATGTGTGGACCTTCGAGATCTAAACAAAAATATAGTGGTTGAGCAATACCCACTTCCAAAAATTAATGAAATGTTGGCCACCACTAAAGGTATAAAGTGGTTTTCCATAATAGATTTGAAGTCGGCCTATCACCAAGTGCCACTACATCGAGATAGTAAGAGACTGATGACTTTTATAACAAAAGACTTGATCCTTCTACTCTGCAGTGTAGCACTAGATTCTGGGCTGTGATGAGGAAACCCTTTTTGGTCCAGGAACAGGGTGAAGGCTTAGAATGCCATATTGCTAAGGAGGACTGGGAAGCACATTATAAGAAGTTGTACTGTTGTTCGTCGGATGAGTCTCTTAGCTCTGCCCTCTCTGTCAGTGGTGAAACAATTAGTTTCAACAGAGGTGAAGTTATTGAGGGCATTGTGGTCTTAACAGCTGTTAAAGCACCAGGGCCTGATGGGATCCCCCCGGACCTGTATAAGTCAGAGCCTAACTTTTGGGCACCTATACTAGAGTCTGTTTTTAATGCTGCTGTGAAAGATGGGTGCCCGCAATCATGGGGTGTTTCTACAATTGTCCCGGTTTTTAAGAAGGGGGACAAAGGTAGTCCACATTGTTACAGACCCATTTCACTAATAGACTCTATGGTTAAAATTCTAGGAAGAATTTTATTGTTGCGACTCTCTGTCTGGGCAGAGGAAAAAAACATCATGTCTATTTCTCAGTATGATTTTTGTAGAGGTCGCTCTACAATAACTCAGTGCCTTAATCTCTTTTTAATATTAAGTAAGTATACTGTAGTTCAAAGGGGCACCATCCATCTCGCCTTCATGGATCTGTCTTCAGCTTTCGACTGTGTAAACAGGGGAAAGCTGTGGCAGTCGATGAGGGAGAAGGGGGTAGACAGTGGTGTGGTTGATTTCCTGGCTGATTTACATAACAACACCAGAGCTAATGTGTGATACTCCCAAGATTTGAGTGTAACTGATAATTTTAGTATTGGAAAGGGTGTTCGCCAGGGATGTATTTTGGCCCCCTTCCTTTTTAATTTTTATATTAATGAGCTAGATAGCGTGCTACAGAATGTCCCAGCTGATTGTCCTAGAGTCGGTAGGTGGGGAATTCCTATACTTCTGTACACAGATGATGTGGTTTTAATTTCGAGAACTGAGAAGGGACTTCAATTACTCTTAGATGCTTTTAAATTGTTCATGACAGACAGAGATCTTCTGGTTGATAATTCCAAATCATTTGTCATGCAAGTAGGTCAGCAACCAAGGAGGACTTTTATATTTAAAATCGATGAAGCTATAATCCCCTTAACAAAAACGTTCTCTTACCTTGGGGTCGTCTTTGATACAAAACTTAACTGGGTCCCTCACCTTGTAAAAAAGAAAGGTGAATTAGTGAGAGTTAATGCTTCTATCTTTAATTTTGCTGCCAAATTAGGGAAAAAACCCATTTGTGCCATGTTAAAATTGTATAACGCAAAGTCAGTGGCAACTGCAATTTATGGCAGTGAAATTTGGGGGTATGTTGGCGGTGAGCAACTGCAGATTGCTGATAACTCTTTTTTGAAGTGTCTTTTATATGTGCCTGCAGGTACGTCTAATTTTGTCGTACATGAAGAGCTAGGGTCGCAATACTTAAGTGATATGTTCTCTTTACGTCCCTTGACCTGCTGGCTTAAATTATGGTTGAATCAGGATATTCCATTAACGCATTTGATTGTGAGGGACTTTTTGGGTCAGGATGAGGTAATGTGCACCCCTTGGATAAAATATCTGAAATCCAACTTTGCTAGGCTTGGTCGTCTAGTATTGTTTGAACATCCGAGTAAAATTGTAAAAGGGGACCTGGAGCTCATTAAACGGGCCTTCATTATGGATAGGAGGATCCGGAGGGAAGATGTGGAGCTCCAGAAACAAAGCGTTAGGAAATTTGCCATGCTGAAAACTTGTGAAACTATAGAACCATACCTGACTGGCTCACTGACCTCACATGAAAAACTTTTGCTAACGAGGTTTAGGTTAAATCTTTTTCATCATCTGTTGATTAGACCAAAAACGGATATTTTTAATAAACTGGCAGCACCCTGCGGCTGCGACGGAAAGTCTCCGCAGTATATGCTGCATTTTATATTTTTATGTAAGTTTTATGAATTCCCACGCAAGCGCTATCTGGTAACTCTTTTAAAATAAATTGATTTTACACAAATCAGACCGGCACTTATGTACTTACAACTGCTGCACAGTGACAGTATCCTCCAAATGAAGGAATTTTTAAAATTAACTGTTAAATTGAGAAATTGTCTGGACCAGTAATAATTCACTGTGTATTCTGCACTATTTTTGTCCTCGATTTTAGTAATGATTCTATTTTGTGGAAGAAAGTATATTTATTCTGGCACTTTACTTGTTATGTGTTTATTATATGTGTGACATGTACTTTATAATGTATTTGTACTTTTATGGTTTGTAAAAGAACCTAAATAAAGTTTATTGATTGATTAACACAATTTGGATGCTACAGCTTCACCCGTGTCCCTTTTTATCTTGCATCAGCAGCTACAATGTTCCAGAGACTCATGCATAATATTCGAAGGAGTTCCTGACATCCTAATATTTCAAGATGATATCCTAGTCATGGGGAGATCTAAAGAGGAACATCACAGAAGAGTACAACAAGTGCTCAGTATTCTGGAAGACAAGGGATTGACAGCTGAGTATCAAAAGTGCAAGTTTGCATGTAACTCAGTAAATTATCTGGGTCACTGCATTACGGGTGATGGTGTAAGCCCAAAAAAGGAGCTTTTGCAGGCAATAAAAGATTCTCCTGTCCCCGCCAACAAGGATGAACTACGGTCATTCTTAGGAATGGTGGAGTTCTACTCGAAGTTTATCAAAAGAATTTCACAAAAGACACATGAGCTAAGACAACTCATAAAATTGAGAAACAAATTTGAATGGACAGTGGAATGTGAAGAAATATTCAACAGTATTAAGAAAGATTTGTGCACAGCACTTCCCCTTTAAGGATTTGACACAACCTTAGAGAATTTCATCACTACAGACGCAAGCAACAAGGGTTTGGGTGCCGTGCTCACCCAGAAGGACTCAAGAGGTAAGGAATATACTGTAGCCTTTGCGTCATGCTCGCTCACTCCTGCAGAGGAAATCTTTTCAGTCATAGAGCGTGAAGCCCTTGCTTGTGTTTGGGCTTTGGAACATTTCAGACACTTTGTATGGGAAAGAAAAGTAACATTATGCACTGATCATAAACCCCTAACAAAAGTTTTAACAACTAAGGGTCTATACACAGCGTCTCCTAGATTGGCTAGACTATCTGTGCGTCTATTCGATTTTATGTACAAAATTGAATATGTACCAGGAGTGAAAAACGTCGTGGCTGATTTCCTAAGCAGGATGCCAGTAGGAAAAGCAAGCGATGAAGAAGAATCTAAAATGGAGGAGAATACTGTTGCTAGTGTTTTAGAGCAAACATGTGAAATAACCAAGGAGGAGTGGTTCAAAGAACAGGAAAGTTCTTTCCTGTTCTTTGAACCACTCCTCCTTGGTTCAAAGAACAGGTAATACAAATGTTAAGTGAAGGTTGGGTCGAAAAACAAAAACTTTCTGATATTTACAAAGCATTTTGGGAAGTAAGAAATGAGTTATTATATGAAGATGGGTTCCTCCTAAGGAGCGGGAAATATGTTCCACCTTGTGTTAAAAGGTAGGGGCAGTTGCAGTCGATAACCTTTCAAGTATTGCCCGGCGGTAATCGCCTCTTATACCATTCGAAAATTAACCAACAAAGAGGCAGGCGCCGGAGACTGGAAGGCAGGAAAACAAAGTTTTATTCCGTCGGAGTAGAACACATCAGATCAGACAGCAAGGTATCGTCACGAGGTGCTCTCACCACATCTCTGAGGCCTGGCCTCTTATACACAGGTTTATGACTTTATTGCAGGTTTATCATACATGGCACATTCTTGAGATCGCTTTGATACATGAAAGAACATCCTCAGAATCCCCTCTTCTAGCTCGTTCCCACACATATCTACAGTGGAAGTCCCCACCCCACACACAGTAGGAGATGGCTATCACACAGCTGGACATTCCGCCAATTCCCGGGGGTGTGTGCGACTGGTCGGGTCTCAGGGGGTGGGGGGCCTTGATCTACTGTAATCCCTTTGATGTGGGGTGTTTCCCTTACAGTAGGGGCAATAAACTGCATCCGCAGGGCTAGGTGATGGCCTGGGATCGGTTCGGACAATTGGGCGCAGAGGAAGGGGGTTATCAAAGAGATGCATGACCATGTATGGGATGTCGGTCAGGCATGTGATGTGGTTCCATGGCAGGGTCGCGCAGAAGGAGAGGGTTTATGGCCCATGTAGAGAGCGGGGGTGGCCGGCGCGCGGGAAATGTTCGCAGCGCCAGGGGGACGCGTTGGCGATCGGCAATGAGCAGGGAGAGAGACCAGGATGCCTAAAATGGCTGCAGTGCGTTTTTCTGTGTGTCGCGCTGGGGAGAGACAAGATGGCGCAGATACTGTTCAGTTACGAGCTACATTTCCACAGTCCTCCCTTTTAACATATCTCGCCAGCTTGTTTTGTTCGGATCTATCCCCATAATGCCACGCACCTCTACTTCGTACAGAGCTTTCATTCTCTCTGCTTCGAAGTTCAGAGTCTTAGGGCAGATGCAGTTTATGAAAAGTGAACATAAGGGTGGCAAACACTGAATCCCCAGGCAACATCCACATAGGATCACAATTGGTATTAGGATAAACGTAAACAACCTCCACCCCCAACTTTTAATAGTGTCCCAAAACCAACTCCCAAGCGACCATCCTTCTTGCTCCTGATGAACCTCTGCGGAAAGTCTGTGGAGGTGTTCAATCGCCTTGTAGACTGAGGGTGAGTTATCCAGTACGTAGGTACAACAGCTGGACCCAATGATGCGGCATGCTCCTCCACGATCGGCCAGAACTACGTCTAGAACGAGGCGGTTCTGAAGAGCTACCAGGTGGACGGCCTGAAGCTCAGCGGTGTTGTTGGTGAGGATGCCGGCTGTAATGTTCATTGTGGTTTCGACTGCCTGGGTTAGGTGCCGGATGGCACGGCTGTTTGCCATTGGACCCCACAGTGGAACAAGTCCCTTTACTGCATCCATGAACTGTGCTCCAGTGGAGTCGGCTTGTACAATGTCCTTTGCACGTTTCTGCCGGTGATGGTTTGCTGGAGCCACATATGTTGGAGGAAGGATAAAAGCGATGTAGCAGGTGCCTCCCCACCCTTTCGGAAGCCAGGTGTAGGCCTTAGTACCACAGACGAAGTACATATTTGGGGAGGTAACAAAGGAGGGTGGGTCAACTGAGTCCAATGTTCGGGTGATGAGACAGGAACTGTGGCCCACCAGCTGCGTTCCCAGACCTTCGATGCACACAAGACCTGTGATGTTGATGACGGATAGGGCCACTGTTAGGGTGGCGGCCGTTCGTATTCGGAGGTAAGAGAAGGTGGGTCTGGCTGGGTTGTTAAACACCTGCATTTCGACTCGCTCTTTGGCAGGGATGTCCATATGAAAGGAAGTGTTTGATCTCAGAGGACAGAAGGGAGCAGAAGTTTTTCCAGTTCTGTTCAGCCAGAACCCATGGTAGAAGTGTGACATAGTTTTGTCGGAAGTGGCATTGTCCTTGTTGCTTTCTTGCAGGAGGATTAGCCAAGCGAGGCAAGAGCCATGGACAGAGAAGGGCGAAGGGATGAAAGGGATAGAATGTCCAGTGGCATGTGGCAGCAATCCACAGATCCAGCAGTTGGTTGCATTGGCGGCAAGATTGTGTTGGTGGAGCAACTGTACAAAAGAGTTATTCCAGAACTCCTTACGCCTTTCTCGGAGTTGGGGTGAAAGTGAGATCAGATGGTGTTCTTTCATGGTGGTAGGTTGGACAGTGGTCAACAATGTCTCATGAGCGGGTGCACTCTCTTCCACGATCCAGAAGGTGATCATGAGGAGAAGGCAAAAGAGTAGGGTAATAAAAAGCGCGATAGTCTTTGAGCTGTGCATTTTGTCAGTCTTTGGGTTTTTGTAGTGGATATTCGGACGTCCGGTTGCTTCCATCATCTTCATGTCGGGCGCTTCCATCACCTTCAAGGGACTCGGTAGCGGGCAGAAACACAGACTTTGTCTAATTTCTCTTCTGGAGGCCTTTGAGGTGATTAGGCTACCGGTTCGAGATTTCAACTTAGTTCGTGGTCTGCTTAGCCGAAGTTCCCTCCTTTCGTCGCAGGTTATACCCTTCTTTGGACGGCACAGTGGGATCGGGATATTTCATTAATTCAAGTGTCTTTGTGTCCGGGTAGCAGCTCAGGGATGGTCGGCCTTCGTCTAGGAGTTCTTCTTGGCCGGCGATGTTGTCGGTTGTCGTCAGGGTCGGTGATACCTTTTTGCAATGATGTGCGTGCAGCCAATTGCGCTTCCCCTCCACTCGAAGAGCTGTTCGGGTGGTGATCAGTACTTGCAGGGGGCCCGTCCACCGGGGCTCCAGACTCCTTGCACGCTGGAAATTACGCACTAGGACGAAATCTCCGGGTTGGATATCGTGCCCGGGGCCCCTGGAAGCATCGGGAATGGCTTGCAGCACCTGCTGATGGATAACAGACAACGTTTTAGTTAGGTTGTACAAATAGTCAGACATGAGGACGTCCGGGACGTCGTGAATGGATGTTGGTTTTGGTGCGGTCCAAAGGTTCATGGGCCGCCCGAAGACGACCTCGTAGGGGGTTAAGTGGTGTTTTGTGGGAGTTGAACGTATTGATAGCAATGCTAGCGGGAGAGCGTCTGGCCATTTCAGTCCTGTGGTGGCAACTATTTTGGCTATTTTGAGCTTCAGTGTGGCATTATGTCGCTCAACCAAGCCTGCAGATTGGGGATGGAAGACCGCATGGAACTTCTGTTTTACACCCAACCCTTTTAAGATGAGTTGGATAACTTCGGCTACAAAGTGTGGGCCGTTGTCGCTCCACAAAATTCGACAAAGGCCGTAACGGGGGAAGAATTCTTTCAGCAATACCTTTGCGGTAGTCATAGCAGTGTTGTCGCGGGTCGGGTAAGCTTCTACCCACTTGCTGAAAGCACACACAACGACAAGTACGTACTTCAAGCTTTGGCACCTTTCTAACTGGATGTAGTCCATCTGTAGGACCTCAAAGGGATGATTAGGAACCCCAAACCCTCCCCGGGGTACAGCAGTTCCTTTACCAGGGTTGTGTTGGAGGCATACCAGGCATTGTTGGACCAGACGTTTGGCTGAGTCTGGGATCTTGTCGTTGTGCCAAACCTTGGAGATGAGTTCGATCATGGGGGCAGACCCTATGTGCGCGGGGGAGTGTGTCATGGTTAGCATGGGAATCAGGAATGAGTCAGGTAGCAACCATTTGTTCGTGTCTTTAGTTCGCCAGCAACCGTCATCGTCCTTCAATCCCACCCGTGCCCATTCAGTCAATTCGTGTGGTGAGCTGGCTAATTAGATGTCCCTAATCGTTTCCCTAGCATCCTTCCATTTCTCAGTTTGTGACCTGGTCACGTACATGCGTGCTGTTGACCTATTCTCGGCTGTGGTTCGGGCAGTGATGTCAGCCAGCGCATTTCCCTGTCCTATAATGTCCGTCACCTTTTTGTGTGCCTGGCATTTGATCACAGCTAGCCGTGTGGGGAGGAGGACTGCTTCGGTCAGAGCGGAGACTAGATCTCCATGTAGGATGGGTGTGCCATGGGAAGTCAGGAATCCCCTCTCCTTCCATAGGAGCCCAAAGTGGTGAACCACCCCGAAGGCGTACTGGCTGTCGGTGTAAATGTTTGCGGTTGTCCCCGCTGCTAGGATGCATGCTCGTGTGAGAGCAATCAGTTCAGCCGCCTGTGCGGATCGCTGTGTGATGCGGGCTGTCTCAACAACTGTTCGGGCTGTGGTGACTGCATAGGCAGCTGAGGTGGTGCCATCGGGGAGCTTGATGCATGAGCCATCTACCCACAGTTCTCCGTCAGGGTCCGGGAAGGCAGTATCTCGGAGGTCAACCCTACTCTTAGTCTGTTCGTCGGTGAGGGTCACGCAGTCATGTATAGGGGACGCATTGGGGTCAGTGTCAGGGAGAGGTAGCAGAGTAGCTGGATTCAGAGTGGTGCATCGTTTCAACGTGATGTGGGGTGCAAGCAGAGTCAGTTCATAACCAGTCAGTCGTGCGCTAGTCAGGTGTTGAGTCTTGGTCTGGTTCAGGAGGGTGTCAACCGCATGGGGTACTTACACAGTGAGGGGGTTCGAGAGCACGATCCCCTCACTTTGCCGGATAGAGACAGCAGCGGCGGCTACTGCTCGAAGGCAGCCGGGCAAAGCTCTGGCTAGAGGGTCAAGAGTGGCAGAGAAGTAGGCACAAGGGCGTTGTTTAGGACCTATGGACTGGGTTAGGACAGACAACGCGCATCCCTCCCTTTCGTGGGTGTAGAGGGAGAAAGGTTTAGTGTAGTCTGGGGTTCCTAGGACTGGTGCTGAACAAAGGGCATTTCGCAATTCTTTGAAGGAGGACTGGCATTCGGGTGTCCAGGGGAGGGGGAAGGGGGCGTCTTTAGCTAGCAGGGAAAGCAGAGGTTTTACAATAAGGCTGAAGTTTGGTAACCACTGTCGACAGAAGGAGGTGAGTCCGACCAGAGACCGCACTTGCTTCTGAGTTTTGGGGACAGGGGTTTCTAAGATGGTCTGAATTCGGTCAGGTGTAAGTTTCCTCCCGTCTTTGGATAGGAGGTGGCCTAGGTATGTCACTTGGGGTTGGCAGAATTGTAACTTCTTCCTGGAGACCTTGTGACCGTTCTCCGCAAGGAAGTGGAGGAGGTGAATGGTGGCTGTGACTGCAAGTGGAGTGGTGTCGGCCGCCAAAAGAATATCATCAACGTACTGTATTAACACCACTCCATCTGGTAGTTGGACTGCATCTAGTTGTCTCTTGAGGGCTTGGCTATAAATGCTGGGGCTCTCAGTGTAGCCTTGGGGTGCCCTACAGAATCTGTACGAACGGGCTTTTAAGGTGAAGCCGAACAGGTAGCGGCTGTCTGGGTGGATGGGGATGGAAAAGAATGCGTTCTTGAGATCAATAACGGTAAAGGTGGTGGCAGTGGACGGAATTAGGGTGAGGATGGTGGTGATGCCCGAGACCACGGGGTACTGAGGTATGACTACTTTGTTAACCTCTCGCAAGTCAACAATGAAGCGGTATGCTTTCTCATCACCCTCACCTTGCCTCTTTACAATGGGTAGGATAGAGCTGTTGCAAACATTACTGACTACTTCTTCTACCACTCCTGCATCTACTAGGGACTGGATGATTTCCACCAATGCCTTCCCGCCTTCGGGCGATATCCGATACTGTGGAAGTTTTGGGAGCACCGCGTCCGGTCGGACAGTTATGTGTACGGGGTCGATCACCATGCGTCCTACGTCCGAGTCGGTTTTTGCCCACAGGTGTGAGGGTAACGTGTCGAGTAGGGACAAGTCAGCATTGGTTATGGAGAACATACGTCGTGTGAGACAAGACCTGAACAGATCCGGGTTATCGTGCAGGATGACTCGCACTCCGTCTGGGGAACATCTGATGGTAGCTCGGAAATGTTTTAGCAAATCAAGTCCCATGATAGCATCGCGGGTGTTGGAGGAGAGCAGGAATGTCGTGTCAGTGGTGTTATCTTCTAAGTCAAAGGAGATTGGTGCTGACAAGGGGTTAGTGGAGGGCGTCCCATCGAAGCCTTTTGAGGTTACGTGTGAGCCAGACAAGGGTGCCCTAGGAATCAGTCGTTTAGATAACGCACTACGTGTCGCCCCAGTATCTACCAGAAATTGAGACTTTGTGCCCAGGACCTTAGCAGTGACGTAAGGACCTTGCTGGTCAACACGGAGTTTGACTGGATCCCTCCCTTGCCCCTGGCGGTCCTATGCAAAGTCATGGGTGTTTTCGTAGTCGGACTGCTGGCACTGGTTCTGTCGGGGGCGATCAAAGGTGTTTGGTCTGCCTGGCCTGTCGTTGGTGGTGTCGTTCGTTACCCTCGTCCCTGTCCTCTACTTCTGGGGTCATATGCTATGTCTCTGGTGTCTCTATTTTTGTTCATCTCCAGAAGGACCGGGCACTGGGATTTCCAGTGTCCGAACCCTCTATAGAACGCACATTGGTTCCCGTCTAAGTCTCTTCGTCCAGTGTAAGGTGTAGGTGTATGGTCTCTAGGGGGTAGCTTTCTAGGGGCGGTTGGTTGGTAATTTCCTTTAGGGGGCTCCCTTCCTATGGTCACCCCTTGCAACTGTGCTATCATTACCCTCTCCTTCAGTTCCTTTTTCTTTTTCTCGGACGCCCTATCGTTCTCATTTTTTTGATGTTCGTAGTATTGGGCCATCTGGAGGATAGCAGCGGGTTTGGAGGCTGCCCAACTACTCTCGCTGGTCTGTAGCTTCTGGGAGACTTCTTGTGACAGACCCTTCACATAATTCTGGACAAAGTGGTGATGTCCGGTTGCAGTGGTCATGTCCTGGCCACTATAACGGAAAACACTGTCTCGAATCGAGAGAAGTATTCAGACACATCCTCTTGGGGTTTCTGGCGATAAGCCGTCACTATTGACCAGTCTACCTTCCTTTCTGGGATTAGAGTCTTCAATTTCTGTACGATCTTGTCTGGGAGTTCCAATATGGCTTTTAGGGGTTTTTGTCCAGGTTCTCGCTGCTTATCTATGGTATCGAGTTGTACCCAGGTGTATCCGAACGGTTCAGCGTGGTCGACTTTCCGGATTTGCTTCCACACATCAGCCGGCAGACATAACCCGAAGAACAAATCGATATCCGCTAAGGTCATTATGGTTGAACCTAAGGCCTTACCTAGTTCGGTGTAGAAGGCCGTCGGGTTCTTTCTTAAATCGGGTAGGGTTTTCCTAAAGGTCAAGATGTCTTGTCGGTCCCATGGCTGGTAAACCCAGTTATATACAACCCTTCCCTTCGCATCTTGGTGGTTGATGTCGTCGTGTGTTCCCTGACCTCGTGGGGGGACACAGTAGGGGGCGGCTTCTTTGATGGGCATCATGGTATCAGCCTTCCCTGCCTGGGGTTCAGTCGCTATGGGGGTCTCTGCTTTGGTTGTCTGTCTGTGTTCTTTAACCCCTTCGGCGCTCATGACGGAACGGTTCCGTCATGAGCGTCGGTTGAGCTGTGCTCATGACGGAACCGTTCCGTCATGACCACGCCCGCGCAAGCAGCGCTCAGCACAGCGGGGGAATCCGCCCCGCATGGAAGGGGTTAAGATGCCGGAAGACTTCGAGTGTACGAGTGAAGAGGTTCGTTACATCGCCCTCTCCTTCCTCGCCAATGTCTACCTTCCTATACAAGGTCGCTAAGCCTTCGGGACCTCTATCTTGGTACCTATCCTCATAGGCATTCAGGGTGTGATAACAAAGTCGTACGACAAAGTGTCGTCCGCGGTTGTCGGCATACGAGTTATACATGTCTGTTACATACTCCTCACTTTTCTTTCGTTCTACTAGTGTCCTTACTACCTTATCGATTCCGGCTTGTTCATCCTTTGTTAGTCGATTCATTCTGGCGGAATCTTTCTTTCTCATCTCAGGGTCATCTAACGTTATTGCTAACGTTGTGTTCAGTACGAGAGGCTCGGCCGGCGTGGAGGCCGTGAGGACCGAGGCCCTGGTACTGCTTTCACTTGCGTTTGGGGGTTGCGGGTGCTGTACTACAGGTTGGGAGGGGGCGTATGGAGGAGGCATGTAGATGATCGGGGGACCTAATAGCAATTCGTCATTCGCTCGTTGCTTGGAAGGTAACTCAGGGTAGAGCGTAGAGGAGGTCCTAACAGGGCACTGGCCTGATGTTTCAGACTCTTGTTTTAGTTTAGCTTCCTTTCTCTCCTTTATCTCTTCCTCTAACTTTCTAGCGGCAAGGTGAGCTGCCTTTCGTAATTCCTTTTCTGCTTTTACTTCTTCCCTCTTTTTCCGTTGCATTGCTTCCTTGCGCCACATGCCGATACTGTCAAGCATAGTAGGCGTCGTTTTATTACTACGTAGAGCTATTTCTAATGCTTCTATTTTATGATCATCGAAGGATCCCATCAGTGGCCACTGACTCTCGGGGTCCCTTTTTGTATATTTATGCCATAGTTTGCTATAAGCTACGGCGACTAGTCCATATTTAGTGAACATGTCCTTATTAGGGGTGCCTTCCAGTGGAGCCGGATGGTTCACCTCTAATAAGCGGTCCGGGCAGAACCAACTACCAATCAGTGGGGAGAAGACAGGCATGACGGGTTACAACGGGGACAAAAGTCTGCACTACCTATCTTTTCACTGCTTAAAAAGACTAGACAGAATATCTCTGTTCCACGTTATTTGTAAGCAGAGAATACCTCCAAAGAACCAATATCGAACAACCAGTGTTCGGACAATCAATCAGTGGGGAGATAAAAATAGGCACGACGGGTTACAATGGGGACAAAAGTCTGCGTTACCTACCCTTCACTATTTGCAAAGACTAGACAGAATATTTCTATTCTACGTTATTTGCAAACAGAGAATACCTCAAAGAGCACTATTCTTCAAAACAATCAATGTTCGGACAATCAATCAGTGGGGAGATAAAAATAGGCACGACGGGTTACAATGGGGACAAAAGTCTGCGTTACCTACCCTTCACTATCTGCAAAGGAAGAGAGAGTATTTCTACTCCTCCCCGTTTGTAGACAGCGAATATCTCAAAGAGAACAATCAATAAGCAATACTAGTATTTTCAATCAATCAATCAATCGTTTCGCAATTTGTCGTGTTTCACGACCTTACCCGGACCGCATGGACAGTTTCTCGTCTTCCGCCTCCAGCGCCCGATCGTCCTCTACTCTCCGTATTTGCCGCGGCACTCCTGATGGTTCCCAGTCAGGACCGTAGATCACTCGAGAGAGGTCGGTTCGGAACCAGTGAAGTTCGGATGATCGGCTGCCAGACGAGGGTCTATCGGGCAGGAGCTCTTTCCGATCGTTGCAGTCGTTCACTCTGTCGTCGGGACCTCTCCCACTGGATCCACGTGTCGCTGATGGGCCCCACGCTTGGGACGCCAATTGTTAAAAGGTAGGGGCAGTTGCAGTCGATAACCTTTCAAGTATTGCCCGGCGGTAATCGCCTCTTATACCATTCGAAAATTAACCAACAAAGAGGCAGGCGCCGGAGACTGGAAGGCAGGAAAACAAAGTTTTATTCCGTCGGAGTAGAACACATCAGATCAGACAGCAAGGTATCGTCACGAGGTGCTCTCACCACATCTCTGAGGCCTGGCCTCTTATACACAGGTTTATGACTTTATTGCAGGTTTATCATACATGGCACATTCTTGAGATCGCTTTGATACATGAAAGAACATCCTCAGAATCCCCACTTCTAGCTCGTTCCCACACATATCTACAGTGGAAGTCCCCACCCCACACACAGTAGGAGATGGCTATCACACAGCTGGACATTCCGCCAATTCCCGGAGGTGTGTGCGACTGGTCGGGTCTCAGGGGGTGGGGGGCCTTGATCTACTGTAATCCCTTTGATGTGGGGTGTTTCCCTTACAGTAGGGGCAATAAACTGCATCCGCAGGGCTAGGTGATGACCTGGGATCGGTTCGGACAATTGGGCGCAGAGGAAGGGGGTTATCAAAGAGATGCATGACCATGTATGGGATGTCGGTCAGGCGTGGGATGTGGTTCCATGGCAGGGTCGCGCAGAAGGAGAGGGTTTATGGCCCATGTAGAGAGCGGGGGTGGCCGGCGCGCGGGGGAATGTTCGCAGCGCCAGGGGGACGCGTTGGCGATCGGCAATGAGCAGGGAGAGAGACCAGGATGCCTAAAATGGCTGCCGTGCGTTTTTCTGTGTGTCGCGCTGGGGAGAGACAAGATGGCGCAGATACTGTTCAGTTACGAGCTACATTTCCACACTTGTAAAATAAGAAGCAGAATACTAAAACTATGTCATGAAGGACATTTAGGAATAGTAAAAACTAAAGGTAGAATAAAGAACATGTACTGGTGGCCCGGTATCAATTTGGAAATTGAAAGAACAGTTAGGGAATGTACCTTATGCATGAACTCTGACAAGGCACAGGTGACGTACAGACCATCCCTACAACCCTTACAAAGCCCAGGTATGCCATGAGAGAGAATAGGAATAGACATTATGGGCCCCATAGCAGACTGTCAAGAGAAGTGGAATGTGCTAGTTATGATCGATCATTTAACTAAGTGGCCTGAGGTAAAATTCACCAACGACCCTGTGGCTAAGAACATCGTAAGGTTCATGGATGAGATCTTTACCCGCGAGGGTCTTCCTAAACAGATAGTGAGCGATAATGGCACTCAGTTCACTTCCGAACTATTCAAAAATTACATAAAGGAAAATAGTATTGACCATAAAACAACATCCGTATATCATCCTTCCGGTAATGGAGCAGTGGAAAGATTTAACAGAGTCATTAAGGGGGTTATTCAGATAGCCAACAGTAACAATCTAAATTGGAAACAAGAAACTCTGAAGACTGTTTGGGCGTACAGAATAACCCCGAGAGAATCTACCTGACTTAGCTCTTTTGTTATGATGCGAGAAAGGATCCCATTATCAAAGGATAATGTGGGTTGGATCACGGCAGCAAAAAGAATTGACTGGTCGACCCCGCATGTTCTGAAGAAACTACGGCAGTCTCAGACAACGGAAAAATACAATTACGACAGAAAACACGGAAGTAAACCAGTAATTCTAAAGGAAGGAGACATAGTCAAAGTAAAGAGGAGCGGACACATCACCAAAGGACAGGATAAGTTCACACCTCCATTGAGAGTGCGAGAGGTTTATTGCAACTCTGCACTCCTCAGTGATGGAAGGGTGTGGCATTTCTCAAATCTTGCGCCATTTAAGCACCAAAGTCATGACTCTACCACCAGAGCATCCCTGGATGTCACCAGTGACAAAACAAGTGGGAAAAGTCAGAAACATCTTTGTGTTTCCGATGAAGACTCTGAATGTGAGTACACCACAGAGGACAGACCCGGTGGAAGTCAAGGAGTTGGAGATAACACTGGGCTTGCTGACAGACAGTCTTTGCCTACTACCAAGGAAAGGGTCAGACGGAGGTTGCCCACACCACCGGAACAAGACATTGTTGAACCTGTAGCAACCAGTAGGTCTGGTAGACTTTTAGGTCCACCTACCAGGTTTAGAGATTTCGTTTGTGAGTAATATCCTTTCAGTACCTTTCCTTGTCTTTCCACCTACCTTTTTTCCCTCCCCTTTTTTCCACTTTCCTACAGGAGGAGGATGTGTTGTGTTTTACATAGTGTGTCCCTGCGCGGACACCGTAATGTGTGCGCGCCATTGTGTCCCTCCCGGGCACCTGTACCAGTGGTGAGGTCACCAGCTGCCAACTGTCAATGTCAGTTGACAGCTGATCACCCAGCCGCCTGCACGCTGTTCTTCATCCAGGGGTTCCCCTGGATTCCGTGTTGGTCATAATTTAATAAAGTACTTCAGCACTTCACTTCGGTATCATGGATACTTTACAGGATGGTACTACTAGGACAGTGGAAATATTCCACAGGGCAAATGGAGCTTGCATATGACAGCATAGGGAAGGTCTATATTATGATTTGGCTTTAGGTCCACTTCATTTCAGAGACTACTGCAAATGCAGATGTTGGATTCCCATATGTGGTTTCCTTGTGTATATTTTGTCTATATGACCGTTGCACTAGTCACTTTACAACTACTTGGCTTTTTATGTTTGTAAGTCTAATGATGCCTTATGAATTGTGATTTTTATATCACTGTCGTACTTGTCATTTTAAAATTGACTGTGTTTTATACTCCAAAGATGGATGAGCCTTGATGGTTTTTGATGTTATGTGTGATTTTATTCTATTTCTATGGTTATGTATTGACCGAAATAGTGTACTGAGTCAAGTAACAACTACAGAAAATAATTTAGAACGAGCCAAGAAAGTACAATTTGAAATAGACCTGCATGAAACTCAAAAGTTTGTGGAGTTCTTTCAGGCCGACCTGTGGCCAGGATGTTTTTAGGGGCAATAATGGTGATGACAGCGAGCATCAACTAGCTTCTAAGCCATCTAATAATGTAAGGTTACAAAGACCCTGGCGACTGGTCTCCTTTGTCCCCTACCTGCCTCTTGCATAGGCACCTCTCTGCAGTACACATCCGATATAGCAGTCTAGTGTCGGGAGCAAAGCACACTTTCATTGCTGTAGCTACTGCTCACTACACAGTTCAGCTGCACTCTTATGCGATGGTCTCCCTTGGCATCCAGGCCTGCTACCTACAGAAGTGCTTTCCTTGGAAGCCACCTGGTCCAGGTGAAGCCTGAATGGAACCAAAGTTCACGCAAAGGTCACAGATTGGCTTGACATCCAAGAGCCTGCTAGAAAGTGCTCAGTATTTTGTAGGGGAACTTTAGTAGACATCTAAACAGCAGTCCGGCTCCCAGTGCTTAATTTGAGCCGGTGGTTTCCGGTGCTCTGAGCTTGTGGAAGGCACCGGTATATTAAGTAATTTTCCCAGAGGGGGGGAGATTAAGTGCAGAATGTGGAACAATGTCAAACATTCACCCCCAGTATAGATATATGGGCCTAAATCAATTGTTGTTTTGTACACTATGCCATTCCAGTTTAGACCCAGCCATATCCAAATCAGTCTTGACCCTGCTCCCTATTGGAACAGTATAGCCAGAACTGCCAGGCCAGGTCCTCCTTGTCCCGGGAACAAGCATTCTGGGACTGGTTTCAGGGTATCACCCTTATCAGCAAAGCTAGCTTGACTACAGTGGCTTGGTGAACATGGGTCCCATGTCTGGACATCCCTTCCCACTTAGGGCGACAAATGCAAAAAGAACAATTGATGGACGGAATGCTGAAATGTCAAACATTCACCCCAGTACAGAGATCTGGGCCTAAATTTATTGTTTTTTGCACACCATGCCATTCCAGTTTAGACCCAGCCATATGCAAATCAGTCTTGACCCTGTGCCCAATGGGAACAGTCCAGCCAGAACTGCCAGGCCAGGTCCTCCCTGTACCGGGAACAAGCATCCTTGAATATTTGATCTGCTCCGCATTCCGTCTATCATTTGAGTGTCTTTAACACAGAGAGAACATGCATGTTATCAGCTGAGCTGTTTAGTTGATTTGTGTGATAAATGCCAGACCCTGCGGGGATGCAGATATTAATTGAAAATGTGTTCATGTAAGCTGAGATGGGCTACACTTGGCCGGGATGCCGAAGGCGTCTGTAGGAGACCTTCCATTGTGAGGGTATTGCATCCTAGAGCATTTACTGCTTCTAGCAGCTGCTCTGCACACAGTGTTCCCACCTTTCTTAGGAAAAAAGTGCCGGAAAAGTGTTTACATTTTGCTATTGCAGAACAAGCCATGAACTTACAAACTGTCACAATTATTTTCTAACATGGTAATTATTCTTCTGTTTGCGCCAATAATCATTCTGAAACAATTAAGACAGCTCTTACATTCTTCATAGCCGATTGAGTAATGTTTTTCTGTTTTAGGTTTAGGTTTCAGAAGGGTACAAACACCTGATTTCACTGCTGTTCCCATTATTTTCTACCGGCATGGACTTAAAAATACAGGCCAGGCCAGTAAAAAACTGGCCAGTTCACAACCATTTGTGCACACAGCAGAAGTTTGAAAAGAATTGCATTTAGAGTTCAAGTAGTAGCCCTTTTTTTTAGGTGTCTCATTTAACATGTTGTGCTAACTCAACTCGACCTCCAAATGTGTCTGTCTCATTCACAATGAGTAAGACTTGAGGTTTCTTCAATTTGTATATCAATTTAATACATTACTGCATATATTAAAAATAGTAGTTTTTATAAATGAATTTAAAAGTCTTCAAAAATCCTAATCCAGCTCAAATCCTCTGGCAATGTTGCTGTAAGAGCCAAATCTGGTTGACATGCCTATCACGCAAATGGCCAATGCTGTCGTTTAATATGAAGCAACATTATGAAGACTCCTGGAGAAAGAGTTGAGACCCGACATGATGGCAAAGCTCAGACCACAACCCCCCCTCCTCCCATATTGCCAAAGCGAGATATGAGTGGCAGGAACCAGGCAAACTGTACCACTGGAGGCACACCGACCCCCGAGTAAGAACACAGACATCCTATGATGGGGGTCAATGGGGGTAAGAGTTAATCCCATATCAAAATTTCACAGGAAGTCATCCATGCACACACAAAGAAGGCTGTCCTCCCTCACTGACAACTCCTAAACACACATGAACAGTCCTTTCTAAAGGCAAACAAAGAAGGAACGAGACAGAGAAGGGGAAACAACTGATACAATTCTTAACCCCAACGACAGGAAAATACCAACCACATGGCAATGTAGTCAAATTAGCATTCTCCCAATTGTTCTATTTAACTTGCCTATAAGTACATAGTATATTGTACAAAATGTACCCAGATCCTGGAACTTAAATGCCACCAATAGACTGCAACACCTATTGTGCCATTCACTACATGGCTTCAAACCTACCCTGTATAGCATGACAGAAGCAGTGTAAAAACAGCAAATTGTTCATAAATCCTTTTGACAGATCAAAACACCTTTTAAATATTATTAAGTCACCCCGTTGTAGGCCTTGCAGACCACAAGGCAGGGTGCATGGTATTTAAAAGTAGGACAGGTAGAAATGTAACGTTGACATGTCTGTACAGTGACTAGCATCAAAAAGCACATTTTTACTGTGGCAGGGTTAACTGTTTTATGTAGAAAACCAGAGTACAGATTAAAATCCTAATACTGTATCTCGGGAGTTGAACTAGCTACAAAAATAAACAACTATTTTAAGGTCCTTCATGCCGGCTCTCCCTTGCTGCTTGCAGTCTCGCTCCTTCCACTCCAACTGATTGCATTTTGTCAATTTTACTTGGATAAATTTCGTTTAACTTGCACTGTTTCCCCACTGCATAGTCAATAACTACTGCATCCTCACTGTAATTTTTGTAAGAATTGTATTGTTCAGTCCATTATAATTTTGTTATAACTGTTACAATTGTGTGGTTCGCTTCCACCACTGTTTAGTTTGTTTCTGTATTTGCCTGTTTTCCTCATGTTGTATTCCGCTGCTCCTGTTGCTGTCCGCATGCTTTTCCTGCAGTTTTTTCCCGCAGTTCTTTACCTCCTGCTCGTTCCACCCAGGACCCTTTCTTCCTCCCAGTAGCTACCTAAATGGAGGCTGCAGCACCCGTACGCACCTGGATCATGCCCAGCACCAGGAACCCCGGCTCTACAGCCACCCAAATGTACACCGCTATCGAGTTTAGAGAACCTGGAACCCGGACTCTGCAACAACAGCTGCTGCCGCACCTCGTCTCAATTACGGTAGGACCCTTTACCTGCAGGCACTTTCTCTTCTCCTGCAGCACCGAAAAACTTGCATGCACGACGGCCAGCACACCTGCTTCAGACCAACTCTACCCCCTCCTGCTCAATGCACAATTTCTCTGCAAATACGCCACTGAAATCTAGGACAACATTATCTCCATCAAACCAGATGTCATGTTCCTCACTGAGACCAGGCTCAACCCGGTTTACGCACCCGAAATTGCCTCAGCAATTCCTGTCGGATACAAGATAGCACACCAAAACCCCATCAACAAACATGGAGGTGGAATAGCCATCTTCCACAAAGAAACCATCCACTGCACCACCACCACAGATGACACCACCCAAATCATGGAACACCTCAAATTCCAACTCCAAACCGACGGCAAAACCGCCGTCAGAGGCACCCTCATCTACAGACCTCCAGGACTTCACCCCAGCTTCTGAGACACCATCGCTGAGTTCATCCCCCCTCTGGCCGTTGTCTCCAAACACTACATCATTGTTGGAGACCACAATTTTCACCTCGATGATCCCAACAACACCAACGCTACCAACTTCCTCCAAAGCATAAACAACATCGGCCTTACGCAACTGGTCACTAACCTCACACACTTTAACGAACACACACTCGACCCCATCTTCATGGCCAGCGACTCAAGTACAGCCATGTCACCATGCTCACCTGGAAAGACCACACCATCACAGGATCCCGCAGAAACGCCACCTAGTCTCTCAACACCCCACACCGCAGCTGGAACAAAGTATCAGGGAGTCAGTTGACCGATGCCCTCAACAACTCCCACCCTGACACTGCAACCAACCCAGAGCAGGCTGTCAAGAACTTCTCCGCTTTGTTCACCGATTGAGCCAACAGAATAGTCCTGTCAAGCCCACCAAACTCAAGAGATCCTCCAAACAGACCAGTTGGTACACTATGGAACTGAGAACCACAAAACGCAACTAAATGACTTTAAAGGAAATGGCGAACTAGCAAGAAGACCACATACCGAGCCACGTTCAAGACATCCTTCAACCAATACCACCAATTCTTCATAGAGACAAAAAGGAGCACCCTTGCCGACTGCATCAAAGCCAGTTTCAACCACAGCAAAGAACTCTTCAAAATTGTCAGAGAGTACTACAATCCTTCAGCCACCGAAAACACCATCACCCCTTTCCAGCAACACCCTGGCAGATTTCATCCATGACAAGATCTCCGCCATGTACAAATACTTTGAAAACACACCCGACCGCTGCAGACATCCTCATCCTCCTCGCTTCCACAGATGCAAACCCCAACCCGCTACTCACCACCTTGGACCAGCTCACCACACAAAACACCACAGCCATCGTGAACTCCATCCATTCAAGAGCACCCACGGACCCCTGTCCCCACCACATCTTCAACCTCAGGAGCAAGATAATCAGCAACAAACTAACCACCATCTTCAACGCATCCATCACCTCGACCGTCTTACCCGAAAAATGGAAACATGCAGAAGTCAAACCCCTTCTCAAAAAACCATCCACCGACCCCAGGGAACTCAAGAACTACCATCCCATCTCCCGGGTCTCCTTTCAGGCCAAAGTCCTCGAAAAAGTAATCAACCGCCAAAGCACGGAATACCGGGAAAACAACAATCTTCTGAATACCTCACAATCCAGATTCCGCACCAACCACAGCACCTAAACCACGGTGATCAATAACACCGAAGACATCAGAATCCTCCTTGGCCGGGGAAAAACGGCAGCCCTAATCCTCCTCACCTCTTAGTAGCGTTCAACACTATATCGCACCACACTAATACCTCAGCTCTACACTGTTCAACACCTTCATGACCCCCCATGGCCAACATCGTCAGAACCCATGGACTTAACTTCATATCCTATGCCAACGACACCCAATTCATTCTCTCGCTATCAGAAGACCCCTATGCCACTGTGGCCAACTTCTGCAGATGCACGCCGAACGTTGCCGACTGGATGAAAGACAACTGCCGAAAACTCAACACAGATAAAAAAAGAAATACTGATCTTTTGGAACAACACCTCTCTGTGTAACAATTCCTGGCGGCTTTCCAAACTAGGGCCCTAACCCACTCTTACAGATCATACTGACAACCTTGGCATCAACCTGGACAACAAGCTAACCATGAAAGCTAGATCAACTCAGTTTCCTCTGCCTGCTTCCTCACTCTTCGCATGCTCCATAAGATCTTCAAATGGCTCCCCGTTAACACTAGACGAACCGTCACGCATGCCCTAGTCACCAGCCAGCTGGACTATGGCAATGCACTCTACGCCGGAATCACCTCACATCTCCTGAAGAGACTGCAAACCATACAGAATTCAGCAGCTAGACTCATCCTCGACCCCCCAAAAGAGACCCATATTATCCCCCACCACAAGAAGCTACACTGGCTCCCCATTCAGAAGAGATGTCAATTCAAGATGCTGATCCACACCTACAAAGACCTACACAACCAAGGGCCAGCATACATCAACCACTGCCTGAACTTCCACCAACCCTAAAGATACCTGGGCTCGGAGTCCTCTGCCTCACTCTCCTGCACGCACACCTTATGCATCTGCCGTAGCAACAATGGAGGACACTCATTCTACCTTGCTGCGAAGTCCTGGAACAATTTCCACCTACGGACCTCTTCCTCTCTGCTGGAATGGACTCAAGTCCTGGCTGTTCAACTGAACCCTCCCTATGCAGCAGGGTTCTCAGCACCTGGACACCCTCATAGTCCAGTCCTATTTGATTGATAGATTGATCGTTTTTTTGATGGTTTTAAAAATCCAATTCAATGGTGAAGTTAGATTTTTAATACATTCAGGAAAAGTAACCTTTAGAAAGTTAGCTTTGCATTGCCTGAAGGAGGCTAATTTGGTGTGCATGTAGTGTTAGGGCCAGAGCTGCTAACTTTGGAACTGGGGACCCAGGTTCGAAGCTTGGCGCACGTGCCTATAAAAAATGAACATGACCTTATGTAATCTAACTGGTGCACATGTAAAGCACTCTGATACCTTTGGCTCTATATAAAAACTGCAGGAAAATGCACAAAGAGGTCAAAACAAAGCGTTAACATAAAAAAAGGAAAGACAGATGCCCATTTAGTGGCTGAATAGTACAAAGTGAAACCAGAAAACCTGGATAAATTGTGGCTTACCCACTTAAATTGTGTGATCTTGGACAAATATTTTATTTTCCCAAAGCTCCTTTTCTTCATTATCTGGTATGAAAACACTTTCATTTATGGGAACTCAGAATGCCAGTTGAACAAAAAAATAAAGTGTTTGACTTAATAGACTATAATGTTGCTCTATAATAACCTGGGCCACATACAGGGTTTACATGACAGCTGTCTTGCCTCTTAGTTCACTAATGATTCATATTTACAAGCTATCACTTTTAAGGAGTACTTCCCAGTGCAGTACTATAATGTGATGATTTAATGTCAAAGCTTCCATATGTTAAAAAAACATAAGTTTTGAATTTTGAAGAGACTTTATCATATTTTTCGTGTAGTTTATTGTATGATTTACATAGCAAACATTTTCAGGGCTCAGCTTCTGCAAAGCTCTAAGAGCTAAGCCAGACATTTGGCTCAGTGCTCACTGTTAAGTTGTTCACTCGCCCACCTCCACTTATTGGGCATTTCTCCGAGAGGCTGGAAGGGTGGGGGTCAGTTTTGTTCGTGTGGGGGCGGTTGTGTAGCAGTGTAGCAGTTTCTGTTTTTTTAAAACTTTTCTTTTTTTTATTAAAGACAAGGTAGCACAGGTGGAAACAGAATACAAGCATGTGTGCCAATGACTCATCCATTGGTGTATCTCCCCCCAAAACTTAAACAAATGTAAATTTACCAACATTACACAGTCAATCAAAATGGGACCATCCTACCCTTATTCGTGCCTTTGCCTAGACAATGGCGGTTCACAGATCTCTCCCCTATAACAGTTCCATTTAGTTCATATTTGTGTCCAGTTGTTGGGGCAGCCTCTAGATTCATGCAACGGTCCATATCGTTTTCCCATAGTCTCAGTGACGGCTTTTCTTGCGCCCCCACAGCCTTGCAATATACCTTTTGGCAATCATCATTCCCAATGTCATCCATATTCTCTCCTTGGTATTTAAGTCAGTGGGACCCCAAATATTTAAGCGACACAACTTTATGTTACAATCAATCTTAACACCCATTACTTCCTCCATGCTACTCGCCACCCCCCGCCCAGTATTCTTGGACAACTGGACATTCCCAGAGCATGTGTATGAAAGTGCCCTCTTGCCCACACCTCTTTGTGCAGTCTGCTTCAGTCCTATAGCCTACCTTCACCAGCGTCAGCCCTGAAAGGTATATTCTGTGAAGTATCTTAAGCTGTACAAGTCTGAGCCAGCAAGAAATAGCTGTTTCCCTGGGAGAGGCAAGAGCCTCAAGCCATTTCTCATCATCTAGTCCCGCTACATCATGATCCCATTTAGTTCTGAGTCGGAGTAAGGGATCAGGCACGTTGTTAACAAGCTTTTTGTATATCAACGAAATTGCCATTTTTAGGGAGATTGCCGTCTAGTATCCTGTCCTCTAGGGGAGATGATTCTGGTGGCGTCACCCCCTTTGGTATTGCCACCTGTAGTGCATGTTTAATCTGGAGGTCCCTGAACCTTTCTGTATCAGCTAGGTTGTATTCTTCCTGCAGTTGGGTGAAGGAAATTGTCTCCCCCGCCCTCCATAGGTTCCCAACCATAGAGATGCCTATCAAGTCCCATCAGTCGAAGCCTTTAGTGAATCGTAGTGCAGCGTCCCAAAGTGGGGTGGCCAATGTGATTCTATCCTTCCAGCCCAGACTCGTCGTGGCAGTCCGCCACACCTGGACAGCATGTCCAGTTGGCCCCGACAATTTCAATTTAGAGGGCTTGGCACAGAGTGCGCCCATAAAACCTACCCCTGGGAGTAGCCATCTATCCATATTAAATTCCGGATCTCCCTGCGGCCTGTACATACAGTGGTTTATAGCAGTGAGTTGTGCCACCCAGTAATATCTTTTTATATCCAGGAGGGATATTCCCCATCATACCAGCCTCTCGTTAGCTTTTGGATCGATATCCATGGTGGTTTCCCCTCCCATAGGAGTTCCGTTTGGGCACTGTCAATAGATTTAAAATGTTCTGCTCTCACTGGGTGTGGCGTGTTTTGCAAAGCATATAGAAAACACGTAAGGGACATCATTTTAAATAGGGTTGCCCGCCCTAAAAAGAACAGTGGAAGTGACTTCCAGTGCAAAACATTACTCCTGAGTCCTTGCAACTGGGGGAGGAGGTTAAGTTCATGATAGAGAATCAGATTTTTAGACATCTGGATCCCCAGGTATTTAAATCCTTTTGTGACTTCAGCAATGGTGAGCCCCCTAGGTAAGATTGGTGATTTACCACTAAGAACGTAAAGAACAGACTTGGTCCAGTTAATCATATATCCTGAAAACTTACCAAAGACTATAAAAATATGTAGCACTCTGTTCAGGGAGGCTGCTGGCGATACCAGGTATAGTAGTATATCGTTGGGATACAACAAAATGCGGTCCTCCCATTCTTCAGCCCATCTGAGCCCTCTGATAACCGGATCTTTCCGTATCCACATTGCCAAAGGCTCTAACATGAGGGTAAAGAGCAATGGGGAAAGGGGGCAGCCCTGCCTGGTACCCCTTCCAAGCGTGAGTTTTGAGGATGTTCAATTGCTGACCACTATTTGAGCCAAGGGTTCCGCATATAGGAGGTACACCCATCGCAAGAAGCCCAGGCCAAACCCCAGTTTCCTCAATACTGCCAACAGATATGGCCATTCGATCGGGTTGAACGACATGGCAGCGTCGAGCAACACCACCACCGCCTCCTCTAGTATCGTATTAGCCCGATCCAGCACCCTGTGTAGTCTCCGCAGGTTAAGAAAGGTATTTCTGGATGGCATAAAGCCAGACTGGTCAGGATGCACAAGCTTAGTAATGACACCTAACAGACGGGTAACAAGTATTTTAGCCAGAATCTTGGCTTCTGTATTGAGCAACGAGATTGGTATGTAGGAGGAACATAGGTATTTGGGCTTCCCACTCTTGTGGATGACCACTATAGTGGCCAATCGCTGGTCGGCTGGGAGCAATCCTACCTCGCAGCTTTGATGGAACATATTGGTCAGGTATGGTGCGATTTTACTTGGGACGAGCTTATACAGTTCAACGGGCAAGCCATTCGGGCCGGATGCCTTGCCTGCATGCAGTTCCTGTATGGCTTTTTCTACCTCTGTACTTTCTAGGTCTTTTTCTAAGTCTAGCCATTCGTTGTCAGAGAGTGTCGGTAAAGAAATGTATCGTAGTAAAGAGAGTGCGTCCATTTCTGTGTATGACGTCTGTGACGTGTAGACCCCGCGGTAGTAATCTCCTAACACATTCGCAATTTTTTGCGGCTCCAAAATGGTGTGACCGGGCTCAGTCGTAAGTTCTACTACCACTCTGTTGGCCTGTTCTCTATGATCGAGCCATGCAAGCAGCTTCCAGGCCTTGTTGCCCACTTCGTAGACTTTACTGACACCTAACAGACGGGTAACAAGTATTTTAGCCAGAATCTTGGCTTCTGTATTGAGCAACGAGATTGGTATGTAGGAGGAACATAGGTATTTGGGCTTCCCACTCTTGTGGATGACCACTATAGTGGCCAATCGCTGGTCGGCTGGGAGCAATCCTACCTCGCAGCTTTGATGGAACATATTGGTCAGGTATGGTGCGATTTTACTTGGGACGAGCTTATACAGTTCAACGGGCAAGCCATTCGGGCCGGATGCCTTGCCTGCATGCAGTTCCTGTATGGCTTTTTCTACCTCTGTACTTTCTAGGTCTTTTTCTAAGTCTAGCCATTCGTTGTCAGAGAGTGTCGGTAAAGAAATGTATCGTAGTAAAGAGAGTGCGTCCATTTCTGTGTATGACGTCTGTGACATGTAGACCCCGCGGTAGTAATCTCCTAACACATTCGCAATTTCTTGCGGCTCCAAAATGGTGTGACCGGGCTCAGTCGTAAGTTCTACTACCACTCTGTTGGCCTGTTCTCTATGATCGAGCCATGCAAGCAGCTTCCAGGCCTTGTTGCCCACTTCGTAGACTTTACTGAGTGTTGCGCTATACTGTGATTTAGCCGCGTCAGTGGCCAACGCTAAGTATTCTTTTGTTTTGAGTCGCAAAGCATGCCATGTCTGTGCCGAGTCAACCGAGTGTTAATTTTTGAGAAAGTAGTGCTCTGAGGGATCTTAAGATACCAAGGGGTTAATAGGGGCTATCCTCCCTCTTTGCAGCTCTCCCACCTCCATCCGGACATAGGCGAGTGGTCCGATATAGCCCTTGCGAGGTGGTTCACCTGTCTCACGTTTCCCAGTTGGCCCGCCGGTGTTATAACATAGTTTATCCTTGACATACTGCGGTGGGCCCCGGAATAAAACGTGTATTGCTGCTCTGTGGGATGGAGCACCCTCCAGATGTCTACTAGACCCATTGCTTTCAAAAAGTTATGGATTTCTGTGCGAGCCGGCGGCAGGTCTCTAGGGGGCCAGCGATCTAACCTGTGGGAGACGATGGAGATGAAGTCTCCCCCTATCAGGAGTCTCCCCTCAGACAGGGAGAGTAGGAAGTTACCCATGTCCTTGAAAGCCGGGGCTTTGAAGGCCAGGTGGAATGTAGACAGAGACTAGATTTAATGTACGTCCCTCCCAACACCCTGAGATTGCCACAAATCTGCCCAGGTTGTCCGTCTATATACAGTCAGTTGTCATCTGAACGTTTTTCAGGGTCAGTATCCCCAATCCCCGAGAGCCAGATCCAAATGCAGAGTTCGCCACTAGTATAAACCCCCAACGTGTCAGAGCCCTGCATGCGTTTCCCAGTAAGTGTGTTTCTTGAAGCAGAATCACGTCAGGTAGATGTATTTTAATGTATTGAAGCGCTATGCCCCTTTTCAACTTATCCCCCAACTCATTGACGTTCCAGGACAATAATTTAAATCTGATCGGTAATGGTAGTCCCATATCTGTGCAGTGTGTTAATTGGACATTTCAGGGGAGTCCCAGTGGATGCGTCATTTCTTTGGCTAGCTGCCCTCATACAGACTATAGTGCCTAGTGGGTGCGTAGTTCCTTCGGATACAGGCATTGCAGCGGTATTATGACAACCTGTTCTGTCGACCTTGTCAGAACTTTGAATAAACATAACAAAAGAAACCCATCACCCCATGGTGTCGTCATGCGGGACAAAGTGTGCCCCAATACAATAGTGCATACATTTTTCATTTTTGCTCAATGACCGGATTCCCTCCCACCCAACAAACCTTAACTGTATTCCCCTCCCTTCCTCCCTGCATGGCGGTATCGGAACCTCCCGCCACCCCAACATTGCAGAACGCCTAATGCCCACCCCTGTAACTTGTAGGTCGTGTGCCAACCCCGTACTCGCTCTACCCTAAATGTTGTGAGATGCTGTAACATGAGTTCGAGTGTCCAGAATGCCCAGTTCTCTTACTTATTATACAGTGGCAAATGTTTGGTGAAAGATTATCTTCATCGTCTTGCCTTGCAAGAAGCTTGTGGCCCTCGTGAAGGTTAAGACCTGCAGCATCCCAAAGAAAAAGTCATAGTAGGCAATGTACCATCCCCATAAAGGATACAGACCAGTTATTTTCTTTGGTCATCGGTCATCAGACTTTCACCTGGTGTGGATCCCGCATTCTGCTCCCTTCGATTCTGCCCTTGGCTCTCCCGTGAGTTCTGGTGGTTCTTCTTTCCCGCGACTCGCCATCTGTCATGCCAGTTCCACGCCTTGTCAGGAGTAGTGAAGAACCATGTCTTATCCTCCGCTTCCACTCGCAGTTTGGCAGGGAAGAGCATGGCGTATTTGACGTCTTTCTCTCGCAGGGCTCTTTTAATTTCAACAAAACGATGCCTTTGTCGCTGGGCCCTGATCGTGAAGTCGGAGAAGAAGGTCACCCGGCTGTATTCGAGTTCTATTGGTGGGGCAGTTCGAGTCGTTTGTAAAATAGTATCTCTGTCCCTGTAGTTGAAGACTCTTGCCACTATAGGTTGTGGGAGAGCACCGGGCTTGGGCCTGCCACCGGGCACTCTGTGTGCCTGCTCGATCATAAAAAATGTTGATAGTCTTGTGGGTTGTAGATGCTTTGTGACCAGGTCCTCCATAAAAGTTACCATCATCAGGCAATTGGTCACTATTCTCATGAGACACGTTGTGCGACTGCATTGGGTACCCTCAAGTATCGTAACGGATAGGGGGTCCCAATTCACGGCTCACTTTTGGAAAGAGTGGTGTACAGCTTTACACATTGAATCTGCAAAATCCACAAGTTTCCATCCAAAAACGGATGGGCAGACGGAGCGTCTGAATCAAACGTTAAAACAATTCTTGAGGTGCTATGTAAAAGAAAACACGGATGAGTGGGTAGATCTGTTGTGGGTAGCAGAAGCAGCATACAACAGTGCAACCCATCAATCAACAGGACACACTCCTTACTATAGTAACTACGGGTTCCATCCTAGATTCCTGCACCTAGTGCACCCAGGGATGGAACAACACTTACCTGAAGTACGAAATCGAGTGAAACTGCTACAGCACGTTAATAAGAGGACACAGCTAAACCTTCAGAAAGCAAAAATCACGTACAAAAGACATGCCGATATACATCGAAGAGAAAGTCCCTGTTACAAGACAGGCGACGTGGTCTGGTTGTCCACAAGGAACATTAGATTTCGCAGATATAGCATATTTAACCCCCGCTATTTAGGGCCCTACAAAGTGGTCAAGAGAATCAATCCTGTTACAGTTTGTTTGGATTTGCCGAAATCAATGAAACTGCATCCGGTGTTTCATGTATCTTTACTGAAGCCATCGTACACACCTGTGAAGAAAGCTCCCCCTCCTCTGTTGGTGGACGGAGAACCAGAATATGAAGTTTCTAAGATACTGGATTCCAAAATGCGGGGTTCGTCCCTATAGTATCTGATTTCCTGGAAAGGATACAGCGTTGAGGAAAATTCCTGGGAACCGGCGAGAGGCGTTCACGCTCCCCAATTGGTGCGTGCATTCCATAGAAGGTTTCCAGATAAACCACGCCCACGGCAGCCTCTGTAGGAAGGGGGATGTACTGTCACGCTTTTCTTGTTTAGGGCTGACGCGCCTGCAGCGCGAAGTCGATACGGGCTTCGCGCAGTCAAAACACTACGTGTCCCACGCATCGCTTCCGGGTAGGTGCGCACGCAGGCCGATGACGCACCTACCCGGAAGCCATTTAGGAAGGGCGGAGACAGTCGACAGCGTTGCGGATTCAGAGTTGCCGACGGACGATTGAGACGAGGACCGGCGCCTACGCGCTAGGACGCCTAAATCATGCAGTTGCTGAGAGAAGGGCGGTAAGGGTGACGGTGTCACCACTATTCAAAGGGGGAAAAGTGCAAGACTTTATTGTGCCTCTGTTGGAGTGTCAGGTGATTGGCACACGCATTGTTATAATTGGTTATGGTGTCTGATGGGAACGGTAGTTCCTCAACCTTAGCGGAGTACACGAGAACTGAACTGTACTGTTCTTGAAAGCCCTGCAGGCAGGGCCGGACTGGGAACCAAAACCGGCCCTGGCAAAGTGCTCGGCTGCCCCCCTTTCTCCCCGCCACGGGGGGGGGGGTTGTGGGTGTCGCCGAGCTCTTTGTCTGGTCTGGTTTTTGGCCGATTTTGTTACAGGGCCGATCATCGGCCCTGTAACAAAATCGGCCCCTAGGGGCCCAAAACCGGCCCCCACCCGTGCGGCGCACCGGAGGATTGCCCGGTGCCCGCTACGGCCAGTCCAGCCCTGCCTGCAGGCGTGCTTTGGAACCACGAGTGCGCAGTGCGCATACAGTTTTGGACTATTTGCAGGGAGTGGTATGTCACAAAACTACGTTATCCACGAAAGGAATACTGGGCATGAGGAGAATGCCCTGATTGCTCAAAAGTTATTTTCATTGTTAATTGTCTACCTATATCGCATATGCCTTGGTGCTCTTGCTTTCTCTCCTAGCAGGGGTTTGGTGTGAGAGAGCTCAACCGCCACTGTGATGCCTTTGTTACACGGATAGTGGTGGGTACGAAGCTCTACATGTGTGTGTGTGTGTGTGTGTGTGTGTGTGTGTGTGTGTGTGTGTAATGGCGTGTGTGTATTCCTGGCAGTGCAGTGTCCAGATATTGACTGTGTGTCGTTGTTTTGATTTTGTCACTTGCATAGGAGCTGGCATACGTGATTCTCAACGCTCAAAGTCTGCTTTCAAGACAGCCAGAAGTATTTTCCTTTACAGGTATACACTACATTGCAAAGGGTTATTAGGGGGGTACTAGTGTAGAAATAAGGAAGATAGAATGGTTGGTGAATCTTGTTTTGTTTTTCACTTGTAGGTCTCCCTCCCCGCTGTCCCCATCCTTTCCTTCCCTCGCTTAATCATTCTTACCCTCTGCGCTGTTATAGCATCAGAGAGTGGAGCGATTGAAAGGTGGACCCATTTGAGCAACGCACCGATCCTGGGAGTTTGGAATAAAACCTTGACACTGCAATCCAGTCCCCTCCTTTTGCGTGAGGTGCGTCTCCTGTAGTAAGACTATCTGGATCCCCCGCCGCCGAAGGTAGGAGAGCACTTTAAATCTCTTTGCCATTGTGTGCATACCCCTATATTTCAAGTCATGCATTTGTACTTCTGTGTGTCAGCCATACGTTAGTGTTCCCGGCTCCTCCCTTATCCAGAGCCCCGCTGCTGGCATGCGCTTCCCAACAATTAGTGGCTCCATCTGCATACAGTGCAACTCAAGGTGTCCCCCCTTATGAACAATAAAGAAATCCCCCAACTCCCACTCCCCAGGACAAGTAGGTAAACGCCTCCCATCCAAACTAGAACACTCCCCAGGACAAGTAGGTAAACGCCTCCCATCCAAACTAGAACAATGAGTCTGCAAGTGACTGCTTGCAGTTCAATCAGTCATAAAAAAAGGAAGGGTGGTTTGCTGCTCCTCTGATCACTCCAGTCGCCACCCAGCCCAGGTACCACAGGAGACCCCTACAGTGTCCTCCCCATGGGAACCCCAATACCTTAGCATTGGGTCAGGTGCTTCATGTGTCTCAATGGGTCCTTTTAGGCTAGTGCCGCCCATCGGGTTCTTGATAATGTCATCTGCCGTTTGCGGTGTTACATCCTGGTGCACCACACTCAATGTTTCCGACTCACTAGACCCCTGCTCAGAGCTGTATTCTACCACTGCATCGCTGTCCTCAGCCGGCACGAGGTCCTTCTCCTTCCTGCTCATCAGCACCACCACCTTCATCGCGTTCCGTCGCTTCAATTGCGTTTCCTCTTGTGTAGGGGCCAAGGCCTCTCTTATCACCTGTTGGTTGCAAGAGTGTCTCTCTTGCCGTCATCGTTGCCCAGGCTCTTGTAGTAGTTCTGCTCCCTCGTGTCTCTCCAGCCATTCCCAGGTCTCCTGCGGGCTCCGGAAGAATTCTGTTCCACCCGGTGTAGTCACCCGCAGTCAAGTCAGGTATAGCATTGTGTATTTGCAGATTAATTGGCGTAGCTTTTGCTTCGCGCTCTGGAAGGAGCTCTGTTGCTTCTGTACTTCTCTGGAGAAGTCTGGGAAAATTCGCACTGTAGTGTTGTTCACTGTTATGTCTCCCTTTTGGTGCGATTGGGTTAAGATGTGGTCACTGTCCTTATAGTGAAGTAACTTCACTATTACCTCCCGGGGTGGATCTCCCAGTATAGGTGGCCTCGCTGGCACGCAGTGGGCTCTGTCCAGCACGAAGAACCCTGACAGGCTCTCTAATGCCACTTCGGTACATAAAGCGGTACAAAAGGGGGTGGTGATGGACGGAGCATCAGAACCAATCAAACACTCACACCCAGTCAACAGATCTGGGTTTGATCCATCACCGTTCTTTAGCCCACTTTGCCACCCCAGTTCAGACATGGCCATATGCAAATCAGTCTGACCCTGTGCCTCATGGGAACAGTGCAGCCCGAACTGCCAAGCCATGCCTTCTCTGGACCGGAAACAAGCTTTCTAGGACCAGTTTCTGGCATTTCAGCCGTCTTCAGCCAGGCTTGCTTGAATCCAAGGGCAAGCTTCGGTACATCGCCATGTTTCAAGATAGTACACTATGCTGGCGGCCTTCTACTTTTTTGGGCAGACCTACTATGCAGATTATTCCTGTGCGATCTGTTTTCAGCGTCTTCTGCTCGAAATTCCAGTGTGCGCTCTTTCGTTTAAAGGGCTGTCAATTGTTTTTGCATTGTCACTATGTCCGGCGAGGTTTCCGACAGCTGGCGTCGTTCGCTGATACTTGCTCCATTAAGCGCTTGTGGTCCTCTCTGAGGATGCCCAGGTCTGTACCCAGAGAATCAATTTTGCCTTCCAGCCGCTCACTTGAGGAGGTGATGGCCTGTAGTATGTCTTGGAGCGTCGGATCTGCCGGGTGCTCTGTTCGAGATTGGGATTTTTCCATCCTCTCCGTTGCTTTCTCCGCTGGGGCCTCTTCTCTGTCTTTCTTTCTCAGTACTTTCCCAATTGTTCCCACCAGATCTGCGCTGCCCCTCGTGCGCCTTGCGCTCCTGCGTTGTCGTTCCCGGGTATTTGAGTCTCAGAGGCCTGGTGTCTGCTGTTAGTGCCACTCTGTCATTGGTTCCAGTATCAGCACCCTGCGGGTTGTGCTGGCCCGATCAAGTCTGTGCCTGCACTGTCCTGCCGCTCCCTGGGCCAGGTCCCTGCACCGGGCCCCGCAGTTGCAGTCAGGGTCCTCAATCCGGTCCCCCCAGCATTCCGCAGGCAGTCCGCGCTCTTTCAGGCTCTAGTCCCCGTGTACCTCTCAGGCCTCCTTGCCCCTTCTAGCCCCTCTGGTGATGGCCTGCTGGACTGGGGCTCGCTGCCAGGGGGCAGAGTGGTATTGCCGCTCTTCATGAGCCATTTAACTTAACACCGCCTAGGTGTATGCCCTTAAGGGCCCCTTCAGTAGCGGGGTTCAGCCTCTCAATTAGCACTTGCTGCGTCTTCTCCTTTCTGTCTTTTTCCTCAGAGTCCCGGGTTCGGATGCGTACTCAGTCCACACCCTGTCTGGGGCCCGAAAGTCTCCGTCTCTGCGCCTGATCTTTGCCTCACTGCCTGGTCTGCTCGATCCGTAGGTGGGCCACTTCGTCCTTCCGGTGTTCCTGGGCCTTGCTAAGGCAGCTGTGGAGGTCACCTTCTATCTCCTTTCTCCCGCTAGTTCCTGGGTCCGATGGGAGCTTAGTACTTCCTCCGTGCCCTCCTGTGCCTCAGCAACGCATGTGTATGCTCTGGCTGGCTTGGTTCCTTGCTCTCACGCTGTCTGCCTCGCAGTTCCTCCTTTCAACATAACAGGGCGTGGGGACCCGCTTTCTCTGCCCTCCGTCGTTCTCTCTCACTGTAGGCCCCAACCATAGTGCATCTCACCTCCTCCATGACCCCGCTGCCTGCCCCAGGATGGGTCCTCCAAGATGCCTTATAGGCCCCCTTGCGGCTTCTGCCGTTTTGTTCTCTCTCTCTGCCGCACTCTCTGGTAGGGAGGAGGGTGTCGCTGCTCCGAGGGCAGCCTCCCCACACAGCGTGACGTATCTTAAGGGCTCACTGCCCCAGGTCTTAGTCCTGCCCTTTCTTAGGGTCTTAGCAGCTGCAGCGCACCCCGCTCCCGGAATGGCCCTGTTATCGCTATCGCAGATCCCCAGAGGCTCCAAATTCGTCAATACTTCGCTCCCCAGCACTCTTCCGCAGGGAGGGGGGCTCAATGCATATCCCACAGCAGTGGGCGCATTTCTTTTTACACCAGGTGTCTCACAACTGCCCTCGCTCTCGCCGGCTTGACTGCAGCGTTGCTCCTACTGTTGCCCAGCGGGCTCCGCCATTTTGAGAAGCCTCGCGTCACGGCTTAAATTCACCCACTCGGCCGTCAGTTCCTTCCAAGAGAGACGTTTCAGCCACCAGCAACAGATGCAATACACTCCATGCATCCGCTGGAGTTCACCACGAAGATTTTCCTGCCTCGGATAACTCAGGATGAAGCTGGATGGCGGCTTTCTGACCTGAGCTCACGAGCTGTGCTGCTCACTTCATCAGCGCCAGGCCACGCCCCCAGAGAGATTCTCTTGTTACTGTGCAGTTCATAAGTTACATTTGTAATCTAGCATAGTGAGCTAAACTGACATCAAAGCGCTGCATGCAAGCTGCATGGTACAGGTTAGAAAGTTATGGTTTTCCTAGTCTTTCATTATCCTGATGTTGCTAAAAGGGTTTGATTGTGTAGAAATAAATTCTTATTATTAAATTCAACCCTAACCACTGTGCTACGTTTGAATCCTGAGTTTGTGCTTCTCCAGACCAAGCACTCTTAAAAAGTGCCTGCCAGTATGGATGGGATGTGAATCTTACACCTTGTTGTCCCATTTGCCTTGTCTAACCTTTTTTTTTACACTGATTTACACATGTATGATTCAGATAGCGGCCCGTCCCCTGCCAAAGAGGCGGTGTGGGCCGGGCCCGACGAGAGGAGAGGGAGCTGGTTTCGGTAAAAAAAAAAAAATGTAAGAATAAAACTTACATTCACGCTGCTGCCATCTCTCACCACATTGGCTCTACCTGGTTCTGGGCACAGGCTCCCAGAATGCACTGAGGCCAATCCTGACGCTGCAGGAAAGCCGAATGAGTATTGGCCTGAGCGCCTGCAACTTGCGCTCCCAGGCTGACTGGGAGCCTGTGCCTGCCTGTGCCTGCTCTCTCCTGCTCCAGCAACGCAGCTGGGTCTGTAGAGAGCTTCACTGCGCATGAGGGGTTTGGCCCGCCAGAGACGGCTGGGCAAACACCTTATGCGCAGTGAAGGGAGTGCCTCACTCTCCCACCAGCAGTCACGCCTGTAGAGAGCCACTCGGGCTCTCCACTACAATGTTGCACTCATTCACGCATCCCCACACCCCTCGAGGCGGGCTCGCCCCGAGGGGATAAATAAAGGTGGGCGAGACCGCACGTGGTCTCCTGGTGTAGCCCGGTAAACTACAAGCGTGTGCTGTCCTTTACTCCCACCCCAGAGTAACTGCGTCCCCGGGCCTGCGCCTCTACATTGGCGACGAGGCCGGTCGTACCCGTGTGTGCGACGCTGCTGCTGGGCCGAGGGCACCCCTGCGCTGATCGCGCTCCCCCCCCCCTTCGCAGCTCCCTCAGCCACCGTCGGCGGTGCCTACCCGCGTGGTGCAAGAGGCGGCCTGCCTCTGTGCGAAGCCTGCTGTCGGCGGTGCCCACCCGCATGCTGGAGCGCTCCCTGGTGCCGCTGGTGTCCTTCTGTAGCTGGCCGGGTGAGTGGCAGACAACGCGCGCCTCTCGCGCTCGGCGATTCCCGTCCCCGGCGAGGGGTCCTTGGCTGGCTGCCCGGAGTACTGCCTGCCTGCCGGAATTTCACCCGCGAGCGCTGCCCGTGGCAGCTGTCTGCGAAGCTGAGCCTCCCTGAAGGAAACCTGTGCGTTCGTCGGCGAGGAGGCCCAGGGCGCTTCTAACAAGCCTTGGCTCCTCCAACCACCAGGTCTTCCTTCTACCTGTGGCACCTGCAGCTCCAGACAGCAAGATCGACACATGCTAACTCCATGAAGAATTCCCTGACTCCTTCCTCACTTCTATAGCTTGCTGCAGGCACCCCTGGAACGAGCTCCTGTCTGAGACAAAGAGGGGGAACTCTTATCTTCACTCTGCCCCACGAACTGTAACGTCACGACGGAAGGGAGACACACACCTCTCCAAGAGTGCACAGCAGACTGCCCCACGCCCCAGCATGTCTGATCCGCCAGCAACCAGCGCAAGCACATCGCAAGGGGGTGGCCCTGCCGCGGCAGTGGGCAATGCTCCGCAGCCGCCTTCAGTGGTTTCTCACACAGCGGTGGCGCCCCTACCTCCTTTCAGCGAGGCATCGGACCCGGCTACCGCGGCCCCGCGCTGGACAGCATGGGTGGGTCGCCTGAATCACTACTTCCGAGGGACCCGAGAGACTGACGGGGCAGTGAAGAGGTCGCTGCTGATCTACTATGGAGGGGCAGAAATCTACGACCTATTCGAAACCCTCCCCAACACTGGGAACGACGACGACTACGACGCCGCGGTTGCGGCGCTAAACAAGCATTTTGATCCCCAATTGAACCCGGACTTCGAAAAATTCAAGTTCAGGAGGGCGTGTCAGATGGACGCAGAATCAGTTGACATGTTCTACGCGCGGCTGCGCCGGCTGGCGAGCACGTGCCCGTTCACAGATCAAAGGGCTGAAATACGGGATCAAATCATCCTGGGATGTCGCTCCAAGCTCCTCCGGAAGCTGATCCTTCGGCAGCCAGGGATCTCGCTCGACGACATTCTCATCTTGGCCCGGTCCCATGAGCTCTCTGACGTCCGGGCGGAAGAAATGGAAGCCGCGCTCCACACTCCCGTCATGGCAGGCCCGGGGCCGAAGAGCGTGCCCATCAAGGAGGAGAGGGTAGAGGCGATACAAAGGCGGCCGCCGGCGTCTCGTTCAACACCCAAGCCCGCGACGGCAGGCCTGTGTGGATACTGCGGGGAGGTTCACCCGGCGATGGCTGTCTGCGGCGCAAAGGGCAAGACGTGCTCTCGCTGTGGGAGGATGAACCACTACGCCCGAGTGTGCCGCGGCGGACGGTTCAGGCAGCAATCCGCGAGGCCGAAGTTCGGACAACACCAAGTGCGCCAGATCGAACATGAAGAACCTCCACCGAGCGAAGGACCTCACCACCGGACGCCTCACCCGGTGTACGAGGACGAAGAGGACGAAGTCTTCGTGGTCTCGTTCGTCAGCAGGACCAGCTCCCGGAGGAGGCCACCGCCCATGTGCTCTGTCTCCGTGGGCTGTGCAGAGATCCAAGCCCTCATTGACACCGGAGCGTCCGTTAACGTCATGGACTCGGACCAATACGACCGTTTATCCCCTAGACCCCCGCTGGCGTCGTCGAAGGCGCGAATCTACACGTACGGAGGGACGGATCCCCTCCCGCTACGGGGCGTCATGACCACCACCGTTGCCAGCGGAGGATACTCCACACAGACGCAGTTCTATGTCACAGAGGGCAAAAAGGGGACGCTGCTCAGTTGTCACACTGCCGAAGACCTGGGCCTGGTCTTCTTTGCGAATCAAGTTCATGACTCTCACGCGGAGGACATACTTCAAGAGTTCCCAGCCCTCTTCACCGGCCTGGGCAAGCTGAAAGGAAAACGGTTCAAACTGCACATCGACCCGACCGTGAGGCCGGTAGCCCTGCGACACAGGAGGGTGCCGTTCAACTTGCGTCCTCAGGTGAAGGAAGAACTGAGGAAGCTCGAGGAGCTGGACGTCATCAAGAAGGTGTCCGGCCCCACGCCCTGGGTGTCTCCGCTGGTCGTGGCGCCCAAGCCCAAGCAGCCCGGAGCTATTCGACTGTGTGTCGACATGCGGTTGCCCAACACCGCGGTGAAAAGGGAAAGACACATCACCCCCACCATGGATGACATAGTGGCAGATCTCAACGGGGCCAAGTGGTTCTCGAAGCTGGATCTCAATGCAGGATACCACCAGCTGGAACTAGATCCCAGCAGCCGCTATATAACGACCTTCTCAACACATGTGGGCCTTCGCAGATACAAGAGGCTAAGTTTCGGCGTCTCCTCCACGGCGGAAGTCTTCCAGAACGCCATTCGAGAGTCGCTGTCGGGCCTACAAGGGGTGATCAACCTCAGTGACGACATTCTAGTCTACTCCACCACCCTGGAGGAACACCATGCTCACCTGAGGGCCACGCTCCGAAGGCTTGAGGAGTGCGGGCTGACTCTTCACAAGGCCAAGTGCTCGTTCTATCAAGATCGGGTGGATTTCTTCGGATACACCTTCACACGGGACGGACTGCTGGTGGACCCGAAGAAAGCAGAGGCCATCAGAGCGGCGCCCACCCCCCGGAGCCCAACAGAGGTTCGAAGCTTCCTCGGAATGGCGACATACTGTGGGCGGTTCATTCCCTGACTGGCCGTGATGTTGGAACCGCTGCGCGCCAAGATCGCCCATGGGAATGGACCCCGGAGGCTCACAAAGCGTTCCAAGAAATTAAGGAAGGACTACTCGATAAGACTGTCATGGCCTACTTCCACCCGCAGCGGAAGACGGAAGTGGTGGTGGACGCCAGCCCGGTGGGCCTGGGGGCCGTCCTCCTGCAGGAACACGGCTCCGAAGTGTGGAAACCGGTGGCGTATGCCAGTAAGGCACTGACGGACACGGAAACAAGGTACGCTCAAATTGAGAGGGAGGCGCTGGCGATCAAATGGGCGTGCCAGCACTTCCATCTGTATCTCTGCGGGCAGGACTTCACTGTGGTCACCGATCATAAGCCGCTACTCTCCCTGTTCGCGGGGTCAGCGAGGCTCGCCCCGCCCAGGATCGAAAGGTGGGTCGTCCAGCTGCAGGGGTACCAGTTCAAAGTGGTGTACCGACCAGGGGCCCACAACCCGGCGGACTACCTGTCCCGACATCCGGAGCCCAGCCTTGAGGCAGGAGTGCCAGAAGACACCGGCACCACCGAGGAGTTTGTGAGGATGGTGTCACAGGGGGCTTGCCCGAAAGCAATGACCCTGGAGGAAATCGGCGTAGCGACAAGGGAAGACCCCACTCTTACCCGCGTCCGGAGGGCACTGGACCGCGAGGGATGGACCCATTTTCTGGATGGGGCGCGAGCCCTGCGGCCGGAGGTCAGTCATGCGCGCCAGCAACTATGGCACATCCGGAGTGAGCTCAGCGTGGGGGACAAAGACGTTATCCTGAGGGGACGGCTGATAGTGATCCCAGAAAGCCTCCAGCAAAAGGTTCTAGCTCTTGCGCACGTGGGGCACCAGGGCACGGCCAAGACGAAGGCACGACTCCGTGAAAGGTGTGGTTCCCAGCGATGGACAGCAAGGTCGACGAGCTGGTCAGGCTGTGCCATGCCTGCACCATCACGGGAGGGGATCCAGTGCCCGCCCGGGTGATCACCGAGGACGCAAGTACGCTGCCATGGACACATCTCAGCGTAGATTTTGGACGTTTTCCGGATGGACGACAAATGCTGGTCCTGATTGACTCCTTTTCAAAGTTTCCGATAGTGGAAGTCATTGCGTCCACCGCATTCCCGCATGTCCAGAAAGCCCTAGATCGGGTGTTTGCAATGCTGGGACTGCCCGAGGAAATCAAATCGGACAATGGGCCCCCGTTTCAGGGGCGGGAGTTTCAGGAGTATCTGACGAGTCAAGCCATCCGGCATAGGAAAATCACACCCCTATGGCAGCAAGCTAATGGGGAGGTGGAACGGATGATGAGGACACTAAACCGGGCTCTGCGGATCGCCGTGGAAGCAGGGGAGGACCCCGAGGCAGCCCTAAATCAGTTCTTGGGAGTATACCGCCAGACCCCCCATAGCACCACGAAATGCGCGCCCGCGCACCTCCTGTTCAAAAGAGCCCCGAGGGATAGCATCCCCACGGATCCTGTTTGGACCCCCGCAGAACGAGACGGAGCCGCCATCCAGGCTCGGAGAGAGGTGACAAACCGGAAGGCGAGTGAAGCACGCCGTGCCCAGGACCCGGAGCTCAAGGTTGGAGACAGGGTGGTCATCAAAGACCGACACCCCGGCTGGAAGTTCCGGACCCCCTACGATCCGGAGAAATGGACAGTGACGGGGGTGCAGGGGACCATGGTCACAGCGCGTCGAGGCCAGCAGGCCATCACGAGAAATGTGTCCAGCTTCAAAGCGGTGCCGGAGACGGGCCTGGAGGCCGAAGATCCTGAGCAGGACCTTGGCGGGGCTGTGGCTGGGGCTCCAGCGTCTCCCATCCAGCAGACATCCCCTCCTGTCGGTGCACCGTCGGCGGAGTCAGGTGAGGAGGCCTGCAAGGGGTCCGAGGGTCCAGGCAGTGGGGCGGCAGAGTCAGGGACTTTGGTGCAGGACAATATACGGGACTCATACTCAAGGTGCCCACGGTATGGGTTGCGCCCTAACCCGGCACCCAGCCAGAGACTAAGAGACTATGTGTAGACATCTCTGAAAGTGGGGGTTACGTGTGGGTTGTGTAGCTAAAACAAAGGAGGGATGTAGAGAGCCACTCGGGCTCTCCACTACAATGTTGCACTCATTCACGCATCCCCACACCCCTCGAGGCGGGCTCGCCCCGAGGGGATAAATAAAGGTGGGCGAGACCGCACGTGGTCTCCTGGTGTAGCCCGGTAAACTACAAGCGTGTGGTGTCCTTTACTCCCACCCCTGAGTAACTGCGTCCCCGGGCCTGCGCCTCTACAATGCCCTGGACTCGCCCCCACGACTCATTAGAGTCCTGGAAGCGGGCCAAGGGGATTAAAATAAAACAACAATAAAACTGGTTTAAAACCAGTTTTATTTGCTGGGGGATGGGCGCTCCTCCATTCCGGTGGAGCGGCTGCCGCTGTTTAATGGTTCATTGTCTCTATATGTGTGTGGTGTAAAGGCCTCCGACATCCAACACTGGTAGAGAGGCGCTATAAAACAAATGAAATGCATTTGGCAGACGGGCTATGGAGAGATGGGAGGCACTGTCGAAGGGTGATAGTGTGGGAATCATTGAAGAGCCACAACAAAGATTGTGTATCCTGGTGCATAGTAAACTCATTTACTATGCTTTAAAAGCTAATACAATTGAATATCTAATGATAAATGTGTTGTAGAATGTGCTGATATCCGTGTTTGGAACTTTACTTTGGAATTCGAATTGGACGTTTGAAAGGAGAGCACACGGTCGCAAAACCAGGACACGGCAGGCTAAACTACATTCTGCAATAATGTCCACAAAATATATTCGTCAGAAGTTGTGTGGTGGGGAGATAGAAGTGCAGTAGCAACCTTATCTTCACAACCCGCTGGATGGCGGATAACATAAAATAATCAAAACGTGCCAGAGGATGGTATAATCAGAATCTGGTTATAGCGCCTTGATTTGAGAACTTACTGTGATGGTAGACGATTTGGCGGAGGTGGAAGGCGCTACATCACATCACACAGGATAGACGGGGATCCGCGTATTCACCCCACTCCGGGGGTCCAGTGAAACGTTCATCGCTGACAAGTAAATGCTTCATCATGGTTTGGGTTTTCGGGGCAGCCATGGGCATCTTCATGTGGAGGGCACGCCTTGGACCACCACTCGACCTCTAGGGTGTTCGTGGTGCGCCTAAGTCCTATGTACTCTGGTTAACATACTTGTCAGGGAGCACCACCAGTCCCGACGCCTTGTCTGGCAAAGCAGTGAACATTCGATACAGGTTAGGTACGTACGGGTGAACGTCACAAAGGGCAACGTTCCGTTGACGGCCTACGTGGCATTGTGACTTAAAGCACTTACGGAAGATGATTGTGGCCATGACTGAAGCTCAGGGAGAAAAACGTGATTTGCCTAGGATCACACTGCGTGGACGCGGGGGTGACGGCATTTAGATCCCATGTCTCCTGAAAAGCCACCTTTGTCACTAGCCACATCCTATAATGTCGGCGACATAAAGACTCACGTCGGCTGTTACTTTTTGATGGCTGCCCTGTTTTACCCCAGTCATACTTGCAGTGTTACCCCCTCACCTTAAATCACTTTGGCTGCCCACTCTCCCCACAATAGCCCCCCAACACGCACACACTCAATTGCTATTGTGACCGTCACACGATACAATATGACATTAAAGCTTTGGAATTTGGGTGAAATCGACAACACAAATAGACATCGGGGAGACCTGTTTGGTCACAGGGTAGACGACATTCTTAACGCCTTCTGTAAAGGCTCATGGGGGTGCCAGTGACATACATCTTGGCGTGTCGGGAGACCCTCGGACTGCCAGTCAAGCGCCTGGAGGCTATACAGTCCTCACTGCAAGATTTAAAAGTAGGGGTGGATATCTGCAAACTTCTGTTCTCACTAATCATACATTCACTTACAACACCATACCACAAACCTGTCTTCTCGTGGGTGTAGGAACCGTTCATTGTAAAACTCTGCTGACTTAAAATACATAGGTTCGTTACCACGCGCTTTCTGTTGCATTATAAATAAAAGCTGTTGAGATTAGTCCAACTGGGTTGTTCTATCCTTATAGACCTTGGAAGACAGAAAGGTGATATTGTACTTAAGTGTGTGGGTGACACGGGGGCCTGCTGTAGGCGCATGAACCCACCAAGCTAATCGTCTAACACAGATGCAAGTGCTACACCTGGTTCTCACTATCCACCTCATCTGGAAGAAAAAAATGGACAGATATTACAAAGGATGTACTGTGCATGTGTTATAAAAGTCACGGGAGAGGCTGTGGAGTTACTGCAAAGCTGTCGACTTTGGAACTGGGGAACCAGGTGCGAATCCCGGCGTTGCCTCAACATCCTTTGATTCTGTGCAAATCACTTAAACCCCACCCCCCTGAAAAATGAATATGACCTTGTGTAATGTAACTGGTGATCATGTAAAGCGCTCCAATTCATTCGAGTGGAGTTCGTGCTATTTGCAAATAAATGTGTTTCCTTAACAAATGTATGTATCTATGCCTTCAGGATCAGACTGAGACAAAAAATAAGAGTGGGCACCAGAATAAACAAGCATTGGCATAGTCAATAGGTCTCGCCTTTGGGGCGTCATAAGTGTTTAGACAGAGCTATTGGCTTTGTTAATGTTTTTAATATGTGTTGTAGAGCATTGTGAATGTTGTGCAGCATGTTGAAAATTTATAAGTTATAATAAACAAAGTGCTATAACTATTTCTGTCACCTTATATCTAACCGAAAAAACATTTTATACAACTGTAGTATTGTACTAGAAACCAAAATTAATACAAAAAATGTGTTCTAGTTTAGTTTAGTCCAAAAAGCAATGTGGGGAAAGAAAGCACGCACCACAGCTGTGCACTGTGCAGAGATGTCAAAGGTAGCACGCACCACAGCTGCACAGAAGAGTAAAAGGAAGCGCGCACCACGGTGCTGAAAAAACACGAATGTTAAAAGTTGCGGTCAATTTTGAAGCTGTGTACTGTGCAATGGGGGTAAAGGAAGCACGCACCACAGCTATGCACTGTAGAGAGATGTCAAAGGTAGCACGCACCACAGCTGCGCAGAGGCATTATTTAGCAGCCGGTGTCAGAAAACATAGGGGAGGGGGACCTACCCGACCGCCATGAGGATGCGATAAGCGGGGAGTAGGAGGGGGGTCACTATGATAGGTGGACACATTCAACGCGGCTGAACCCAGGGGAACGCCCAAGCTGACAGAGACAGGATTGAATGCCCCTACATGTATCATAGTAATAGGGAGGGTCACATCAGAGGGAGGATAGGAAGGCGGGGGCACACTGACAAGGGTTGCGGGAGGGAGTGGGAGGAGGGGGCTCAAGCGGGACGGGTAACTTTTCCAATGCATAACTGGTTGATATGTTGTATGTACTAATTTTTGGTGAGCTGCTTGGGCACTTGTGGGAAGTGTATTGGTATGTTGGTAAGAAAACAATAAAAAATGTTTAAACAAAAAAAAAAAAAATTATTTAGCAGCCGGTGTCACCAAGCATGCACAAAAAGCAAATGCTGATAATTAAGTGCCCATGTGTGCGCCGGCAGACACTGGCTCAAATTAAGCCCCCAGCAAGGGCCTGCGTTACGCCCCTGGATCGAGCGAACACCAAAAGCAATGTGGGGAAAGGAAACACGCACCACAGCTGTGCTCTATGCAGAGATGTCAAAGGTAGCACGCACCACAGCTGCGCAGAGGTGTAAAAGGAAGCACGCACCACGGTGATGAAAAAACGCTGATGTTAAAAGGTGCGGTCAATTTTTAAGATGGTACAGAAAAAGAGGCGACTATAGAGGCCAACTAAAGAGTACAGCAAATGTCTTGACAACAACATACTAATACAAAGATAACGGTGCAGGAAGAGAGTGCTGACATAGATGAAATGCGAGTGCTGTAAAAAGAAGCGCTCACTCTTGTGGTGGTGGGGTCTGCCCCTTCGCTGGGGTGTAGGGGACGCGCCTTGTTAGTATCTTATTGTCATGAATGCGAGTGCTGGAAAAGAAGCGTGCACTCTTGTGGTGGTGGGGTCTGCCCCTTCGCCGGGGTGTAGGGGACGCGCCTTGTAAGGAAAGCTGCAAGGTCTTGAAATGAAACATGATCCACAACAGATGGCACGCTGCGCGCCGCTGCTCGCTGTGGGAGTAAACATTTGTCAAGCCAGATCTAAATATTCATGTAAGTTAATGACTGCTCTCCTCCCATCCGTGCTGCTGCCAGAGAAAAATACCATACATTATCTAGTTATCTAAGACACTAAACACATTGCAATGTTATAGCTGTGCCTCTGAAACTTCAAGCTCAGGCAGTTGGATCAAAAAACAAAACAATCACAGCTGTGTGAAGGGCAAGCACTTTGTTTGTGGCAGCAGGCAACTTCAGCCCTATCAAAATATGTACTCCTGGCTCCCGACGTGTGGGTAGAGTCAAAGCCCTTCTCATGGTGATTCTCACATACGTTTCTGGTGACAGCTGTGCTGCCAAGCCAGACCATAAAAAGCTGCCCACCTGACTATAAAAGAAGCCCACAAACCGCTGACAAGCCTTGGCAATGCCAATAGATCTGGCGTATCAATGCCTTGTCAAGCCAGACCTAAAAATCCATGTGTGTAGACAGCCCTACTCCAATCTGTGTTGCTGCCTGAGAGGCTTAAACATGCTCTAATCAAAGATTTTCTCATCAAATTGGAAGCAAAGCGATAAAAACAATCCATTGTGCCCCACCTCACTTTACACATTGTGGGATCGTTAATGTTATGGAAACACATCCACTGTTTTGGAGTCACCACCACGGCTGTCATAGTTCAATATTTGCACCAAATTCCTTGCCCTGAGCTGAATGAGTATCTTTTATTTTCAAAATGTGAATCCTGCTATTTTTTGTTTCAATATGAAATCATATGAGTGCTATATTTAGAAAACCTACGAGGACTGTAGGCCAGATGTACAAAGCATTTACACCATCACAAACACTCTGATTTGGAGTTTGTGACAGCAAAACATTTTATTTACAATGTGCTAAACCCATTTCGGGTCTGTGTAACATTTTTCTGGCTTCCTAAAATGGGTTTATAATTGGATGAGAATGGTGTTGTAGACTTTGCTATCCATTTGTAGCATTGGTTTAGGTTGTAAACCATTTAAAAGTTACTTACTCACAGGGTGGGATGGTTACTGTAAGAAATTGGATTATTATTTGGAGTGGACGACTGTCCACCTCTAGGAATTATCACAACTCTTGTCAGGGTGAACCCTTGAAGTAACTACATTAACCTGAGCCCAACCCTTTGGTAGTTACGACACATAGCAGACAGGCTTAAACTAGGGCAATGTGAAAAGTACATATGCAGCACCAAAACAGTAATAAAGTCAAAATGCCAAACATTAAAAACCCAAACCAACTTACGAAAACAAAGAAGCATTTAAAGAATAAAATAACACCAAAACGACAACAATCCAATACAGAGAATCAGAGATAATAATTTTTAAAGCTGTAAGTAGAAAAAAGCACAAAGAGAAGCACCAATGATCGTCAGTGGTTGTGTTAGACCAGGAATAAGGTGCAATTTCAGGACAACCATGATGGAGCGTGGTTCCAGTACAACAAATGGATTGGTCAAGGTGAAAGTCTGAAAGTCAAAAAGTTTGAAAAATGTTCTAAGTCCTACTAAGTCTGAGGAAAAGTTTCCCAAAGTCTCTAAACTTTCTTCTGGTGCCCAAACACATGCAGGAATATACACTTCTAAAGCCCCCATGACCTCAGGGGAGGAGCTTAGAGACTAACAGGTTATCAGGCAGAGGCCAACAGCAGGGTTCAGTCCTGGTTCAGCTGTCACTGGTCACCTGGGTACTTCCAGGAAAAAAAGCCCCTTGAAGCTGGTTGTGACCCTGTAGCCAGAAAGGAAGTCAGCTAACTGACCCTTGGAGTCCACTTCTTTGTCCTGGGTATAAGGTGGAGCAGGTGCAGGCCTGAGCTCCTCTCAGGTAACAGACAACAGGTCCTACCCCCTTCTGTTCTTCTGCAGGTCCATAAAGTGTTCTGATAGAGTGCCTTGGAGTGCTACATTTATGCCTAGCACTAGCTAGTGGATGGCGATGACTTCTGGGCACTCCCTAATCAATGAAGTAAAAGTTTGCGTTTTTAACCCTACCTACTTTTTTGATAGTTCCTGTTTTCTTTACTGCAAACAGGCCCAGGACATTTTCAAGATGTTGAAAGTCTTCAGTGATACTAAATTTTGGCTCTGAGGCTTTAGGTGTGTAGGGGAGTGCACTATGATAATCATCAGTGCTTCCCACATTTAACACTACAATCCAATTTAAAGAGGTATTGTACCCACAATAAACCCACAGACTGAAGTCTGGTAGGAAAAAAGCAAGGTCCTTCAGCAACCAAATAGGGGATACATAAGAATTGTCCTGGCATTCTGTTGTCTCACTGTCAAGTGCGCCAAAGTGTTACATGTGGCTCAACAGACCTGTCAGGCATGATTTGACACTATGGTGTCAACAGAATAATCCAGCCAACTCCCTGCATATTCTGTTGAGCTCAGAGGACCCTTCTATGACCATTCCGATCAGCCTTTTGTGTGGTCTTGGGAGAAATTGCACACCTTTTGCTGGGATGAACACAGTCTGAGATTTGTTGGAGAGTTAATGCAAATTAGTCCGAAGGAACTTCAGGCAGGGAAAAAGTAGCTTTTAAAATTACTTTTCCTTAATATTTAATACAAATCCTACTTCACCACTGAATTGGTTGTTTAATAACTATTAAGAGTAGTTGTTTAATTATTTTTCTAGCATGTCTCATTCCTGAGATACAGTGCCAGTTTAATCTGTAATCTGATTTTCTGAATAGGAAATCTAGGCCTGCCACAGTTAAAATAGCTTTTAGGGCCTTGTCACTGAAGGGACATGATCATATTAATTTCCTTCATGTCCCACTTTTAAATACCATGCACCCAGCTTGTTGGGCTACAAGGCTTGCATAGGAGTGACTTAATAATATTTAAAAGGGAGGTCTTTACCTGTCAAAAAGGGTTATGTTGAGAGGTCGCACTGCAGGTTTAATACTGCAGCAGTCGGGCTACACAGAATAGGTTTGTAGCCATGTTTTCACTGCCACTGCAGTGAATGGCACAGTAGGTGTTAGAGCAGGCTTCTCCAACGAGTAGCTTGTGAGCTACTGGTAGCTCTCCAGCTACCTGTAAGTAGTTCTCCTGTGTCTAGCCCTGCCTAGTGAATTAGAAGCTTTTGCTCAGTTGAATTAATATAAGTATACCAACATTGAAAAGTGTGCATTCAAGACAACAATTTATTTTCTGACCTCATCAGCTGATGTTTAGAGAAAATGATTGAGTTCCCAAAATACATGTAAAGCTTACTAATAGTATTACCTTGGTGCCAGGGGCATTCAAGCTATAGTCATTATGCATTACTTATGGAAAGGCATTCCAAAGTGATAAAGCCTTCTTCCATTACTGCTGGCTAATCTTCTGGATGCACTGAGGTGATCATGGCTAGTAATCTCGAATGGGATGGCTACAATTGCAATCTTGTCTGATGTGGGGACTATTACAACACTAATCATATTAGTAGCTTGGAATGATGTTTATTGATCATAAGTAGCTCTTATCACAGAAATGGTTGGAAACCCCTGTGTTGGAGTGAACAAGTGGCATTTAACTTCCAGGCCACAGTTGCATTTTCTACACCATATACTAGGGACTTACAGGCACGTTAAATGTGCCAACCAAGAATAAGCTAATTTAACCAAGTTTAAAGGGGAGCAAATATACTTTCCTCCAGCAAAAATGAGGTCCAGCAAAAAGCAAAAAGTCTGGGGTGACCACGCAGAAAAGGTGTATTTTCTACAACAGAGATGCTCAAAGTACAGCCTGGCGGCCCTGCTGATCTTTACATGTGTCCCCCAGGTCAACAGCAGCACTGGGCTGTTGTTTACTCTACTCAGCAATAACATTAAAAAATATGTTGAATAAACTGGCAAGCATTTATTTACAGGTTAACTGAAGGTAAATAAAGGAAGTAACTTGAGTGTCCTGCACTACTTAATATTAGTAACATCTTCATTTTTAAGGACATCTTGCAACAAAAGTGCAAAAATATGATAGTCTCTTCAAAATTCAAAAAAGTGTATTTCATTAACATGCAGAAGTGTTTCACCATAGTACATCAGATTATATTAGGGCATTGAGACGTTTTCTTTTTAAAGTGATGTATTTAAACAGAAATGTACTAACATCCATGGTTCCCTTTCACCCTGACAACAATGCCAATAGTGAACTAAGAGGTAAGTCAGTTGTTATGAGCACTCTCTGGGTGGCCTGAGTTTCTATTATACATGGGTAATGCTATAGTTTATTAAATCAAACACAAGAGAAGGTTTTCTACAGTGCATAGCCTGAAGTAATGTATTTCTAGGTCCTCATATTTATGATAAGGAAGAAAACAAATGGAATCTTAAATAAAACAATTTCCTGGGGTCACACAATTTAGGCAACTTGGAAAGCCAGGATTGATTCTAGGTTTTCTGTTTTCACAATGTGCAATTCAGCCACTATAAGTACATGCTTTGTGGGGGCGCTAGGTGGCGCACTGGCAAGATGGTCGCCAGTGCGTGAGGCTCCTGCCGCTTGGTGCCATCATCCTGAGAATTCTCCTGACTGCAGTGCGAGCTGAAGTTGCTGACACCGCCAGCCGCAGCATAAACGCTTCCCACGGCCCCACGGAGAAATTCGTGACCGGAGACAGCCCGCTGCTTCGGATATGGCCCGCTGTATCTGGAGCCGGTGAGGAGAGAGGAACGGGCTGTGGGCCGCGGCCGGCCGCGAGGGGCACTCCAGCCCGCGGCTTACCACGAGGCGACTAGGCCGCACGGGCGCGACTCCCGCGGCGGTGGCGGGCTGGCGGCTAACTACTGCGACACGGAGGCCGGCAACAGTGTAGGCGAGGAGAGGCGGAGCCGGTGACCGGCCGGTCTGAGGCGCTGAGCGGGTGAAGCACTGGGTACGTGGCTGGCGCTGTGGTGATCGCTGTCCGCGGGGGGTGCTGCGGACCACTGCTGTGAAGAGAGCCTGTGGCGACCTCCCCGGGGAGTGGCAGGATACTTTGGTCCGGATTGGCCCCCAGCGAGACCTGGTCGATTGCCCGTCGGAGCTGCCTGGGTGAGTCGTATGGGGCCGGCTCCCGACGCAATAGTGGGATTGAAGGACGCAGCGGGGAGGCCTGGGAAGTGAGGCGGGCCTCCTCATGCGCTGCGGCGAAGCGGTGGGCCTGGCGGAGATCACTACGTACTGCTGGAGTGTGACGAGCCGCCCCAGCGCTGATGAGCGCGAACTTGTGACCCAGGAACTGTGCGCTTGGTGGCCGAGGGCCCGATGGACGGACATGGACACTGAGGCGGGCGACCGCAGAGGAGAGGGGAACTGCCTTCGCCCCGCAGTGGGGAGAACACCTGGAGCTGACGAGTGCCCCATGGGTTCCGACTGGACGTGGTGGGGCTCCCGTCTCCGTATACTTGGCACGAACCGGAGGAGGTGAGAGAACTGAGTGTTGGACGGTGGGAGCTGGCAGTGACAGGTCGGTGGGAGCTCCGTGCACAGGGGACGTCCCGACTGGTGGTGGCGGAGTGGTGGGCCCAGGCATAGCCGAGACTGTGGAGCCGCTCGAGCTGCGATGCGGTCGCTGCCAAGCTGGTGGTGACCCCACTTGCTAGCAGCCCAGGAGCGGTGAACGCCGGTAGAGGAGGTGGATCATTGTTGGACCTGGTTGATGCGAGGCACAAGTGTCAGTGCTGAGGAGAGACGCCTGGCGGGGGGCACTGACATATTGTGAGAACAATACGAGGCGGTCTTGGTGGCCTGGGGCGCCTGGAGGCATCGAACAGAAGACATTTGTTAGACGGTGGCCGCGGCAGCTATCGAGAGGATTCCGTGACCCCCTCACTCCTCACTCCCCCTCCCCCGCACCGGTGGTGGGAGGGTGGTGTTGACTCTCCTATACCCCGGCGAGACGGGGCCGGGGGTTGAGATTGCCTGACAAGTGCCGGGGTGGTCAGCGAATGCCGTCAGCACAACAGTTGGCTATAGGTCGGCTGCGGAACAAGCCGAATGAGGGTCGGTCGCAGGCAGAGGGCCCCTGTTCTGCGCCGGGATGTCCTGGCGGACGCGTGGAGCCGCCGGCGACAACACTTGAGGCCAAAATGGACACCATGCTGGCGGCAGTGGACCGGCTGGGCACCACCTTGGAGCAGACTAGGGCTTCCTTGGAGTCTCGAATCGATAAAGTTACAGTTGATTTCACCCTCCTCCACGCGGACCACCGCAAGTTAGTGGACTCCGTTGCTCAACAATGCCAAACGCTCCAGGACGTCCAGCCTGTGGTGCGCAACCGCACTATTACCTTACAGGACCTGATCGACCGTGTCCATACCCTGGAGGATCGGGCCGAGGACGCGGAAGGCCGCTCTTGGTGCAACAATGTTCGAGTGGTGGGCCTCCCAGAAGGCGAGGAGGGGCGGAACCCAGAACAGTTTGTCGAGGGATGGCTGCGGGACATTCTTTCTCCGGGGGTGCTCTCCCCACAGTTCGTAGTGGAGCGGGCGCACAGGGTCCTGGCGCGGAGACCTATTCCCGGGGCTCGGCCGTGACCCTTCCTTTTCAGACTCCTCAATTATCGAGACAGGGACGTGGTGCTTCGTGAGGCCAGGAAGCTGGACGCCATTGCGGTGGGTGGTGGTCAAGTGATGTTTTTTCCGGACTACACGGCGACGGTCCAGAAGCGGAGGAGCAACTATCTGGCAGTGAAGCGCTAGCTGCGCGAGCTGAAGATTCCATATTCACTGCCGTTCCTGTCGCGCCTCAGGGTGATCACGAAGGAGGGGACCCGATTCTTCGACGCCCCGTCAGACGTTTGGGACTGGCTGGAGGAAACGGGGCTGCACAGAGGCCAGAGGCCCCCGGACCCGGGAGCTGGCGAACAGCAGGAGAGAAGGCCGCGGCGGCAGAGGGAGACCCGCAGGGATGTGGGGTTGGGCCCTGCTGTGGCACCCAGTCTGGAGAATATGCGCCTGGAACGTCAGGGAGCCCTGTAGGCGGTGGCTACCTTGGGGTCTGCGAGCAGCCAGGGGGACGTGGCAGTTCGCGAGTATAGCGAACCTGAGTCTAGTAGATCGTCTTCCCCGTCTACCATGCTCTCGGACAATCAAATACTGCCAGTGGTGACACCCCAAACTGCCGACCACATTGTGTGAGCTTAGTGCATTGGGGTGGCGGTGCGTGCTGGCGCGTGGGGTGACATGAGTGGGACTGTGTGCCATGGTGTCTGTTGGTCTTCTTATTCCTCTGTTCGACGTGGTGTAGTGCCGCGTGTTGGCACACACAAGCCAGTTGGGATGCCTCAGGTGAATGGGGTAGCGGTAAGCGCAGCTCAGGGGGGTGGCTCACAAGTTACGCGCGGCGAGCGGTGTAGGTAGGCACAGTTCGACCGCTCGCACATGCTCAGCACTATCCGCATCATAGAAGGCACATATGGCGAATGTAGGGGTAACGCAGTGAAACAGCAGTTTGCGTTAGTTACAGCCGCACCGCGCACCCTTTAGCCATCACCTGGCTTAGTTTTATTCCATAAGCGTTTGGCTTGTACTTTGGACCGATGCCCATTTGGGGGTTTGCCCTGACAGTTACACAGTTCTTGATTTTTATTAGGTGCGTCCAGCAGCACACCAAAGTTCTTTTGTTAGACTTTTCGTTGCAACATACCGGCATGACACTCAGAACCTGGGTCTTCCCCCTTGACCGATCCGACCCTGGCCCCGAGGCCCATACCGTCCTTGCTTGCTCTAGATGGCTGATACTGACGTAATCACATGGAACATACGGGGTATGCACACGCCAGCGCGTCGTTATTCTGTTTTTGCCTATCTGCAGCGGCATAAGGCAGCCATCGCCCTCCTTCAAGAGACCCATATGACACAGCCTGAGTTCGACCGGCTGCGCACTCGTTATAGGGGCCAGCTCTTTGGGACCACATACTCCGCACACGCCCGCGGCACACTGATTTGGGTGAGGGCGGGCCCGCCATTTACATGCACAGAAGTAGTGGTTGACCCCGCGGGGCGATACACCTTGGTCCGTGGGAGGCTTAATGGCCAGCTCATACTACTAGGCTCTCTGTACGCCCCAAACGTTGAGCAGCCGTCGTTCTTGGATTATCTGTCCGCGGTACTGGCACCATATGCGGGCCTTCCCTGGCTACTGGGTGGGGACTTTAACTCAGTCCTTGATACACACCTAGATAGGTCCTTCCCGCCCCTCCGAAACACGCAGGCGGTTTCGAATGCAAGGAGCCTTACCGACTGGCTGTCGTGCTGGGCATTGTTTGATATGTGGCGCAGCCTGCATCCCGGTGACCGCATCTATTCGTACTATTCGGTGGTGCATGACCTTCACGTCCGTCTTGACAGGGTGGTGGGCTCCCACTCTCTGACTTCCCTGATAGACCAGGCAGAATATTTGGGCCGGACCCACTCGGATCATAATCCTCTTAGATTGCGTCTTCAATGGGACCCCGGTCGGCCCCCCCGTCCCTACGTGGCGACTTCAGTCGGCAGCCCTGGAGGATGCTGAATTTCGCGCTTCCCTAGGCACGGCGATCGAGCAGTTTCTTTGAACTGAACGAGGGGACGGCGAGTAGCGAACTGACGGAGTGGGACGCGCATAAATCCACCATTAGGGGACATTGTTTGGGCGCGTCGTGGAATATTCGTAGGCGGCTTGCACTGTCGCTCGCTGGCCTGGAGTCTCGCCTCCTCTCGTGCGAACGCCATGGCGAGGGTGGGGGCCGGGACTCGGTCCGGCTGGCGCGGCTCCGGACACGCCATGCTGAGATACTTGAACGCTTGCGATGTCACAATTATGCGGCTCATTCGGCCTGGGTTCATGCCACGTCCGACAGGGCAGGGCGGTTACTGGCCTGGCTGCTTAGGCAGGAGACGGCGCATGCCCCGATAGACTCTATTCGTGGGCCCAACCGGGTGCCTGTGTAAACACAGTGGGAGATCCATCAGGTACTGACGGCACACTATGCGGCCCTGTACCGTTCGACGGGGTGCCGGCAGGCGCAGGATCTGGATCGGTTTCTGGAGGCTGCCCTTCTACCCACAGTCCCAGATGAGCACCAGGAGTCACTTGAATGCCCCCTCACAGTGGAGGAGATAGGAGACGCGGTGGCCTCTCTGGCTTCTGGAAAGGCGCCGGGGCCGGACGGGCTTCCGGCAGAGTACTATAAGGCCTATCGGGAGTCACTAGTTCCCAAGCTACATGCTCTCTATCTTGTAGCACTTGAAGAGTGCACCTTGCCCGCTTCCATGCGAGAGGCCTACTTGGTTTCCCTGCTTAAGCCTGGACGAGACCCTACCAGTTTAGGGTCATACCGCCCCCTTGCCCTGCTTAACGCGGACTATAAAAGGTATTGGCGGAACGGCTGGCTCCAACGGTGTCGGTGTTGGTGCACGGAGACCAAAACGGTTTTGTACCTAAGCGTAGCACCTCTCTTAATTTGCAGTGGGTTTTCTGGGTGGCCACTGATGGTGTGCAGCACTGGCCTAGGGCGGGCTGTTTGGTCCTAGATCTTGAAAAGGCCTTTGACTGCCTAGAGTGGGGGTCCCTGGTGGCGACGCTGTCACACTATGGTTTGGGCCTCGGGTTCCTTCAGATGGCGGCCCTCCTCTACAAGAATCCTGTGGTGAGGGTGAGAACTGGGCCATACATCTCCGACGCCATCCCGATCGGCCGTGGTACCAGGCAGGGGTACCCACTCTCACCCCTCCTGTTCACGCTTGCAATAGAGCCTCTAGCTGCCACACTCCGCAGGGTACTGACGGATGGCATCCCCCTGGGTGATGCGACACACCGGGTATCGCTTTATGCGGACGACCTTCTGGTCTTTGTCAGAGATGTGACGCACATCCCGACAGAACTGGAACGCACCTTGTCCGACTTTGCCGTTCTTTCAGGTCTCCGTGTGAATGCTGCTAAGTCTTGCCTCTATGCGTTCCGAGCCGAAACCCGGGACCCGCACTACCATCTTGGGGGTGTGCCGGTCAAATGGCAGCCGGATACCTTCCGTTATCTGGGTATCCAGATATATCGGCAACCGGCGGATCTCGTGGAGGGCAATCTGGGCAAAGCGGTGACAGCGGTCAGGACTCAGATGCGGTTTTGGGGCACCCTTCCACTCACGGTCACGGGGCGAATCGCCTTAATCAAAATGGTGATCCTACCCCGGCTTTTGTACTACTTCACTAATTTGCCCATTTATATACCGGCATCCTTCTTCGCAGCCCTTGAGCGATCACTTCGGGACTTTATATGGGGTAATGCGCGCCACAGAGTTGCGCTACCCAAGCTATACCTCCCTACTGACCAGGGGGGACTTGCTATGCCGTGCTTTGCACATTATTACCTAGCGGCGCAGTTGCAGTGGGTAGCCCGGTGGTTAGCGGATAGAGGGCGAGATGACACGGCGACTACAGCACCCTCCTCCCCCTTGGCTGACATCATCAAACTGTTCCACCCGGCCGCGAAGGTGACAAGGCCAGTACCCCTCCTCGTGATGGTGGCTTACAAATGCTCTCGCCGTTCTCTCTATCTCACTCGGGCCCGAACCCCTTATGCCCCGGCTATACCGATAGAGGGTTCTCCTAGCGGGCGGAGGGTGCTATGTACCGCTGAACTCGCAGACTGGCGTACGGCAGATATCCACACACTGGGGGATCTTTACCGGGACGGTGTCCTCCTCCCGTTCGCCTCCTTGGCGGAGGAGACGGGGTTACCGCCCGGCCACTTTCTTCGTCACCGGTCACTGATAACGACGCTGACAAGTCGATGGGGTGATCTTAGAGAGGAACCGGAACAACATCTCACGATGCAATACCTCCATGTAATGGGTCGCGGGAGACTCATGATTCGGTGGTTCGCAGTCTCCCAGCGATTAGTTTGGCCCTGCTACGTCGTAAGTGGGAAGCGGACTTGGCCCGGCCCATGGCCGACAAGGAGTGGGACAGAGTACTGCAGGGCCCGACGAAGATTCCCCGGAATATGCGCTTTCGCCAAATACAATTCTTTATTCTACACAGAGCGTATCTCACGCCCGATTCCGTCAACTGATATTTCCATCGTACGGATGCGGGCTGTCCCCGCTGTGGGGAGATGGATGCCGGACTGGTCCACATGCTGTGGAGCTGTCCCGCACTGGGTTCGTACTGGCGAATGGTGCATGGGGCGCTCCGCGCATGTACACGCCGTCAGATCCCGTTCGAATGGCCGGTCTATTTGTTACACGTCTTTCACAGAACTCCCTCCACGAAAGTCACCTCTCGGTTTATCGACCTGGAGCTAGTGGTGGCAAACTGCTCACTAAACGGTGGAAGGCAACTGATCTGCCCCACACGCGGGCATGGCGGGGTTCACTGCTAGTGTGGGCAAAGGCGGAGGACACGGCCCTCTTGAGGGAAGAAACAATAGGCCTCAGGAAGACGCCAATGGCGAGTCAGTGGGAGGCACTCTTACAGGCCATGGTGCGACTCGACGGGGATCCCGCAGTGATCTGTCGGGAGCGCGATGGGGGCGCCCCCCGAGAGGGGCCAGACACCAGCCAGCCTAGGGGTGAGGCATGAAGTATTGTACTGAGGGCCTAGCTGTTCAGGTGGGACGCAAAGTAAAGGTGACAATGTTGATCAAACAGTCTGTACAAGGGACACCGGGATGGGGGGTCGGAACAGGGGACAGAATCAGGGGTTACTAGATCATAAGCCGGACTTTACTGTTGTTGTTTTACCTGGGCATTTGATGTTCTGCCCCATTATTCCATGGTTTGCTAACTGTTTATGGAAACACACTTGGGGTGAGTGGGTGGAATACTAGCGCCTTTCCACGGGGAGGCCTCTCAGTGACATGATATCGAAGGGGACTCTGTGGTCACAGTTTCAGTTGAGAGGCCCTCAATGCTGATAAGAGATTAGGTGATGTACCCGCTCCTATTAACTAATATACACCTGGCTAGATACATACCAATGATTCTATTACTTATGTAAGTTACTCTGGTCTCAAAGTGTACTGTGAATCTTGTTAAAAGAAATGCCAATAAACAGATTTTATAAATGAGTACATGGTTTGTGTCCACAATGCCCACCTTACAAACCACCAACCCGACTGCCACCCTGCGGCCCCAGTCACGCCACAGACCAAACCTTGGGACTCCTTCCCGTTTGTGAATGTTAAAAAATGTTTCTTTAAGAGTAAGCAGTGATCTACTGGACGATTGCCATCTCTCAAACAAGCTTTTTTGAAAAAAAAAAAGAGTAAACTTATTTTTTTAAACACAGTCGCCTTGCAGGGCACCACTCTCATGATTGTGTTGCAATTTGCGACCCATCTAATGAATATTAATTAGGTCGGTAGGACTTAATAGTACATTATTTGGTTCAGAAACATATTTACTTGTTGCAAAAAGACTGGTTGCAATTTGTAACCAATAAGTCTTAGGACATGCAGTGGAAGGAATTAAGACAAATAATTAAAGTACTTTCTATAGGGAAAAATAAATGTGGACTTCCAAAACAATAGCTTCCAAGTAACAAAGGAGTTTATTATTTAAATATATTTTATTTTTGATTGAATGGAATGATTTGCAGTGATGGAAGAAAAGTTTATTTGTACAAGAGATAAATAGAAAATATAAAAAGAAACATATTTGACCTTGAAAACAAATGGTGAAGTGCTGATATGTTTGAAAGGGTGAATTTACTACAATTAATTCAAAAGAAGAGTGGCATAAAACTGAAAGGCTCAACTAAATGTCTGTTTTTTAATGTTAATCTAGGGATTTTGAAGGAAGTAATGACAACTTTTATTAGAAGCAATTAATTAAGTGTAGTCTAGATGAACTTTCAGGTCAGTTTCACAGTTATTTCTTCATTGCATGATTCTGGGTTTCTGACAATGATGTTGCTTTCATTGTCCATATGCTGTTACAGTGCAATTCTTCCAATAAGAATGTCTCTTGGTTTATGCCCAGGCCTGGATAAACTTATCCACTCCACCTGTTGATAAGCTTCCCTACCTGACAACTCACATTTCTACCATTCACCAATGGCTTTATAACACCTTTAACTGTAGCTCCTCTAAGGAACCTTCTTCTTTTCGGACCCTTACATCTTCCAAATGGTTCACCGAGGAGCTCGCTACTCTCAGAATTAAAAATCAGACCATGCAGTGAAGATGAAGGAAGGTATTAGACCCTGTGGACAAACAATGCTTCAGACACAACCCTAACATATGCAAAGCAACTTAAAAAAGAAAAAAGAGTAATCATTCTGCTCACTTCTCTTCTGCCTCTTGCCCTGTGACCGTTTGAGACAAAAATGTTAATAGCTACACCTTAATCTATACCTGTATAATTCCTTATGAATGGACTTCACCATTTTCATGTGTGGATTTACAACTAGATGTAAAATTACGTAAATCATGAGCATTCACCCCCCGAAACAAGACTCACTTTATGGCCCAAAAATTACTATGTGTAGCTTTATGTCTGTTTGTGGAGATTGCCACCACTTGGGTAGCAATCTGACTATAGAAAGTAATAGGGAAGTTTAAAATAATGAATTTTAAATAAAAATATGATATGTATTTTTAAAATAAAAATATTAAAACACATTTCTGTAACTCCTCTTCATCTTGAACTACTACAGCAACAATGAACAACACATCTGTATTAATACCTTTAATGATATTTTAACTTGATTTGTTATTTTATCTTGCGTAATCCCTGTATAATTGGGTAGCAAGAACTATACAAATTAATTCAGATTATTATATGAATCATTTTATAATATCTGAAGAACAAGCCTGCAGTCATCCTTCAAATGCATTAGCACAAATAATGACCATTTCTGTCTGATACCTGGGGTGTCTATACCATTTAGTCGTTTATATGCACTCACATAATCAGAAAAACATTTTAAACAGCAATTAGATGAGGATTTAGCCAACAGATTTATTAGACTATCATAGTTCCTAGCCTACTCTCCATTATTTTGTGTGTAATACAGCAATCAATAGGATTACAGATAAACACAGATAATCATGTACTTAATATCTGTTATTTTAGACCAGATCAGCAACATTTTGCACCAAGCTCGATCTTAGGATAGTGTATCATTTGGTAATAGTTTGAGAGGGTGATGAATATAAAAGTATGTTTCATACCACATTTGGATTGTTCAAGTATCAGATCATGCCCTCTTGACTGTAATGCTCCAGCTCCTTTTCAGTTTTCATTGAAGCACGGAGATTAATTTGTAGATGCATTTTGTGTAGGGTATCATGATGATATGTGAAACCACCATCTTTGTGCCAAACGCAATATGTATGTATTGTTTTTTAATATTTATATTTTTATTGTTGGAGAAAAAATAAGCACATACATAACTTCAAAAAGAGAAAATGACATGTACATTTTACGCAATAAAGAACCAACAAAAAGTCAATTTAATTATTCCAGTTTATAATTCTAAATGATCCAGGTCAGGTCCCCAAAGTTTCTCAAATTTCTTTTTCCCTAATATCCCATTGGCATTTTTTTGTTTAAATTCTAATTCTAAAAAAAATCACAATGTAGGGTTTCACCTCTTATCAATTTTAGGCAGATCTGGATTAATCCATTCCTGAGCTATGCACAATCTAGCCATAACAATAACTGAAATGTGAAAGATGTGATGCTGCTAAGCCTAGCATAATACTTCTAATAGTAATGATTAAATCCACCTTGGTAATATTTAAAATAGCATTAGTTACATCACTTCACCATTAATTCATTTGGCACAATTAGCAAACATGTTATGCCATCTGCTACATTACTGAAAGATCTGGGGCATTTCATGTCAAGTCTGGACTTCTATAGAAACATTGTGTATAAAGTATAATGTAAAATATTCGACACATTAACATGTTGGAGTCCGAGGTTTACATACTCTGAGAGTTTCATGAGGATGCTCGTATCAAGTGTGTATTCCATACCACTTCTTTAGAATATTTGGGGTATATAATCAGAATACAACAAATTAAAATATATAACAAGAAAGATTGAGTTATAATCCACTCTCCTACACCTACCTCTGCCAAAGCTGTTCAAAGCTTTTTAGGTTTTCAAAATTTTACTTCCCAGCCATGCCACACAGTATCCATAACTTTATTGTAGTATTACCTAAGAGTTAAAATTGCACTGTTATTTTTAAAATTGTTGGTCATTTGACTAAAATGAAGCATTTTATTACACTGACTGGGTGTTCATCTGTTCTAAAGAGTTAACACAAATCTTTGCACATAATATTACTCGATTACATGGTGTACCATATATCGATAACAGAGGTTCTCAATTTTTCTTAATATTTTTTCCTTAGAATTTGTGTCTACTTTATGTAGATAGCTGGACATGGAAGTTCATTTGTCTACTAGTTATCAGTCTCAAACAGATGGTCAGGAAGGACGACTAAACCAACGTGTAGAGAATGATTTCTAAGATATGAAACTTTATCACAAGAAGACAACTGGAATAAGACATTGTGGTTAGCATAATTAACCTATAACAATACTTTCTTTTTGTATGTATGGAAATCAGCCTAGATTATCTTGATTAAAGACACTAGATTTACATGTGTCTGCATCAGTTTCTTCAGTGCAGGAACATATAGATGAACCTCAGAAAATTCAAAAGCCGGTAAACGAGGTTTATGAAGAAAGCTAGCACAAGTTATGTGCTGACAGAAAACTAATTCCAGCACATCTGTATCCTGTATATTAAAAGGTCTGACTATTCACAAAGTACTTGCATTTAAAGAAGTTTTCCAAACTGCAACTCAGGTTTGGCGGTCCATTTACCATTGACCAAATTGTGAATCCTGTAACTGTGTGATAAAAATTACCACAGTCTATGATAAATTCTGCCTGTGTTTCACGTATCCCTTTTAAAACCCTTTTCTACAACGACACCTCTTGCTCCAAATCCAGCATCGTTTTAGGAAAATGCTCATAATTAAAATGACGTACACAAGATTGCAGATGCACATATTTGTTGAAAATAATTGCAATTTGTAGTGGACTGGAAGACGTATGGCCGTATGGAGCAATCATGAGAACCAGCTTCCAATCTTCATGCTCAACCCTTATTGAAAGAATCCTACAGGAATCATCTGGCTAACCCTGGAGCCCCTTTACCGAGATGTTGACCCTTGGGGAAGAACTGTCATGATCTGTGGACCTGGCTCACCTATGTATACTGGACAAGCAAGGAGATGCACTTCTCTCAAATTCTTGGGTGCACAAGTATTTTACAACAGAAGAGGCTGTGCATCACTTGGTGTGAAAATTCGCATCTGTGCCGCATATGCTACACAAAACATGGTGGTGGAGTCAAGACAGAGTATAAGTGACAGGGTGCCTGGGGACTCTCACAAGACTTTCAATAGTGACGGTCATCTTGGATTCATGGACTTTCAAAGCGTTCTGTGCTAGGCAATCAGGATACTTCTCAGTTGCTGCAGCTAGAGCTTGTTGGCAAAGTTTGGAACTCTGAGTCAGGATTTGGAGTTGAGTTCTACTGAGAGCCGCTGCTATCCCTTAGCTGCTGACCTGGTGACTAGAGAGATAAGTATAATCAGACACAGCAACTGGGAGAGAAACAGGTAAAAGTATTAAGAGGGAAATCCAAGACTGGCGCTCACTGACCGAGACTTCCTCTGTTTTAAGGGATGGCACCATTCTTCCTTGATAGTATGAATTTTGGGTAAAATATAAGGCAGATAGTTAGTTTATGTACCAGCTAGAATGTAATATACAGGTAACAACAGAAACAAGGCTTACCAATTCCAGCAGCACATGATGCTATGCTGAGTCTGGAGCCTGGAGCCCTGTACCAATCTGCTGAAGGCCCCAGGACGCTGCTGGACACACACAGTTGAAAGCCTACAAGAAACTGGTAATAGCAGACAGACAAACAAGAGTACAATACTACAGAGAACACTAACAGACAAGCATTGAAAATGCAATAGGTCTCGTCTTTGATTAAGTTAAAGCCATTTGATTTGCTAATGGTATTCATAGCAAAGCAAATGGCTTTAACTTAACCAAAGGCGAGACCTATTGCTCTTTCAATGCTTGTTTTGCCATGTTGTACAGTTGCTGCTATGCAACATGTCTGAAAGTGATTTTAAAAAGCGCTATGATGCAACAATGCTCCACGTCACAAAAAATTTTCAACAAACTTTTAGATCAGCCGCAGTGCAACATGGATGAAAATCACATTGACAAAAGCCAATTATTCTTGTCTAGGCGACACTAATTGGCTTTGCCAATGCTTGTCACTGACTAGCATTGCCCAGATGTAGGTGGATGAGCAACTTGCACAGTAATTCAGTCCCAGTTAGGACCCAGCTGCCGATTCTAACACGAGAAACAGAGGTGGAGGGTGAGGAGAGATGAAGGGTGAGGCGAGATGGAGGGTGAGGAGAGACCGCTGTGGAGGGTGAGGAGAGACAGAGGTGGAGGGTGAGGAGAGACAGAGGTGGCGGTGGAGGTGAGGCGAGGTGGAGGTGAGGAGAGACAGAGGTGAACGTGAGGCGAGACAGAGGTAAACGTGAGGCGAGACAGAGGTGGAGGTGAGGAGAGGTGAGGTGGAGGTGAGGAGAGACAGAGGTGGAGGGTGAGGAGAAAAGAAGGGTGAGGAGAGACAGAGGTGGAGGGTGAGGGGAGACCAAGGTGGAGGGTGAGGAGAGACCGAGGTGGAGGTGAGTTAGAAGTGAGGTGAGGAGGAGGTGAGGTGAGGAGAGGTGAGGTAGAGGTGAGGAGAGACAGAGGTGGAGGGTGAGGAGAGATCAAGGTGGAGGTGAGGCCAGACAGATGTGGAGGTGAAGCGAGACAGAGGTGGATGATGGGGAGAGACAGTGGTGGAGGGCGAGGGTAGACAGAGGTGGAGAAAGGGGAGAGATGGTGGAGGGGGGAGTCAGAGGTTGAGGATGGGGAGAGACAGTGGTGGAGGGGGGCAGAGAGAGGTGGAGGTGAGGAGAGACTGGGGTGGAGGGTAAGAAGAGACAGAGGTGGAGGTGAGGAGAGACCAAGGTGGAGGGTGAGGAGAGACAGAGGTGGGAAGGAGTCAGAAGTGGAGGTAAGGAGAGAGAGGTGAGGAGAGAGAGGTGGTGGAGAGACAGGGGGAGGGGAGGGGAGGGGAGGGGAGGGGATGGGGGTTGGCATGCACAATTGCCACCATTGCCTCATGTAAAGTAACGTTTGTTCTTGTGTTTTGAGTGTCTGCCATTTATTGCAGTATTATACCTCTACTTGTACTTTGTACGCTTTTGTAACATGCACACGTCACTTTTTCCTCTTGTAAGGTATCGTTTGCTATCTCTTGTATTTTATTTGCTCTTGATACATGCACAATTGTCACTATTGCCTCATGTAACGTAACGTTTGCTTTTGTAACATGCTCACTTGTAATATTCTCCTCATGTATCATTACTGTTCCTATTGTGAAACGCTCTGACACCTTCGGGTAAAGTCCGCGCTATATAAAAACGCATAAAATAAATAAATAAAAGAGTAGCACTTTCACCTACTCTCCTAGTGTAAGGTAACGCCCCCTCTCCAGAGGCCCTGCCAGGGATGACACCGAGAAGGCACCAGAGACCTGAAGCTGTCTGTGCTGCAATACTGGGAGGAAGGGGCTGAGGGAACGGACGAAGAGGAGTGGGGTTAGTGTAGGAATAGAGAAGGGACAGATGGGGAGAGAAGGGACAGGTAGACAGAAATGGAGCGAGAAAAAAATTGGAGAGAGCGAAAAGAGCAGATTTGGGGAAAAGGAAAAAATGATGAGAGAACTTGTAGAAAAGAGGTGGAGAGAGAAGATGGCGGGATTGGGAGGAGAGTGTAATGACGCAGGAGAGAGAGGGAGATCAGATGGTAGAGACAAAAAGCCAGGATGTGGTCCGAAAAACATTCTCCCCCAACTATCTTAAAACACACACAACTCACATGAACAGACGAGTCCCTCAGGTAACCCACGCACAGCACAAACAGGACACAGGCATACACAACACACACAAAACAGCACTTACAGACCCACATGAGTCACAAACACCACACAGAGACAGTGCAACACTCACAGAACATAGACAGATACCACAAGAACAGCACACCCCACAGACACAGCACAGACCCACAGAAAGGACCATCATTGTAACACCACCACCTGGAAACACCTAGGAAACAGAACATAGACAATAAACAGCACAAAACACACACAGACAACCCATCCTATTTATAGGCACCATATACAGACACAACACAACCATATGCACACTCGACACACAAATCATCGACATGATGCAGACCCCTGGTGTAGAATTCAGATTTACACAGAACACAACACACGTAATATGCAAGACGCTGGGTGGCACAGGGCTTGTTACCACAGATACTGCTGATGCTGAGAGACCCCACCCCCCTCACCGCCTGGCAGCCTCTGGTAGTAGGTTCCAGCAGCGCTGGGTGGCACAAGGCTTGTTACCAGAGACACTGCTGTTGCTCAGAGATGCCCCCCGCCCGCCTCCTGTGCAGGCCCGGTTCTAGCGGGTGGGCCAGGCCCACCCAAACATGAGCCTGGCCTACCCAAACAGGATCCGTGGCCCTCGCAGTGAGGGCTTGAAGGCAGGCGCGCAAAGCACACGTCGTGTGTGTCAGCCCGGGCCGAGACAGCTTGCCGGGCGCGCGCGCAGACAGTTTTAGAGATTATCGCAACCGCACCCGAGTACTTCACAGGTCTTTAAAAGACTATCTACATGTTAACTAGGCTTTGTTTATTTTTTTCACCCCTTCATCTCCACATGGTAAAGGCGACAATGTTCTGCTGCGTGGATATTTCTTTTTCTATGCAGCGCAGGAGAAAATACGTTTTTTTATTCCTATTCACCTTTCCTGACCCCTGCAGCTGCTTATCACATCAGGCTGTGACACAAAGTTTGACTAATGGAGTAGGTAAGAGAATGTGTTACTATTTGTTTTTCTTTTTAAAATAAGCACAGGCCCAGCAGGACACATACTGTGTGTTTCATTAAAACAGATTTTATCATTATCATGGCCTATGCAGGACAACAATAAGACAATACAAAATGCCCAGATAACGCTGGTGATTAATGATCCTGCTGGAGAGCAATCGTTTGACTGTTAGTAGTTTTTAAATGCAGATGAACTGTATTTTATGTGGAAGCTCAGTGGGTTACTGCCTTTGTCACAGAGATCCTTGTGCTACTTGCAGTTCAGAAGTTACAATCCTAACATAGGACAGTGACCAATGAACTGTCATCAAAGAGCTGCATGCAAACCTGAATGGTATAGTTACAACTTCGCTTTCTTTTTTTGTGATATAGTTAGAACTTCCTCAGTCTTTCACTATTCTAATGTTGCTAAAATGAGTATTTTTGGGCAGATATACATTTTTATCAGTAAAGCTGACCCCCATGGAATACTCTTTAAATCCTGAGTTTGTGCTTCTCCAGACCTCTTAAAATGCCCACCAGTGTGGATGACATGTGATTCATATACCTTGTAATCCTCATTGGCTTATGTGACATTCCCTGTAGACTGATTTGTTGCAGCGTGGAATATCAAATTCCCCCTTCGTCACAGACCAAATATCGCAATAACACTTTCACTCAAATACATTCATTGGTGGGGCCCATAACACCAACACTCACACTTCATTGATCTGTTTCTCTAGAGGGATAAGTTTCCAAACGCTGACATGAAAGGAATATCTTTTTACCTAAACCCTAATGCACATTGAATACTTTTATTAACTTTTAACCTCGTGATATTCCCCTCATTTGGTGATGAATCAGTTAGTTGTTTTTATGGTTTAGTGATTCAATTAATTTATTTATACTCTTCTCTTAATCTAATTTCTTCAAATAATCGACACAACACGTTTGTCAATTAATCAAAACATAGTTTATCTAATTAAATTGCAAATTTTAGAAATCATCGTCCAAACCGCAGAACATCATATTTACCTAATCTGGCTATTAGTCGTTCTCTAAGTCAGTCAAGTCGTGGAAAATCTTTAAATTCATCAAAGTCAGGCCGCAATTCAGTCTCTCAAAGATTCAGGATAACAGCTGTCCAGCAATGTCACCGTCCTCTCCGTCAGCATAACGTCAGGAAATTCGCAGCAAGACAAATCGAACGACAAGCTTTTTAACTCACTATTCTACCGTCTTTTATAATGATTTTAATGTCAAAATGTATCAAGAATGAGTTTTAGGGAGGAGGAGCCTAGCGCGCAACCAAGATGGCCGCGTAGGCTTACGGCTCTCGAGGGCCTCCGCAACCTCCCACGTCTATCCTGACTAAATCCTGGTAAACTTGATGGGCTTTTGCTGATGCATCCGCGCTGAGGTGCCACCCGTTTTCCAAATTCAGATCGGACGCCGGGAACCCGAATGGTCGCCCTCCGAAGATTGCGGCCTGCTGTTGCCTAGGTCCCGATCTCGAGTTGGTGGGGTGCCCGGGCACGAAGTGAACAACAGCGGCATGCTGAGCCTGACTTGCCGCGTACCCCGCACTTTCACTTTCGTTTTCGAGTCTGTCCTTTTGAGATCGGCTGAGGGACCTCGGTGTTTCAGAGGAGAGCGGACGGCGGAGTGTCTGGCCTGACTTTCGGGCTACACACGGACTTCCTGCCCGCGACTGCAGTGTTCAACTGACTTGGCCAACTGGTTCCTGTCCCCGGCTTCGACGAGTGCCAACTTTGGTGGCCTCCGGACGATGGCGACTAGACTAGACGGTGACAAGTCGAAACCCAAGTCAACCTGGAGGGGATCCTATGCACAGGCCAGCAATATGGATCGGTATGCGCAGCTGAAGGGATCCCCCAGTGGCTTGCTTAAATTGCCTGAGAGGGCTAAAGAGGTTTCGGGCCCATCATCAGAATTGACCCTGCAGGACGTTATGGGCTCCATTGAGGAGATGAAGGCTGCGGTGGGTCAGCGGTTTGATACCCTGACGCGGTCCTTATTGATGTGAATTTGGTCAGGGCAGACCTGTCCAAAACCAACGATCGGGTCGACTCTTTGTCTCAAGCGGCGTCGAGCCTAACTGTGGATGTGGCAGCCCTGCAGACGGAGGTCCGCCGGCTGCGGCTGGCCAGTGACCAGACGGATCGTCGACTTGAGGACTCTGAAAGCAGGGCTAGACGGAATAACGTTCGTATCATCGGAGTGCCGGAAAGATCGGAGGAATCTGCCGCGGATCTATTTGTGGAGGATCTGGTGATCAATCATCTCGCGCCCAAGGGATTGAGCAAGTTCTTTGCGGTGGAGCGGGCCCATAGGATTCCGGGTGGTGCGCCCAAAGTGGGTGCTCCCCCGAGGCCTATAATTTCCCGACTTTTCAACTTTCGAGATAGAGATGCAATCCTTCAGGCATCGAGGGTGGCAGGGCCGCTGAAGTTTGAGAACTCCAATGTCAGCTTCTATCCGGACTTCACGCAAGCGGTCCAGAAACAACGGCTGGGATTTTTGGGTGTGAAACGGCGCTTGAGAGACATGGAGTTGAAATACGCAATGTTGTTCCCGGCGAGGTTGCGGGTTGAGTTCCAGGGTCGTTCCCACTTTTTTGACCGGCCGGAGGCAGTTGGAGACTGGTTGGATGCTCTGCCGCGGGGGCAGGACCGAGACAGTCGGACGGCGGAAAATGAACGGGATGTGGTGGAGCGGGACTAGAACTTGGTTCCTGGCGATTGACTAGACTGCCGAGGTTTTGTACCTTGGCTCAATTGTACTTTAATCTGGTACATCATGCCCTTCAAGTGCCTGGGGGTTGTGGGGAGCTTATTGGGGTCCTTTCCTCCTTCTGGGGTTCTTTTTGTGGTATAGGTCAGGGCGACAGGCACACTGCAAGTTGGGGGGCTGTTTGGGCTCAAGCAGGGGTGCAGGGAGGGGGGAGTTGTTGTTCTGGGATTGTGGGGGAGGGGGGTTGTTGGGGATGGTTGTTTTCTTGTTTTGCAAGGCAATGTGAAGTTTTCTGCTGAACTCTTCGGGTTGTGCTCTCCGGGATGTGGGTATCATGTGCGGGAGTGGGATGGGGGGTAGGGGATTGAGAATCCTTTCGTGGAATGTGAACGGTCTGGGGGACAGGATCAAGCGCGGGGTGGTGTTGCAGTTTTTGAGACGAGCCTCGCCCGACATTGTTTTCCCGCAGGAGACACATTTGATTGGGAACTCCTTCCAGGCCCTAAATAGGAGGGGCTATCGCCTTGCCGCTCACTCTGGTTTTACTTCTGGCTCTAGGGGAGTGGGCATTCTGGTTAGGGCCTCTCTCCCATTGGAAGTGGACGAGGTGCTTCACGATGATAGGGGGCGATATGTGGCGCTGGTGGGGAGATGGGAGGGCAGGACTGTGTCGCTCGTGGCTGTGTATGTACCTCCGGGGTTACAAACGGCCACGTTTGCTGATTTGGGGCTTTTGGTCCTGGGACTCCCTGGGGGGGTTTTGGTGTTGGGTGGTGATTTTAATGCCGTTGTCTCCGGATTGGAGGACCGTCACCCTCCCAGGGATCCCCCTAGGGCTCAGGCCTGGTTGGGTGGTTTTTTGGACACTTTGGGACTTGTAGATTGCTGGAGATTGATGCATCCGGGACAGGCGCAATACACCTTTCACTCGGGGGCCCATGGGAGTCTCTCGAGACTTGACTATATGCTTATGCCGGCGACCCAAGCTGGAATGATTGGGGAGGTGTGTCATTTAGCCCGAGGTATCTCTGACCATTCCCCTCTATGGTTGCCGCTGAGGGTAGTCTCTGGGGCAGAGGGGAGGGTGGCACCCATTAACACCTGGTATCTTCGTAACCCTAAGATCCGCGCGGAGTTGGTCAAGTCCACTGATCACTACTTTACTGATAACGTAGGGTCGGTGTCGTCGGCCGTCTCCCTATGGGAGGCTTATAAGGTGGTGGTCAGGGGGCAGGCCTTGTCCCTTATCTCCCATACTAAGAAGTGCGAGAGAGCGGAGGTGGTCCGCCTGGAAGCGGAAATAGCTGTAATGGAGGAGGACTTGGAGAGTGGGGTTACTGAGGAGAAATTGCATGTTCTCAGCCTCAAACAGTCAGATTACAGAGCGTTAGTCACGGAAGCGGCTAAAGAGATGAGTAGAGAGCAGCAAGGGCGGTTGTATGATGTGGGGGATAAGGCCGGAAAACTGATCGCTTGGTTGGATAGGAAGGAGAGAGCTAGCAGGGTGGTGCCCGTTGTGGAGCGGAGTGATGGAGTGCGTGTGACTGACCCGGTTGAGATCGTTGACTGCTTCGCAGCTCATTTCCGCGGAGTATACTCTCCGGTCTCGTTGCGATCAGAGGAGGATTCCCATAGCCTGCTTAGAGACATCGCATTGCCAACCCTATCGGAGGCAGACGCGGTGTTGATGGAGGCGAAGTTGTCGTCAGATGAGATCGCTTTGGCCACCCGCTCGATTGCTTCGGGTAAAGCGGTGGGTCCCAATGGTCTTCCCATCGAACTCTACAAGTTGCGACCAGATAAGATAGCACCATATCTTCGAGACATGTTTTTGGCGGCACGTGCGGCGGGCTTCCTCCCCCCTGACCAACGCCTCGCCAGCATAGTTGTGATACACAAAGAGGGGAAGCCGCGAGATCGCTGCGCCTCCTACAGGCCCATTTCGCTGTTGAACGCAGAACCCAAAATTCTGGCTAAAGTGTTGGCTAACCGACTGGTTCGGGTCGTGGGCGACTTGATTCATCAGGATCAGTCTGGTTTTATACTCCATCGGAATACCGCTCTAAATCTGAGGCGGTTGCACGGCGTGCTTGCTAGAGCGGAATTCATACGTGAGCCGGCCATCTTGGCATCTTTGGATGCTACTATGGCATTCGACACTTTGGAGTGGCCATATATTTGGGCCGTGTTGGCGAAATTTGGGTTCGGCCTGGAGTTTATTGGTTGGGTAAAATTACTATGCGCTGACCCACTGGCTCAGGTGGTAGTGAATGGTAGGGTGTCGGCTCCCTTCGCACTGGGGAGAGGTACGCGGCAGGGGTGTCCGCTATCACCCCTTCTCTTTGCACTTTCTTTGGAGCCTTTCGCCGCCTGGTTGCGTTGGGAGCCGTCGTTGCGAGGCATTAGATGGACGCCGGAATTCGAAGACCGTGTCTCCCTTTACGCGGATGATATCCTTCTGTATCTCACGTCTCCCCGGCAGTCGCTAATTGTATTGGTGGACGTGCTGAATTCTTTTGGCCGCACCTCCGGCCTGGTCATTAACTGGGCCAAGTCGTGCGTCTACGTCCTCTCGGGGGATGCCCCCCTGCTGCCGTGGGGTTGCCCAGCTCAGATTGTTACCCTGGGGTTCAAATATTTGGGAATCTTTATCTCACTGGACCCCGCGGTTCGCTATGAGCGAAACCTTCTACCTCCCCTCCAGCGATTGAAGGCCGACGTAGCGAGATGGCGACGACTTCCGCTCTCGCCGCTCGGACGGGCGGCATTGTTTAAAATGATGTCGCTGCCTCGTTTCTTGTATGCCTTGCAAAATACTCTTGATGTCGTGCCGGCCCGTTATTTCCGGGAGGTGGAGGGTCTTCAGCGCCAACTGTTTTGGGACGGGCGGCCGTGGATTGCTCTCGCCAAGTTGACGCTCCCTTGGTATGATGGGGGGGGTCGCTCTCCCCGATATTAAACGATACTATTGGGCGTCTCAGTTGGCGGCGGTGAACCACGGGATATATGGTCCTGCCTTGAACCCGGCCTTTGAGATGGATAAACTCCTGCTTCCGGGCGGAGACTATAATAGGGCGCTGTACTCGGTGACCCAGGACACGCGGTTGACGGGACCCACGCGGGTGGCGGTGCACGTGTGGCACGCGGCGAATGCTGCGATGGGGTGGAGGGATCGCTTGACTCGGGCGACGCCGTTGTATGCTTCTGGGCGGTTGGGCTGTTTGTGGAGATCGAAAGGCTTTGAGAAATGGGATATGATTGGTATATGTAAGGTGGGTGATCTGTGGGCGAAGGGAGCTTTCAAAACGTTCGAAATGCTTAAAATTGAATATAAATTAAACGATAGAGAGTACTTCCGGTATGCTCAAGTCTACCATGCACTTTGTTCGGTCTTTCCGGATGCTACTGCTATCCCCGAGTATTCCCCACTGGAGGATAGAGTGTTGGATGCCTATGTGCCCGACAGCACTATTTCCCTGATTTATAAGAAACTCATTAACGATCGTGCGGACTTGCTGCTCCGTTTGAGGGAGGCGTGGACGGGCGATGGCTTGGAATTGGATGATGAGGACTGGGTATCGGCGGTGGCCTCCCCGAAAGAGGTGGCGATCCCGGCCCGCCTACGGTTTGTACAGCTGAAGATCCTCCATAGAGTGTATGTCACAGGGCCCGGTTTGCTGCGTATGGGTTATTCGCTGGATGGATTGTGTAAGCGTGGATGTGGCCTGCCGGGCACGTTCCTTCATATCTTGTGGGAATGTTCGGAGGTTGTGCGATTCTGGAACGGTATCCACACCGTAATGGAGGGGGTCACGCATGTGGCCCTGTTGCCAGAGGCTAGGAGGTGTTTGTTGAATGTCTGGGAACCGAATGATTGTAATGCGGCACAGACGCAGTGGGTGACCTTGGGGTACATGGTGGCTAAGCGTAACATTGCACAGCTATGGGGCTCCCCGAGGCCGCCCACAATTGATGTATGGAAGGAGAATATGGACTGGTGTATGTTTAGGGAAAAGACGGCGTATGTGGCGAGAGGTAAGCCAGGGAAATGGACTAGGGTATGGGGTCCGTGGAATCTATATCGGGGACGTATCTGCACCCCGCCTCTGCCATTAGAGGTCGATATTGCTCTGACCCCCTAGCCGCGCGTTCCGCGGGAGGGCTTGAGGTGTGCTCCATGCTTTGTTTTCCCATTGCCCCCCTCTACAGCTTCCGGACAGGAACTGCTTTGGACACTATATGTTATTCCCCGTCCCGGGAAGAGCACGCTGCTACTTCGGACTCTCATTGCCTTGAGTGTGTTTTATATTTAATACAAAATGAAACTGTTGTTTTCAATTGCTCCTGGCCTATGGCCACGGCCTGTTATATGTGCTTACGAACTGCCGGGCGCCTTGCCTATGGTTCGACGGATTGTGTGGCGTTACATTGCGGGCCCTCGGGCTCTATAGCGGCCGGCCCTGGTGGTTGTAGGCCCTTGTTTGTATTTTATTGTGTGCTAACGGTTTCGAATAAAAAATTAAAAAAAAAAAAAAAAGAATGAGTTTTAGACAGTCCTGTTTGGTGGACTTGGGGTCACTCAGTAAAGTTCTCACATAGTCCGTAAAATTAAGTCATCGCACTTGCTGGTTCTGGTTTTAAAGACAGTCCATTGTTGAGGTCCTGGCAACTCTCCCAGTATGACCTTGGTGGGTACATCTCTCCTGGGGTCAGGACGAGGCCATTGTTGCTGGCGGTGGCGCATGTGCACTCCACCCAAAACCTCGTGAAACAGCAGCAGTCACGTCGTACCTCTCAGTCAGCCATCTTTATGAAGGCCCAAATGGTCAATTTAAGCAAAACAAACACAAAAACGTAATTAAAACATTGACATGGCTAATAAAATGTTAAAACCTCACTAATTCCCCTATGTGTAAGTAATTATCTAGCATAATAGTGACATTCAAAGCGTTTATATTCACCCAGTGATGTCATCTGGTGCAACGGGGAACAGCCATTACAACGCGGTTATTACCACGCTGTGCAGTTACATCGCATGCGTTACAACGCATGCGATGTTACAACGCTATGCCATTAGAACGCAAGCCTGTACATCGACTTGCGCTAGATGGCGTGCTAACATTACAAATAGTGTAGTTTACTATCCCAACACCTTCCCTACTGTTAAGTGGACTGGAGTTGGAATAGTAAATTACACTTTTTTAATGTCAGCACGCCATCTAGCGCAAGTCGATGTAAAGACTTGCGTTCTAATGGCATAGCGTTGTAACATCGCATGCGTTGTAACGCATGCGATGTAACTGCACGCGTGGTAAAAACCCGCGTTGTAATATCATACATCCGGTGCAACTTACAATTACATCATAAAGCAACATATATCATGCAATATTCTAATTTTCTACCATTAGTATGCGTACATACAGGGATCCGTAACAAGGCACTGGACTGGACCACCTCCTTCCTCTCCGGCAGAACGCAGAGAGTCCGCCTCCCCCGTTCCGATCCAAGGCCTCCAAGATCATCTGTGGCGTCCCTCAAGGATCCTCCCTCAGCCCGACACTGTTCAACGTCTACATGGCACCACTAGCACGCATCACCCGACAGCACGACCTCAACATAATCTCCTACGTCGACGACACTCAGCTGATCTTCTCCCTCACAAAGGACCCCCTCACTGCCAAATCCAACCTCCACCAGGGAATGAAGGCCGTCGCCGACTGGATGGAGGACAGCCGCCTCAAACTGAACACAGACAAGACGGAAATCCTCATCCTCAGATCCAACCCCTCCGCATGGGACGACTCTTGGTGGTCCACTTCACTGGGGTCCTCCCCGGCCCCCACCGACCACGCACGCAACCTGTGAGTCATCCTCGACTCGAAACTCTCTATGACCAAACAAGTCAATGCAGTCTCCTCCACCTGTTTCAACACCCTCCGCATGCTCCGCAAGATCTACAGATGGGTTCCGACCAACACGAGGAAAACAGTCACCCAGGCCCTATGTGGAGAGGTGTGGCTCACTGGTTAGAGGAAGCAGACCCAGAAGCAGAGGACGGCCCGGGACCAGGGTTCAATCCCCGACGCGGCAGGGTCGTGGACCAGGGCCAGCGGACTCGATAATTCTCGCTTCGGTGCCTACTCTAACCAGGGATCACACTCGGCGACTCTGGGCATTAGCTTGCCTCATCTCCACAACAGCCCCCCACATTCGCCGGGGATGCCTGGTTTCACCTTGGAGATACCCAGGAGAGACCATCTCACAGGGATAGCCAGGACGGGTTCCCCAGCGGTCTACAGCGCCAGGAGGCCTCAGGGCAGCAGTGCGCTTTACAAGACACATACATTTACATTTTGCTGATTTATACATGCTCTCCTTGATTTCCTCCAATTCTATTTCTTCAAATTCTCTTTCTTGTTTCTTATCTCTTTTCCTTAAATTTTCTCTTCTAGACTTTTCCTGATTTTTATCCTTTTTACGACAAATACACCCTAATCTAATTAGTAATACTATGAAAATCACACATGTTAATGGAAACAAATTTCTTACCTAAAAATGTACTACCTAGTTTTACTACGAAATCTTTAATAGCTGATAATTTCTTTCCAATCTTTTCCCAAACACCTTCAACCTCCAGTGGTGCAATTTCGTCATGCAATTCTGTAATATTTTTAATATAAATGTTCAAATCTTTACTTTCGTCAGGAATGTAAGTACAACAATGTTGAACTTTCAGCATTCCACACACTCCACCCTCTTTTGCCAATAATATATCAAGGGCAAGTCGATTTTGCATTACCATAGCGCGCATGGCAACCATTTCAGTATTTACCAATAAAAATCCTCCAGCGGTGCTTGTTGACAAGCGATCCACTACTGTTAAAAATCTTCTAATTTTGTTTGCAATCAGAGATATTCCCACTGCTGGTATCAATGCTCCAAAAATTTCACCGACAATTTCTGTCCAAGATTCTCTCTTGCTACGTGCTAAATAATTACCTAAACTATGTACACCATCTTCTCCGCTATCCATATGAAAAATCTTTGGGAAAACCAGGCCTACATAACATGTGCCATACCAATGGTCTGGCAGACGATAATCTGCCCTGTTCCCACAAATGAAATATAGTCTAGGAAAAACTGGATCTTTTCCACCTTTAAATCCCCATCCACCCATGATTCGGTATGTATCATGGCACTCGCTATTCCCTACAAAATAATTATCATATGCTGTTTGATTTCTTCTAATAAACAATTTCCCTTTCTGAGGCCAATCTAAAGCCATAGTTGGACTCGTTTCCCCTTTCAAGTGTTTTTCCATCTCTACATCCCAGACTGTCTTCTCCACTTTTCCTTCTGAAGCCTTTCTTTGCATTTTCAATCTCCTTTCTTCAACCATATCTAAAAAAATGTTTTCTTCTTTCTTTAAACTGCAAGTCAAATTATTTCTAAATTTGTATTCTAATGTTAGTTCTTTAGGGCCATATGTAGGTAGCTAAATACCGGTCGGTAACGGCCGAAATTCGGTAAATATCCCGTTACCGACCGGTATTTAGTCAAGTGAGATGTAGGAGGCCAAAAACCAGTTTTCGGTAAATATGAATCGGTAAATACCGATTCATAATTACCGAATTCTAAAATACCGATTCATATTTACCGAATACATATTTTCCGATTCGGTAAATATGAAGTGGTAAAACGAGAAAAGATATGTAGGTAAATTCGGTATTTAAGAAATCCATGAAATTCGGTAATTAAGAGTCGGTAATTAACACAGATTGAAAGCAGGTGGTAAGCATCAACAGAGCATATAAGCAATCCCAAAATGCAACAGCGTGGACAACATGGCCGCTCTGTATGTCATTGCAAGGCGCCTACGTCTACAGGCAGCAGGTCTGAGGATTTGGAGACGGGAGGAACACATTTACAGACAGCGCATCACACTCTTTCAACAGACTGAGGCAGAGATACATGAAAGGTACAGGCTACACCCACAAACCATCATGGACCTGATAAGGGACCTGCACCCACTCCTGGACCAGCCAACAAGAAGGGCGCATGCCATACCACCACATGTGCAGGTTCTCTGCAGCCTACATCTACTCGCATCTGGCAGTTACCAGGGGGTGATAGCTGCGGTGGGCGGTGTATCCCAGAGTTGCCTGTCCCGTTTCTTCAGGAAGTTCCTGGATGCCATGATGCAGAGAATGCACCACTACATCAGCTTCCCAAACACACAGGCTGAACTGCAGAAAACCAAAACAGACTTTTATCACATGGCACAGTTCCCCCATGTCATAGGCTGTATTGATGGCACACACATTCCAATCTGCCCACCAGCTGCCACTGAGCACATCTACAGGAACAGAAAGTCCACCCACTCCATAAATGTGCAGGTAATCTGCGATGCAGGGAACATCATCACAGATATCGTAGCTAAGTTTCCTGGGAGCACCCACGACTCCTTCATCTTCCAGAACAGTGAGATCTACACACGACTGCTTGCGGGAGAATTTGGAGAAGGATACCTGCTAGGTAAGTAACAGTGACGCTCCATTCTACTTAGTGCAAATCATTGTGTATTGAGGCATGTGACTGATGGTTCTCTCATACTCACCTAGGCGACAGTGCATATGCGTGCGGTCATTCATCCTCACTCCCTACCTACACCCATCAACCCAGAGTGAGAGACGATATAATGTTGCACACAAATCTACACGCAACGTGGTGGAGCGCATGTTTGGACTATTGAAAAGCAGGTTCCGCTGCCTCCACAAAAGCGGAGGCGCATGCCAGTACACACCCATCATCTGCTGCAAGATCATTGCCACTTGTGCAATGCTGCACAACCTTGCCACGAAGAGAGGTACAGAGGTGGAACTAACTGATTTTGAGGACAATGATGATGAATCAGGACAGCCAGAGGCCAACGCAGCTGGAGTGCCAACAGCAACAGATGGGAGAGAGAGACGAGCAGAGAGCACATGCAACTATTTCTGAGTAAGTAAGGGGACACAGCCAGTTGTTGGATGTCATGACGTAGTTTAATAATGCTGCACTACGCCACAAGAACAAGAAAAAGCCGTTCTGTCAACATTCTGCAATGACTACTTGCAAGTCCAGGGTTACTACACCCAATTGTCTTAGGCCATACTGTGCAGCATTACTGTTTGCGGCCACGCACTACAGTGTGGGATGCCACGGATTGTGCATCCTCACTAGTGGCAGCCCCATGCCGCCTGCTGCTCCTCCGTGTATCTGGGACAGGGGGGGGTAATGCTGCTCCTGCTGCTGGTTTCTATGCTTTCCACAGCATCCCCAGCACCAGTTGTGGCCGCCTGGCTTGTCAGTAGCACTTCCCGTGCACTGGTGACCTGCACCATCCCCCTGGAAACGTCAGTGCTGCAGTGCGTCAGGCCCTCCTGCATAGCCACAGAGCGCCTGCAGAGCAGCGAAGTGGCAGTTGCCAGCCAGTTGAGTGCCCTCGTATGAGTATCTCTCCTCTGCCGTTCCCGGCGCCGTGCTGCTCTGTCCGCATCATACTTGCTGCACAACAGCATGACGGACTGGGACATGTCCCGCATGCCCGCAGCCATCTCACTCATCCCCACCACCATAGCGCTGATGCCCCTATCCATGTTTTCAAATGTGGCTTTCAGTCCCCGCATTTGGCGCTGAACTGACATCATTGCCTTTGTTTGTAGGCGCTGTATCTTTAACATGGTGCCCTCAAGCCCCGAGAACACCCCATGGCTCTCATCGTGTGCTGGTGGACTCTGCACCCGAGACCTGCGGCGACGTCTGGCACCTGTGTGTGCTCCCTCTGAGGTGGAGGGCACAGTGGCATGGCTCACATCCTGGGGCACAGTGGTTGGCTCCGGCCCCCTGCAGTCGTCAGATGAGGACTCTAACACTCGCAACCTGGAAGCTGCACGCCTCCTCGACCTCACCAATGCAGGCGGTGATGATGCCGGTGACTCCAGCATGAGTGGTGATGCTGGCTGTGGTGGTGATTCTGGCTGTAGTGGTGAGGCTGCATGTGGTACTGATCTCTGGGCAGAACTTGTGCTGGCCTTCCCTGAACTGTCTTGCCGGTGTGCCCTCTCTCCCGTTGCATGTGCAGTCCTGCGCAATGTATCATCTGTGGACAGAAATGCAACATCAGCTCAGTGTACCTGAAGCCCTGCATTGCAAGCATCACAATACATTTCTGTAACACTCTCACATTGTCCTCTGCCTGCTTTTCACTAATGTGTGTGCCATGCCTTGTTGTTCTGTGCTATTCAGATCATGGTTGGGGTTTCCCAGACTACATCTCCCATAATGCATTGCCAGTATGCACTAACACATGGACTGGAGTGGGATACTCATTTCACAATTGGGGATGTGGGATAGGGGTAGGGGGGGCAACATTGCTGTGCATGCGTCTTACCTTGTTGGGTGGCGGCTCTGGCAGAGCTGTCGGCATCCCCAATCTCCACGACACTCTCGGGCTCTATTGTGGACTCCACCAGCTCCTCCAGTTCGGTAAGGGCAGGTGCCCTTTTCCTTCCACCTCCTGTCCGGCTGGCCTCCCTCTGCAGTTTCCCCATCTTCCTCTTCGTGACGATCCTTAGGTCGTACCAGCGCTTTTTCAGCACCTCTATGTCCCTGGGGGTCACTCCAATAGCATTGACCTGCGCCTGGATTCCCAGCCATATGTTACGCTTCTCCGACTCAGGCACTTGCAGGGACTGCTTCCCAAACAGCTTGTGGTGCTGCTTGACCACCTCCTCCACTAGTACCTGCAGTTCCTTAGGGCTAAATTTCTGCTTTCTCCTCCTTTCCCCTCCATCTCTCTGTGTCTCCTGGCTGGACATTGTGAGTTTGTGCTGCACAATCAGGCACTGGCTCCCTGCCTCTCCTCTGCACTCCCAGCCTCTCCAGAGTCTGATGATTGTGTGCACCTGCCTGGGTGTGGCCACTTCCTGGTTGGGTGGGGTTTGGTTGCACAGGATTGGCTGAATCATCCAGTCATGTGTTTTAGAATTTCCGATTCGGTAACTACCGATTCGGTATTTACCGAATCGGTAAATAACACTTCGGTATTTACCGATTCGGTAAATTCCGATTCTTGAATACCGATTGTTACCGATTCGGTAATTATTACCGAATGTTTACCTACATATAACTTACCGATTCAAAAATACCGATTCGGTAAAAATCGGTATTGATGAATCTATAAAATACATTTACCTACATATGGCCCTTAGTCTCTAAGAAAAATTCACCTAATACCTTTGCAGGTTTTACCTTGTTTAGTTTATTAATTGACGGTACTTGTGAAAATATAGTATCTACATCTGAAAAATAATACTCTAATTTACCTGTTTGATAAAATAAACTAGCTATTACACTACATGTTATTCCATAAGTTACTGGAAGGTGGTGATAAGTCACTCCCTCCGATACAGAGGCAGGTAACTGCATGCACACGTAGCAGTCCCTTACGTCCATTGTCTTTACATTTTTTTTTTAATTTCAAAAACCTTTATTGATTAACAGAAAATGGACAGGTCTGAGTGCCGTGAATTCACATATCCATGAGGAGACCCCACTGAACAGCAGGGGGGGTGCAGTTGTCGCTTACACAGCCATTCAGCCGACATCCCGGAGGACCGGCGGCATTTCAAGAGAAACTTCACATGCAATAGATCAGTCATAATTGCGTTTGAAGACCGCAACTACCCCAGACCCCAGACCGCACAGCAGACCAACATGCCGGAATGGCGAGCCTACCATTATCCATCATCACCTACAAACCTAGTCCAGTCCCTGAAAATACATGACCATGTCCCAACACCCCCCCGCCCCCCCACCCACCCCACGCACACCGTATCCTCCCTCTCCCAACTGCATGCAAACTTCCACGCATTCATTGCATCTAGCAGTGACACACTATTGCGCCCCGCTCGCTCAGAACGTTTACAACCCTGCAGTACTCGAACACTTTCCACATGACCCCATGTAGGGCGCATCAGGCATAGCCAGGCAGTTCACGCTCCCCCCACGACTCTCAAGTGTATATCCGAATTGAGTCACCAACAGCACACCTCGTCATGCCTCCGCTGGGTCCCGATCCAGTGCCACCCCTCCCTCCATCCCGCTGCGGGCAGTGGATACAGCGCCCTGCGTCTCCCCCTGTCCAGCCGCTTCGGCGTCCCCAGCAGTCAGGTATGTTCTATACAGCCCCCAGAAGTTCTTGGGGCGGCTTTTCGGGGGTAGCAATTCACTATATGTCTCCGCCTGTGTGCTGCAATACAGCATATCACTGGCCCATCTTTTCTTAGTGGGAAGTGGCCCCCTCATCCAGCAAGCCGCCACAACACGCCGCGCTATCAACAGCGCCATGTCCGTCAGGCGTCTCAACGCTAGCGGGAGAGGCCTGGAATAGCCCAGCAACGCCAGCGCTGGGTTAGGTTGTATGTCCGTTTCCAGTATCTGGCTCAGTTCCCGAAACACCACCGACCAAAACCGAGCTATACCCGGGCAGTACCAGGCCATATGTATGAAGTCCGCCACTGGGAAGTGGCAACGCTCGCACTCCGCTGTTGCGCGCAGCCCGTATCTATGTAGTCTCTCTGGGGTATAATAGACCCGCTGTAGGTACTTAAAATGTATCTGTCTGTGCCTGCCGTTTAAGGAAACCTTCTTGGTGCTAGAGCAGCAGTATTTCCACATCTCGTCCGTTATTTCCATATGGAGACCGGTCTGCCAGCCCCGCCGCGCCGCAGAGCACTGGGGCGCACAATGCTGATCTCCAAGTTTTTGGAGGGTCGAGACCAGTCTGGACGGCGCCTCCGTTTTGATGACGTAGGTAAGTTCCGGGATTTCCGGTGGCTCTGCCATGCCCAGCCCCAGCAGGGCCGACCACGCACTTCGGACCCTGTGAAATTGGAAGCGCTGGAGTGAAGTAGCCTCCGGCCGAGCCGACCTGCTCCCATGTCTTGACCACTCCATCCAAGAACAAGTCCGCCATCCTATCGATGCCCAAGGCGCCCAACGCCCACAGTACTCCTGCCTCTCGTAGAGGGGGGAGCCAGACCGCCACTCCACTCGCATCAGTGGGGAATACAATAGATCACGATCTTGCGCCCTCATTAGCGCATGCCACACGTGGTTCGTGGACTTAAGCGAATCCAGCTTTCCCAACCTGCGATCCACCGGCTGGAAGACAGTCGCCGAGAGGGGGAGCGGGGCCGCGAACAACCGCTCCAACAGCACGTGTGGTATATCCGAGTTGGCGTGTACCCACGTATGTAGGTGTGCCGCATGCGCAACCCTGTAATACCTTTCCAGGTCAGGCGCTCCAAGCCCTCCCATCTCATAAGGGAGCGTCAATACCTTCCACTGAACTCTGGGCTGTTTACCGCCCCAGGCCAACCGGACAAGGGTCCGATTCAACTGCGCAAAAAAGGCCCTAGAGAGCACTATAGGGATGTTATTGAAGAGAAACAAGAATCTCGGCAGTACCACCATTTTCATGATGGCTATTCTGCCCATCAGCGACAGGGGGAGTCTATTCCACACCTCAACATCGTCGACAAGGTTGGAGTAAGCCACCCCGTAGTTTTCCCTGAGCAGGACCTCTGGATCCTTGTGGAGCCGGATTCCCAAGTAACGAATGGAGTCCGCCGTCCACTGTAGGGGGTATTCCATAGGGAACGGCAATGTAATCGGGGTCAGCGGGAATGCCAGCGACTTGGTCTAGTTCACCTTAAGGCCCGACAGGGCTCCAAATCGGACAACCTCTCTCAATACGGATGTGAGATTCTTCTCCGGGTCGCGGACATATAGTAGCGTATCGTCTGCGTATGTAGAAATACAGATCCTATAGGAGGGGAAGTTAATACCCTCAAATTTGTGATATTCTCTCACTGCGCACGCCAGCAGTTCCGCCACCAGGGCATATAAGAGGGGGGAGAGGGGGCATTCCTGCCGGGTCCCCCTGGAGACTTCAAAGACTTCCGTGACTAGGTCTCCCATACGCAACCTGGCAGTCGGTCGGAAATATAGTGCACCCACCATCTGCAGAAAGGGCTCTCCCAGCCCGAGTTTCCTCAAGACTTTCACCATGAAGGGCCATTCCACGGAGTCGAACGCCTTCTCCATGTCCAGGAAGATAGCTAAAGCCTTACATCCCGGATGCACATGCTGCATGGCCCCGAGGACTGTGCGAATATTGTATGTAAGGTTCCTGGATGGGATAAAGCCCGCCTGCTCCGGGGCCACGAGCTCCGGCACCAGCAACGCCAGTCGCGTAGCAAGGACCTTTGCGTACAACTTGGCATCCACATTTAGCAGGGAAAGCGGCCTGTAGGAGCCGCACAGGTTAGTGGGTCTCCCGGGCTTCAAAATGGTAACTAACAGAGCCTCTCGCATCGTATCAGGCATGCAACCCTCCTGGCATATATCATCAAATAGGGTCATGAGGTGTGGGAGAAGTTTATCTTGGAATGCCTTGTAAAAGGCCACCGTCAGCCCATCCGTTCCCGGAGTAGTGCCCGCCCTCATGCCCCCTAGAGCCTCTAGGATCTCGTCCTTCTGAAAAGGCAATGCCAGAAATTCCCTCTGTGAATTAGACAAAAAGGGCATTTTTATATAACTGAGGTAGTCATCTATTTCCTCTTCCATATGAGAGGACTTAGATTTATAAAGTCCAGCGTAATAGTCCCTGAATTCTTCTATAATCCCGGTCTCATCGGTAATCACCTCCCCGGAATCAGTCACAATTTCGTCAATAACCAGGGGCCGCCTAGCATTACGGAGTATCCCCGCTAGTAGGGAGCCCGGGCGTTCGCTCTCCCCGTACGTACGAGCCGTGGCGTACTTGCCCATATGCTGCACTTCCCGGTCCGCCTCGCCATTGTATTCCGTGACCAGTTTCTGGATCTGCGCCGCTACCCCGGGGTCCGCAGACATCCCATGGCGCTCCTCCAATTGTACAAGCTGCGTCTCAAGTGCCCCCATGTGTTTCCTTATGGATTTAAGAACACCGGAGTGCTTGGCCATAGCCACGCCGCGAATATAAGCTTTAAACGAGTCCCACACCGTATAAAAGCTCTGAACAGATCCTAAGTTAGTCGCAAAGAAAGAGTCTATGTCATCCGCTAATTCCCCCCGAAACACCTCGTCTAACAGAGAGTAGGGCGGCAGCCTCCACGTGAACGGCGGAATTCGTTTGACCGGTGAAGCCAGCACCATAAGAAGGGGGGAGTGGTCCGACAGAGTACGCGGTAAGACCTCGCACCCCCTGATCACCCCCAGCAGCGTCCGCGATGCCAGCCAATGGTCGATTCTGGTATGCACATCGTGATATGCAGAGTAATGCGTATATCCCCCCCTTTCTCGGGCACCTGTGCCTCCAGACATCAATCATGTCAAGCCTAGTTAGTTCCGCCTGCATGCACAAGGCAGCCGCCGCCGGGCGGCGAACCCGCCCCGAGGAGCGATCTAAGTTCGGGTTGAATGTGAAATTAAAGTCCCCGCCCCATATCATGTCGGCGTGTACGTATTGCCCGCACTGTGCAGCAAGCGTGGTGTAGAACTCTGGGGTATCGTAATTGGGGCCATAAACGTTTACTACAATTAGGTCATGACCCTTCCTGGCACACCGAGCGATTAAGTAGCGCCCGTCCGGGTCTGCAGCAAGCGTCTTTAGTGTCAATTTTGATCGTGGGTTTACCCATGTGATCACCCCTCTGGAGTGCGAGGTAAAGCCCGCCGCCACACTATTACCCAACAGCCCTTTAGCTGATAACAGTTTACTAGAAAGTGGGAGGTGGGACTCTTGTATTAGCGCCAGGTCAATGTGATGTCTATGAAAATAATTCAACACTTTTCGCAGTTTGCGGAAATCATTCAATCCTCTGACGTTCCATGTCAGCGCTCTAAGGGTCACATCACCGCAGTCTCCCTTCAACACTCCGAGGTCAGGCATCCCTACAGACACACATCATAACTTCTGCAGCAAAAGGCCCAGCGGGGCGCTCCGCCCACCAGTCACCACCGGAAAGCATAGTTCGGAAATTAAATAATAGGACAAAAGAGGTGTCTTTCAACATATTGTGCGCGTCCCAGTCCCCTGCCCCAAAACAACCCCCTAACTGCCCATTCCCCCTCCCACAGCTGACCGCCCCCAACCTGGCCAGACAGGACCCCATCCCAACCCCCCTCCCCTCATCGCAAAAAACACTTAATACCTTCCCCAAGTCTGCCCCCATGGGGGGCCACACAAGCGAACAGCGCTGGGGCAGAGGCCGCCGGTCTTCGGAAACCCCCAACCGTTCAAACGGCCAACATGAAGACGTGTCCCCGCACCAGTACCCTCACTTATCAGTACAGCTGGAGCTAGCGCAATCCCACTCCCAAGAGGTCTAGGGGTAATCCACCACTCTCCCATTGGGATCAAAATGCCCCGTCGAGCAAGACCGGCCTGTCTGCCTAAGGGAGCCCCTGTATAAGCATCTAGTTCGGGATTCAGATAGTTCAGAAACTGGCTATCACAGCTAATGTCAGGGATCAACCTATTGGGGCCTCCTCAGTGATACAGTCTATGAGGGCAATACTGACAGCGGCCAACTAATGCAAATTAACCCCCCTCCCCCTGCCCCCCGAGTCCTGGGTCATAGTGTTAGGGCACCCTCCACACTCCAGAAAGGTCTCACCCAGCGTCGTCCGTGGGGTCCTCGGGCGCTGCTGCCGTCTCCTTCGCCACAGCTCAGTTCCAGGAGTCAAGCCACTGCCAGGGTAGCGGCTGGCCCCGCGACCAGTCCGCAGGCCCAGACCGAGATCCGCCACCTGTCGTCTAATCCTGATCCTCCAGACCGGAGGCTTCCGTGCACGTGTCAGTGCGGCCCCGCGGGCCACCTCGCTGACCCTTGGTCCATTCCTTCAGGGATCGTTGCAGTTCTCTCGGGTCCGTGAAGAAGTGCGAGTGACCCTGCCTGTTGATCCGAAGTCTCGCCGGGTATAGCATTGCATAGTCCAGACCCAGGTCACGGAGTTGCTTCTTGTAGGGTGCGAATTGCCTCCGTTCCTCCTGGACCTTCGCCGTGAAATCTGGGTAAATAGCGATATCCATTCCTTCAAATTGGAGCAGGGCTGAGTCCCGGTCCCTATAGTTCAGCAGCTTTGCTATAATGGGTCTCGCAGGCGCTCCAGGCTTGGGGCGAGGGCCCAGCAAACGATGGGCTCTCTCGACGACGAACATAGGGGAGAACACGTCCTCTCCCAGCAGGGTGTGCAACAGTTTTTCCACGAAGGGTTCCATCCGTCCAGTGTGCGTCTACTCAGCCACCCCCGTTATGCGGATATTCGACCTCCTCGAACGGGCCTCTAAGTCCTCCGACTTATCCTGAATGACCTGCAGAAGCTTGCTGAAGTGTTTGCCGTCTGAGTCCCATACCGTCTGCGCCTCCTCCACCTGCGTTATTCTCTTCTCGGACATATCTAGCCGTTCCGCATTCTTGTCCACCCTCTCCGACATGCGGTCCGTGCGATAGGAGAGCGCATCAATCTTGGTGCCTATCGCTGCCAGGCTTCCCTGCAGTCCCTTTTCCATCGTTGCCAACATTTCTTTGATGTCAGCACACATAGTGCTCTCCGGAGCAGCTCCGCCGGGTGGCGGCTCCGGAACCGCAGCATCAGGCCCCTTCGTCTTGCGAGGGTCAAAAGTTAACTTGGGCTGGTTCTTGTCTACTTTTCCCATGATGTTGCCAAGAGTCAGCGTCCCCGACCGTGTCGCCGCTCCAAGACGCACCCTGGCTCCGGTCCGGAAGCTCGCTCGACGGGCAACTCCAGCAAGGCCGGCCTGGGGGCGCCTCGTCCCTCCCCACCGAAGTGCGAACAGCTGGGCTCTCCGAAGTGGCTGGGCCGCAGGTCCACAAGGCCCCCCGGCTCTGAATCACGGGTACTTTCCCAGTTCTCCGCCCGGGCCCTACCTCGAGTCAGTCCGCAGGATTTCCACCAGTTCTCCACTCCTGGAGAGCCACAGTCACCGCCACAGCAGGACGCTCCACATTCCTCCACGTCGTTCGCCGCAATCCAGCACTGGGAGGGCGCCCCGGGGGAGTCAATAGGGCACAGGCAACATCAAGGCTTCCACACGTGGGGCTGGCGGCAGAAGCGGATCCCAGGCCAGACAAACCATCCGCAAATCCCCCTGAGACTCGCAGCAAGACCGCTACTAGGATCGTTGTGGCCTGTCCTCCAGGTGCCCACCGCAGGTCACAGCTCTGCAGGGCCGCTCCCCGCACAATCGCGATGTGGGAGACGGGCCCACGCCAAAGCTGAAGTAGCGGGGAAAAGCGCTCCTGTCAAGGTGACTCCCTCGATGATCAAGAGGAGCACACGGCGGAGTCCAAGGAAGAAGGACGCGGCCCGCGTCTAGTCTCGGCTGTGGCAGAGGGGGGGAGGGGCGCCTCTGGCCAACGTCCTCCAGCGGCCGCTCCGCCGCCCGATATCAACCTTCCACCAGCCCCCCCGATTCTGGATGTGGCTGTCGGGAGGCGTCCCCCTCCTACACAGTACTCCGCTGGTCTCTGATCACTGATGCGTCCAACAGCTCGGGGGCCCCGCTCGCGCCGGTCCGTCACCGCCAGGCAGTGCGAGGCCCAGCCCAGCCAGTGAGGGGGGAGTCCCCGCGTCGCCCGGTCCTCACCCCCTTTACATGTGCGTATCTCCGCCGGCTCCCCCGGGGCCGTCCGCCGCTACGCTACGCTGGCCCTCCGCCTCGGGGCCAATTGTCGCAGCCGACCGGGCTCGTCTCCACACGGCTAGCCGCACTTCGAGTGACGCACGCCAGGGAGGACCTCAGGATAGGACGGGGACGGCGGCCTAGCCAGCCAGTCAAAGCACCGCTCGCAGTTTCAATATCCCCCGGGTCCGCTGATCGCCGCTGAAGTTCCCAGACGGGCCGGGTGGATTGGGAAGGAGAACCCCTAGTCGATTCGCCCGTCTGCTCTGCTGTTAAGGATCATATGTAGGATCATTTGAGGTATAGTGCGGGGAGCTCCTCGCTTACGCGTCCACCATGATCTCCGGCTAGCTCCGCCCCCCTGTCTTTACATATTCATACAACAATTTTGAGAACACATTATTAGAAAAGTCAGTTATAGACCTGTCTTTATGTAAATCATTTGTATCTAATCTAGTCGGAACTACCTTTTGATTCTTCCCTATATTAGTCATGTTTTCACTAGGTCCTTCTAATGTATCTATAGTAACTTTAAATGAGATCAGTAGAGCAAGTATACTCCATAGAAGCATTAATAAGCCTGTACAACAACAACACATTTTACACCATCTCCTCAAAAATGTACATCTACCTTTGCTACTATCTATGTTTGCCATCTTAGCTAACATGGACCGTGTCTTTTGACTTAGCCTCTTCTACTTCACAACTAGTTTTTCTAACCCAGGGCTCTAAGCACCTACTTGGTTCTACCAGTTTTTGTCTTTTTCAGTATCTTATTGTCTATCCATCAATAGTTTTCTTGTCTCATTCAGTTTGGCATTTCATCATCTTTCACTTTTCCTTTGTTTTCGGTATACAGAATGTCCTGAACATCCGCTTCTTCTCCAATATCGGACAAGATAACTCTCAGGATTTCCGATTCTTCGTCTTCCTCAACCACTTCCGGTACAACCACCTCTGGATTTCCTTGGCTATCCGCCTCTTCTTTTACTTCAGTCAGGGCCACATACGTCCATTCTGGTGATTTATACTTCTGGTTAGGATTCCTTGTTCTTTTGCTTTCTTTAACAACAATTGTTTCTTCTTCTTTAGATTTTTCCTGACTCGTCACTTCATTCACCTGTTCAGCCCTTGGTGAATTTACTCGTGTCAGCCGATATCTCAATCTTTTTATTTTATTCGGCCAAACATCGTCTTTTGTAGCTCTTTTCAATTTACTCCCTTTATCATTCTTTTTAGTCCTCCAAGCTCTCTTTCTTAGAACTTGACCTTCAGGTATCTCATCTTCGCTTTCCTCTGACTCTGTTTCAACTTGCTTTTTACTCTCAACAGTCTCTTTTCCCACCACTTTTTTGTTTTCCCTACTTCTGTCCCTCCTCGAATCTCCGACACGCAATCTTCCTGCTGACTACTTGTCCCTGCTTCTAACTGAATGTTGGAGTTCCCTACACCTCCTCGGGGGTCTTCCGCAATAATCTTTCTCTCTCTCTCTGTATCTGGCACCTGTCCATCTAAATGTGTTGTTTCAGGTGGAATTTCTCTCAATCTTTCATCTGGCACTTCCTTCTCATGAATCTCTTTTATCGTCTCTTCACTGTCCTTTTCTTTGTTCTTTCCTTGTTCTTTCCTGGAAGATTGTGCTCTTTGTTCTGTCTCTGAGTCTGAACTGGTATCAGAAATCTGTAGCCTTCTCCTCAGGGAATTACTTCTGGGGACAAAAGTTAAACTCGGTTCTGCTTCCCCCCTTTCAGGGTTTTCTTTGTCTTTTGGCTCTCCGTCATCTGACTCAGTACTGGATTCTGATTCATGAAAATACTCCTTTTCTGTGCTGTCTACTGGATTTGGAATTCTCAAAGTATGGCTTGCATGGATCCAGTTCTTCAATCCAGCACACTTCACAGCTGTTGTTGTGGTCAAGATGACTTGTCTTGGTTTTCCCCACCTGGGAACCAAACAGTTTCTTCTTCTGTGGACTTTTATCCTTACCCAGTCCCCTGGGCTTAGATCATGTGCTGGCTTCTTTTCAAGGGTGGCATCCGCTCCAACCTGATGAAACACAGAATGAACTGCGTCAGCCAGGCTTTTACAGTATTCCAACACCATGTCATCAGTTATAGTCATCAGCTTGTTGACTGGTATAAAAACGTGGCGCATGGCTCATCCCATGATGATTTCATGAGGACTTAACCCTGTAGTTCTGTCTGGAATTGATCTAATAGTCATGAGTACTAGAGGCAAGACATCAGGCCATTTCATACCTGTGGCTAAACACATTTTCCCTATTCTGTTTTTGATAGTACCATATATCTGTTCCACCACACCAGAAGCCTCTGGTCAGTAGGCACAATGTAGTTTTTGTCGCACATTTTATGCTTCACAAATCAGTTTTATGATCTCATTATGAAAATGTCCTCCTCGGTCTGATTCAATTGTCACTGGGAACCCAAATCTAGGGATAAATTCCCTCAAAAGTAATTTTGCCACTAGTAAACATCAAAGAGCAAGAAATCACCTCTTTTTCCTTAGCCCGATTGATTGAATTCTGATTTAGTGTACAGTATTGCGCCATGTCATTTATATGTCAAATTTATTTCCAGCAGCGATATAATCACCACTGCGACTATGAGCAGCATACTTTACAACAGCCAATTGCCTAGGCAGCTGTATCGCCTCAAGCAACTTTCCAACCACTTCAGCATTCTTAATGGGAGTTCCACTTGAAGTTAAGAATCCTCTCTGCAGCCATATCTGGCCAAAGTCGTGGACCACTCCATAGTCATACTGGCTATCAGTTATCACAATTACTCTCACACTTTTCCCAATCTTGCATGCTCTCGTCAAAGCAACAAGTTCAGCTACTTGGGCCGATTTTACTCCTTTCAAATAGGATGCTTCCATTACTGCTGCAACTGTACATACCTAATATGCTGCACTCAACACTCCATCATCTGTCCTCAAACAAGATCCATCGACAAACATAACAAAATCACTTTCTGGCAAGGGTTCATCTTTTATGTCAGGCCGTGGTTATGTACAAAAATCAAGTACATCCAGACAGTCATGATCTGCTTCATCTCTTACTTCCACATTCTCTGCATCAGGCAACAATGTTTTTTTTTTTTTTTTTTTTTTTTTTTAAAAGATTTTATTGTGCATAAAAGGGTTACAAACACGGGCCTACAACCACCAGGGCCGGCCGCTAGTAGTCAAAGTGTTCCAGCATAGCAGAAAACAATGGCTAGCCCACAGGGGCTCCGCACTATCACAGTAAATCAGACTGCACATAAAGGAAATCAGAATACACACTTTTAGTATAAATAACAACAAAAAGAAAAATACAACAAACAAGGCGAAACGACTTATGAAGGGCGGCGAACACCAGCCGGGGAAGTCAACACCCAACCACCCGAGGGCGGTCAAGAAAAGAAGACCTGAGAGGGAGGGGGGGCAACGAGAGAACCAAATCTGTACTCCGAAGTACGAGATGCACAAGGAACCCTCAAGGATCAGGGGGACGAGGCGACCCCGGATGTATCTACCAAAGGGGGAGCACAGATAGACCCACGATACGCGTTCCACTGCCCCCAGATTTTACCCCAAGCCCCCGGTTTACCACGGGCCACATACACCGTTTTTTCCCTGAACATGCACCAGTCCATGTTTTCCTTCCAGACGGACACGGTGGGAGGCCGCTGGGAACCCCAAAGCTGCGCAATATCTCTCTTTGCAATCATGTTCCCCAAGGCCGCCCATCGAGCCTGAGCCGCATTGCAGTCATTGGGCTCCCATACATTCAGCACACAACGACGCACCTCCGGCAGCAGAGCGACCCCGGTGACTCGTCTCATAATATCATGCACCCGGCGCCAGTATTCCGCCACCTCGCGGCATTCCCATAGGATATGGAGAAAAGTAGCACTGAGCCCGCAGCCACGCTTATAGAGTCCGTCGTCTGAGAACCCCATCGAGACCAGGCGGGGGCCCGTCACATATACACGATGGAGAATCTTAAGCTGGACCAGGCGGATACGGGCCGGGATGGCCACCTCCTTAGGGGATGACAGTGCAGTCTGCCAGTCCTCATCGTCCAGCTCCACCCCATCTCCCGTCCATGCCTCCCGAAGACGCACCAAGAGGTCAGCCCGATTGTTTATCAGTTTTTTGTAAATCAGGGAAATAGTACTGTCGGGGACGTGACCGTCAAGTATGCGGTCCTCGAGAGGCGAAGAAGAAGGGACCGTGGTCCCCTCCCCAAAGACCGAAAGCAGGGCGTGCCGAACCTGTGCATAACGGAAGAACTCTCTGTCACTAAGCTCATACTCGCGCTGAAGCGCCGCGAAGGATTTAACCGCACCTTTAACCCACAGGTCCCCCACTCTGCTGATGCCGATTGTATCCCAGCGCTCGAAGCCTTTCGTTGTCCAGAGGTTTCCCAAGCGGTCTGAGTCGAATAGAGGAGTGGCGCATGTTAAACGCTCACTCCAGCCCATCGCCACGTTAGCCGCCTTCCATACACGGAGCGCAATCCTGGTAGGGCCCGTAAGGGCCCTACCAGCAGACCGCGAGTAAAGCGCTCTGTTATAGTTACCGCCAGGGAGCAGGAATTTATCCATCTCATATGCCGGGTTCGAACCAGGAGCGTACGTAGCATGGTTAATGGCAGACAGCTGGGAGGCCCAATAGTACCGTCTAATATCGGGAAGCGCGATGCCCCCGTCATACCAGGAAAGAGTCAGCTTGGCCAACGCGATACGCGATCGCCCGTCCCAAACCAGTCTCCTCTGCAAACTCTCCACCTCCCTAAAGTAGGCCGCAGGAATGACATCGAAGAAGTTCTGGAGTGCATAAAGGAATCTGGGAAGGGACATCATTTTAAACAGCGCCGCGCGACCAAGCGGAGACAAGGGCAGCTTACACCACCGAGCCGTATCTGCCCTCAAACGCCGAAGTGGAGACAGGAGATTCTGCTCATAGCGGACCGCCGGATCCAACGAAACGTACACCCCCAGGTATTTAAAGCCGGACTGAGATATTTGGAGCGGAAGCCGAGGCGGCAAGAGAGAAGAACCACCAGAAATAGGATACACACAAGATTTGGACCAGTTGATTATCAGACCCGAGTTTTTCCCGAAGGAAGTAAGGACATCAAAGAGAACATTGAGCGACTTCCGCGGTGAGGTGAGATACAAGAGAATATCATCCGCGTACAACGAAACCCGATCCTCGAAGCCCGGGGCCCACCGGAGCCCTCTAATCGAGGGCTCCCAACGGAGCCAGGCAGCGAGCGGCTCCAGGGCGAGAGCAAAGAGCAGCGGGGACAACGGGCACCCCTGCCTAGTTCCCCTCCCGAGAGCGAAAGGCCGAGAAACCCGCCCATTGACAACCACCTGAGCCATTGGTCCAGCATAAAGGAGCTTCACCCAGCCAAGGAACCCCTCCCCAAACCCAAACTTCGCCAAGACGGCCCAAAGAAATGGCCATTCAATGGTATCAAAGGCCATCGTGGCGTCTAGGGAAACCAATATGGCCGGTTCAGCCAAGTACTCAGCCCTAGCAAGGACGCCGTGCAGACGCCGTAAGTTAAGAGCGGTATTACGATGTGGGATGAAGCCACATTGATCCGGATGTATCAAATCACATATAACGCTCAGCAAGCGATTAGCGAGGACCTTAGCAAGGATTTTGGGTTCGGCATTCAGCAGGGAAATAGGCCTATAGGAGGCACAGCGGTCACGTGGCTTACCCTCCTTGGGAATCACTACTATAGTAGCCAGACGCTGGTCGTCAGGAAGGGAACCCCTCTCGAGCGATTCCTGAAACATATGACGGAGGAAAGGCGCGATTTTATCCGGGCGCAACTTATATAGTTCAATCGGCAAGCCGTTGGGGCCCATAGCCTTGCCCGAGCGGAGGGAGCGAATCGCAGTAGCAATCTCTTCGACAGACAAAGGGGCATCCATCAGCTCGCGGTCAATATCCCGAAGCAGAAGACGAGAGTCGTCCTCATCTCTCTCGGACACCGGGGAGTACACTGCACGGAGGTGGTCGGCAAAACACTCAACAATCTCACCAGGCTCAGTCACACACACTCCATCCGACACCCGGAGCTCCGGGACCACACGATTCACTCTCTCCTTCTTATCCAACCAGGCAATCAGCCTACCCGCCTTGTCTCCGGCGTCATACAACCTGCCCTGCTGCTCCCTATATATAGTCTTGGCAGCATCAGTGACGAGAGACTTATATTCAAACTGCTTCAGGCTGAGGGCATGCAGCCCATCCGGGGTGACACCCGCCTCCAAGGCTGCCTCCAGCCCCGATATTTCAGTCTCCAGCGTCACAACCGCCTCTCTCTTGACCCTCTTGGCCTCCACTATCTGGGACAGGGCATGCCCGCGGAGCACTGCTTTGAAAGCTTCCCACAGGGACACCGAGGACAATACCGACCCCTCATTCTCAGAAAAATATTGATCAATCGACTTAATCAGGCTATCACGGATCTTGGGGTCTCGCAGGTACCAAGGGTTAATAGGAGCGATCCGCCCAGCGGACCGCGACCCGGTGTCAAAAAGCAACCACAGTGGGGAATGATCAGAAATACCCCTGGCCAGGTGTTTGACCTCTCGAATCCGAGTAGCCTGGGCCGCGGGCATAAGGAAATAATCCAGTCTGGAGAGACTCCCATGGGCCCCAGAGTGAAAGGTGTACTGACACTGTGCCGGATGCATTAACCTCCAACAGTCCACCAGACCGAAGGTCTCCAGGAGCCCGCCCAGCCACGCCTGGGCAGCAGGGAAGGCCCTGGGCGGATGACGGTCCAGGTCACCCGAGACAACCGAATTAAAGTCCCCACCCATAAGCAGAAGACTGTCAGGAAGCCCAAGCAACATACGACCCAAGTCTGAGAAGGTGGAGTTCTGGAGGCCCGGGGGAACATAGACTGAGATCAAGGAAAGGGACTGCCCCTCCCACCTCCCAGTCAGAGCCACATAGCGCCCTCTATCGTCCGGGACCACCCTGGTGATCTCCAACGGAAGTGAAGCTCGCAAGAGAATGCCCACCCCTCTCGAACCAGTGGTGAAACCAGAGTGGGCCACAAGTCGATATCCCCCCCTGTTCATAGCCCGACAAACGTTGCCAACCAGATGCGTCTCCTGTAAGAACACCACATCAGGAGTCAAACGACGCAGATATTGCAACACAACACCCCGTTTGATACGGTCCCCCAATCCATTGACGTTCCAAGACATCAGTCTCAACCCGTCCCCCCCCATCCCATCCAGTAGATTGAGGGCCCCCTAGCAAAGAGCTCAACACCCAAGGATGAACCATAGCCAATACTTCGCCTTGAAAACAAAAAACACAAATGCAAACAACCCCACCCACCCACCAACCCCCCCCCAACTCCAACACCCCCCACCCTGCACCCCTGCGGTTCAAACCACCCCAACTTGCAGTGTGCCTGTCGCCCTACAAACCCCATTCTACGAAAAGACCCCGGAGGAGGTAGGGGACCCGTCCCCGCCCGCTCCCCACACACAACATAGTGAAACAAAATGTACAAATGAAGTAGAACCCAGCCGAACAGCACAACCTGGCAGAGTCCGGGACCATAAGTCACTCCAAAGGAGATCCACCACCCTCGGCACCGGCGGAGGGCCCAGTCCGGTCACCCCGGTCTGGCAGCGAATCCAGCCAGTCACTTGCAGTCACAGGAGAGTCAAAAAAGGTAGTCCGATCTTCATGTTCCACTCGGAGCCTTGCAGGATAAAGCATAGAGTACTTGAGACCGAGGTCCCGGAGACGCCGCTTCACCCCCTGGAAGCCCATCCGCTGTTTCTGGACAAGTTGGGTGAAGTCCGGGAAAAAGTTAATGGACGAGTTCTCATGTCGGACCGGGCCATGAACCCGTGAGGCCTGCAGAATCGCGTCTCGGTCTCTGTAGTGGAAAAGTCTCGCAACGATAGGCCTCGGGGGGGCACCCGGTCGCGGCCGGCCACCTGGGACTCGATGGGCCCGCTCCACAGCGAAAAACTTACTCAGGCCAGCGGGAGCAAGATGTTCGAGGATGAGCTCCTCGACCAGAAGATCAACCGGGCGGTTATCGGAGGTCTCCGGAACGCCTATGACGCGGATGTTATTGCGGCGGGCCCGTCCCTCGAAGTCTTCCAGCCGCCGGGCCATCAGATCATTGGCCGACTTGAGATCGCCGAGAGTGGCCTTCAGGTCCGACACGTCCGTCCCAAGGGAGGACGTCCGCACATCCAGCGATTGAACCCTCTCGTTGGTCTTAGAGAGATCCGCCCGGATTAGGGTAATGTCAATGGCCACCGTGTCGATTTTACGGGCCAAGGCCTCGTACTGTGTAGCGATGGTCTCTCTGATGCCCGTAATGGCGCCCATGATGTCCTGCAGGGACAAATCCGGAGAGACGGACGGGCCACCACTGGTGTCATCCGGGGGGACATTGGCTGTCCCGGGGGATCCTTTACCCTGAGTGTAGCGGTCCATGTTGTTCGTCTGGACCGGTCCCCCACGTAGGGATGTCTTGGTCTTACGCCTCTCGGGGTCTCCCCTGCCTCCCATGAGAACCTCGATCGCCGAAGGGGACCACCGAGGAAGCGTCGAGGTGGCACAGACCAGGCAGACGTGTGTCGCACCACAGGCCGCAATATGGCGGAGCGAAGGGACCACCGTCAATGAGCACACTGGCAGCAGACGAAGCCACCGGCATCAAGCGAAGGCAAAATGGAAGCCCAGTCGTACCAGGCAAGTCCACAGTCCAGCCCCTCAAAGACCAAAAGTGAAACCGAAAGTGATGTGATGGCCACTGGCACCGCTCCGCTGCCGTTGTTGTTCAACTACGCCCCGGCTCCACAGTTCACCCTCGCATCGGGCACTGCCATAGGGTGGGCCTCAAAAGTTCAAACCACCATAACTCCGGATTGCCAGGTCCGATTTGATTTCCGAAAGGAGTTTAGTGTTCAGCCAGCATTCGTCTCCCAGATTCCATCAACCGGGTCAGGATAGATTCAGGATAAATTCCGAGGAGCAGCGAGGGTCCGGGGAGCCCTGTGCTCACGCGACCATCTTGGATGCGCGCTAGGCTCCTCCTCCTCTCAGGCAACAATGTTGAAGGATTTACATTCAAGCATCTTACAAGACTTACATTTGTTGCACCTAATATGACCTTTTCATACTTAGTCAGCCGACTATGTGTCATATACTGAGTACGACTCCTTGTTAAAAGGATTGCCACATCATGAGGTACAAACACTTTCACAGGATATCCCATCACAATTCCTTCACTCTGTTCCAAACTTCGACATGTAGCAGCTACTGCTTTCAAACACCCAGGTAGGGCTACAGCTACTGGGTCCAACATTGATGAAAAATATGCAATGGTCTCCTCAGTTTTCTATGCTTCTGTACTAAAACGGAGAGTGCACATCCATTTCTCTCACTGCAATACAACTCAAATTCTTTTTCATAATCAGGCATACCCAATGCAGGTGCTTCACACAACCCAACTCTCAATCTTTTGAATGCTGCCAATTCCTCTTTGTTCAAATCAATGGGATCTTTCACATCACTTCTTGTCAGTCGTACCAAAGGTTTTGCGATCAACGAAAAATTGCTGATCCATTTACGACAATATCCAACCATTCCCAGAAACATTCTCACTTCTCTTTGGGTCATAGGTGGACTCTTCTTTTTATGATCCTGATTCTGTCTATTGTTATTCTTCTCAGTCCTTTTTCTTTTTTTTTTTTTTTTTTTTTTTTTTTTTTGAAAACCTTTATTGACAGTTCAATCAAGAACAAGTATGGGCCTACAACCCCCCGGGGCCGGCCGCTAAGCAGTCAGAGCAAAAACAGGCAAGTGTAAACACAGGCAGCACTTCGGGGAGCAGAATCGTAATGCTATACTGTAAACAGCGTAGGTAGGGCACCAGGAGAAAAAGGTTTTCATTTTATGATGAAACAAGGCAGAAGGATCAGGTGCCAGACAATTTTCAAACAACAGTTACAGGTATGCAGGGTAATAAACGTAAGCGATTTATAGCAATCCATTAGGTCAATGGCGCAAGCACAAGTACATCAGGATGGGGAAGAATATCATAAGCAGTCGCGCCTGCAGTCCCACGCCAGAACTCCCGGAGAGCACCCCGGAAATTGTGGTACACATGGAGCGGCAACGAGTCATAGCAAAGGAGGCGTATCACACTGATCCCAGAAAAAGAAAAACGAAAAGAATCAGAGAAGAAAAAGGAGGCCATGGAAAAGAGATAAAAGACTAAAGAACCCCCTCCCCCAACCCCCCACCCTGCACCTCTGCAGATGAGTACGGCCCCCCCCCCAGCAGTGTGCCTGTCGCCCTGGAACCAGACCCGAAATATAGGAGAATAGGGAAAAAGAAGTAGGAAAAGAACCCCACCAGACGGGGGGGGTAGAGAAAGTATTAATAAACTGGAGGAGGGCCTTCAAAACATACCCCCGGCTTCTCCCACCCGCACGGTAAGTTTCCCCCAAAGTGAGCAATACACGGCACAAAATCTGTCTTCTCAAAGAAAAATGGGGAGCATTACGCACCTATGATGCTGTTAGCTATGCCAGGAGAGCACGCAACCCCTGAGCCCGCCCGTCCACTAGATGACCACCCCTGAAGGATCAGCCTCATCCCTGACCACTCTTCGGGAGTCTGCCCATGCCTACCCCTCGACCCAGCACCATATCCGATGTTCCAAGGTAGAGGATTGTCCAAAAACGTCCGAGGAGCAACGCACACAGGTGGGGTGGAAGTCTCTGAGCATCAACACAGTCCGCAGCGTGGAGAAACCGGCTTCCCAGTGCTGCCCAAGGATATACACCGCACTCCAGGTCCAGGAAGGCAGAATCAGCCAAAGCAGACAATAGTTGCTGGAGTTGTCTCTGGGTCGCAGGAGGGCACGTACGGGACGAGGCTACCACATCCCACTCAGGTCTAATGCCTCCGGGGCAGATCAGGTCCTCCGCTGGACGAACACACTGTAGCATATCGGCCGGAGTGTCCAGCTGTGCACTAACCTCAGGGGTGGCCGCCAAAGTGTCCTCCTGTGCGCAGTGTGGGTAGTCCCTGTGTACGTGCGGACAGGCGGGCCGCCACTGCCCCAGCGCCGACGCCACCCCGTCGAGCTTACTCCCCAAGACCCCGACACCATGAATCAAGGAGGAATGGAGAGCACCAAGGGCCTCGAGGAGGTCGCCGCACCCCGGCACAGCTCTCTGCGATCGCGCCGCAACACTCCCGAAAGTTGCACTCTCACAATCCCGCTGCGACCCAGCGGACAGGATGGTAGGCTTCATCGCAACAAGATGGCCGCCAAGTATGCCCGACCCTCACCGGGGCCGGGACCCTGGGACAAGCGTCTCGATGTCCACGTCGCTGGTGACCGGGTTCCGGGGGCAGGCGAAAAGTTATCCGTTGCGTGGTCACGGGCAACAGTCGTCCCCACTACGGAACAGCTCCCGTAAAAATTCGGGGGCGGCCCACAATGATCAGGGCAGGATACGGGCGGCGGCCGGGCAGCTCACCATCAAAGGCAGGGGCAGCCACCGGAGGGTCTGAGCATTGCACCCCCGGGCATGCACTCGGTCCGCCACGCTAGACAGTAGAGACGGTCACGACGAAATGTAGGCCGAGTGTGGCACCGCTCCGGTGGACCGACACCACCCAGCCACAACAGGCCGCTGTTGTTGAACTGCCACCCGGCCACGGCGTCCACTCGAGGTCCCGGCTCCAGGGCCGCACAGGTCGCAGAGTTCAAATGCCCATTTCTCCGGCGATACCGCAGCCAGAAACTTCGGAGTCACACAGTCGGGTGCCACTCTCCTTCAGAGACACGACCGCGTAGCACAGGTTAAGGATCTCGTGCAGGATATCCGTGCGGGATGCGGAGGTTCACGGAGCCGGGAGTCTACGCTGCCGTCCCGGTCGCCATCTTGGCTCCTCCTCTTCTCAGTCCTTTTTCAATGCTATGTCCTAAATATTGTACTTCCTTCTTACAAAATTGCAATTTCGATGGTGACACTTTTAGTCCTCCATCTGCCAAATGATTCAGCAAGGCTATCGTGTCTACCTCACAAGCTTCACGGGTTTTCGATGCCACAAGTAGGTCATCGATGTATTGAACAAACACAGAATTTTCTGGCATTTCTAGATTTTCCAAGGACTTCTTCAATAGCTGATTAAATATTGAGGGGCTTTCTGTATACCGCTGTGGAATTCGACACGAAGCCAAAATACGCTCACCGAAACGAAATGCAAAAATTTGCTGACTGTCGTGGTGCAATGGGATGGAAAAGAAAGCATGGCATAGCTCAATCACTGTATACCATTCTGCGTCATGGGGAATCTGATATAAAATCACAGATGGATTCGGTACAATGGGACAGCATGATACAACAATTTTGTTTATCTTTCTCAGATCCTGTACTATCCTGAACTTCCCACTAGGCTTTTTCAGTCCCATTATTGGTGAATTACATGGACTACTCATTATTTCTATTAAAATACCTTGTTTTATCATTTTTTCAATCACAGGAGTAACTCCTTCGATTATTTCAGGTGTCAATTTATATTGAGGGACATTTGAATAACTTACTCCTTCTTTTACTGTTATTTTTACTGGATCTACATTTCTCATTAATCCTACGTCTTCTCCGGTGAAATCCCAAACTTCTGCTTTAACAGATTGTTTTAATTCTTTAGGTAATTCGTCAGGGTTAAATACAGCATAGGTTTTTATACAGCACATCATCATCTGGTGTTTCAAATGCTATTCCATCTGGGGTACAAAATATAGTGCAGTTCATCTTGCACAATAAATCTCTACCTAACAAGTTCACAGGACTGGTGTCGCACATGACAAAGCGGTGCATTTCCGAAAATTTCCCTATGCTAACTTTCACTGGTTCTGTAAGGTAAGTTTTAATTTGCCTGTCAAATACACCAACTACTTGGATCGTTTCATCCGAGAGAGGAAGATTCTTGACATCAGCTGATCTAACAGTTGATCGAGTAGCACCAGTATCAACTAGGAAAGTAATATTTTCATTATTAACTTTTCCATCTACAAATGGGCCTGTCTGGTCTACTTCTAGAGTTGCGCCAAGTACGCACTCTTCTTCCTCCCTTCGGCACCATCAATAACCCTCTTCTGAATCACTTTCATCGCGTTGCAGCCAATACTGCAAAGCAGCGCTAGCGCGCGGCGGTTTATTTACCTGTTCTCCGTTGTAGAATCCCGTTTCCTTACTATACTTCTGGGAATTTTTGCTCTGTGGAAAAGGTGGTTTTGGCACCTGATTCTGTTGTGTTACAACCTGCTGCTGTCACTGCGGTTGACCACTCACCAAATTTACACTCGGATTTCCAATGCCCTATCCTACCTCAATTATGACACGGAAATTTCTTCTTAGCTTCCTCGATATTTCCTTGACCTTTTCCAGAATTAAATGTTTGTCTTGATCCTGCTAGTTCTGCTAATTGAGCTTCCTGTCTCTCCGCTACCTTTACTTGTGCCCACATAGCCTTTTATTTCAATTTTCGCTGTTTTACTTCAATCTCATCACTGAAATATTTAGCATGTCTCAGTACTTCGTCTATTTTCTTATTTTGCCAGTCTACGGTATGCTGTTTTATCATTTCACTAATTTCTGGACGAAGACCATATACAAACCTGTATACAAAATGACTTAAATCCTTTTCACTTAGATTTTTGTCCCCGCTAAATTGTTTAAAGGCCAAAATTAACCTCTCATAATATGCGTGTACTGACTCTTTGCTTTCCTGATGTGTTCTGTCAATTTTTACCCAATCTGTCTCTTTAGGAGGTACTTTGTTTTTCAGAAACGCCATAACCTGTTCGTATTTCTTCATTACCTCGGGGTCTGGAGCCCCTGTTTTTGGATCCCTTGGGTATTCTTGTGTCGGCCAATCTATCATGATTTTGCACTCTGTCCATAGATCTGCTAGTACTATTATGTCAAACAAGCTGTTTAGATCAATGCACAATACTTTGGACAATTTTAAAAATCTGTCCACCTGTCTATACCACTCGACAGGTTTTTCACGTAGTCGAGGGAAGTCATTTGTAAATGACAAAATATCTTGCCTAGTCCATGGAACATGTACATATCCTCCTCCTGGAATTTCTCTCATAGGGCATTCTGTTACCACCTTCTCTTTTTCTCTAACAGGGAAAGCTGAAAAGGTTTTATCTGAAACATCATCTAGTTTTCGATACCACCTACTTTTCCATTTGTCCACATCTTCCAATTTTCTCAACAAAATAATGATTTCCTTAATCTGACTCATTCGTCCTGTAGTATTCATATTTTCAATGTCCTTATCAGTGAAATCTAACCGATATGGTTTCTGTAGGGTTTTTACCTTTTTGATATCTATACCCATTTCATTTGCCACTTCTTCCAATCTTTCATGGAGACTTTTTGCTCTCCACGTTATGCTTTTACACAGAAATAACAACTCCTCATCTTGGTAGGTTTTTAGCTTCTCCGTAGGGATAGTTCCTACTATTAACTCTTCCAGTACCATTCGTAGTTTAGCCACATCTATTAACTGAGATTCTTTGTCTTTCTTCTGCAAGTTTCTCAACCATTCACTTAATTCCTCGGTAGATGGCCCTACTGACTTCTCTACATTTCCTTGTCCAAAATCCTTTTGTGTTTCTAATATTGGCTCTGTTGTTATACGCCTTTCTGCACAGTTCTGGCCAACAAACGGATTATTTAAAACATTTGGTTCAATCATACCTATTGTCTGTCTCCATGGATTATCATTTTGACTCATTTTTGGTTGTTCAACCTGTTTATTACTTTTATAAGGGACCGTCAAACAATGTTCACTATCTTTCTGTTTATCAAAAATAGGCATTACTGGACCTATCGTTACTGTAACTGTTACAGCTCCCAAATTTTGGGTCAATTCTCTTATTTTTTCAGTTAATTATAGGGTTGTCTTTGCTAGTTCTCATGAATTTTCATTATTTATTATACCTCCGGACTTCTTTTCTACCGCTCTAATGGAATTGTTTTTTCCCAAATCTTGGAACTCTGGTTCCGATTGTATGATTCGTACTGTTTCTTTCATTGGGGCACTTGAGGTTAATATTTCTGGTTCTGGCCGATATGGGGGTGTATTTTTATAGAACATGTCATCCAGAACATCATCCTCTGATTCATTCACTCCATACCCTCTCGATTCCACATTATGTCTCTTTTCTACGCACTTTCTTCCTTCATTCTCTCCTGCAGCTCTTACGGGAAACAAACCCTCAGTCATACTCGCATTCCGCCACCTTCTCATTTGATCATCATGAGTCTCATGCCTGTAAGACCTACCAAACATGTACCTATACCTTCCGCCACTTCTCTGTCTTTCTCGGTCATGCATCTCATCTTCCCATTCTGTCAATGCTTCAAATTGTGTTGGTCTAGGTCTTGGTTCTAAATTCATCATTTTCTCTCTTAAATTTCTCAAAACTGCCAAATTAAATGAACCATGTTCTGGAAAAGCCAACACTCCGTCCTTTTCAGTATACTTGACCCAATTGTCTAACCAAATACAGGTGTGATATCCATATTTCGCAACCATAAAGGATGCGGGGGTTTTCGGTGGAGGAAGTAACTGTCCTTCCCTAGTTACAATCGGTTTGTCCTTTTTAAACCACTTTTTAATTCTACCAAACCAGGACTTTTTCTCCTTTTCTGGTGGACCGTAATACATTTTCCTGTCTTCCGTGTATTGCTAGTCTCTCCTTACAACTGTACCGCTATTCTGTCCAATCGTAGCGCAACTCACACTAACGCACCAATCCGGAGCGTTTATGTCACTTTTTGCGATTCTCCAATCCCAGTGCGACTCACACTAACGCACCAATACGGAGCGTCTACGTCACCCTGTGCTTCTCCACTCCTAGCGCGGCGTATACTAACGCACCAATCCGGAGCGTTCTACGTTTCTGACTGACTGGCCAATCCCAGCGCGGTCGTTCTGACGTCAACAGCCGCTGCCGCAGCTCCTGCTCCTATCTACCCCTCCTTTACAAAATCCACTCGGCAAGTTTTGTTTCAAATTTAGAATTCTGTTAGTAACAACATGAAAACACCACCATTGTCCGCTTCGCTAACCAAGGAATAGTAATAGACCTTTCTCACGAGAATTCCGCCTTTCCCGAGAGCAGCGCTTACCTCTGCCCTACTACGGAATCGTTACTTCTGTTGATAAAGTAGCACATCCCTCTACCTTACCCTTCTAACAAGCATTAGCTAACCGTTTCTCCAGAACTAAGACACATAGTTGGAGACCCAATGCTCCTGAGAAATAAAACTAGAGTTTCACAATTGACCCGAATGCCTTCACATTCATGCACTTTCACACTAGAAAATGTAGTACATTCACGCAGAATCCTGTCTTTCCCGAGAACAGCGAACAATCTGTCCTGCTACAGAATTATGACATACATTAACAAAGTAGCACTTCCCTCTACTTTATCCTTGTAGCAAGCTCAGAGAACACCTGTTACCTTTCCAGTGATAAGCGTTATCGGAATGCCATTTGGACTCCTGGTACCTAAGACCAAAATTTCACAGGTGACCTTCGATATCATACACACTTCTCTCACACAGAAAATGTCTCTAATGGCAACACACAACGATGTCACCTGAATCGAACCCAGACAATGCATCGTGCAACTTCAATCGTTACACGTTTCTCCCTGTGTACCTACAGGGCAACAACAATTCCGTCTTTCCAGAGAGCAGCGCTTACCTCTGCTCTACTACGGAACCGTTACAAACTTCTGACTTCCTACATCCCAGAAGCCGTGCAAACAACATAGAACTCGACGCGACTCAACATAGAGTGTTAATACATAAACCAATATCAATCAATAACCAATAATCAATAAGCAATGCACAAGCTATATTCACCAAACCAAAACAATAACAACCATCATTCTGCTACCAGAAAAACTGTTGCAGCGTGGAATATCAAATTCCCCCTTCGTCACAGACCAAATATCGCAATAACACATTCACTCAAATACATTCATTGGTGGGGCCCATAACACCAACACTCACACTTCATTGATCTGTTTCTCTAGAGGGATAAGTTTCCAAACGCTGACATGAAAGGAATATCTTTTTACCTAAACCCTAATGCACATTGAATACTTTTATTAACTTTTAACCTTGTGATATTCCCCTCATTTGGTGATGAATCAGTTAGTTGTTTTTATGGTTTAGTGATTCAATTAATTTATTTATACTCTTCTTGAATCTAATTTCTTCAAATAATCGACACAACACGTTTGTCAATTAATCAAAACATAGTTTATCTAATTAAATTGCAAATTTTAGAAATCATCGTCCAAACCACAGAACATCATATTTACCTAATCTGTCTATTAGTCGTCCTCTAAGTCAGTCAAGTCGTGGAAAATCTTTAAATTCATCAAAGTCAGGCCACAATTCAGTCTCTCAAAGATTCAGGATAAAAGCTGTCCAGCAGTGTCACCGTCCTCTCCATTAGCATAACGTCAGGAAATTCGCAGCAAGACAAACCGAACGACAAGCTTTTTAACTCACTATTCTACAGTCTTTTATAATGATTTTAATGTCAAAATGTATCAAGAATGAGTTTTAGACAGTCCTGATTGGTGGACTTGGGGTCACTCGGTAAAGTTCTCACATAGTCCGTAAGATTAAGTCATCGCACTTGCTGGTTCCGGTTTTAAAGACAGTCCATTGTTGAGGTCCTGGCAACTCTCCCAGTATGACCTTGGTGGGTACATCTCTCCTGGGGTCAGGACGAGGCCATTTTTGCTGGCGGTGGCGCATGTGCACTTCACCCAAAACCTCGTGAGACAGCAGCAGTCACGTCGTACGTCTCAATCAGCCATCTTTATGAAGGCCCAAATGGTCAACTTAAGCAGAACAAACACAAAAACGTAATTAAAACATTGAAATGGCTAATAAAATGTTAAACCCTCACTAATTCCCCTATGTGTAAGTAATTATCTAGCATAATAGCAACATTCAAAGTGTTTATATTCACCCAGTGATGTCATCTGGTGCAACTTACAATTACATCATAAAGCAACATATATCATGCAATATTCAAATTTTCTACCATTAGTATGCGTACATATATTAGTATACAATTAGTTTAGCCACGCAAAATGCAAATCCCACGTATAATTCTTTTGTTAGTATAATTGGTGAGTTTTCACTTCAAACAAATTAATAATATTACCATTAGTTGATTATTCAGATTAATAAAAACATGCAGAATGCGGGGGGTATACAAAATGTTGTACTACCCGCTCCAGCAGATTTACATACTTGTATGATTCATTGTCTCTGTCATGTGTGCATGGTGTAAAGTACTGACACACACTACACCGATATGAATATCGCTGTACAACAAATGAAATGCATATAAGAGAGGGGCTACGTAAAGATGAGCGGCAGTGTTGGAGAGTGGCAGTGAGGGAATCCGAGGAAGAGGTCATGGGGTGGAGAGGGGAGCTAGGGAGAGATGAGGGGCACTGCTGGAGGGTGGCAATGAGGGAGTGTGAGGAGGAGATCATGAGGGGGGCAATGGAAGGTGGTAGTAAAGGTTATTTACGGAGAAAGAGGTTTTTGGTGAGGCGCCAAAAAAGGCTTTCGCATCAGTGCTGAAGCCGGCCCTGTCATGGCCTTTCTGTTTTTGTTTATTTAATTAGCAGTCGGGTCATAAGGGCTATTGTGGAACATACTTTAAAGTGTGTGCTAATTATATTTACTGCTATATTCAATGTTTTAAGTTTGAAGGTGATTTTACTAATGTTTTTACCGGGAAAAATGAAAGTGGAGCCCGATGGTGCCTGATATGGGGCTGGGGCCCAAGGTCAGCTGTGAGATAAGGTGCACTGGAGAGGAGTAGTGGATAATCAAGCCTGTAAGGGAGTGCGTTGCAGAGTCCGGGGACAGGGGGAGGTAGTAATGAAGAGGGATTCTCCCTGAAGGCTCACACAGAGGGAGCCTGAGTAGTGTCACTTGCCTGATACTCCCACCTCAGAAACCTCCTCTTCCCATCAAAGGAACATTACATGGAAAAAACACTTTTTGAGAGTGATAATATTTAGAAAGAGATTTGGAAAAGAGTGCGTTTTACTGGGCCTTGTAAGACTAAAAAGAGATAAAGGAGGGCCCTGAAGCAGGCGTGCCAAGACGTATGTGACAAATCGAGCTGCAGTGGCCCACACAAATGCACCCTTGGCCCACCCAAATAAAAATTCCTGGAGCCAGGCCTGCTCGTGTGGCAGGTTCCAGCAGTGCTGTGTGGCACAAGGCTTGCTACAACAGACTCGCTGCTGCTCAGAAAGCCCCCCCACACACGGGTGGTGGTAGGTTCCAGCAGCGTTGGGTGGCACAAGGCTTGTTACCACAGACACCGTGCTGCTCCGAGATGCCCCACGCCCGCCTTATGTGGTAGGTTCCAGAAGTGCTGTGTGGCACAAGTCTTGCTGCAACAGACACGCTGCTGCTCAACAAGAAGCCCCCCCACCCCACCTGCGCAGCCTCGGGTGGTAGGTTGAAGCAGTGCTGGGTGGCACTAGGCTTGTTACCAAAGACACGCTCCTGCTCAGAAAGCAACACCCCCGCCTCCTCGCAGCCTCGGGTGGGAGGTTCAAGCAGTGCTGGGTGGCACAAGGCTTGCTACAACAGCCACGCTGCTGCTCAGAAAGAACCCCCCCACCCCTACGCAACCTTGGGTGGTAGGTTCAGGCAGTGCTGGGTGGCACAAGGCTTGTTACCACATACACGCTGCTGCTCAGAAAGCACCCACCCCTACGCAACCTCGGGTGGTAGGTTCAAGCAGTGCTGGGGGGCACAAGGCTTGTTACCACAGACACGCTGCTGCTCAGAAAGCACCCACCCCTATGCAGCCTCGGGTGGTAGGTTCAAGCAGTGCTGGGGGACACAAGGCTTTTTACCACAGACACGCTGCTGTTCAGAGAACTCTCCCCCTCCCCCATCCGGCAGCCTCGGGTGATAGGTTCCAGCAGTGCAGGGTGCCACATTACTTGTTACCACATGCACGCTACTGCTCAGAAAGCGGTCCCCCCCGCCCCCGCCGGGCAGCCTCGGGTGGTAGGTTCCAGCAGTGCTGGGTGCCACAAGGATGGTTACTACAGACACCGCCGTACCAACAAGTGGCTCGATCCACGTGTTAGACATCACTGCCCCCTGCACAGGTGATGGTGGCTACTGACGCGCCCTGCGCTGTCATAACAAGAAGCTGATTTTACGTCAGTCACTCGGTTACCATGGGTTGGGGTACCACGGTGCCCAAGGTCACACGGTGGTTCGTCGTAAGTGGCAGCTCTCTGGGACTGGTACAGTGAGGGGTGGGCCAAACCGACCCCACCAAGTAGTATTCACTTTCATGAGCAAGAATCATTCAAAATGCAATCACCCATTGGCAAAACAATTAGGATTTGAAAGGTTAAATACATGTCTTTAATATGCTCCTGATCTTTTGCACATACCAAGAGTCACACATTGGGCCATCATTGGCTCCCTGCAGTGTGCACTGGTGGGCAGTACCAGAAATCTCAATTCTCATTATTAACAAGCACCAAATACACTAACTAAATCCTCCTTAGCGCCTACAGGTGCTTTGGTTGCATGTGAGCACTACGCACAAAATATATCACTCGTAAAGGTTTTAATGAAGTGACGTTTTGAACGGCTTTAATTGAAACCACAAAATTGAGTAACTGAATTCTCCATAATTGAATCAGGTGTGAGCAGATACAGGGGAGCCATTGATGACGCAGGCACTAGGGCTACTGATGTGATTACTGGACCGGTTATTGAGATGGATACCTGCAGGGCCCCGTCTCCCTTCACACGTGCGAGCTGGGAGAGTTTGAGCTTTTGACGTGTGATTCTCTTTTGCTTATGGTACCAAGTCGGCTTGTCTTAAGCATGCATTAAAGTAGGTAGGGCCCAATGCAATAACTTGGATTGCGTTTGCAAACCCAGCGATTCTCAGTCACAAGGTTTGCAATTGCATAAGCATGATGTGCAATGTCGTAAACCGATTTTGTAAGTGGGAAAACATTTCCGACCTACGAAATGGGTTTTGGAACAATTAGGAAGGAGTTTAACTGCGAGTCACAATGCCATGTATCAGTGGTTTGCGACTGCAATCGCAAATAATTAATCAGTTACCGACATCACAAAGGAGGCGGTAAGAGATTCGCACAAGCAAAGCGGTGAACCGTGTCGAAATGCGGGGGGGAGTGCAGGAAGTGCGGGGGGAGTGCAGGGAGTGCGGGGGAGTGCAGGAAGTGTGGGGGTAGTGCAGGAAATGCGGGGGGTAGTGCAGGAAGTGAGGGGTGTTTCAGGAAGTGTGGGGGGCTAGTGCAGGAAGTGGTTTATGCGTTCTCTAGATCTTGCCAAATGGGAAACCTTTCTTTTCAACGCGGCATCTGTTCATTCAAAGGACACGAACTGCACACAAAATGTTTCCCACTTAAAGATGCAAATGCAGATATGGGGCTCTGCTTTGCTTCAAGGCCACTGCCACTTTGTTCATAGCCGGTCAAACGGGTTAGACATTGTGACCAGCCTAAATAACATTCATGAGGACATTTGGAGACCCCTGAAAATAGAAATTTATGATGAGACCTAACAGTAGATAGGTTGGATTGCACATCGCATTGATGGAGCAGGTAAAACAAAATTTTGTATACCTCCTCTATTTTGCATGAAATACTAATTACTTATTTGACTTATATTATAATTTGATTTAACTATTTGCAGTGTTATACTAACCAACATTTTACAAAACACAAATTACATGTGGGACTAATTGCTATTTGCATGGCAGAATAACTCTCTCTGATAACTAATTGTGGTACGCCTATTAATAGTAGTACGTGTTGTAATAGAATATTGCATGATTTATGTTGCTTTTGTGACGTTTGCATTCCTGTTTGGATTGAATGGTGAGTTTTACTGCTTTAAATGACGCTATAAGCTAGGAAAATACTAATACATAAAGGGATTAGTGAGGGTTTACCATTAGAATCTTCATTTCAGTGTATTAATTATTCTTTTGAGTTTGTTTTGCTTAAGTTGGCATTTGTGCCTACCAAACCATGACATCCAAAATGGAGTTCAGAAGTGGCCACCGTCTTGTGAGCGCGATGTCTACGGCGCAGACTCGGATTGCTCCGTAGACCTCCAGGCAACCTCAAGTCAGAGCACAGTGTTCCTGGTCAAGGATAGGAACATGGAGGACTGCCAAACTTCAGTTAGTAAAAATCAATGCAAAGAACAATGAATGTCCACAACCAGGAAGTTAACAATGTTGCACGGAGATGTCCTGGACCGAGGAAGTGACTTAACACTTCTTTGGGAACCAAAAGTATGGGAAAGAAGGACGATGTTAAAATTTTCCTCAAATGGAACAATCGGATTATAGCTTTGTCAAAGAAATGTTTCATGTTATCCCAAATTTTATCATAAAAAGGGTAGTAGAATAGGGAGGAGTTATCCTAGCTACGATTTCCATATCCGCACACCCCTACCGACCCCACAGGCGATGACAGATGAGCTAGATGCTTGCACGATTCCTGGTCCTTTGGAGATCTTTGGGACTGTGACGTGTTGAGCAAATAATTTTTCAGGACTTTGAGCCTTGGCCTGCTTTATTGGAACAATTGAGCAGAAAATTTGGTTTATGCAGAGCCAATTGAATTAGAAAAGCCCTGATAGCAAGAATAGGTAAATATAAAATGTCATGCAAATTGTGTTGTTTGACTAAATTTCAAATTTGATTGACCAAAATGCTAATGATATAATTGCAAACAAGATTTAGATAAACAAAATTTGATTAACAGAAATTATGAGTTTGTGATTTTTCCATTAGGGGATTAAAGGATTCTGAAGCTTAAATGTGTTTTAGCTGGTTCTAAATCACCATCAACCAGTCCAACTAATTGGTCCGTCGACCAAGTGGTGGAGTGCCTTGATGTTAAGGTTAGGATCCTATAGGTGGTGATGCAAATGTATATTCTGTAATATAACTTTTTCATGTCCAGCGCATCATTCCTCCTGTGTGCAGACTCGTACGTATGAGTGTTGGTGTTATGGGCCCCACCAATGAATGCGTGTGTGAATGAGTTAGCGTGACGACGGGTCTGCGACGCAGAGAGGATCTGTAAAAATGTGCCCCCCCTTTTTCGCGCTTGATCAGTTTTTCTGGTAGCAGAATGATGGTTATTTTTGGCTCGTTTGGTGGTTATTGATAGGTTTTATTGCATTGGTTTGGTGATTATTGCTTATGGATTTTTTGATTTCTGATTATTGATTATTGACTGCGGATGTTTGGATGAGTATTGATTTATGTTCTAACATTCTATGTTGAGTCGCGTTGCGTTCTAAAAGTTTTGAAGACTTCTGGGATGTAGGAAGGAGGATGCCCTGTGGCAAGTGAAGTCACATGGTGTATTGTTTTTTGCCCTGTAGGTACACGGGGAGAATGTGTGACGATTGGAGACGCACAACGCATTGTCTGGGTTTGAATTGGTAACATCACCGTGTGTTATCGTTAGGGACATTTCTGTATGAAAGAGGTGTATGGATAGCGAAGGCCACCTGTGAAATTTTGGTCTTAAGTAACAGGAGTCCATTGTGAGCTCTGATTACGCTTATCACTGGAAAGGTAATAGGTGCTCCCTAAGCTTGATAGAAGGGTAAAGTAGAGGGAAGTGCTACTTTATCAACTAATGAAATAATTCTGTAGTAGGGCAGAGGTAAGCGCTGCTCTCGGGAAATACAGGATTCTGTGTAAATGAACTACATTTTCTGTATGAATATGTGTAAATGAAATAGCATTCGGCTTAATTGTGAAACTCTGGTTTTAATTCTCAGGAGCAGTGTAGTCTCCAACAGGTGTTTTATCTCCAGAGAAACGGTTAGCTAATGCTTGCTTGAAGGGTAAGGTAGAGGGAAGCGCTACTTTATCGGCGAATGAAATAATTCCGTGGTACGGCAGAGGTAAGCGCTGTTCGCGAGAAATACGGAATTCTTGTGAGAAAGGTCAAAACTATCTCTTTTGTTAGCAAAACAGACCATGGTGGTGTTTTTATATTGTTACTAACAGATTTTGAGTAAAAGAGAGCGTAAGAAAAGTTTGCCGATACATTTTGTAAAGGAGGGGTCAGCAGAAGCAGGAATAGTGAGAAAAGCTGACGTTAGTGTAAGTCGCTCTGGGATTGGCCAGCCATTAAGAGACGTAGACGCTCCGGATTGGTGCGTTAGTGTACGCCGCACTAGGAGTGGAGAATTACAGGGTGACGTAGACGCTCCGGATTGGTGCGTTAGTGTACGCCGCACTAGGAGTGGAGAATTACAGGGTGACGTAAACGCTCCGGATTGGTGCGTTAGTGTAAGTTGCGCTGGGATTGGAAAACTGCAAAAGTGACATAGACGCTCCGGATTGGTGCGTTAGAGTGAGTCGCGTTACGATTGGCTAAGACAATAGAATAGTCGTAGGAGAAATCTAGCGATTCTAAGAAAAGAAAATGATGGATTACGATCCACCAGAAAAAGAGAAAAAGTCCTGGTCCGGAAAGATCAAGAATTTATTTTAAAAGGATAAACCGATTGTGACTAGAGAGGGACAGTTGCTTCCTCCACCGAAATCGCCCGCATCCTTCATGGTTGCGAAATATGGGTATCATACATGTATTTGGCTAGACAATTGGGCAAATTATACAAAAGATGATGGCGTTTTAGTGTTTCCAGAACATGGTTCATTTAATTTAGCGGTATTAAGGAATTTAAGAGAAAGAATAATGAGATTAGAACCGAGACCTAGACCCACTCAATTTAAAGCATTGACAGAATAGGAAGATGAGATGTATGAAAGAGAACGACAGCGGCGTGGCAGAAGGTATATATACATGTTTGGTAGACCGTGTGGACAAGAGAATCGTGATGATAGAATGAGGAGATGGGGAAGTGCAAATATGGCTGATGGTATGTTCCCTATGAGAAATGCAGAAGAGACTAGTAGTAGAAATGTACAGAGAAGAGAAATAATACAGGATCAGAAGGTTATAAGTATGGTGTGCATGAGTCGGAGGATGAGGTACTTGAGGACATGTTATATAAAAATCCTCCCCCATACCAACCAAATTCCACATTAATGACACCAAGTGCCCCAGTAAAAGAGACACCACCAAATATAAAGATTGAGTCAATGCCACCTGAGGTAGGGAGAAATAATCCTTTTAGAGAAACGGAAAATACACAACCTGGTAAAATGACAAATGAAAATTCAGCTGAATTAGCCCGAACTACTTTAGAGTTAACTGAAAAGATTAGGGAATTGACTAAAAATATGGAAGCTGTAACTGTTCCTGTAACAATAGGAACAGTGATGCCTATTTTTGATAACCAGAAGGACAGTGAACATTGTCTAACGATTCCTTATAACAGTAATAAACAAACCGAAATGGAGAGAAGAGATTCAAGAGAAAATCCGTGGGAACAAGTGGTAGGAACTTCTGGACTAAGTACTCCTAAAAATTTGACAGTAAATCAGAGTCTAGCGAATAAAGCAATAATGACGACAGAATCAGTACCAGGGACACCAAAAAGTTTAGAACAAACGAGAAATGAACCAAATCCTGTAGGTCCTACTTCGGAAGAGCTAAGTGAATGGTTAAGGAGCTTACAGCAAAAAGATGCTGAACATCGACCTTTAGATGTGGCAAAATTAAAAATAGTCTTAGAAGAATTAATAGTAGGAACTATTCCCACAGAAAACTTAAAAGCATATCAGGATGAAGAACTAATGTTTTTATGTAAAAGTATAACATGGAGAGCGAGACATTTACATGAAAAATTGGAAGAAGTAGCAAGTGAAATGGGTATCGATTTTGAAAAAATAAAGTCATTACAGAAACCACACAGAGTAGACTTTGCTGAAAAAGACATTGAGAATCTGAATACAGCAGGAAGAATAACTCAAATTAAAGAGCTAATTGTTTTCCTGAGAAAATGGGGCGATGTAGATAAATGGAAAAGTAGGTGGTTTTGAAAATGGGACGATGCAACAGACAAACCATTCGCGGCTTTCCCGGTAAGAGAAAAAGAAAAGGTGGTAACTGAGTGTCCCATGAGGGAAATTCCAGGAGGAGGCTAAGTGCATGTCCCCTGGACTAGACAGGACATTTTATCATTCACCAATGACTTTCCTCGCTTGCGCGAGAAGCCAGTTGAATGGTACAGGCAGGTAGACAGGTTTGTCAAATCATCAAAAGTACTATGGATTGATTTGAACAGTTTATTTGACATAATTGTGCCAGCAGATCTATGGGCAGAATGTAAAATTACAATAGGTTGGCCTACTCAAGAATACCCTAGGGATCCAAAAACAGGTGCTCCTGATCTGGAAGTAATGAGAAAATACGAACAGGTAGTTACCTTGCTGAAGAATAAAGTGCCTCCAAAAGAAACTGATTGGGTAAAGATTGATAGAACTCACCAAGAAGTAAAAGAATCTGTACATTCCTATTATGAAAGATTATTATTGGCTTTTAAACAATATAGCGATGATGAAAATTTGAGTGAGAAAGATTTGAGTCATTTTGTATATCGATTTGTGTATGGGTTGCGTCCTGAAGAAAGTGAAATGATTAAACAGCATACAGTGGATTGGCAAAATAAAAAGATAGAAGAAGTATTGAGGCATGCACATATTTTGCGATGAGATTGAAGCAAAGCAACGTAAGTTAAAAGAAAAAGCCATGTGGGCTCAAGTAAAAGTGGCAGAAAGACAGGAAGCCCAACTGATTGAACAGGCAAATGGTATGAGCATGAAACAAAAGCCCAATATTGGGAAAGGGAAAGGACAGATTAGTATAGAAGAAGCCAAAAAGAAGTGGCAATGTCATAACTGCGGAAAGATAGGGCATTGGAGAACCGAGTGTAAATTAACCCCAAGTGCTAACGGCGATAATGCATCATTGAATCCACAGGTGCAGAATGAGGTGAGTTGTCAACCACAGCGACAGCAGCAGGTTGTTGCCCAACAGTGTCAGGTGCCAAAACCGCCTTTTCCACAGAGCGTAAATCCTCAGAAATACAGTAATGAGGCAGGATTCTACAACGAAGAACAGGTAATTAAGCTGCCGCGCGCTAGTGCTGTTTCGCAGTATTGGCTACAACGCGATGAGAGTGAGTCAGAAGAGAGTTATTGACGGTGCCAGGGAGAGAAAGAAGAGTGCGTACTTGGCACAATTCTGGAAGTAGACCAGACAGGCCCTTTTGTGGATGGAAAGATAAATGACGAAAACATTACTTTCCTAGTAGATACTGGTGCTACTCGTTCAACTGTTAGATCAGCTGATGTTAAAAATCTTCCTCTCTCGTATGAAACAATCCAAGTAGTTGAAGTATCCAACAGACAGATAAAAACATATCTTACTGAACCAGTTAAGGTCAAAATAGGGAAATGTTCCGAAATGCACTGTTTTGTCGTGTGCGATCCCAGCCCTGTAAATTTGTTAGGAAGGGACTTGCTGTGCAAGATGACCTGCACAATTTTCTGTACTCCTGATGGCATAGGTTTTGAGACTCCTGATGAGGATGTACTGTACAAAATGACTATAGCTAATATGGAACCGGAAATTACTGAGGCATTTGCTGTATTTGACCCCGAAGAATTGCCTCAAGAATTGAAGAAAACAGTGAAAACGGAGGTATGGGATTTCACGGGAGAAGATGTGGGATTAATGAAAAATATAGATCCCGTAAAAATTTCTGTAAAGGAAGGAGTAAGTTACCCAAATATTCCACAGTATAAATTGACACCCGAGATAATTGCAGGAGTTACTCCTATAATAGACAGAATGATTGAACAAGGTATTTTGAGAGAAATAATGAGCAGTCCATGTAATTCGCCAATTATGGGTCTGAAAAAGCCTAATGGAACTTTCAGGATAGTACAAGACCTGAGAAAAGTGAATAAAATTGTTGTTTCAGGAATACGAAGACCGGACTACCTTTTTTGACTGTCCTGTGACTGTGAGTGACTGGCTGGATTCTCTACCGGACCGGGGTGACTGGCCTGGGCCTTCTGGTGGTGCCGAGGGTGGCGGGCCTCTTTTGGAGTGACTTTTGGTCCTTGACTTTGACATTTTGTTTGGTTCAGCTGGGTTCTACTTCTTTTGTACATTTTGTTTAATTATGATCTGTGTTGGGGGCGGGCAGGGACGGGTCCCTTTCCTACTCCGGGGTCTTTTCGTAGAATGGGGTTGCTAGGGCGACAGGCACACTGCAAGTTGGGGTGGTTTTTTGGACCGCAGGGGTGCAGGGTGGGGGGAGTTGATTTCGGGGGGGGGTTGGTGGGTGGGAGGGGTTGTTTGGATTTGTGTTTTTTGTTTTCAAGGCGAGGTATTGGCTCTGTTTCAGTCTCAGGTGTCGCGCTATTTGTTGGGGGACCCTTGATCTACTGGAGGGGATGGGGGGGGACGGGCTGAGATTGATGTCTTTGAACGTCAATGGATTGGGGGATCGTATCAAACGGGGTGTTGTGCTGCAATATTTGCGTCGTTTGACTCCTGATGTGGTATTCTTACAGGAGACGCATTTGATTGGTAATGTTTGTCATGCCATGAACAGGGGGGGCTACCGACTCGTGGCCCATTCCGGTTTCACCACCGGCTCTAGAGGGGTGGGCATCCTCCTACGATCTTCACTTCCGCTAGAGATCACCAGGGTTGTCCTAGACGATAGAGGGCGCTATGCGGCCCTGACTGGGAGGTGGGAGGGACAGTCCCTTTCCTTGGTTTCGGTTTATGTTCCCCCGGGCCTCCAGAACTCCACTTTCTCAGACTTGGGCCGTATGCTGCTTGAGCTTCCTGACAGTCTTTAGCTTTTGGGTGGGGATTTTAATTTGGTCGTTTCGGGAGATCTGGATCGCCACCCGCCCAGGGCCCTCCCTGCTGCCCAGGCGTGGCTCGGCGGGCTCTTGGATACCCTCGGTCTGGTGGATTGTTGGAGGTTAATGCATCCGACACAGTGTCAGTACACATTTCACTCTGGGGCCCATGGGAGTCTTTCCAAATTGGATTATTTTCTTATGCCCGCGGCCCAGACTGCCCGGATTCGAGAGGTTAAGCACCTGGCCCGGGGTATCTCTGATCATTCCCCACTGTGGTTGCTTTTTGACACCGGGACGCGGTCCGCTGGGCGGATCGCCCCTATTAACCCTTGGTACTTGCGAGACCCCAAAATTCGTGATAGCCTTGTTAAGTCGATTGTTCTGTATTTTCTCGAGAATGAGGGGTCGGTGTTGTCCTCAGTGTCCCTGTGGGAAGCCTTCAAAGCAGTGCTCCGCGGGCATGCCCTATCCCAGATAGTGGAGGCTAAGCGGGTTAAGAATGAGGCGGTGGTGAAGCTGGAGACTGAAGTATCGGGGCTGGAGGCAGCTTTGGAGACGGGTGTCACTCAGGACGGGCTCCACGCCCTCAGCTTGAAGCAGTTTGAATATAAGTCTCTTGTTACTGACGCTGCCAAGACCATGTATAGGGAGCAGCAGGGTAGGTTGTATGATGCCGGGGACAAGGCGGGTAAACTGATTGCTTGGTTGGACAAGAAGGAGAGAGTGAATCGTGTGGTCCCGGAGCTTCGGGTTTCGGATGGAGTGTGTGTGACTGACCCTGGTGAGATTGTGGAGTGTTTTGCTGACCACCTCCGGGCGGTGTACTCCCCGGTATCTGATAGAGATGAGGATGACTCTCGTCTCTTGCTGCGGGATATTGCCTTGCCCGGCTTATCCGTCGAGGATCGTGAGCAGATGGAGGCCTCCCTGTCTGTCGACGAGATCGCTACCGCGATTCGTTCCCTTCGTTCGGGCAAGGCTATGGGCCCCAATGGACTGCCGATTGAACTGTATGAACTACGCCCGGATAAAATCGCGCCCTTCCTCCGTCGTATGTTTCTGGAGTCGCTCGAGCGGGGTTCCCTCCCCGACGACCAGCGTCTGGCTACCATAGTGTGATTCCCAAGGACGGTAAGCCACGAGACCGCTGTGCCTCGTATAGGCCTATTTCCCTACTAAATGCCGAACCGAAAATCCTCGCCAAGGTCCTCGCTAATCGCTTGCTGAGAGTTATATGTGACCTGATACATCCGGATCAATGCGGCTTTATCCCGCATCGTAATACCGCTCTCAACCTGCGGCGTCTCCATGGCGTCCTCGCTAGGGCATAGTCCTTCTCTGAACCGGCCATATTGGTTTCCTTAGACGCCACGATGGCCTTTGATACCATCGAGTGGCCATTCCTGTGGGCCGTCTTGGTGAAGTTTGGCTTTGGGGAGGGATTTATTAGTTGGGTTAAGCTCCTCTATGCTGGACCAATGGCCCAGGTTGTAGTCAATGGGCGGGTTTCTCGGCCCTTCGCTCTCGGGAGGGGTACTAGGCAGGGGTGCCCGTTGTCCCCTCTGCTCTTTGCTCTTGCCTTGGAGCCGCTCGCTGCCTGGCTCCGCTGGGAGCCCTCGATCAGAGGGATCCGGTGGGCCCCGGGTTTCGAGGATCGGGTCTCGTTGTACGCGGATGATATTCTTTTGTACCTCACCTCGCCGCGGAAGTCGCTCAATGTGCTTTTTGATGTTCTTACTTCCTTCGGGAGAAATTCGGGTTTGATAATTAACTGGTCCAAATCTTGCGTGTATCCTATCTCCGGTGGCCTTCCTCTCTTGCCGCCTCGGCTTCCGATCCAAATATCTCAATCCGGCTTTAAATACTTGGGGGTGTACGTTTCGTTGGACCCGGCGGCCCGCTACGAGCAGAATCTCCTGTCTCCCCTCCGGCGTTTGAGGGTGGATACGGCTCGGTGGTGTAAGCTGCCCTTGTCTCCACTTGGTCGCGCAGCACTGTTTAAAATGATGTCCCTTCCCAAATTTCTTTACACACTCCAGAACTCCTTCGATATCATTCCGGCGGCCTACTTTAGGGAAGTGGAGAGTTTGCAGAGGAGACTGGTTCGGGACGGTCGTGCGCGCATCGCTTTGGCAAAGCTGACTCTTCCCTGGTATGACGGGGGCATCGCGCTTCCTGACATTAGAAGGTACTATTGGGCCTCCCAGCTGGCTGCCATTAACCATGCTACGTACGCTCCTGGTTCGAACCCGGCATATGAGATGGATAAATTCCTGCTTCCCGGCGGTAACTATAACAGAGCGCTTTACTCTCGATCTGTCGGAAGGACCCTCACGGGCCCTACTAGGATTGCGGTACGGGTGTGGAAGGCGGCGAATGTAGCTGTGGGCTGGAGTGAGCGTTTAACGTGTGCTACTCCTTTATTCGCCTCAGAGCGTTTGGGAAGCCTCTGGACAACGAAAGGCTTTGAGCACTGGGATACGATCGGCATTAGCAGAGTGGGGGACCTATGGGTTAAAGGCGCGGTTAAATCCTTCGCGGCGCTTCAGAGCGAGTATGAGCTTAGTGAAAGGGAGTTCTTCCGCTATGCCCAGGTTCGGCACGCCCTGCTCTCGGTCTTTGGGGAGGGGACCACGGTCCCTGTTTCTTCGCCTCTCGAGGACCGTATACTCGACGGCCACGTCCCCGACAGTACTATCTCCCTGATTTCTAAAAAACTAATAAATAATCGGGCTGATCTCTTGGTGCGACTTCGGGAGGCGTGGACGGGTGATGGGGTTGAGTTGGACGACGAGGACTGGCAGTCTGCGCTGTCCTCCCCTAAGGAGGTTGCCATCCCGGCCCGTCTCCGTCTGGTCCAGCTTAAGATTCTCCATCGTGTCTATGTGACGGGTCCCTGTTTGGTCTCGATGGGGTTTTCTGACGACGGGCTCTGTAAGCGTGGCTGCGGGCTCAGTGCCACCTTTCTCCACATCCTCTGGGAGTGCCGCGAGGTGATGGAATATTGGCGCCAGGTGCATGATGTTATGAAACGAGTCACTGGGGTCGCTCTGCTGCCGGAGGTGCGCCGATGTGTTATGAATGTGTGGGAGCTCAATGACTATAATGCGGCCCAGGCTCGGTGGGCGGCCCTTGGGAACATGATCGCAAAGAGAGATATTGCGCAGCTTTGGGGTTCCCAACGGCCTCCCACCGTGTCCGTATGGAAGGAGAACATGGACTGGTGCATGTTCAGGGAGAAGACGGTGTATGTGGCTCGTGGTAAACCGGGGGCGTGGGGTAGAATCTGGGGTCAGTGGAATGTGTATCGAGGGACTATCTGTTCTCCCCCCCTGGTGGATACGTCTGAGGTTGCCTTGTCCCCCTGATCCTTGAGGGTTCCTTGCTTAATTTGTTCATCTGTGTATAGATTTGGTTTTCCCGTGCCCCCCCCCTCCCTCTCATATTCCCCTCCTTTTTATTGACCACCCCAGGGTGGTCGGGTGTGGAGTTCCTCTACTGTGGTTAGACGCCCTTTCAATGTTTTTCGCCTTGCTTTTTGTTTTTCTTTATTTTTGTTGATATTTATGTAAAAAGGGTATATCCTGACGTCCCTTTTGTGCAGGCTGATCTTTTGTAATTTAGCGGAGCCCCTGTGGGCCAGTCAATGTTTTTTGACCTGCTCGATCATTTTGAATACTAGCGGCCGGCCCAGGAGGTTGTAGGCCCGTGCTTGTACCCTTTTTCTCTGCACAATAAAAACTTTAAAAAAAAAAAAAAAATTGTTGTTTCATGTTGTCCCATTGTACCAAATCCTTCTGTGATTATATATCAGATTCCTCATGATGCAGAATGGTTCACAGTGATCGACTTGTGTCATGCTTTCTTTTCTATTCCATTGCACCCTGACAGCCAACAGATTTTTGCGTTTCGGTTTGGCGAACGAACTTTGGCATGGTGCCGAATCCCACAGGGATATACAGAAAGTCCATCGATATTCAATCAGATCCTGAAAAAGTCTCTAGAAGATTTAAAAATGCCTGAAAGTTCGGTACTAGTCCAATATATCTATGACCTACTTGTAGCATCGAGAACTCGAGAAGCTTGTGTAGTGGATACTGTTGCATTGCTGAATCATTTATATGATGGAGGACTTAAAGTATCCCCATCAAAATAACAATTCTGTCAAAAATAAGAACAGTATTTAGGCCATAAAATTGAAAAAGGGCTAAGAAAAGTAACTGCAGATAGGATCAGAATAATCAAAGGAATGAGAGCCCCAATGACTCAGAGAGAGGTGAGAATGTTTCTTGGAATGGTTGGATATTGCCGTCAGTGGATTAGTAATTTTTCATTAATTGCAAAACCTCTGGTACGCTTAACAAAGAGTGATGTAAAAGACCCCATTGAATTAAATAAAGAAGAGTTGAAGGCTTTTAAACAATTGAGAGATGGTTTGTGTGAAGCCCCAGCTCTTGGCATGCCTGACTATGAGAAAGAATTTGAACTCTATTGCAGCGTAAGGAATGGATGTGCACTTTCCGTACTAGTACAGAAACATGGAAAATTGAGAAGACCAATTGCATATTTTTCACCTATGCTAGATCCTGTAGCTGTGGCATTGCCTGGTTGTTTGAAAGCTGTAGCAGCTACTTGTTAAAGTCTGGAACAGAGTGAAGGAATTGTGATGGGATATCCTGTGAGAGTGTTTGTGCCGCATGACGTGGCGATCCTTTTAACTAGGAGCCGCACTCAGTTTATGACACATAGTCGTCTAACTAAATATGAGAAAGTCATATTAGGTGCAACTAATGTGAGCCTTGTGAGATGTCTGAATGTGAACCCTTCAACACTGTTACCTGATGCTGACAATGTGGAAGTCAGAGATGATGTGGATCATGACTGTTTGGAAGTGCTTGAGTTTTGTACCAAGCCACGCCCTGACATAAAAGATGTACCTTTGACAGAAAGTGACTATGTGATGTTTGTGGATGGATCATGCTTGAGAACAGATGAGGGAAATTTGAGTGCAGCATACGCAGTATGTACTGTAGCAGCTGTACTGGAAGCATCTTGTCTGAAAGGTGTGAAATCGGCCCAAGTTGCTGAACTATTTGCATTAACAAGAGCATGCAAGTTGGGAAAGAATCTGAGAGTGCCTGTGATCACCGATAGTCAGTATGGCTTTGGTCTGGTGCATGACTATGGGCAAATTTGGTCCCAAAGAGGATTTTTGACGTCAAGTGGAACTCCTATAAGGAATGCTGAAGTGTTTGGAAAGTTGCTTGAGGCGATACAGCTGCCTAAGCAATTGGCAGTAGTAAAATGTGCTGCACACTCGAAGTCTGCTGATTATATATCAGCGGGGAACCAGTTTGCTAATGACATGGCACAATATTGTGCACGAAATCAGAACTCTGTCAATCGTGGTAGGGAAAAATAAATGAATTCATGTCCCTTGCTGTTTACTAACACTATGAATACATGGGAAGAAGTGAGGCAGTTACAGGAAGAAGCAGGAGATGAGGAAAGAAGACAATGGGTAAAAGTAGGATGTGCACCACGAGAAACAGATCACGTGTGGGTTTGTCAGGATGGAAGACCAGTCATGCCTGATAGCATGGTGTCTACCATGGCACCGATGTATCATGGACAAGCACATGTAGGAAGAGATGCTACGATCAGACTTTTCAAACAGACATGGTATAATGCAAAATTTAGACTTGTAGCTGAAAGCCTATGTCAAAGATGCCTTATATGTCAACAATACAATCCTGGAAGAAAAACAGTGGTAAGTCTAGGAATGATAGGACGAGAAGGAGGGCCTTTCACAAGAATGCAGATTGACTTCATTGAAATGCCCCCCTGCAATAGGTTGAGGTATGTTCTAGTGGTAGTCTGTTTGTTTTCTTGATGGGTGGAAGCATACCCAACTAGAAGAAGTGATGGAATTACTGTAGCAAAGCTACTATTGAGAAGGTTCATTCCCAGATTTTTTTCCAGTCACAATTGAATCAGTTAGAGGAAAGCATTTTCATAATGAAATCATGAAACTGATTTGTGAAGCATTGAATGTACAGCAGAAACTGCATTGTGCTTATCGCCCAGAGGCTTCTGGTGTGGTGGAACAAGTAAATGGCACCATTAAAAACAGATTGGGAAAAATGTGTTTAGCCACAGGTTTGAAATGGCCTGATGTCTTGCCTCTAGTACTCATGACTATTAGATCTATTCCTGATAGGAATACTGGATTGAGTCCCCATGAGATAGTGATGGGGAGGGCAATGAGACATGTTTTCGTTCCTGTCAACAAACTATTGCCTATATCTGATGACTTGGTGTTGGAGTATTGCAAGGGATTGGCTGATTCCGTTCATTCTGTGTTTCATCAGGTTGGATCGGATGCAACCACTCTTGAAAAGAAGCCAGCTCATGATCTAAGTCCAGGTGACTGGGTAAGAATAAAAGTGCATAGAAGAAGAAATTGTCTGGTCCCACGGTGGGGTAAACCACGTCAGGTGATCCTGACCACAACGACAGCTGTGAAATGTGCAGGAGTGAAGAATTGGATTCATGCTAGTCATACCTTGAGAATTCCAAATCCAGTGGATAACAGGGAAGAAGAATACTTTGAAGAATCCAAAACCAGTTCTGAGTCAGATAGAGAAGAAACAATAGCAAGACCAACTCCTGAAAGGGGGGAGTCAGAATCAAGTCCAGTTATAGCTCCAGAGAATCTCCATTAAGAAGGAGATTGCACATTTCTGACACTAGCTCAGAGTCAGATACTGAACCGGTACAAGTACATGAGAGAGTAAACGAAAGCAGTGAAGAGACTGTCAAAGAAATTCTTGATAGAGAAGCTCCGCATGAAAAAACAAGAGAAATTCCACCTGAAATCACAGAAGTAGATGGTGAGGTACCAGATACAGAGAGAGAGGGAAAGAATGTTGCGGAAGACCCCCGAGGAGGTGTAGGGAAACCATACATCCAGGTAGAAGAAGGGATAGTTAGTCAGCAGGAAGATTGCGTGAAAGAAACACGAGGAGGGACAGAAGTAGATAAGAAAAAGGAAGTGGTGGAAAGAAAGACTACTGAAAGTAAGAGTCAAGGTGGAACTGAATCTGAGGACAGTGACGACGAAGTACCGAAAGGTCGAGTTCTGAGAAAAAGAGCATGGAAAACTGAGAGAAGTGAAAAAGGAAATAAGTTGAAAAGGCCAGCAAAAGAAGAAGTTTGGCCAAATAAGATAAAGAGATTGAGATATCGATTGACACGAGTAAAATCATCCAGAGCTGAACAAGTGAATGAGGTGTCTAGCCAAGAGAAATCAAAAGACATTGAACAGACACCATCAGAGGAAAGACAACGGACTAGAAAGCCTAACCAGAAGTAGAAGTCACCGGAATGGTCATATGTGGCACTTCCTGAAGTACAAGAGGAAGCAGATAGCCAAGGGGATCTAGGTGTGACTATACCAGAAGTGGTTGAGGAAGACGAAGAATCGGAAATCCTGAGAGTTATCTTGTCCGACATCGGAGAAGAGACGGATGTTCAGGAAATTCTGAATCAAGGTTGTGAGAGCAAAGTGAAAGACGATCAAATGCCAAATTGAGGAAACAAAGGTGTTCCAGAAGAGAATTTTGAAAATACCGAACAAGAGACATATCTGGGAAGAACCAAATAGGCGCCTAGAGCCTTGGGTTTAGACAAAACTAGTTGTGTGTGGACGAGGCTAAGTCAAAAGACACTGATCATTTTCTGAAATGGCAAACACCGAAAGTAGAAAATCTCCATGTGTGTTCCTTCGAAGATGGTGCAAGGTGTGTTGCTGTTGTACAGGATTACTAATGCTTCTGTGGAGTGCGTTAGCTTTAATAGTTTCATTTAAAATAACATTTGAGACGATAGAAGTCATGGCGAAAAGAAGACTGATGTAGAAAAGATTCATGATATTAATCCAACTAGAGGAATAGATAGAACTTATTTACATACAGATGTTTTTTCAAAAATATTGTATGAATATCTAAAAACAATGGATGTGAGAGACTGCTATGTATGCATGCAGTTACCTGCATCAGTGTCTGAGGGTGTTACTTACCATCACCTTCCAGTAGCATATGGAATAACATGTAGCTTATTAGCAAGTTTGTTTTATAAAACAGGGAAACTAGAATATTATTTTTATGATGTAGATAACATTTTTTCACAAGTACCTGTAGTTCCTGAACTAAATAGAGTAAAACCTGGTAAAGTGTTAGTTGAATTTTTCCTAGAAACTAGAGAATTAACTTTAGAATCACTATTTAGAAATAATCTTACTTGTAGTTTGAAGAAGGAAGAAAATACTTTTCTAGATATGGTAGAAGAAAGGAGAATACAAATGAAAAAGAAGATACCTGAGAAAAAAGAAGAAAAGACTGTCTGGGATGTTGAAAGAGAAAAACATTTGAAAGGGGAAACTAGTCCAGCTATGGCTTTAGATTGGCCTCAGAAAGGGAAATTGTATATTAGAAGAAATCAAACTGTGTATGATAATTACTTCATAGGTGCGAGTGATTGCCATGATACTTATAGAATCATGGGTGGATGGGGATTTAGAGGAGGTAATGTTCCGGTATTCCCTGGATTATATTTTATCTGGGGGAACAAAGCTTATTATCGATTACCTGACCATGGGTATGGCACATGTTACCTAGGCCTGGTTTTCCCAAAGATATTTCATGTGGGAAGGGGAAAAGATGGTGCACATGAGATAGGTAGACAACTAACACGTAGAAGGAGAGAGAGTTGGGCAGAAATTGTAGGGGATATTTTTGGAGCACTGATACCAGCAATTGGAATATCTCTGAATGCACACAAAATTAGAAAATTGTCTACAGTAGTAGATCCATATCAACAAGCACTGCTGGAGGATTTTTATTGGTAAATACAGAGATGGTTGCCATGCGAGCCATGGTGATGCAAAATCGACTTGCCCTTGATATTATTTTGGCAAAAGAGAAGCTACTACGAAAAGAGAGAAAGAAAGGAAGGAAAGAGAAATGGAAGATATAGAATTAGAAGAATGGAAAGAGAATGTGTATAAAAAGACAAGAGAGGAAGAAACAGGGGAAAAATCATGTGATCTAACAAAACTTAAGAGAACTGAATTCATTTCAATTACACATGTTATCAAAATTTGAGGGATTTGTGGTGATATTAAAAATCACCAAAGGGGGGATTGATGGAGCAGGTAAAACAAAATTGTGTATACCTCCTCTATTTTGCATGAAATACTAATGACTTAATTGACTTATATTATAATTTGATTTAACTATTTGCAGTGTTATACTAACCAACATTTTACAAAACACAAATTACATGTGGGACTAATTGCTATTTACATGGCAGAATAACTCTGGTAACTAATTATGGTACGCCTATTAATAGTAGTACGTGTTGTAATAGAATATTGCATGATTTATGTTGCTTTTGTGACGTTTGCATTCCTGTTTGGATTGAATGGTGAGTTTTACTGCTTTAAATGTCGCTATAAGCTAGGAAAATACTAATACATAAAGGGATTAGTGAGGGTTTACCATTAGAATCTTCATTTCAGTGTATTAATTATTCTTTTGAGTTTGTTTTGCTTAAGTTGGCATTTGTGCCTACCAAACCATGACATCCAAAATGGAGTTCAGAAGTGGCCACCGTCTCGTGAGCACGATGTCTACTGCGCAGACTCGGATGGCTCCGTAGACCTCCAGGCAACCTCAAGTCAGAGCACAGTGTTCCTGGTCAAGGATAGGAACATGGAGGACTGCCAAACTTCAGTTAGTAAAAATCAATGCAAAGAACAATGAATGTCCACAACCAGGAAGTTAACAATGTTGCACGGAGATGTCCTGGACCGAGGAAGTGACTTAACACTTCTTTGGGAACCAAAAGTATGGGAAAGAAGGACGATGTTAAAATTTTCTTCAAATGGACCAATTGGATTATAGCTTTGTCAAAGAAATGTTTCATGTTATCCCAAATTTTATTATAAAAAGGGTAGTAGAATAGGGAGGAGTTATCCTAGCTACGATTTCCATATCTGCACACCCCTACCGACCCCACAGGCGATGACAGATGAGCTAGATGCTTGCACGATTCCTGGTCCTTTGGAGATCTTTGGGACTGTGACGTGTTGAGCAAATAACTTTTCCGGACTTTGAGCCTTGGCCTGCTTTATTGGGACAATTGAGCAGAAAATTCGGTTTATGCAGAGCCAATTGAATTAGAAAAGCCTCGATAGCAAGAATAGGTACATATAAAATGTCATGCGATTGTGTTGTTTGACTAAATTTCAACTTTGATTGACCAAAATGCTAATGATATAATTGCAAACAAGATTTAGATAAACAAAATTTGATTAACAGAAATTATGAGTTTGTGATTTTTCCATTAGGGGATTAAAGGATTCTGAAGCTTAAATGGGTTTTAGCTGGTTCTAAATCACCATCAACCAGTCCAACTAATCGGTCCATCGACCAAGTGGTGGAGTGCCTTGATGTTAAGGTTAGGATCCTATAGGTGGTGATGCAAATGTATATTCTGTAATATAACTTTTTCTTCCCTATAGGTAATAAGGTGCCCCCCCACATGTCCAGCGCATCATTCCTCCTGTGTGCAGACTCGTGAGAGAAACGTATGAGTGTTGGTGTTATGGGCCCCACCAATGAATGCGTGTGTGAATGAGTTAGCGTGACGATGGGTCTGCGACGCAGAGAATATCTGTAAAAATTTGCCCCACCTTTTTCGCGCTGGATCAGCATCACTATTTCAAGATCCTTGATTTCACGTCGGGAGATTCCCTTGGAGATGTGCACAGTTTACATTACGCTCCCTAAACCAACCCCACATCCCTTCCCTGTCGCAGGATCGTGCCGGAGCTTGTCTTTATGGGGCCATGTGTTTGAAACACATGGCCCCATAAAGATAAGAAAACGTTTGCGACGGGAGGAAAGCCGACGAGGGAGTCCAAGTAGGCCGTCCCAAAAAGCCAAAGGGAGGCAACATAGGAAGCTCTTTTCCAATGGCTGGCTGCCGTTTATCATAAACGGTGACGCCAGACAATGGAAAAAAGGGGTGGGGCTTAAAGCCCTGTACTGAAACTCCTCTAAAACATTACATCTCGCCGAGCGAGCTGCGCATGTGCGCAGCTACGCTAGCCGAGACCTAAAAATCTCGCTGAGCGAGCTGCGCATGTGCGCAGCCACGCTAACCGAGACCTAAAAACGAGGGAAATAAATGCAGAAAACCAACAAACAGAACAGTATGGGATGCTGAAACGGGTGTGGACTATAGCTAAGAGAAGAAATGCCAATACAACCACACAACATGTTGTCAGGCTCTGAGCTAAGATCTGACATGGAAATGTCCTTACCCGAGAAGTGAGTGAGCATCCATTCCCAGGAGTTAGAAGTCTAGTGTTCCCACTTGTTTGAGCTTCCATAGGGCCTTTTTCCCTCACTACCAGACCCTCTGTGCCTGTCACCTAAACTGTTTCCTGACACTTCACCTGGAAGTATTCAAAGATTTGCTGAATATGGAGAAGTATCTTGGCTAACACTTGAGAACAATGATTTAGACTTTAGATGGTTGCTGAGTATTATTTGAGTAATCCTTCAAAGTACTGTGAACTCTAATTGCACTTGTACTATTCTTTGAAAGGATCAAAAGGAATTCTCGACTTGTACAGATTTTGTTTGAATTTCCTTTTAACCTCACATGGGTAGAAAGGTATTGAGAGTGTTGTGAATTGTAAATGCTTTTATCAATAGGAAAGGTACAATAGTAATGCGTATTAATTATATTACAGCTGATGAACCCCTTACATTAGTATCACTCATAGCACAGAGTTAATTTATGAATCACTAAAGCTGGGTATCAATATTGAAATGAGCATTGTAGTTCAGGTGTTCCCTTGTGACTGTTTAGAAGTTTGATTTCTATTTCAGGTCTTTGAAGTCCAAGAATTTCAGCCACCTATAGAGAGTCAGAAATACAAAGATTGCCACAAGGCAGATAATTTTTATATTAGGAATAGTGAATTGAAACTTCAATTGTGAAATACAAAAGCGTTACTTCTTTTTTTAGATATCAGCACTTCTACTCTGTGGGCTGTAAAAATCCATATAAACAGAGTGAAACTATCTAGTGTCTCTGTTTCTCTCTCTCTTGTCCCACTACCCTTTTCCCGGATTCACTCCTGTCAGCATATTATCCTTAGCATGGCTATCAGTGGGTTCAGCGGATGTAAGAGGCTGACATCACTCCTGTTGGATCCAGATTGCAAGGGTTAGTGCAAACTTGACCAATGTTGTGGAGCCACCCAATGAAGTGCCACTTACTCTAAGTTCAGGGAAGGACTTATCATGCATGCTCCTCAGGATGAACCTCAGCTCCTATAAAGTGGCCACACAACAGCTCGCAAACACAGCAGCCATGTTGAAGTTTAGTCGGCCCCACCACCCTGGGTGAAAGTTCTGAAGATGATCCTTGAAAAAGCAGAAGGTTTGTGGTCTGCACATCATTTGAATTGATTGCCATAGAGGTAGATGTTTAAGAAGCTACACTGTCAAAGGATTGCAATTAGTTCCGTTTAGACCTGAGAATACCTTTGTTCTGTTGAAGTGTTATATCAGCTAGAAAAGTTAACAGGCAGCAATTGTCCTTCATTCTTTGTTATCTCCTTGGGTATTTGAAGGCCATAAAATGTCATTGTTTTTTTCATTTCATTTAACATTGCAGCTTTCATTTTCTGGAGAACAGAAACATGTCCCTCCTCCATTGCAATGCAGAACAAGCTTTTAGGTCTCCCACCTCTGCTGACCAGTAAGAGTGGTCAAGCTCTAAATTGAATGCATATAATAGGTAACTATGACCAGAAAACCGTGGACCTCAGTTACAGGCTGAAGATATACCGCAGACTTTACATCAGGAACCTTGTAAGAAAGAGGAATCACACCGTAAGCTGAGAATCGATAACCAAAGAATTCATTGTATGACTTTAGGAACTCACATTTACTTTGATGTCAAATAAAGTCAGGCCACTGTTGCTGTTTCTTTTGAGGACAGCATATAGGTATGCAGGTATGTCACTAGTCTCTGTGAATGACGTGCACCAGGATGTCATCCTTGGCAATAATGACACCAGGCAGATTGGCAAATACCTCCAATATGCAATTTGAAACACATAAGGTGGTGCTGGAGATAACAAAGCGAAGGCATCCTCCAACATGTGTTGAAAGGTGGTAATGTATCCCAAAGACTCATTGAGTAAAACTCAGTGGTATCCAGAGAAAAAAACTGATTTTAGGGAACAACTTAAGCTCATTCACTGGACCACCTTTCTCAGTGAAAATGTGATGTAGCTCTCTCTTTTGCTTGCTTTATTTGGCATGCATATACCAACACACAGGCAAACATTTGTCTGGCTGATCCGGCTTCTAGCCAATGCCTATTGGGAAAACCCTTGAGTAGGACCTTTTATCTTCTCTATGATTGTAGCACATTTCAATTTGTAAGTCTCTAATTCTACATAGCTGCATACACAGAAGAGGGTTCAGTGGTGTCAAACAGCCATTGGCTGCAGAGTCATCAATATGTAGCTCAATTCTGTTCCATTTTAGTCACCATATATTTTCAAATATTTCCTTAAACTTCCACAACATAGGTGGGATCATAAAACATTTTTGACTGGCGGTATTTCATATCCATGGTGGCAAATTAAGGCAATGCTTGATGCAAACACGTTTTGTCATCATATTCTGGAAGCAGAGTTATGGAGGTTGTAATGTGTGGTAAGAATGTTTATGCAAATTTGTTGTGTGGCATTTGTTTTGAAGTTGTGCAATTGTTTTTTGTGCTGCTGTGTTTTTACGCTGCATGACTGTCATGTGATGTTGTTTTGTACTGCGGATGTTGTGTTGCGTACTGTTTCAACTGTTTTGACATGTGGATTTAATGGGAAACATTGGTTACATCGCGGTGTTTACACCGCAATACCTTTACAACAAGGGTATTACAACGCAAGTCATTACAATGACTTGCACTGAATGGCGCTCTAACCTAAGGAATAGTATGAGTTACTATTCCAACACCTTCCCTACTGTACGTAGACTGGAGTTGGAATAGTAAATCATACTATTCCTAAGTCTAGCGCCCTCCAGCGCAAGTCGTTGTAACGTCTTGTGTTGTAATGCCTGCATTGTAAAGGTATCGCGGTGTAAACACCGCAATGTAATGTCGTATATTCGGATTTAATTATATTGATATGCTGCTTTGTGTATGTTATTGTGTTACTTTGTTTACTTTATGTGTCTCAACAGATGCTGCTACATTTCCAATCAAAAACAACATGTGCCTTTAAAGTTCCTCTAACAAGATACCATTTACAACTGTCAAAGATGATTAAATAGCACTGCCCCAGTTCTTCAACAATTTAGGATACTAGTCAACCCAAAACTGTGCAGAGACTTTATCTTAAATTAGGACTTGCAGTGTTCGCTTTATGTGATAAGGCTCCATGTAGCCTGGCGGGCACGAGCTAATGCCAAACACAAATGGGATACATTGAAGAGCTTGTGCAACAGAGGTACTGTATTCTAAGTTACTATTTGCCTTATAATAAAGAATTTGTCTCTGATGTTGCCTGGCTTGTAGGTGACATTGGTGACCAAAGCACCAGTATGCATACATCATATTTAGAAGATGTGCATCTAATACCTGTGAGAAAATGCCATTTTTGCATGGCCAACCTCATTTTTGCTGAATTGTATTGGTGGGTTTTATACTTTTCACAGTGAGGCCCTGCTGTCCAGTGTCCTGTGTGTGTTCCCTGGCCCCTAAAACATGTAGAAATTGGCTAATGCCTGGTTGTGGTATTTAACTTTTCTATAAAGCTATAGTATATTTCCAGTAATAAACCCATGGAATGAAAAGTTAAATGTCACCTGTGACTGTAACACTTATTGTACTATGCACTTGTGTGACAAAGAAAAACATGGCTTCAGGGCTACTAGTGTAGCCTGACTGCTGCAGTGTAAATCCTGCAATGTGACTTGTTAAAATAACCCTTTTAAACAGGTAAAACCGCCCTTTAAATATTAGTAAGTCACCCCTATATATGCCTTGTAGCCCACAAGGTGTGGTGCATGGTATTGAAAAATTGGACATGCAAAAAATGTATATTACCATGTGCCTACAATGACAATGCCCTAAAAGCTATGTTCACTGTGGCAGGCCTAGCTTTCCTATGTAGATAATCAAAGTGCTTATTAAAATACTGATACTACATCTCAGGAATAGGACTCGCTAGGAAAATAATCAAACCACTATTTTCAATAGTTATTAAAAATCCAATTCAACCATGGGGTTTGATTTATTTATAAATATTAAGGAGAAGTAACTTTCAGAATGTTACCTTTTTCCTGTCTGAAGTTCATGGGGGCCAATTTGCATTAACTAAACAGCTTCTCCCAGCCTGTGCTTGGCCCTGGAAAAGGTGTCAATGATGTACGAAATGCCTCCCAGGAGCAAACAATAGGAGAGCCTAAAAGAGCAGGGATGACTTCTTTGTCTTCCACAGAACATGCGGGATGGGGGCTGGGGTCATCCTGTGACAACACAGTGTCAAATCCTGCTTGACAGGTTTGTCGAGCCACATGTAACACTTGGGACATACTTGAAAGGGAGAGAACAGGATTCAAAGACAATTCTTGTGTATCCGCTGTATAGTTGCTAAAGAACCCTGCTTTTGTCTTACCAGTCATCTGTCTCTGGGTTTGTTGTTGGTACAGTGTTGCTTCAAACTGGAATCTAGTATGAGACATGGGAGGACACTTGTGATTTCCCCGTGGCCCTCCCACACACACCCTTAGCCCTCAGATCCCAAGTTTAGTGTGACCAAAATGTTACTTTCTTGCACATATCCTGGTACATGGTATTTTGAGCCTGTCAGCGGAAAAGTAAAGAAGAACTACTCGAAAGTGGGTAGGGTTGCCCCTTGTGAACTTTGACCCCATTAGTTAGAAAGTGCAGAGGAGTAATCACCACCCACATGTAAGTGCCAGACATAAATTTCAAACTCCATCGGTACACTGCTGAACTTGTCAAAGGATACAAGGTGGATTGAATATGCTGTACTCAGTATTTGTGTACTATGAGAAGGACGTGAGAATGTTGGACTCCCTTCCACTTGAAAATCCAGGGACAGAAAATGGATCAAAAAGCTGATCCATTGGGTGGCTCCAAGAACATAAAAAAGCTGAAGAGGTCATTCCGGTGAAGACTCCCAGCTGGAAGGGCAACTGGACCTGAACTTGACTTTGCTGTTGCCTCGTATGTGACACCCTGAGAGTCTCTAAGTGCTTCACCAGAGGACCTGGGGACCTTGGACATGTACTCATGTGGTTGTTTAGGCAACAAAAGAAGTTTGGGAACTTTTCTAAACTTTTTCTCTAGAGCTTCAAGGGGACTGACTACAAAAGGACCCAACCGGCAGTTCCTTGGCATTAAATTAAATTTCAAGTTTTTCCTGCGCAGAGAAGAGTTTCAGCTCAGAAAAACTATGCAGTCCCTTTCAAGATTGGAACTTATAAACGTTTTTAAACTTCCCTACATCCAGGCCCTATTAGGGCTAATCTATTTGGTGTATCCAATCGGCCTCAAACTATGCCTAGATCCAGGACCATTGAGTACCATACATGCTTTGTGCTTTTTAGTGCTATTTTCGCATAAACATTTAAAATTCATATCTCTGGTTCTCATTATTGGATTTTTGGTCATTTTTGTGCCATTTTAAAACTTTTTTTTCTCAATGTCTTTTACAATTTATAAACAGTCACAGTAAAAAATTGCTAACATTATAACTTTGCAGCAGAATTATATTGGTATGTCACAACACGTTTCAGAATTCTGTAAGCCCACACGACTAGCACAGAGTGGATGGAGAGGTGCAGAAGGGGGCAAGGCCCAGACTCAGCTCCCCGCTCTCTCTCTCACACCTGTGCTATTCATCCCCCAAACACACAGTAGATAACCCTCTCCTTTCCCCCCCAACCCTGGTCCCAACTCACACACCAATCAGTTGCTTGCTCCGGTACTCAACGTTCTCTACTCCATTAAATGTATCTCTGATCCTTCCAGAGGGCTCCGTTGGTGCATCAGTCCCCTGATCATCCGCTGCCAGACTCTCCAGCATGTCTCCCGGTATCTCCAGGTTAGGCTCTACATGTTCATCCACTCTCACTTTTTTCAGCTTGCATTCTTCAGCCACCGCCCACTCCCTGAGGTTCGCCAGCCATCGGTTTGGGGACGTTGGCGTAGGTCTTGGCCAGTGTATTGCAATATGCCTCCTCGCCAGTTCCAAACCTAGCATGACAACCTCATCTTCCTCCCCTTAGCAGGGGTAGGCAGCAATCCCAACATGCAGTGCTGCATCACTTTCTCCACTCGGGTGCTCCTCCCCCTGTGCAGACTGTCCACCACCTCCGTCCAGAAGTCCACTAGTCTGGGGCAGTCCTATGCCATATGTATGAAGTCTCACCACAACTGGGGCACCCATTGGCTCTAGTTAGGAAAATCCTGTGTAGTTGCTGTGGCGTGGGTAGGCGCGATGCAAGTAAAAAAACTGTGTGAGCTTAAACCTTGCATTACTAGCCATATCCCGGACATGAGCTGGTGCACATTAGCACTCCCCCTCCATGAGTTGGTCTCCTAGTTCATCATTCCATCCTATACGGACCATCTCCATGTGTCATTTTGCTTTTGAAAATGTTCTCTCTTTGAAGTGGGATTTGTATTATGTTGTGTTTTCGACTTCTTAACTGTTTTGGTACTTCTAAATGCTTCACACATTTTCGTTAAGTTAAGCCTGTCTGCCCTGTGCCATAGCTACCGGGGGTTGAGCTCAGGTGTAAATGAATACAACCTTTGACTGGGCCTAACAAGACAGTGACGTTATTACCTTGTGGTGGACAGCATTCCACCTCAACTAACAAACAACTTTCTCACAATACCAAAACAAATGTTTGACTAGTAAAAACCCCCTGGATTTGAGGCATTACAATAGATGGAATTTAAAATCAAGGGACATTTTCTCTCCGTCTCTCAAATTGGATTGTGATATCTTTTTCAAGACTGATTTTGAGATGGTGTGAGGCATGGTCTGGCTACAGGGATTTGGAAGCTGGGACCTGAAAGAGATTTTCGTACTAATGACAATTACAGGATAGGATGATGTTAAATGATTGGCCCAATTATAAGTACAAATCGAACTGATCTGTGATCTCTCTCAATACTGAGAGTAGTGTTCAGTTCTGGATTTTCACTTTCATCGATCCTGCCCAATTCTGGTACCACTTAAAGGGAGTTTGGCGCTGAACACCTGTCAGCTCGACATGCATCATTTTGGCAGACTGGTAAGGTAGGGATCATGGGATACCAGCCCAGTGCCAATCAGAGTGTTAATCTGTTAACCATGAATGAGAATTTTGCATTTGGGTGAGATTTTCGTTTTCTGATTTATTTCGTCAACTACCTTTATGAGGTGGATATGAGATGGGTCTTCACATCCTCCAGTTCTATCTTTCCTTGAATTAACACAACTATATCTGTTTATTGAGACTTCATACTTTGTCGTTTTAGATGACACTTTTCTGGGTTGCAGGCTATGAGTGTGGAGCGACACACCAGTGGAGTAGCAAGGTCAGGTAGTACCCGGTGCGGAAAATGTCTTGTCACCCCCAGCTTGACAAAATGGCAAACATATGTGTTTAAAACACATATTTTTGCCATTTTGTTACCCCCCTTTGTGATGACACCCGGGGCGGCCAGCACCCACTGGACCCCCCTTCCTACGCCACTGCAACACACTGTAGCAAGGAGATTCAGACTTTGCCTGTGAAATAGTTTTTAATCTTTTGCTAAGAAGGTGGATTCTTTATGGAGGATACTGTCACAGTAACTGCATGGTTCCCTCTTCCTGGGTCCAGATCTCTTGTCTGGGATTCCTCCGGGTCTATCTTGATGTCAGTGGAAGAAGCCTCCTTGTGCGGACGCCTCCAACACTTCAACATGAGCACATTCCGCAGGCTCATCCATTTGTTCATCAACATTACCAGTTCAGGTTTTTGTGAAGGCAGTCCTGCGAAGGCATATCATCTAGAACAGCCCAACTCTTGACGACTCAACTGAAAAACTTTTATGGGTTCCTTTGTGCCCTGTTTTCCCAGCCAGAGGCTTCCCCGCTCCTATTCAGGAGTGGACTGGATTTTATACTTCATGTTTAGTACATCAAATGTGTTGGAATTATCAGCGAGGTGGTTGCAAAAAGTGTGAGGAAGAGCTTTTGAACTTCTTCCCCAGTGACATACATTAGTACCGAACACTTATTGCATTGCCTTCTACTTTGATGCCAGATAGCTCTCCAGCCTTCCCACTCATAGTCTCCACTTACGTGAAATGGGGAAGGGAGGACTCCATACCAAAAGGCAGAAAAACGTTGCATTGACTTGTAACATGGCATCAGCGTAGGAGGTGGTAAACACGTGGCAGAGGGGGTAGTCAGATGCGCTAGGCCTTGTGCGGGAAGAAAAGAAAGAACAAACTGAAAAAATGGGGTAAAGCACAATGTATTTTACACTTGATGCATGTTGGAAATAGCCCTTTTTACAGGGTTATTCCCAAACTTTTTGCATCTTCCTCCTATTTTTTCCTGACTTGTTTGTGTTGGTTTTAGGACTCTGGGCACTTTACCACTGCTAATCAGTGCTAACGTGCATATGCTCTCTGTGTAAATTGTTTTATGGATTGATGTTTCCATGATTGGATATTTGATTTACTTGTTAGTCCCTAGTAAAGTGCACTGAGTGTACCAGGGCCTGTGAATCAAATGCTACTCGTGGGCCTGCAGCACTGATTGTGCCACCCACGTGAGTAGCCCTGAAAAGGTACCTCAGACCTGCCATTGCAGAGTCTGCACGCAGTTGGTAACTGCCATGTTGACTTGGCCAGTGCACACACTTGCCAGTCCCTAACCTTCACTTTTCTTACATGTCAGTCACCCCTAAGGATGGCCCAAGGTACCCCTGTGGGCAGGGTGCAGTGTATGTGAAAGGTAGGACATGCCCTGGTGTTTGTAGCATGTCCTGATAGTGAATTACAGCCCATTTAGGATTTCACTATTGCAAGGCTACCTCTTCCCCATAGGACAGAATAGAAAGTTTGTTTATAACATCTTATAAATATAACTGGCCCTGGGAACTAGGTGGGAAAATAAAATTTAGTATGCCTGAACTCAGAATCTAACGATGCATCTTTTAATGAAGGTGATTTTTACATTCTGTGTTTGAAAATACCACCTTTAGGAAGTAGGTATTTTCTTGCTCCATCATTCCGTGTGCCTCTGCTGGAATGTCGATTGCCTGTCTGGGTTTTGGATGACAGATGGCTAGGAAGCAAGGGTGGCTCCCGATAGTCTAGGTAGGTCAGGAAAGGGCTGAATAGACCTGGGCTGCAATGGGGAAGAGGGAGGAGATTTCCTTGCACCTCAAAGGGCCTTGACTGCCTCTTACAATGCCGTCCCCACACCCTGCCGCAAAATCACACCAGAGAAGGCAGAACTGGTTCTGGCTGGGCACAGACACCCTCTGCCTAGAGGATCAAAGGATTTTTGGATACAAATACTGGGGCCCAGACCCCTGAACTTTTAAACTCTTTTGGATCAAGAAGACTGCCAAGAAGAAGAGCTGGAGAAGCTGTGAGGAGGGACCACCACTTTGCTGTGTGCTTTGCTGTGTTGGCCTGCAGTGGCTCCTTCTGTCTTAGGCAGTGAAAGGACTGGACTGAACTTTCTGCAATCTACTTTGTGAGTTTCTCAAAGGGCTTGAGGTAGAGCTTGCCCTCTGTTCAAGAAGTCTCAGGAACAACAAAGACTTCAAGCTCTTCTGCCCACAGCGCTGGGGACTGTGTGTTTTGTGCTGCAACAGAGGAAAAGTAACTCAATGACGTCTATGACGCCGCCGCCGACTCCGTGTCCGCCGCCACCGAGCCCCTGCTAGCACCAAGACCTGTGGGCACCTCACTCTGCACCGCCTCACTTCACGCCGAAGCCTGGGCACCGCAGAGAGCACCGCCGCAATGCTGCACCGCGACCCTGGTCTCACCGACGACGCCTGCTGACACTGCCACCGAGCCGTTGCTCGCAGCGCGACCTGTGGGCACCGCACTCCGCACCGCATCGCTTCATGACGACGCCTTGGCCTCCCCGCCGCTGCCGCTCCTCGCCAAAATCAACGCTGCTGCTTGCACCGTGGTTCCAGGGCACAGCTCGTAAAGTTACATGACGCACCGCCCTCATCCCGCACCTCAGCCTTGGCCTACCGACGCCGGCACCATCGACTCCAGTTCGTCAGCCAACGACAGCACTTCAGCAGTGATGACGCCGCTGCTTGCACTGTGACCTGCCAGCACCGTGACGAGCACCGCCTTCATCTCGCACCGTGACCCTGGTCTCACCGACGACGCCATCTGACACCGCCACCTAGCCGCTGTTCGCACCGCGACCTGAGGGCAAAGCACATGGCGCCTGCCGACGCCAGCGCTCCTGACTCCATCAGAGAGAGGATCGACCTGCCCCGACGACTCCTGCACCGACCTCCGGAACCGACGCCTGCGAACGCCGTGTTTTCGGAAGCTCAACTAGAGATCGCCGATGCCCTGCATTTCTAAAAGGTACTGTTTGATGGTCTTCCCGACACCGTACTTGGCCCACGACGCCGTGGTCAGCCAGAACAGTTTGGATTTGTTTGCTCATGATGCCGTGATAGCCCCGGACAGAGCTATCGACATCAAGGAACTATTTTTAAAGCATTATTTTGATAAGTGAAGATTCTGAAATACTGTATTGTGGATTTTTATCGTTTTTGGTCTTGTCTTAAATATATAAAACTATTGGAAATTTTTCTAAACTGGTGTGGTGTAATTTTGTAGTGCTTACACTGTATTACTGTTGGTTATGTGCAAAAGCTTTACACACTGCCACTAAGATAAGCCTGACTGCTCATGCCAAGCTACCAAGGGGGTGAAGAGGGGTTATTTTAGGAGTGTAACTCTCATTTCCTGACTAGAGTGGTGGTTTCTGCCTGGCTTTGGCACATGCCCTAGCCTGCCAAAAATCCCATTTCCACAATGCACAACAAACACCACCTTGACTATTAGCATTCATTTTGATGAGGGCATCAGGAGCAAAGCTATGGAGGGCAACAGAAGAAAGGAGACCTGCCTCAAATGTTTTGTCCTTTATTGACTCCCACACTACATGTAGTCTCAAAATTGATTTCTCTCACTCTTTCCTTCTCACCACTCCCCAAATCTATATATACGAGGATGGACCATTGACTGTTATGGAGTGTTCATTTACTATTCTAACTCAATGCATGGTCGTATGTGAATTAATGGACAACGTCAGGGCTTTGCTTTGTGCCGTGGCACAGTCGGTCTGTATTTTTCCGGTCTGCAGTAACAGCAGTGACAGCAGGCACATCGATGTGTGCGTGCTCCCACTACTCACTTCTCACTAGTGGAGAAGTTACGGCATGACGTCATGCCAGGTGAGCATTGTAGGGGAAGGGAAATCCTTTAAAAGAGTCACTTTCTCTCTGGATTTCCCTTCTCGTTGTGAAACGCACAAGCAGCAACATCGTCGTGGTGTCATCAGGGTTTTAAGTGGAAGCTTTTTCAATATTATATACAACTAGCCATCGTTGCTGCTTATTTATCTTATGCAAATAACAACCGACAAAGCCAATAGTCATGACTTGCTGTAGGTATGATGTTACTTGTTGTATCATATATCTGGATGCAATGAGAGAAACAGCAAAATACAAGTCGGGCGGCACACTATGTTAAGCACAGTTTATTGACAAAATGCTAAGCACAATTCTTGACCTTGTTATAGCCAAAGAAGATATGCTATCTATTGCTGACCCTATTCAAGTAGACTGGTCTGACCACTTCCTCATCCCCTTCTCTCTGCACCTATCTCACTCTGTAACTCTTGGACAACCTAAAAGGACTACTACCTGGTTCCGTAACACCAAAAACATTTACCTTGACATTCTTTGCGATTCTGCCATGCTATCTCTTCCAATGTTAGACACTAATTCTGATGTCAACGATCTTACCTCCCAATGCCTCTCCAGTCTTGCAGTCGAAATTGATAATGTTGCTCCACTTCAAAGCAAAAAGAAAAGGCCTATTCCTTCTGCACCATGGTTCAATAAATCCCTTTATGAAGAAAGGAAGAACCTGAGATTCCGGGAGTAATAATGGAGACAATCTCCATCCACCACTAATCTTTCTATTTTAAGTTTAGCAAGATCAAAATACCACAAACACATCTTCCATGAAAAAGCGTCACACTTTGAACCCTCCTCGACTCGAAAGTATTTTACCTCATCAAAAATACCATCTTCTCTCCCTCAATCATCAACCCTGACGATCCTCCAAAGAAAACAGCAGAAGTTGCTATATTCTTTGATGAAAAAGTGAAATCACTGGTGGATCAAGTCATGTACCCTACCCCCATAGAGGAGCGCAAATCTTTAGTCATTTGTCATCTCTGAAGATGCCCTCCTCAAATGCATTCTCGAAACAAAACCCTCTAACCATTCTTTCAACCCCATCCTTAGTGACATCGCCATTAACTTCTACTCCCACACGCTTTCCTATTGGACCAGTCTGGTTAACCTTTTCCTCAGCCAAGGCTCCCTTCCTGTTGCCCTTAAAACAGGACAGGTTACCCCACTTCTTAAAAAACCCTCTGCTAATGCGAATGACCTCAACCACTTCCGCCCCATCACCAACCTACTTTTTTTGCGAAAATCACAGAAAGATGTGTAGCGAAACAACTTTCCCTACATATCAAGGATAACAATCTTCTCGACGAATACCAGTCTGGTTTAATGCATGACTGCAGCACTGAAACAGCCCTGCTGCAAGTGATCGACGATGCTCTGCGTGTACTTGACTCAGGGGAGTCTTGCCGTCTGAATCTTCTAGACCTTTCTGCAGCCTTTGACACTGTTAATCACAACACTCTCCTAAACACTTTAAAACAGAGAATGGGGTTGGAAGGCACAGTGCTTAAATGGTTTGCTTCATTCCTCTCGGATAGATCTCAAATGATTAAAATAGCTAACAGCCTTTCATCTTCAATGGCGGTAGGTCAAAGAGTCCCTCAAGGAGCTATCCCCGCACCCACTTTGTTCAATCTTTATTTGGAACCATGTGGGAAACATCCTAAGTAAATCTGGGATCCTTTACCACCTCTATGCTGATGACACCCAAATCTACCTTAAGGTGTCTTCCGCACACGACATCTCAATCCTCAACACTACTCTCAACTCTATTCAAAACTGGATGTTAGCTCATCAACTCATTCTGAATCCTTCCAAAACTGAATTCCTCCTCCTCTCTACCTCGCTCTCTCCTCCTCCTGTTCAATCTTAGATGGATAAGCTGAATTTACTTAACAACAAACCTATCGTTGTCGACAGCGCTAAATCCCTTGGTGTCATACTTGACAAAAGGCTCAATCTGCACTCACACATCAATTCTATTGCAAAGAATGCACGTTACCAACTGCGCCTTCTCTGGGGGATTCAACTTTTTCTTCCAGAGCAAGACCTAAAACCGTTGGTCCAATCTCTGGTTCTCTCTAGATTGGACTATTGCAATTCTCTTGTTGCTGGCCTCCCCAAATCCCACCTTTCCCCTCTTAAATCCATACTCCATTCGGCCGCTTATTTTGTTTTCAGGACCAAAAAAGAGAGCACATCACACCCATACACACCCATACACACCCATACTGTTTTCTCTTCGATGGCTTCCCATCGAAGCAAGGTCAATCTACAAGACTGCCTATATCACCCACAAAGCCTTGCACACTTCCTCCCCTCGATACCTGGCAAATAAACTTAAAATCTCTGGAGGCTCTAGACCTTCACGTAATGCTGAAAATGTACTGCTTGAGCCCCCGCCTTCAAAAGGGAAAGATCGATGGCTCAATCCTTCTCAGGCAATGCGGTTAGAATCTGGAACTCGCTTTCTCCACTGCTCCTTACCACCACCTCTACCTGGACTTTCAAAACTGACCTCAAATATCTTCTCTTCCAAAGACACTTCCAGAATTAATACAACGCTTTTCATGTCCCTCATGGCCACTTTGCTTTCTCCTGAAGTTGTAAACTCTGACAATGTTGTAAATATATATACTATGCCTGTACGATCCTAATCCTAATGTGTTTTTCTTTTTGTGTGATTACCTACCACCTATTCTTTTTTTTTACTTTTTCAACTATCCTATTTGTATTTGCGATGTGTAAGGTTGTAAATGTCATCATGTAACATACTTGGTTCTAATGTGAAGCGTTCTGACACCTTTGGGTAAAGTCTGCGTTATATAAAAATGCATTGAATGAATGAATAAATAAATAAATAATAGCACAGACTGTTAGCGTAAGTGTTTTTAGGCCACACCCTTAATTACATCCGCCACACCCTTTGAGAGACTCCCCAAGTTTTTTCATCCGACTTAAAGCCCTGGAAAACTTTCTCCTCGGACTGCATTTCAATATAATGGAAATGTTTTTATCGAATTATGGTTTTAACATTGGTTTGTATCTTTTATCGAAACCTTTAGGAGGAATGCCTTTTTTTCTCTCCAAAAAGGCTATTTTTATTCCGGTTCAAAATATTGTCTACTCGGGTAGGTGACGTAAAGCAGCAGTTTTAGATTGTTGCTCTTTCGTCAGATCAACTGTCATTCTAACTGGAAGTCAGCAGAGGGAGCCGCTCCACAAGACTTCTGTTAGCTCCATCAGTCACACTTAAGTCAAAGTTAACCATTTTTGACACAAATCTGCTTTAAATGTAGTGTTCCTTTTCCTTGCATGAAACAGAACAGGCCCTATATATCTTTTGTGTTCTGTTTCAGTGCCAACAACTCTGATAAGAAATAGAAGTAAAATATATTAGTTCCCAGCGTGGTAGACTGCTGTTAACCAATTCTATTGACATTATTTAAAAACAAGCATTTGCAATGCATTAGGTCTCGCATTTACGCGAGTTTGAGCTATTGACATTGCAAATAACAATGCCTATTGGCATTGTCATTTACAATGCCAATAGCTTTAACTCGTGTAACTGCGAGACCTATTGTATTGCAAATGCTTGTTTTCGTTTTCTAACGAGTCTGCCAAGCAAGGGCACAGTGTTTTCTACTCAGTAGTATTTTTAATTCCCTCCGGGGATGGTAACGGGTGACTCAGCCCCGAGTCACGCAGATGCGGCGCAACGCGTGCCAAAGAAACCCCCGAGGATAATCCATCTCAAAGGCTCATTTATACATCGGAGAATTAATCATACGTAAAGTATAAGCAATAACACGTCAGACAGACAACACTTCTACCCTTTACAAAACAAAGGGAGCACCAGCGCATTCCTGAAGGATAATACATGGCAGCATCCAGTCGGAGGGCACACTATGCTAAGCACAGATTTTTAGAGAAGTGTTTTTAAGCCATGCCCTTAATGCAAGTGAAGCGAGTAGAACGTGTTCTGACTACTGCCTAGCTTGCTCTGAGGATAAACTTCACAAGCCGACAATCTATTATATCAATGATCTCTATTGTGAATATTTTCGTAGAAGTCCCCCAAACCTCCATGTGCGGTGATTTATATCAAATGTATTTTGATTTGGGAATTGAACTAGGAGTGATGCAAAATTACACAATCTGAGTCCCTCTGGCAAGAATGGCGTAAAGAATGACGTCATCCCCTCTCCATCCGTTTGTTATCTTATGTTTCTTGGAGCCTCGAGGCAACCAGAGGGCATGAAGGGACTGCGGAAGGTGAAGGGGGTTGGGGGGAAGGACGGGGGTAGGGAAATACAGTTTCTGAGTTTAAGAAGCAGGTAGCTCCGTTAGAAGGTTTGACAACAGTCATTTTACTTGCCCTCAGAAGAATGAGCTAGCCTTGCTGGGATTCGAACAGTTGCGGCTAGCATGTTTAACTCACCGAGTCATCCTGTTAGCTAAAACACGCTCTTCGTTTCGTCAGGATGTAAAAGTATGTTTGCGGTAAAATTATGTAAAAAAAATCCGAATGTTACTTTTATGACGACAGAGTCATTGCACAGCAAACACAGGAGTGAAACAGATACTATTAACAAGCAAGAAGTGGGATAAGGGAGGGGGTAGGTCGCGCCGTCTAAGGGGAGAGAGGCACAGGCTGGCAAATGGTGAGCACTTTCGCGGGCGCTTTGATGTTCTCAGTGGCCGCGCGACTCACTGAGAACATCAAAGCGCCCGCGAAATGTACACGCAGGCTGCCAAATGGTGCGCGCGCCCGGCGCACATGCACTGTAGTTGGGGGCCTGAAAAGCACTCATTTGCATTTCCAAATCCCCGTTTTCTATAGCTCTCGCCAGTGCAGCGCTAAAGCGCTGGCTCAGGCGAGACCTAATAAACATTTTACAACTGTTGCTTCATTTTTTTTAAATTCAACAAATCACGAATGACACTAAATACTGTTGGCACTGTAGCTTTGATTAAATTGTGTTCCCAGTTAAATGCTCCTTTAGATTTTCGATTTAAATATATTTCCATTTAAATGTTTCATCTAGTTTTCAATGTTTTGGAGTTTTCGTAATATATGACTTTCCTTAAAGTAGGATTTCCATTACTTTGTTCCCTCCAATATGCTTTCTATGTTTTCGTTTTTCGATGAATTCACCTACTACCCCATGCACACCTTAATACTGGGGTAGGTTATAGAGCTGACCAAAACACATATTACTGTGCATTTAGTATTCTGATGCACTTGCACAATGTTACCTCATACCCCATAGTGCATAGAGATTGTGTTTGTCTGGTTTTGTCGGAGTTTACCAAAACTGTGAGATTTTATTATAGCTCTGACATCATACTCAGGCAAGGCCCCTCTTTACACACCCAGGCACATTGCAGGAACATGAAAAAGTGCCAAATATGATAAACAATAGCTTACAAATTTTGAAAAAATTGCAAAATTGGAGAGTTTGATGAAGATACATATTTGTCCAGTTGGAAATTCCATAGCGATCATTTTTTTATATAGGTATGGAAAAAATTCAGGCCTTGCCTTACGCGCCTCAGGGGTCTTGCTGTCACCGGCTCTGGTGCCCAATGAAGGTGCTGGCCACAAACAGGACTGGAAACAGACCTCTCCCACCCTACATTGTACAGCTTTTGTAGACAGCAACACAGATGCATGTTTTCATCCCTGCAGTTTGACAGCATGCTTCATACTATTGTTACCTTGCAGATACTCGTTTGTGATCGAATCACAGCTGATGTACCCAGGACAGACTTTTTTTATTTGGTGCTTTGGAAGTGGTGAAGGGGCAGGTTGTGGAATGCGATGATGGAAGTGAGTCCAGTCAGAGTTGACTGGACAAAGATTTTCAATTGTAAGCAGAACAAGGGGAAGTCACCAGGGGATTGCGTATACAGGCTCAAACCTGTGTTTGAATGATGCTCTGGTATAGATATGCCCCATGGGATCTGCTTTGGAAGCTCTGTGGGCAGCCTTGGTGCAAAAGATGTTGCTGGATGTTCAACATTATTTATGGATGTCCATGCCTGGTATCAGATGGAAAACTAAGAGCTAAGCCTAAATTGTTACAGTGGCTTACTACTTTATGGCTATTCAGGAAAGAAATAATTGAATGAATCAAAATGTCTTCACTTTTTTCAACACGTTTTATTAAGATTTTATTAAGATTTTATAATACACCGTCCAGGACAGCTTGATCATGCAGTTGAGTGACATTTACATTGGATCAGCAGCACACAGGGATCATACAATAGTGTAAGTATTCATGCATGCTTTTGCGCCAGACATCAAGCATTGATAGGCTAGCGAGATATAAACATCAAGGTATTTGATAACAAATCCCATCCTGCCCACCCCACCTGAATGTCGCAGAAAGTGAGTTCACGTCACATCTGTGATGAACCCTCGACAAATACCGGGCTGTTGGTGTTGTAGAAAATTAGGGAGTGGCCAATGTCCGGAGGGTGGGGTCTCGCTGAGGTCACTGGGGTGAGGAGCACAGAGACGAGTGGGTAGAGTAGGATTTTTATTTTATTTATTTTATTTAATGCGATTTTCTATAGCGCAAACATTACCCGAAGGTGTCAGAGCGCTTTACAAAAGAACCAGTTGTGTTACATAAGGACTTTGGATTACGTGAGTTACATAAGAGATACAAACAGAAAAAAATTGCAAATGTACAAGTGGAGTGAAAGGAGGGAAAAATTGCAAATGTACAAGTTGTAAAGTCATTCAAGGAAGAGATACAAACAGATAAACTCTACAAACACATAGGGATGGTAGTAAGTACAAAGGTCTACTACATATACTAGTGGTTAGAGATATATATATATATATACAAATCGCAATTCACTCAGGATTACATTTTAACAGTGATTAGGCTTGGGGGGTGTGGTCTGCAGCCCGAGATGGTGGTCGCTTGAGCGACGAACTCCAGGCCGGGGCCTCACATCCGGACAAATATCCGACTGTCCCCACCTTGACGGTCGGTGAGCGGAGAACAGCCGGCGAGCTCATTCGGCGGGGCAGCCTCGACGGAGTTTTCTGGCCATCTGGATACTCCGGGGACGTTCCTTTTGGCGGCGGCGATTTCCGGCCTTCCCAGGGCCTGTTGGATGCTGGAAGCCGCGGGCTTTCCTGTGGCCTGGCGGGGCTGCGGGGGTTGCCTTCTGGAGGCGGCGCTCACGAGGGGTCCCTGCTCTGGGCCCAGATGCGGCCATGGGGACAGACATCTCCTGGATGGTGCTCCACACGAGAGCATTGAGGAACGAGGAGATCCTGCTACCGCCAGACGTGCAGGGCGCTGAGGGGGCGCACTGGTGCAGCTGTGACCAACGCGGAGGGGAGCTCCCCCGTCGCGCGGCGGGACAGAGGCGGACCCTGGGCATTCTTGGCAGCGCACACCGGACGTTGGGGATCACCGGACGCGGAGGGGAGGTGTTGTCCTGAGGCCCCCTCCCCCCCCAGTACTGCTGAGGAGAGCTGGTGAAGTGCGCTCTTGCTGGACGCTGTGGCTGCCATGGCTGTTGTCGGGTTTGCTCCCTCCGCTATACAAGGTGGTGCCTGGAGCCCCTTCCCGATCTGCTGCGCTGCGGGTGGCGGACTGTCGCTTCCAGGGCTGGAGGTACTGGACAGGAGGTGTTGATCCATTTACAGGGGCCCTGCTGGGTTCCGCTGCTGCGGAGGGGCCCTGCCCGGTCCGGCGATACCTGGTGAGGAGATGTAATTGGGGGTGAACTGGGCCTGCCATACACCGGTGGTTGGGGACTTTCCCTGCGGATATCTTGCTGCGCTGGGGCCTGCTTAGAATGGATGCCTCAGGAGCTTCATGTGGCCCTGATTGATGCCCATAGCCCTGACCTGGGACTGGGGCGCTTGAGGGGGCGCACTGTCCTGCAGGGGGGAAGCTGCTGTGACCTGTCGGGCTGCCTGGGTTGCCTCTGTGCTTGAACTGTGCGGCTTCATTCCTGCTGCCTCGGGCTATTGACTGGAGGGCGACGAATGTTGCCTGGTGCACCACATCGCTGGCTGGGTGGCGACCGCTGGTACAAAATTGCTGCTGGGCACTCATTCCCGGGCCCTACCACGCCACAGGCTATGGGAAAAGGAAGGTCGGGCACGTCAGAACAACCTCCGAATAGTGGGTTTGCTGGAAGGGACGGAAGGATCAAGGCCTACGGAATACATCGAGAACTGGTTAAAGACTGCTGTGGCCCCCACCGGACTGTCGGCACATTTCACAGTTGAGAGGGCGCATCGGGTCCCTACACGTCGTCCAATACCAGGAGCTAACCCACGTCCCATCCTGGCTAGGATTTTAAATTACAGGGATCGGGATCATCTACTGCAGGCGGCACGGGATAATGGCCCTCTACAGATTGACAATGCTAAAGTTTCAATATTTCCGGATTACACGTTGGCCGTTCAACGCAGAAGATTTTCCTTCATGGAGGTGAAGGCGCAAGCTCGTGCAGCGGGCCTGTCATTTGCTTTATTGTTCCCTGCAAAACTGAAAATCCTTTATGAACAATGTTCCCTGTTTTTCGATACCCCTGACAGTGCGTGGGAGTGGCTGGACAAGACGTTCCCCGATGTGCAACCCGTGAGACACATGGACTCACTGCCCAAGATACGTCGCCCCCCTCGGAGGCGTAAGAAGGGTCTTCTCATGCAAAGTTCGATCTCCATCTCCTTGAGTCATTCGCAGATACTGGAGGGCAGGCAGAGGGCTCTACACGCAGCCTCCACTTTGCGCATCTCTCTCCCTGAGATTAGCTCAAGCCCGTCTGAAGGAGTGAACACAGACACCAAATCTGATGGTAGCCTTGCATTGTTTCCTTCTGCGACCTCCCGGCTCAGCAAAGATCCGCTAGCCTCGGCGGACTCTTAGTTTCACGTTTTAGGCCCTTTTGGGATACGCTTAGCCCATGGTTGTCTTCCTGTCCGGCCTAAGGAGATATAGTTCGTTCGTTGCATGCACCTTTGCCTGATGGGCAACGAAGGATAGAACATGGACGCCATTGTGACAGGTGGGAACAGATGAATAGGTCCCTGGCCCGGACCACGTTTTGGGTGCTCTCATGAGTGCCTTACTGCTTTTACGCGACTGTTACTGGTGTTAGCGACATTCCCCCGAAGGCGATAGCATTGGTTGTACGTGAAGTATGCTACTTTTGTTTGCATGGTTTGGTCGAACGATGTTTGGGCGTTGGACCCAGTATTGGGATTTGGTTGTATTTATGCCGCATGGTCTGGGGTTCTGGGGGGTCTGGGTGGGAATGGGTGGGCTGGGCTGGGATCCGGGGTGGGGGGGGGTTATTCTATCTGATGATGCCTGCTGTTCATTCTTATACCTTGGTGTCGTGGAATGTGAGAGGTATGGGTTCCATAGCTAAACGTCATAGAATAGCTGCGCAATTGCATCGCTGTAAAGCCCACATAATTTGTTTTCAAGAAACTCATTTAATTCCCACTGAAACTGCGAAGTTGCAACGAAGATGGCGTGGGCAATTCTTTTCGACGGCCTATTCGGCTTTTTCCCGGGGGGCCGCCATTTGGATTAGGGTGGGCATCCCCTTCTCCCTTACCGAGTGCAGAGTAGCTGACCAGGGCCGGTTTGTTCTTCTATTGGGGGCCTTGGATGGTAGACAGGTTGTGCTAGGGTCTCTCTATGCGCCAAATACAGACCAAGAGGCATTCTTTACACGGGTGTCCCAGGCGCTGGCTAGCTGGTCTAATGTCCCGTGGCTACTGGGTGGTGACTTAAACGCAGTATTTGATGTTGGTCTGGACCGTTCCCATCCTCCATTGTTTAACACGACAGCGAGGGCGCAGGGTTGGGATTTATTAGACATCTGGAGGGCTCTGCATGCGGATATGAGGGAATATTCCTTTTATTCTTACCCCCATAAGTTACACACACGCCTGGATCATTTTCTATGCTCTCCGGAGCTCTCCTCTGCTATAACGCACTGTGAGTTTCTGGGCAAGACAATACCTGTCCATAATCCCATCGAAATGCGATTGTCTTGGGGCCCTTTCCCAGCCCCAATTCCAATGTGGAGGATGCAGCCTCTACAACTAGAAGATCAGGTATATCGGGCGACATTATCTACAGCTCTTGATACCTTTTTTGTGGAGAATGAGGGTTCTGCCTCGTCCAGGGCTATCGAGTGGGAGGCCTTCAAAGTGACGGTACGTGGGGTTGCCATGGGGACTCTGGCAGGGTCACAGAGGGAAACGATTAGGGACCTTACAGACATGGAGGGGGAATTGCAGGCACTGGAGGTGGCGGCCCAAGGGAGTGTGGGTGGCGCGGAGCCTTTACAGTCTGCAAGGATTAAGTATGCAGAGATGTTGGAGCGCCTACGCCTGTTAGACTTTGATGCTTATACACAGCGTACACACTCTGAGGCAGACAGGGCGGGTACATTATTGGCAAGACTGATCCAGCCAACGTTGAGTCCTACTCCCATCCTAGCAGTAAATACGGTCAATGATGTATTGGTTTCATCTCAGGGTGAGATTAATGCCGCGTTTCGGGAATATTATTCTCGTTCATATGCCGCCCCAAGTGTCGATATATTGGCTCCCACGCTTTCCTTCCTGTCTGAGGTTTAGCTTCCTATGGTTTCTGATAAGATGGCCGAGGAGATGGCTGGTGCGGAAATTCGGGTGGCGATAAAGGCGCTGGCTCCGACGGCCTTCCAGGAGAATTTTACTCCACTTTTGCAGATAAACTGATCCCGAGGTTGTTGCAGCTGTATACTACTTCCTTGGAGGGTGGGGTTCTGCCTCCTACTACCAGAGAAGCGATAGTCACGTCCTTATTGAACGGACAAGGCACTGACTGACCTTCTGTCTTATAGGCCACTCTCTAGTCTGAATACAGAATATAAGATACTCAGTAAGGTCTTGGCATCGCGACTCCTCCCACTCCTACACCGCTTGATCCATACGGACCAATGTGGATTCGTGCCCCAACGCAGTACCTCTTTGAATATCCGCCGGCTTCATGCCTTGATGCATGCGGCGTCTGATGCTTTCCCTCTTGATGGCTGCCTGTCCTTGGATTGTACGCAAAGCTTTTGATTCTCTCAGCTGGCCGTATATGCTAGCGGTATTGACCAAATTTGGCCTGCCCCCGTCCTATTGTGCATGGATTAAATTGCTGTACACTTGTCTCACGGCGTGTGCTAAGACAGGTAGGACCATCTCTTCTGCCTATTCAATATCCCGGGGTACTCGGCAGGGCTGCCCCTTATCCCCATGTTATTTGTGCTGGCCCTTGAGCCTCTTGCGCAGTACCTGCGTCAGATAATGGCCCCATATGGCATTCCGCTGCGTGGGGAGATACATTCGGTGTCCTTGTACACGGATGATATGCTGTTATATTTTCGTAACTTGGAGGATGATAAACACCAAATAACTGTGTTTTTTTCTAGATTTGGGGAAATATCGGGCTTGGATCTTAACGCTTCTAAATCGGTAGCCTTCGCCTTCTATAATGTGACTGCACCTCCTACATTACGATTTGGTGAATTGCATTTCCGAGTTGAGCCAATTACTATTAAATACCTGGGGATTAATATTTACAGATCAAACGCTGATACCATAGACGGTAATGTAGTCCGCGCCATAAACTCGCTGCGCTCCCAGATTGCCTTTTGGACTTCGCTGCCTTTGACGGTGGCGGGCCGTGTGGCGGTGTCGAAAATGGTTATGCTACCCCGCCTCCTTTATTATTTTGTGAACCTACCGGTGGTCCTACCGGCCTGGATTTTTAAACTGCTTGATACGTTATTATTATCTTTGGTGTGGGAGGCGGGTAGGCGTCAATTGGCACTGGCAAAGCTACAGCTGCCCAGCACTCCAGGAGGCATGGGGGCGCCTGATTTCAAGTCGTACTGTATAGCGGGACAGTTACAGTGGCTGGCATATTGGCTGGCGGGTAAGAATCTATTTGAAATTGGGTACTCTTCGGAATTGTTAAAGCGAGGGCTTCTTCAGTCGCAGCTCTGTCCGGGTGCACTGAGATTGCGGGACCCCCCCTTACTTATTGCATGTCGCAGTGCACTACTGGGCGCAGGCGAAAATGACGGCTAGGGTACCATTTCCGTACGCCCCAAATATCCCTCTATGTGGACTGCCCACTAGGCGAGGGGTGCTATCGATGATCCAAATACAGGGGTGGACTCGGAAGGGGGGGGAGACCATTGGTGCTTTCTTTTCCGAGGGTCAACTGATGCAGCATGACGAGTTTGTAAGTGCCAATTCGGTCCCTGACACTTTATTTCTCACGCATGCTGCTGTAGTGCGTTTCATTCGAACTTATTGGTACACAGATCGAGCAGAACCCCCAACTTTCCAATTGCTGAGGTCATTGCACATTATGAGACATGGCCGATACTTGGTGCGCTGGCTTTACCGCGGCTTGAGAGAACATTTGTATACTCCACTGTTACATCTTAGGCAGAAGTGGGACTTGATCTTGGGCCGGGACTTAGAAGATAGGGAATGGGTAAAAAAATTAGAGCATCCCCGGCGAGTCTCTCGGAATTGCCGCTTAAAAACAATCCAGTTGTTTATCCTGCATAAAGCATACCTTGCCCCAGCATCGATTCGAAATATGTGCCCCACGGCATCCGCAGCATGTCCGCGCTGTAAGGCACCTGAAGCTGATTTCTTACATATGATATGGTATTGTCCACGGCTGCGGGTGTTTTGGTCAGAGGTAATTCGGGGACTGGAGGTGTTGACAGTGCGCACACCATGGGACACCATTGAGGCCTGCCTCTTAGGTTTATTTCCTCTACCTCAAAAAGAAAAATTGATGCAAAGATTTGCATGGTTGGCTCTAATATTGGCAAAACGTATGATAACAAAGCGCTGGAAGTCTACCCTAGCACCGCGGGTGGACGCTTGGCGTGAGGAGGTGGGCAGATGGGCGGTAGCTGAAACGGAGGCTTTATACCGAGAGGAGAATAGGGGACAGCGGAAGCGTCCGATTGCACTGGACTGGGCACACCTAGTAGAGCAATTTAAGGCGGGGAGGAAGTCGAGCCAGCGGTATCACAATACAGTTTGCAGGAGAGTGGTACAGTGGGGTAGAGGGAGGTGGACTCATGACCGTTCATGCTCTACCGGAGTGCTGCCCTTTCACTTTCACCTCCCTCTCCCCCGGATGGGTTTCTTGCTCCCTACCTCCCCATCCATCCCTCCTTCCCTTTGCTCCCCTCCTGGCTCCCCTGTCCCCCCCTTTCTTCCTCCCCCCCTCGGTGCATGCTCCTTATTGGGGTTCTTAGGCCTGACACACACCGGACGCAGGTACATCAGCGTAGTGTTTAGTCTACAAAGCGGCATTTCGGTTTCTTGTTTTGTTGGGGTATTGTTTAGGGAGGGTTCTTGTGGGGGGGGGGGGTGAAATGGGTACTGCACTGGATAGCATGTATTAGAATCGATACTAGCGGCCTAAGATTGCAATTTGTGCACTTCAGCTGTAAGAACTGTTGTACTTCCTATAGGCTCCTATTGCTTCAAGTCTAAATGGTAAGGATAAACGGATATGACTTATGCCAAATTGCGCTTTTGTTAAGTCTTCAAAATGCATAGTACTTGTAGTGTACACTTGTGAATCATCTGCAGTGCTCAATAAAGATATTTTCAACAAAAAAAAACAGTGATTAGGCTTGGACAATTATATATTACATATTTACAGAGCAGGAAATTCTTGCCATCATTCAGCCAGGTGTTCAGGTGGTGTTGCACTCAAGAGTGGTGGTCTTGGGTCTAGAGGGATCCCCGAGTTGGAGATGTCCATAGGGGTAGAAGGCCGGATGGGAAGGCACAGGTCTCCATACTCAGTTATACTGCATTTGGCCAGAGGCAACAGCAGGTCCATGAATTTGGTAGGGACCTTAGCTTTATTGGACCTGGAGGCACGTCTAGCAGGCATTCCTCCATGTTGGTCACTTTTGATTTTCCTGTGCCCTATGCAATATATTCAACTGGATAAAGCAGGAGTTGGCATCGCCAGAGACTTTCTGTGGATATTTCATTGCTCTCTGCCATTCCTTGTCACTGTAAACCCAACTAGAGATACCCTTCCAGGACTCCCTAAGTGGTTGCAAGGAGATGTCAGCGTGCTCTCATATTGCCCTATATATCCAGGTCACAAGTCTGCGGCCCATCCCATGGTGTGTAGAGTTTGTAAAAGAGCGTTGCTCGGGGGTATGTTTGGGGTCTGGTTCCAATGTCGTTGGCGTATCCTCGTATCCTACCATGTTGCAACTTTTGGCCTAGTAGTAGGTTATGTAAAATGGTCTTATTAAGCGCTCAAATGCCCTCAGGCATCTTGGTGCTGGTTGAGAACCACAGAAAGAAGACCCAGGAACAATTTTAGCATGTCATAAAGAGCCAGGTGTTTAGAGATTTCCTGACTGCCAACAAATTTGGCATCGATTTGATATGAAGAGGAAGATTATTCAAGGCTTTTGCGGCTCCCAAAACAAAGCCTCTCCCGCTCCAAGAGGAGTGATTAAACCTGGGTACTTAGACCAATTTAGCAGAGGTAGACCACAGTGATCTTGGAGGTGAATACCATAAGAAGCTATTATTAAATATTCAGGACCATGTTCATGCAAAGCTTTGTAAACAATGCAGAGAGACTTAACGAGCACCCTCTGGCTCACAGGAAGCCAATGTAGCTTTCTGATGGATCCGGAAACGGAGTAATATTTATGGATTTTTAGACGAGTACAGGCCGTGGCATTCTGCAATATCTGTAGCTTATTTAGGACATGCTGATGGGCATTAAGATACAGTCCATTCACATAGTCAGTCCTCATTGGCACCAACGAGGTGACCACTGTTTTCTTCAGATATTTTGGTATATACGGGAGAATTTTTAATATTAATCTCAAGGTGTAAAAGGCAGCCAAAGTAACTGCTTCTACCTGATCATGAAAAGATGAGGTGTCATTTACGAGGACGGACACATTTTTTGTTTTCTTCACCAGAGTGGGAAGTGGACCTAACTCCACGGGCCACCATTCTGAGGACCAGAAAGATGGCTGAGAGCCGAAGATAAGAACTTCAGTCTTTCCTGAATTCAGTTTCAGGCAGTTCCTGGCCATCCAGGAACTGACAGCCTGCATACACTCTCAGACCCTTGCCCCAACAACCTCAGCTTTACTGTCCAGTGAGACAACTATCTGTGTGTCGTGCGCATAGGAGGTAAGGGTGAAACCAAAGGATCTGATTAAGTCTGCCAGTGAGGTGACATAGACATTAAACAGCATAGGGCTAATTGCACATCCCTGCGGTACCTCACAAGGCAAGGAGAATTTATGAGAAGAGAAATCGCCCATGCGGACCGATTGTTCCCGTCCGCTGAGAAAGGAGTATAATGAATATCATGTGGTGTCCGTTACCCCAATCCTGCTTGGCCTCTCTATCAGCAGCCCATGATTTACTGTATCAAAGGTTGCTGAAAGATCAAGCAAAATCAGAGCTGCTCTATCCACATTGTCCGAAGAACTTCTGATTTCCTCCGTTGCTTCCTCCGATCTTCTCTCAAAACTTCTGAGTTTCCCTCATTTCTTCTCTTGGGCTTGTCCATAGATACAGTTGAGATCTCAAACCAAAGAGTTCCCCATAACATTACTGATTAAGTTTCTGTTACTGTAGGGTCATCTTACTGATAAGCATGCTTTCTTGTTGAGCCCTACTTCACCTGCAAATTAGTTGGGTGGAATCATGTTATACAAGCTCATCTCCCTAGTCTACTGTACCAGCTATGGATTCTTCTTGAACATTCCGCAAGTCAACAAGAACAATGTGTAGTTGTGCTCCGTGAGTCAAATCATCAAAAGATAATATTTGATTCTCAGGTGTATGAATATTTAACGGAGTTACTTGAACAAGTTCCTTCTGTTTTGTGGCCTACCCCAGCGGAAGATGTTGGTTGCATTTAATCTATAGACCCAGTTAATGTTAAAGTGAATTCAATTAAAAAGTTGCCTCGTATTCCAGAATATTCATTATGTCCCAATGTGATTGAAGGAATTAAACCCGTTATTGTGGACCTCATAAAACAAGGAGTTTTAGTCCGTACTAGATTTGCAATACCCTAACCCCCCCCCATCAAAAAGGCAGGAAAGGGTATTGTGTACCATTTTGTTTAAGACCTCTGTGTGATTAATTCCCCAGCAGTGCCCAACTCTGCTATCATCCTCTCCTGCACCTTGGCCCCCACTAATGGTTTACAGTGGTGGATGTATGTGCCACTTTCTTTTTCATGAGAAAAGTCAATACCTCTTTGCCTTCAAATATGGTGGAGGCCAAGTAACATGGCAGATAATCTCACAGGGCTTTACAGAGTCCCTCTCCATCCTATCCCAAGACCTAGAACAGGATCTGGTCAGTTTGGTCTTACCCAGAAAATTAATGCTGGTTTAGTATGTTGACAACCTTTTGATTGGCTATGCCACTTTAGAAAACGGCAATCCAAATTCGTTGAAATTAAATAAGCAATGGAGAGTGACCTCTAGTCATAGTTTTCTCTATTGCTCATTTTCCCTGTTTCTCTTTCCGGTGGCTGTGTCTGATGATACTTTTTTTTTTGTAAAGATTTTTATTGAATTTTCAAAACAATAATCCTAAAGACCAATACTACACACAATAGCATCATAAAATGATCCAACCATCGAAGTACACGTTAGGAGAAATCAACTGTGTCTGATGATACTTATCACTCTGTTCACCAATACAGCTGCTAAGGAAGGGTAGGGGCTTTCGGGAGATCCTTGATTCTGAATTGTGACATATTCCTGACAATCGAGAAATTGTCTCATAACAATCTGCTTCTCATATTACCTTAGTCTGACCCTAAATTCAGCCTTGCAAACCCCTAACTCAGAAGAAGGCGAGTCCCATGACTCCCTTCAAGTTACAGAACAGCTAACAAAGCTCCAAAATGGCCAATCAGATGAGCCAATACCCAACAATGATCTCATCTACTTTGTAGATGGCTCATGTCTCAGACATGATTATGGAACACTTTTTGTAGGACATACCGTATATAACTTGCACTAAATTGTTGTAAGCCAACACCAGTCCCAAGTCCATTCGGAGCAAGTGGCTGAACTTATTGCTGTGACCTGCACGCCTTGTACCTCTAACTATGTTCACAGACTCCAACTATGCATTTGGAGGTGTCCATCACTTCATGCTTTTGTGGATGCTGAGTGGGTTCCTCACCTCAGGGGGACCCCTATTAAAAATTGAGAGTATGTACAGAGTTTGTTAAATGCTCTCAAGCTTCCTCTGAAAATAGGGATTGTGAAATGTGTTGTTCACCAATATACCTCGAATAAAGTGTCCCAGAGAAATGCGTCGGCAGATCATGTAACTAAAAGAGCTATGTTGCAAACAAATTATTTCTTGTACCCAACCTTAAACATATGTATGCATTGCAGGAATGAGCATCTGATGTGCAAAAACAAGCATGGATCAAGTAAAACGGTTAAAGAGACAGAATGATGTTGGAGGGAAAACACTGGGAAAGTGGCCACCACAAACTTCTTACTCCACAGCGTAGCTCGTGTGTATCATAGAATAGCCCATGTCTGAGCCGATGGTATGATTTGTGCTGCAGGGACCCACTGCCATGTTCCCTTTTTTTCTATCACTGAAAATGATTGCTCCTTCGGTGCCACCTTCCAAACTCACCACATCAGGAAGACCACCCCTCTGCCCACTCACCTCATTGAACCTCCTTCACCCATCTGCAACTGGAATTTATCCAGATGCCTAAGCGTTGTTCATATTCAAATGAATTTGTAATTGTGTGTATATTCTTGGTGGTTTGAGGCTTATCCTTGTGGTGAGATAATACTTTGACTACACAATTCTTTCCTCTCGATTCCTGCAGCAAAATGGCAAAACCACCAAAAAGGTCGGGATTGTGGGTAAATATGGTACCCACTATGGAGCCTCACACAGAAAATAGTGAAGAAAATTGAAATCAGTCAACATGCTAAATACACGTGTTCCTTCTGTGGCAAGACCAAGATGAAGAGAAAAGCTGTGGGAATCTGGCATTGTGGATCCTGTATGAAAATCGTTGCTGGAGGTGCCTGGAACTACAACACCACATCTGCAGTGACTGTGAAATCTGCCTTTAGAAGACTTAAGGAATTGAAAGACCAGTAGAAAGTTGCCCCACCATCTGTTTGTGTCCATTTCTCACTGCTCAATACATTTTTGAAGGGACTATACAATTATGCATGTGCGTTATTAACTGTTTCACATGTGATAAGGTTAAGGTCTCTGCCCCGGCCTATCCGTTCCAGATTGCTGGAGATTGTCCTAGTGATGTAAGCTCTTGTGAATGCGATCTCGGCAAACAGCATGAAGGAGAATATCCGACTGAAATAAACTGAATGATGGTCATAAAGGCACAAAAGACTGAGATTGTGAACTCGCTTCGCCTTTTTCAATGATTTATGCTGGTTTATTTTGCTTTTAATGGAAACACCATGCGATGTTTTCACAGCCATTTTTTTTATGCCCATGTTGTGCTTAAATATGCACTATACTTGAGCTGTTGACGTATTTAGCCTCCGTTTCGTGCTGGCTCTTGTAAGCGAGAATTCATATATGACTAACAAGCCCTCTGAAAAACGTATGTTATCTGAATTGTTTCGTTTTGCTGTTTCCACTTAATTATGAATTTACCCCATCTGCCACACAATCCGCTAAACAGTATATACTTTTCAGATCTTTCTACCTCAAACAGATCAAACGTTACTTGACAAACACACATCTGGGCCCATTCAGAATGGAACCCTTGGGAAAGGTTAACCTGTTGCCTTTTAGTTGCGATCACTGTATTCAGGTGTTAAATGTGTTCTAATTATTTGAAACATCTGCCCATACAGTACTGCTATGTGTTAAAATGTCAAAATTGCAAAATAATACTGCCACAGAACGTGCTGCCTTATGCCACATAATTCCAGGAGCCCTACATATAGGTCATTCTGTGTCTCAGACTGTTCCAAGTTGGCTTTTAGTATATGTCAAGGATGGGGTTGTGTCCATGTAAAGTTCGGGAAGTTGGACCTTCTGTAAAGCAATCAGTAAGAAACAGTGCCTCCCTATGAGTCAAAGGTATAAGTACAATGTCAATCATTCCATTGTAACAAGTGAACAAAATTCACAAAAACTTCAAATATATGTTGTTTAATGTGTGTTCAACAAAGTATAAACACATACAGGGATGAGCTGTCAAAGTGAGCTCACGATAAGCAACACGTAAGTACCATCATTGCCTCTGTAACATAGGTTGTTAAAGTCTAGAGGACGCCTTCGCCAATGTGCTTCGCGTCGATAAGTGAGAAAAGAGTTCAGAGAAGTTCACAGGAATATCAATTCAATTCAAGAAAACTTTATTTCGGAGAAATCTCCATAAAAGTACATAAGATGAGTATAAAAGCATTTAAAAACCATACATTTGGTATTAAAATTAGTAATAAAAGGGGATAAAAGGGAATATAACATTGGTTCAGCCACACAGCTAGATATCTGCTGATTACATGAAATCATATGCCATTTAGCACAGTGCAAGATGAATCATGATAACATTTTTAAATACCGTTTCCGCTTGTGCCATAAAGCCCCCAGAAATTTGGCCACAGCAAACACAATGTGAACAGCCATTTCACTCTTGAGAATTCTAAAGGCTTCGTGGCACCTGATGAAACCCATATTCCTACAAGCGGGAATGATCCATTTCCTGCGCGCCTCAGTATAGCCCGGACAAAAAAATATAATATGCAGTTCGGTTTCATCGCTTACCCCACATGCCGGGCAAATACTGGGTGTCGACACAGACCAAAGACTAGTAAGTGCACGAATTGGCAAGGACCCGTGCCTCCATTGCAAATAGAGCTTCCTAATTACTACAGGGTAAACATTGTCAAGGACCGATTCAAAGCTATAGGTGTTCTTCATGTAAAGGAATTGATGCGTTAAGGACCCTAAAGATTTTGAAGGTCGAAGTGTGGGAGCCTTGGAGTTGTAATACAATTTGGTTAAAACTTTTTTGGGAAGCCTGAGACAGGCATCCTGAGGATCATTCCAAAGTGCATCTAGACCTAGGCCCACTAGACTATTCCTTACAAATTTAAGCCAAGCAATGTTCCCCGAGTTTGGAAAGCTAAGGACTTCCTGCAGGGCCTGTCTGTAGTGAATCAATTCGGGCACCGCCCACAATCTGCGCCAGTAGATCACAGGGCGAAGTGCCAATTCTTCTCCCAGGGGTCTAATGCCTAGGTCGAGTCTTAGAGGCACTAGGGGTGTACTAGGAGGAAGAGCTACTAGACACCTGAGAAATCTATTCTCCTCTTTAGTCAGACTATCCAAGACTTTATGACCCCATAATTCACTACCATATGTAACAGCTCCTCTGGCTTGCACCCTGTAAATATGGAGTGGTGGGCCTATGGGTTTGAGGGTCGACCTATTCTTCCCTACCATCCTTAGTATCCCACCCACATGTTGCACTAGTTTCATCCTTACTTTCTCCTGGTGCGGACCCCACCCCAATTCCTCATTAAGGGTAACACCAAGGTATTCAAAGGTCTTGACTCGTTCGAGTGTGTTATTCCCTATACGTGGGATGCGGTGAAACCTGGGTGGTGGATTGAAGGCCATGAATTTTGTCTTTAAGGTGTTTATCTCCAATCCGTGCTCTCTGCAAAAGTCCCCGAAACCATCCAGCACACGCTGGATTCCCATCGGCGACTTGGAGAGAAGGAGGGTATCATCTGCAAACATAATTGCCGGAACCCTCCTTCCCGCCAGCTTTGGGACATCCGAATTCTGGACCCCATTGAGGTGGTCAATAACCCCGTTGACAAAGAGGCAGAACAGGGTTGGTGCGAGTACGCACCCCTGTCTTACCCCTCTGTCAACGGGAAACTTATTTGATAGAGCACTCTGGCTACCACACCTCACACGAGCATAGGTGTTAGTGTGGAGGCGGATGATCATTGTCAAGAGATCAGCTGGGACCCCAACATTCGCCAGCACTTCCCAGAGCTTACCGCGTGGAACCAGGTCAAAGGCTGCCCTTAAGTCCACAAATACAGTATAGAGACTGCCACCCTCCAGCTGTATAGTTTTCCAATATATAAGGGACAGCCTAACGACCTGGTCTATGGTGGAGGTCTTCTGACGGAACCCTGCCTGGAGGGGGCTCAGGATGTCCCTCTCTTCGATCCAGTCCAAGAGACGGTCCAACAGAAGCCTCGCGAAAAGCTTCTGTGGGACGTCTATCAGACTGATCGGTCTGTAATTGGCAGGGAGCAAAGGTGAGCCCCTTTTGAAAATGGGGACGATCTCCGCTCCGAGCCAAGTTGGAGGGACCGCCATCCCATGGATGATGGCATTGAACAGTACCAAGAGGTAGGGTGCCCAAATTCCAACCTCGTGCTTGAAGAGGTCACCTGGGAGCTTGTCAAGACCTGGCGCTTTTCCAATGGAAAGGCGAGTTATTGCCATTTCCAGTTCCTCCAAGTTGAAATCTTCCATCTCAGATGGATTATCAATGATTATGGCAGCTGGGGTCCCGGCCTGGATTCCTATTTGGTCCAGCCCAGCCCTCCTATAAAGTGAAGAAAAATGTTCCTCCCATACTTCTGGCGCAATATTTCCTTCTATGGCCATAACAGGCTCAGCTGAGCCATGTTTGACTATTTGCCAGAATTTCCTTGGGTCTCTGGTTTTAAGTGCAGATGTCATTTCCGCCCAGTTCTCCCAGTCCCAGTCGATTTTGGCATTTTCAAGGAGGAGCTTGTAAGCAACCCTCTTTTCCCTAATTACCGAGGGGGCCTCCTTGTTTTTAAATGCCCGGAATATCACAAAGACACGAACTGGAACGCTTTAGTTGATTAGGTCATTCTAAGGCCAATAATGTGTTGTTCACTGTCTACACAGTTCATTAGGAGCACCAGTCAGTCAGTTTACTTTATTCGGCTCATTTGTGGACATAAAAGGTACATACATAGAACATGCATGAAATAAAGAACACGTTTATGAACAAATCAGCTTTTTAAAAACAATATGTTAAATACACTGCGATTTAGTGCACAGAACAACAGAAAAGGACGTGTTTCAGTGTCCCCCCTTCCAGTCAATAGAGATAGATATTGGGCTAAGCTTCCCTTGGATTCCCATCTTACCATCTTTTCCAGCAAAGAGCACAAGTCAAAAATTCAGCAATCTCGTGGGAATTGCACAGTTCAAGTGGTTCTGACATACCACTGTCACTGTGAAGTACTCAAGGATAAGGACCCTATAGACATACATTGAGGCCATTTCACAGAAAATGTAAAGGTTTGTTCGGTGGCCAAGGTTAATGGCATTTTGGGGGGCGGGGCCAAGCCGCGGGCTAAGATGGCCGCGCGGCGTTGAAGCTCCGCCGTCGGCCCAGTGCATTTACCGCTGTCCCCAGCCTGTCACCTCGGATGCTGAGCGACGAGTGCTGCTCTTGCTCCCCATGACCCCCTGGATCCCATAGCGCTGCTGGCGGGGCCGCGGATGGCTCGAGTGCGGCCGGTGGACGGCTCGGACCAGGTGGCCTGAGGCTTCAAGATGGCGGCCAGTATCGGAGATCGGGAGTGGCGCTAGGAGCGGCGGCGGCCGGAGCATTGGCAGGTACCTTGGAGGGGGCGGCGGGGGGGTTTGGAGCTCCTGGGTGGGGTCGGGCGGGGGTCGGCCTCTCTCCTCTCGCTGCCGCGGGCTTGGGACCGGCCGGGTGTCCGGCGTTGGTCCGGCGCTGCGGGCTCGGCCTCACTCGTCTCCTCCCACGGGCCCCTAGCTAATTCGGGCTGGGGATCTGGGGGGGAGGCGGGCCTGTCTATTGGCGGCGGCGGGGGGCGGGGGGACCGCCGGTCAGTGCCTAGCGCCCGGGCTGCTTCTGCCCCCTGGCTTCCGGCCTACTCTAGGGGATCCCTGTGTTCAGCGTGCCGGATTTGCTGCCCTCCTTTACCCTATCCCCCATTACCAGACGGGGGCAGATACGCCGCGGCGGCTGGAGGAGGCGTCGTGGATTGCTCCCCTGTCCTACTGGGGTCCTGAGGCTCCATACAGCTGCTCCCTGGTCCGGCTCTTTGGGGTGACGCCGCACGGCTTGGCCTGGTCTCGGCTGCGGCTCTTGCCCAGATCACTGTGGAGAGGGGGCTTGCTTGACCCCCCTGAGGGGACTGCACTATCCTTGGAGCTGGTCTGAGCGGCTGTGGTTTGGGCCTCCTCGCTTCACTGTCACTGCACAGCTTTTGGATCGCCGTCACTCTGAGTGGAACTGGCTTGCGTCCAGTTGGCCGTTCGGGGGCATGGGTCGCAAGGACCCGAAGCAGAAAACGCTGCCTTTTGAAAAGCTTACTGAGCCACTGGCGGAGAGGCGCCCCGACATGGCGGCCCAGACAGAGGGCGCGTCCGGCGGGCCGGCGGCTCGTGCCCCATCCCCAGACTGGTTGCAGGAAATGAGAGCGGGGTTCAGGGCCCTTGACGGCCGCTTCGACGCTCTAGACAAAACTCTGGAGACAATGGGGGCTAAAATCCAGGCCCATGACAAGCGATTGGTTGAGGCGGAGGCCAGGATTTCTGCCATAGAGGATGGTGCTGCGCAAGACACCAAGCGTATGGATAGAATGGAACGCATCCTGAAAGACGTGGCCATCAAGAACGAGGACTTGGAATCGCGCAGCCGGCGCAACAACGTACGGATTACTGGGGTCCCGGAGTCCACGGCTACGGGCCGACTAGACATGTTCGTGGAACAGCTACTGTCCGACATTTTTGGTAGAGCCTCTTTTACACCGGGCTTTGTTGTTGAGAGGGCGCACCGATCCCTGGGGCCGAGGCCTAATCTGGGGCTCCCGCCTCGCCCTCTGATAGCCCGCATCATGAACTTCCGGGACCGTGACACAACCCTGCGGCTGGCTAGGGAGAAAGGAGAAATAACAAGAATTCTGCCGAACGTACAAACCACCCAGAAGCCCTCCCGGGAGAGAAGGGGGTGGGCGGTCTCCCCCACTCAGTGGATCGGCGGCCAGCCAGGACCTGTTTGCGGGCTCTGGGGATGGGTGAGGGAGCGCCTACGTACAAGCTGCGATTCTTCTAAACTCTTGCTATACGGGGACTATCTGACACTTTTCGTACAATTGTTATACTGTGCTGGGTTGACACCGGGTCTTTGTCACCCCCCTTGGTGGATACCGCTGGGACTACTATTGATTACGATGCTCCACTTGTTACTGTTTGGTTATTACGCATGATGTTGTTTGGAGCTTTGCTTTTGTTTACAGGTCTGGGTTCGCCTCACGTTTTCGTGATCTGGCTGGGTGGGAGGAGGGGGGTAAGGGTAGGTTATTTTGCTTTTCTTAACATTGCTTGGTGTGCGGTTAACTTGCTGATCTATAATGGCCCGACTAGTTTCTGTTTCCGATGGTTTGCTCTGTGGTTTCGATGGCTCAAATAGGCTTGAATGTAAACCCCACCACCCTGTCGTTAATGTCCTGGAACGTCAGGGGCCTGAACAGCCTGCGTAAATGTAAGCAGGTGTTACATTACCTGAATCGGCACCAAGTGGACATTGCTTTTATTCAAGAGACACACTTACACTCATCAACTACTGCCCGCTTCGCGGCGTCCTGGGGCCCGCACAGGTATTTTTCCAATTTCAGTAACTATGCTAGAGGGGCTGCAGTGTTGATTCATAAGAGAGTCCCGTTTCATTGCCAGCAGTTTCTGGGGGACAGGGAGGGGCGCTACTGCATAGTGCGGGGGGTGTTGATGGGCCACATGGTCATTCTTGTGTGTGTGTATGCTCCTAACACTGACTCCCCGGATTTTTTCCACGCGCTTGCCGCCCAGCTCGCTTCCCTTGCACCTGCCAGTCTCCTAATTGGCGGCAATTTTAATCTGTTGCTCGATGCGAGGTTAGACAGCACCTCCACAGCCTCTGACACTAAGCCCAGGGCGCGGCGCGCTCTCTTAGACCTCTGCCACCAATTTTCACTGACTGACATTTGGCGCCGGCGCAACCCGGGTACCACTGACTACACTCACTTCTCTGGGCAGCACAACACATGGACCAGGATTGACTACTGGCTCCTCTCCCCGGGTCTGTCGCCCTGGTTCCGCACACTGCAGACTTTTCCTAGAACATACTCGGATCATTCCCCGGTCCTACTGTGTTTGGACGTTCCACGGCCCGAAGGCTTTGAGCGGCAGTGGCGATTCCCTGGGAGGGCCCTGTTGGATGACCTCTTCGTCCACGAGGTTTCCGAGGCAATTGAGGATTACTTTACGATCAACACTGGCTCGGTAGGATCTTGGGCAGTGCTCTGGGAGGGGTTCAAGGCATACATTAGGGGGGTTTGCATAGCTAAACATGCTGGGGTCTTAAAGGCGTTGCGCACGACAATTGCTCAGTTGGAGGTCCAGCTAGCCTCGATTGACGCTGAGGCGAGGCGGGCTCCGTCGGAAGACGTGTTCACTAGGAGGCTGCGCCTCCTGTCCGACTACCGGGAAGCTGCAGACAGAGAGATCCTTTATCTCGGAAAATACCATACCGCGCGCAGATACGGTGAGGGGGACAGACCGGGGCGCACGCTGGCACAGGCTCTTAGACCGCCATATAACAAGTCCTTTATAACGGAGGTTAGGGGCGAGGACGGCACGCTTCGCACGACACCCACAGAGATTCGGGATGAATTCCCGGCCTACTTCTCGACTTTATACAAGACCAAGCAGAGCGAAACCTCTGCTTCGCGTGAGGCCTACTTATCGGAGATCGCGTTGGTATTCCTTGACAAGGGAATGCAGGAGTTCATGGCGGAACCCATAACGGTGAGTGAGGTTAGAGGGGCGATTAAGGTACTTCAGAGCTCCTCGGCCCCGGGCCTGGATGGTTTCTCTGGGGATTTTTACAAGGCCTTCTCCGACCTTCTGGCGCCCAAGCTCATTGAAGTATATGCGGTGGCCTTGGAACTGGGGATACTCCCGCCTACCCTTAGTGAGGCAGTCATAGTTCTGCTCCCGAAGCCAAACAAGGACCCGGCGTTGTGTGGATCGTATAGACACCTCTCCCTATTAAACAGCGATTATAAGATTCTGGCTAAAATAGTGGCCAATAGACTCTCCCAATTAATGGAATTCATCATATCGCCCGCTCAATCAGGCTTTATACCCCATCGTTCAACATCATTAAATTTGCGGACGCTATTCACAGTCTTACATAGAATAAACCCGGACACACCCGCGGCGGCGATTCTTCTCGATACCGAAAAAGCCTTCGACTCCTTAGAATGGCCCTTCTTTTTTTCCGTGATGCAACGCATGGGCATGCCAGCCGGCTTCATTGCCACCACACGGCTCCTCTATAGTCGGCCCACGGCGCGCTTGCGTCTTAATGGCACCCTCTCCCGCCCATTCTCTCTCACCCGTGGCACGCGCCAGGGCTGTCCGCTTTCGCCCTTATTGTTCACACTCGCCATGGACCCTTTAATCAGGAACTTTCAGGAACGACATCTCCACAGGGGCCTCCAGTTTCGGACGGGGCCGCTGTTGGTCTCCCTCTATGCGGATGATACTATATTATATGTCAGGGAGCCACAGGTGACCCTCGCCCCCCTGATACAGGAAATCCTGCGCTTCGGCCGCCATTCGGGGTTGGGCATCAACTGGCATAAATCTATAATATTCCCCCTGACTAGCGGCACCTTCCCTTGGCAGTGTGAGTTTCCGCTGGAGTGGTGTTCCGACTCGGTACGATATCTGGGCATACATATACATATGAGTGTGGACGAAATCATTCGCCTCAAGTATGGCTGCGCGGTCGCGAAGCTTGAGGCGCAGATTGACGGGTGGCTGCGACTTCCGCTCTCCATGGCGGCCAGAATCGCCATTATAAAAATGATAGCGCTTCCTAAATTTTTGTATCTTTTTAATAGCATCCACATTCCCCTCACCCAATCCTTTTTCGCCACCCTACGGTTCCATTTGATTAGACTGGTCTGGGGTGGAAAACACCCCCGGATCCGTTGGAGGATTCTCACGCTCCCGCCGGAAAGGGGCGGCTTCGGAGTACCGGATTTGTATTTGTACTATCTGGTCGCTCAGTGTGCACATGCCTATGCCTGGTACCACCCTGACGCTCGGATTCCATTTCTTCGTCCGGAGGCGGATTTTGTTCTCCCGGGTCGCTTATCGGCGGTGTTGCCCAGGGGTGTCCCTAGGAGTCCGGTGGATATCCAAACGGTGTCCACCACCAGCTGGGCCTGGAATAGACTGTCTCGCTACTCGGACCGGTCCATTCTATATTCCTCATCTCTCCCGCTTCCCAATGCAGGCTGGTTGCCGAGCACTGGCGAGAAACTTGTGCAGCGCACTTTAACGAAGTTTAACCTCACCAAGATTGGGGATCTATACACGGGGGGGCACATATTTTCGATATCGGAGGAGGCACGCTTCAGCGAGGCCACTTTCATGGACAAATTCATCCTGAACCGGCTTTACTTTACGATCCGGTCGGTAATCAAGGGATTCCCCTCGAGCCAGCTTCCTTTGAACCCCTCACCCTCCTCATTGACACGGATACAGGGGCACACATCATTTCTAAACTATACAGGGCATGCGCAGCGCTGGTTCCTTGTTCAGATGACCAGTTGCGGACGGCCTGGGAGGCGGACTTGGGTAGGCCTATTACGGACGAACAATGGTCCGCTTGTTGCAAGGTCGCTAGCACAGTATCGCTCAATAGTCGTCATAAACTTTTGCATTATAGGTTTTTTCGCCGCAGCTATATGACCCCGGACAGACTCCACTCCATTGACCCCACGCGGCCTCATGCATGCTGGAAATGCGCTGCGCCTCATGCTGATTTTGCACATTTGACCTGGACATGTCCGATATTGCACACATTTTGGACGCAAGTACACAAAATCCTGGATGAGATGTTAGGGCTTACATTGGTTCCCACTCCTGAGGTTGCATTGCTGGGCTACACTGCAAATTTCCCCAAGACAGTTCGGAGGCTTGCGTCGCTGGGCTTTCTACTAGCCAAGCGGGAAATTGCTCGACGTTGGGGTGGTAGGGCAGCTCCCACGGCAAAGGCGTGGCTTACGGCCATGGCTTTCTGCAACACGAACAGCGAGATTTACTCCAGTCTCATCCCCACCGTGGCCCGTCCCAAAGATATCTGGGGTCCGTATAAAACATACATCGCAAACCTGCCAAGCGCCTCTCAAACACACGCCAACTCGGGGATAGTGCCCACAGGGGTTGGGTAGACTGGACAACAGCGGAGATGCATATTCGGGTGGGCCATGGGATGATAGCAGTGCTATGGGCCTCTTTGCTTTGGGCCCAGAATCGTGGGCTGTACAGGGCTTGATTATTGCAAACCTACAAACTGAGGTTCTGGAGGGCGTTGTTGGGCGGCTGGAGGGTCACTGGTCCGGGGTATTCCTGGCTGGGTTCGAGGGGTGGAAATGCTGTGATGGATAGCATGGCCGTGATGCCCGGAGCTTTGCTTATGTATTCTTTGTGGACTATGGAATGGAATTGTCGTATTGTATCTCATACATGGAAATTGATTGTACACACCACCGAGATCTTTGTAATTCTTTTTGTTTCAACCGTAAATAAAGTTTAAAAAAAAAAAAAAAAGGTTAATGGCATTTTCTTTTAGGTGCTGATTTCCTTGAAGGATTGTGTTAATGCATTTCGACCACTACAAGTGGCGGGCTTCCTCAGGACAGGGGCTGGTATAATTCTTTGGAATGTGGGAAACAGGGCCCAACTGTGGATAAGGGCATAACCCTTGACAGGGGTAGTAACAAGGTTGCCTATTGGTGGCATTACCCGGTTCATAAACAAAGGAAGCTGGTGACCATGCTGGACATATTGCAAGGTGTCGTACATGGTGGAGATCTCAGCTCAGCCAGAGTGGGTGGGAAGAACTAAAAAGGGCCCAGCAAAATCTTCAAAGGCATTTAAAGCTGGATTCTATTCTCTGTGGGCATGTGGGATAGACTTTTGCACGCTCTGTTTGGTTACGAGCATCCTTTCTTGGCAAGCCGAGTTAAACCACCAATAGACAACTTTGTTACTACCCCTTGTGACATATGAATGACCTAATCAACTAAGGAGTTACATCTGATGTCTTTTTGATATTTCTGTGTACTTCCCTGTCCTATTTTCTCACTCATCAATGCAGAGCACATTGGTGAAGGTTTTCTTTTGGCTTTAACAAGCAAAGTTACTACAATGATGATTTTTATTTGTTTCTAATAATGAGCCACCTTTGACAGCTCGTTCCTGTATGTGTTTATTCTTTTTTTTAATACACACCTACAAAGTATGTGAATGTTTATCACTTGTTACAATGGTATTGACATTGTACTTATAACTCAGACTGAAGTGTGAACTTGGGAGCCACTGTTCCTTATTGATTGCTTTTAGGGCCATCCGGAGCCCTGCCCTGACTCTGGTTTGCACATTCCACCAGTTTTGAAGCTTGTTCACCTCTGTGTTTCAAATGGTATCAATCCATACCATTGCTTACAATCAACACAACTGTGAGGGAGAAAATTACAGTTGGTTCTTCTAGCTCAATTTTTGAGCGGGTCTTTGGCTTTGTTATGTGATTTTACTTTTTTAGATTTTAATCAAGAGAATTTCTCCTTTTTAGATCGCAGCCTGTACATCTTAGAGAAATTCAGAAAGTTGACCTAGGAATGCATTCCACCCGTTGCTTACCATTGGCTTTGTAACTCACATTTTCTGGGTTCCTATTTGCTGGCGTTATTTGCTTTGGGCTGTCTATCTCAAGTTTGTCCCTACCGTTTTCCATACCTTGTTTATTGTATTTTTCCACAAACTCACTTTCTGTAAACAGGTCTTTAAATCTTGTTCTCATCTTGTCACATTTGCTGTGCATTCAAAGATGGAAGTCAAATGTCAAGCAGTGTCTTCCAGGGAGCTTGGTGTGTAGTTTTCTTTCTCTGACTTCAAAGTGAGAGGATTTTTGAGAGAATCATGCTGGCTGGGGGTGGCGGGAGAGAGCTTGTGAAAGGCAGTATGATGTTATTTTTTTGTAGCACCCAGTAAATGTCTGTAAATGAACTGTGCTGACAATCAAATCAGTACATTGGGTGATGACATTTCGTTTGTGTGCTGTATACTTTTATCAGTAAAACTTGTGCAAATGTAATGATGATTTCAATTGAAGATGTGTTACCTGTAATGGCAGTACGCTAGCCATGTTACTCTACACCACTGCACTCTACGCTACGCCACTTTACTCTAAACCACTGCACTCAATGCCAATCCACTGTCCACCACTTTACTCAAACAAAGGAACCCTACACCACTGTACCTACGCCAACTATTTTGCAACCCTGCACTTTACGCCATTATACTCTACAACATTGTACTCAATGCCCCACTCTACACCACTCTACGCCACTGCACTCTGACATTCTACTCTGCATCACTTCACTCTATGCCACTGCACTCTACCCTACTCCACTCCACTCTGCACAGCTCCACTCAATGCCACTTCACTCTACGTCACTCTGCTCCGCAACACTGCTCAATCCCATTGAACTCTACGCCACTCTACTCTATGCTAATCCACTTTAAGCCACTCTAATCTACTCTGCACCATTGCCCTCTACCACACTCAACTTTATACCATTGCACTCTACACCACTTCACTCTACTTTGAAACAATCTACTCTATGCCACTGCGGTCTATGCCACTCTATTTCACTCTGTGCCGCTTAACTCTACGCTACTCTGTTCTACATCGCTGCACTCTATGCCACTGCACTCTACACCATTGCACTCTGTCACTTTACTTTGCACCACTCTATGCCACTGCACTCTACACCAAGGCACTCTACGCCACTCTACCCTACATCACTGCACTCTGACACTCCACTCAGCAGCACTGCACTATCTGCCCCTCTACTCTATACTGCTCTACTCTATGCCACTCTACTCTGCGACACTTTACTCTATACCACTGCACTCTACTCTGCACCACTCTACACCACTGTACTGCACTCTACGCCAATACACTCTATGACACTGCACTCTATGCCACTTCACTCTGCGCCTCTCTACTGTACTCTGCACCACTCTATGCCAGTGCTCTCTACCCCCACTCTACTATGCACCACTGCACTCTTACACCACTCCAGTCTAGGCCACTCCACTCTGCGCCACTTTACTCTATACCACTGCACTCTACTCTGCACCACTCTACACCACTGTACTGCACTCTACGCCAATACACTCTATGCCACTCTAATCTACTGTGCACCACTGCATTCTATGACACTGCACTCTATGCCACTTCACTCTGCACCTCTCTACTGTACTCTGCACCACTCTACTCTATGCCAGTGCTCTCTACCACACTCTACTATGCACCACTGCACTCTTACACCACTCCAGTCTAGGCCACTCCACTCTGCACCAGTCCACTCTTCGCCACTCCACTTTCCAACACTGCACTATATGCTAATGCACTCTATGCCACTACTCTGTATCACTACACTCTACCTTGCACCACTCCACTCTATACTGCACCACCCCACTCTACACCACTTCACTCTACTCGGAAACAATCTACTCTACACCACAGCACTCTATGCCACTACACTCTATGCCAATCTACTCCAATCCGCACCACTCCACTCTACCCCACTGCAATCAACGCTGGGCTACTCTAGTCTACACCACTCTACTCCATGCCACCGCGCTCTACCCTGCACCACTATAATCTACCTTGCACCACTCTACTCTGAACCAATCTACTCTATGCCACTGCACTCTACGCCACTCTATGCCACTGCACTATATGCTGTACCACTCTAAGTCTCTGTAGTCTACGTTATGCCACTGAACTTTAAATCACTGTACTCTACACCAATGTACTCTACACCACTTCACTCAAAACCAATGCACCCTACGCAATTGCACCTATGCAAACTAATTTTCACTACTGTACTTTATGCCACTATATTCTACAACAATTTACTCTATGCCACTGCACTCTACAACACTGCACGCTACATCACTCTACGCCATTGCACTTTGAAACACTCCACTCTATCCCACTCTATTCTACACCGCTGCACTCCATGCCACTGCACTCCTCACAAATGCTCTCTCTACCACTTTATTCACAACGAATACACTCTACGCCACTGCACTCTTGCCAATCTACGTACCACCACTGCACTGTATGCCGCAATACTCTATGTCACTCTACACCATTGCACTCTGTCACTTTACTCTGCATCATTGTACGCCACTGCACTAATAACACCAATGCACTCTACGCCACTCTACACCACTACACTCTACGACACTCTACTCTACAGCACTGCACTCTCTGCTACTGAACTCTATGCCACTCTACTCTGCGCCACTTTACTCTATGCCACTGCACTCTACTCTGCACCATTCTACTGCACTCTATGCCAGTGCACTATATGCCACTTTAATCTACTGTGTACCACAGCATTCTATGACACTGCACCCTACCCCACTCTACTCTACACTACTCCAGTCTAGGCCACTCCATGCCACTCTGCACTCCACTCTACGCCACTCCACTTTGCAACACTGCACTCTACGCCACTGCACTTTATGCCACTCTACGCCTCCGCACTACACGCTGTGCCACTGTACTCTAAAACACTGCACTCTACACCAATCGACTGCACTCGACGCCACTGCACTCAAAACCAATACACCTTACGCCACTGCACCTACTCCAACTACTTTGCACCACTGCTATTTACGCTGCTATACTCTACAACATTCTACTCTATTCCTCTGCACTCTATGCCACTGCACGCTACGTTACTTTACACCATTGCACTCTATGTGATTGCACTCTACGCCACTCGATTCCACTCTGCGCCACTGTTCTCTACGTCTCTGCTCTCCAACACTATTCTGCAACACTGCTCTGCAAGACTCGACTCTGCAACACTCCACTACCCTGCACTCTACGACCCTAGCCTCTATGACCCTGCACTCTGACCCTCTACTCTGCATGGGTGCATTCTATGCCACTGCAATTTACTCTGCACCACTCACCACTGCACTCTACACCATTACACTCTACGCCACTGCAGTAAATGCCTCGGCATTGTATACTACTGCACTTTACACCACTGCACTCTACCCTGCACTACTCTAATCTACCCTGCACCACCCCACTGTATGCCACTTCCCTCTATGACACACTACAACACTCTTGCACCACTCCACTCTAGTTACTGCACTCTATGCTGCCCTACATCACTGCACTCTACACCACTTTACTCAAAACCAATGCACTCTAAGCCACTGCACTCTACGCCAATCTACTTTGCACCATTGTACTTTACACCACTTCACTCTAGCCCACTCTACTCTATGACACTCCACGATACTCCAGTCCACAATACTCCACTCTGATACTCTACTCCATAAAACCCTGCTACACCGACGCTCTCCTCCACTCTGTACCACTCCGCTGTATAGCGCTGTACTCCACTCTATATCATTCTATGGCACTACTCTATTTTATGACATGCTACGCAACTCCCTCTATGCCACTACATGGCACTTTACTCCACCCTATTTTATGACACACTACTCCACTCTATGAAAATCTACTCACTCTATGCCACTCTACTCAACAACACTCTGCTTCACTCCACACAACACACTGTATGCCACTCCATCCTGCTCTACACCACTCTAAAACACTCTATGCCACCCCACTCTATGACACTCTACTCAACTCTGACACTGTACTCCACTCTACGCCACTATATAACACTCCACTCTACTCCACTTTACAACACTCCTCTCCACACCACAACACTCTCCTTTACCCCACTAACGTTTAGACATGCTGTGCAGCAGCCACTCTGGTGTACAACATTACTAAAATATATTGGCAACGCCAATAGCTCTTGCATAGGCAAGACCTATTGGCTTTGCCTACGCTTGTTCTAAGCGTTGAACATATAGATTCTTAAATCCAACAACTCAGCTTTTGCTTAAGTAGGTGACTCCTGAGTGGTGTGCAAACAGGCTGTATCTGCCAGTCCCAGTTGGTGACCACCAGGCTTTTTTAGTTCTTGCTTAGGCAGCGCATGCGCTATCTCTTTGAGACATGCTGTATCTAGAATGTGAGTTTAAGCGCCACTCCTTTTTAGGGCTCGCGCCTAGCAGCGATGCAGTGCACAGCACTGCTCGCGCAGGCGAGAGCTCTTTTGTGGAGGGTTCCAAAACGTACCCTGGAATCGCACACGCTCGTGCGTGTGCGATTCCTTTTGGGCAACGGTATTGGCGTTTGCGGTCGTCTTTTGAGGAAAGACAGCACGCAATAGGCCAAAGGCAGTCGCGTTGCTCCGCACATGGCCTATTGGTGTCTGTTACCCGCACTCCGACATCTGTTTTCAATTATCGTGCCCAGACACGGGCGCGATAATTGAAAACAGATCGCTCGCTGTGGCGTGCGCGCGTGCACCACTCGTTAACTATTTTGCTTCTTTCGCCTCTTCAGGGAATAAGTTGTGCCTTTGTCAACTAATTCAAATGGCTGTGGCTCTTCCAGGGCATGCACACTAAGCTGTTCTTTGCCTGGTCGCCGTTGTTTACAAAACGTCACCCCGCCTTGGACTCTTCGCTAGCTTAATGACTACAGAATGCTTGCCCTTGTTGCCCTCTTCCTCTGCAAACTTGAACACATCCTTGACATTCACTGTCCCTGCTTGTTTATTTTGAATATGTAGAAGGAACGAATAGGCTCAGTTCGGTGTTCCGCAGATTCAATGTGTTCCCGCTGTGATACACACAGGTGGAACGTGGTTAACTTAGAACACTTTTGTCTCGAAGAAGCACTGAAATGCACAGAGAAAAAGCGTGTAAATTAACGTCCAATGCGAGGCCGGTATACGAGCTAACTAGACGCCATTGTCACGTGATCCTTCAAAGCTTACTGTTTGCCAATGGGGAGTGAAGTGTAGCTGGTGGATCGGCGGTGTTCGCTACCTGTGGTCTCCCAGGATGAGCCATGACTGTTGCCAGGCAGAGTCTGGCACGCAGGTGAGTTTGCGGGAGGGAGTGGACATGAACTGGTCGCTGCGACCATTGCCCACCCGTGGCACTTTTGTGTGCAGCAACATTGTCATGTGTTGCTAATGTCTGTAATGTAAAGTTTGAAGCTAAAAGCCACAGAATGTTCAGTGTCGTTTCTTGGTTTTTTTTGCATCTTTTATATAGCGCGAACTAGACCCGAAGGTATTGGAGCGCTGTACATGAGCACCGTATTTACATTACATATTCAGGCACGGGGAGATTAAGTGATTTGCCCAGAATCACAGGATGCGGACGCGACCCTGAGGCTCGAACCCTGGTTTCAAGCACCAAAGTCGGCAGTCTAGCCGACATTAACTTAAGGTGTCACACTTGCAGAAAATGCCACAGTGTCATGGCGCCACCTGTAGTGCAGCATTTATATAGCGTTAATTACCCCTTGGTGGTGCACAGAAGTGCTTCGGCTTGCCGCCTTCACCCGTGGGCAGCAAGCTACCTCGTATAGGGAGGGTGTGTGGTTGAAAGGGCGTTGGCTTTGTTTCTTGATCCTTTGGGGAAAGTGTTTCTATGTAGTGGGTGTTGACTATTGAGGTGTGGTTGTTGTGCAATGGGACACAGCACATAGGCCTGTGGAGGTGTGTGAGATGATGGGGTATTTTTTTGTGTGGTCTTATATAGCGAGAACTCAAACCGAAGGTATTGGAGTGCTTTACGTGAGCACCTGTTATGTAACAGTGTTCATTACTGGATGAACACCATGGACTGACTAGTTCACAACATTTTGTGTTAGAATTGTTCTAATAAGAGTCATTACTCCAGGTGCTGTCATCCATCCCCCAAGATGGACACCGCATGGTCGAGCCTAGAAGAGGCTCACAGGCTCGGGATCACCTTTTAGGTTTAAATCTCCCTTAAGCCTGTAATCTAAGCTGGACCGCATTGCAACTCTTGGGGTTAATTCCCAGTAATACCACAAAGTAATTGGATTCAATTCCGTATCTGATCTTCGTCACTTTGCACTTCAGAGTTCTCCTGGTCAGACTAAATGCGAGCCTGAGAAGGCGGTCACGGCAGCCCGACCGTCATCCCTCTGATCTGCCGATGCTTCTAACCCCGCACTCCCACAGATCAGAGCATGTGGGCTGACTGCCTGCATTGTGTGATCACCATACTTTGCCTTGCCATCTAAGACTGCAGCCTGCGGTCTCTGGGATCACTGAATGAGACCAGAGCCTCTTATGGTTTACGCTGATGTCTACACCATTGTAGCGCTAAGCGCTTTCTGACCGCTGCCAACTTTTCCAGCGCTGCCTCATCTATGCTCTCAGGGCCTCTTATTCTCCAAGCAGGTTGCCTTGAATCTTCAGAGCAATCTTGGAGTTGATCAAGCTTGAATTTGCCCTGAGCGACATTGATGGGGCTGGAAGATAGGTGACCCAGCTTTCCCTCCCTGCATTTGACCGGTGCCATCTGTCTCAGTGGAGCTGCACCGTTCTTGGACAGAGCTATTTTACTCAATGATCAAGAAGAAAGAGCTAACTTCTTTAGGGGGAAGAAGTTCAAGTTGTTCTTGTGAGACGGAAAGTTTTTGGTAAGTAAAGTTCACACACCTTCAACCTCACTGCTACAATTGTACTCTTTAAAATTCAGTGGATGTTACTCATTCGATATTTTGAGGCAGATTCTTTTAGCATTTACCTTTTTGAAGGAAGAAATGACAGGGTTTGTGGATAAGCCAGGAGAGGTGAACCAGATTTTGAATGTGTCTATTGTTATAGAGGAAAGGTAACAAGGGAAGTCTCCAACATATGCAATAGGTCTTGCATTATTAAAGTTTGAGCTATTGGTGTTGCATTATTTATCAATGCCAATAGCTCAAACTTTAATAATGCGAGACCTATTGCATTGCAAATGTTTGTTTTTAATTGGCTCCTTTTACTGTCTTGCCTAAATGCCTGCTTTTCATTGGTTAATATGCTGAGTTGTCCCTCCTTTTCTACTTTTGCAACCTCCCATGGGGACTGCCCTGTTACATGTGCTCTTACGCTTCATGTTAATTTATGATACTTGGAGAGCACTCTTTTTTTTGTTGACCTGGCTCTGCTTGTGCGTGTTAACTTTACTTCGCACAGGCTGAAAGGTTCCCGGCTGAATCCTTTGTATTTTGTATTTGTACTTATAGAGCGCAACATTCATCCCTAGGGACATCACAGCGCTAGGAAAGCGTTATCCTGAGATGGGAGAAGCAAAAGCCCAAGCAACTAGGGACAGGAGGAGCTAGGTTAAGAAGCTGCAGGTGCCAGTACTTATATTCTAGGGAACAGCCATGTTTTCGCTTCTTCCTGAAAAACATATAATTGTGTGTAAGGCGTAGATCTAAGGGAAGTTTGTTCCAGTGGACAGCTGCCAATTTGGAGAAAGAGCAACCCCCTGCTCTAACTTTCTTGATGCGTTTGATTTCGGCCAAGGCATGATGACAAGACCTCTATTTTTGCGTGGGAATGTAGATTTGATTTTGTCCTGCAGGATTCGGGGGATCACACTTGTGTAGCACTCTGTGTGCAAAACACAGTAGCTTAACCTTGGCCCTTTGTTGCACAGGTAGCAAGTGGAGCTTTTATTAGAGACCAGCTTGGAGGGGGCATTCTGTATCACTCGCAGTCGGGAGAAAAGATACTTAGGCATGCCCACATAGAGGGTATTCTTATAGTCTAGTTTTTTTTTTGCAAATTTTTTTTTATTGCATTACTCAGACACAGTTGACATCCACAATGTTCATCTGGCCAGTGGCCGCCATCCGCATATAAAACCACGTCCAAATACAATCTGGGCCACTTCCACCTACCAATGCGCTGTCCCCAAACCCTCCCCTGAACGAATACATCCCCCCCCACCCACATGTCAGTGTGCCGAGACGACAACTACCAGGATAAACCTCTCTCAGAAGTAGCCGTGTTAGGAGCCACGAGCCACCCCCCTCCACCACAGACAGGCCCCAAGCAGAAAGGAAAAGGAAAGCCCCCGGCCCCCATGAGCTAATCAGCTAGCCTCCCCCACCCCTAGGTGCCTGCCGGGTGCTCCAGTGCCGCAGGGCCCCCATCCCCCGCTATTCCCCACCCCTGGAGATCAACCACTAGTGCTTCCCATGCCCGAGCCATGGCCAGAGCCTTGTCATCGCTTCCCCTAAGCGCAAGCTGCAGCCGGAGCGTGCCCTCGCTACCCGCCCACTGGGTAAATGTCGCTCTCCACCTCGTGAAGCTGGGACCCGTCCTCGACTTCCAGTGGAGGGTAATTTCTCGTTTGGCCACCACCAGCCCCAGGTCGCAAAACTTGCTCGTGATTTTCGTGCGCGGCGTGTGTGGAAACCATAGCAGCAAACAAACTCCCATCTCCACCCGCAATTCCCGCCCTGTCACTTGGGCCAAGCAGTCGATGACCTCTTCCCAGTAGCCGCTTAAAGCATCGCAGGACCAAAACATGTGCTTAAAGTCAGCCCCCTCCTCCCCACAACGAGGGCATTGCGGTGTAGGGCCCCCAAAATACTGAAACAATTTAGCTGGCGTCAGGTATGCCCTATGCAGAGTGAAGTACTGCACCAGTTGAAACCGGGCGTTACGCGTGCTCTTCCAGGCCCGTCTCTGTAGTGTAGGCCACGTCAGTTCCGGGATAGGTTTCCCGATATCGGTTTCCCACTTATCCTTCAACGCAGTTAAAGGAGCTAGATGTTCCGTGGCCATTCTCTGATAGAGGCAAGTAATGGCCTTGAGTGTGCCCGCCGCCATGACCACATACTGACAGCCGGCCGCCGTCCGCGGTTCCGAGAGCCCCACGCTCCAGTACTTCTGTAGCGCCGCCACCAAGGCCGCGTGGAGGAGATAGTCGCCCCTCGGGATCCCGAAGGAGTCCTGCAGCCCCTGGAATGGCTGAAGCTCTCCATTCAGATACAGGTCCCCCACCATCTGTATCCCTAGATCTTCCCAGCGGGCCAGCCCGACCAGTCCCCGCCATGGGGGAGGGCCGTGCACATACCCAAGGGGATCTCCGGGGCGTAAGGGCGAGCAGTGCCGGCCCTCCGCAGGCTCCGGTTCCAACACAGCCAGAGCGTTCGCTCTTCGAGCGTTAGTTGTGACAGCTCGAGTCGCTGTTGGAAAACGATAAAGGAAAGCACGTGTCGCGGGATCATTCTACCCTGCGGACCCTCGGGGCCTCTAAATTCCCGAGCCACTGCCTGCGTGAGCCATTGTAGCTGGGCAGCCAAATAGTACCACTCAAAATCAGGTACAGCGAGCCCTCCCTCGGCTCTGGGCCGGCGCAGCGTGGCCAGCGCCACCCGCCGTCTGCCAGCCACCCAGATAAAGCCTGTGACCATGGCCGTAAGTTTGCGGAAGAGTGACACCGGCACCCAGACAGGGAGCGTGCGGAAAAAATACAACAGGCGTGGGAGCGCCACCATCTTCAGCAGCACCACCCGCCCGGCCACCGAGAGTGGGAGAGTGCTCCAGAATCCGATACTGCCCGCCAGGCCCGCTATCACCCTCCCCACATTCCCCTCCAACAGGTCGCGCTGGGTGCGGTAAACGCGCACTCCCAAATACGGCAGACAACTATCCGCACAGCGGATCGCCCCCAGGAAGGGGGGGATCCGCTCCCACTGAGTAATGGGGTAGACACAAGTCTTGTCCCAGTTGACCCTTAGGCCCGAGAGGCGCCCAAAGTCCTCCAGTAGCACCCTAGCGCCCTGGAGGGCCCCCTCCGCGTCAGCCAGGAAAAGCAATAAATCGTCCGCGTAGAGGGAAATATAATCGGTCTCCCCCCGCAGGAGCAGCCCAGCATACGCGCGTCCCATTCGAGCATGGGCCGCCAGAGGCTCGATTGCCAGGGCAAACAGCAGCGGCGATAACGAGCAGCCCTGCCTTCCTATAGTCTAGTTTAGTAGAGAGTAATGCCTGGGTAATAGTCTTTCTACAGATTAAGAGGATGCATGAGAAGAGTCTTCTTAGTAGTTTTAGCGTGGTGCAGTTTTTTCCGCACAGCGCTCACACTTGGTCTTGCATGGTTAGTGCATTATTGATGAGTATGCCCAGGTTTTTTGAAACATGTTTGGGTTCCGGGGAGTCTCCTAGTGATTGGGGCCACCAGGCATTGTTCCAGAGTAGGTGAGCCCCTCCGAAGAGCAGGATTTCAGACTTCTCGGCGTTTAGCTTCAGACAGTGTTCTGTCATCCAAGTTGCCGATTCTGAGAGACAGTTGACTAAGTTGTTTCTGGTGTCCTCATGCTTTTCTTTGAAGGCAATTAAGAGCTGTGTATCATCTGCATAGGAGCAGATATTAAAGCCCCATTTCCTGCCGATCTTAGCTAATGAAGAGACATAGGCGTTAAAAAGGGTTGGGCTTAAGGAGGCTCCCTGCAGGACACCATAATTAATGATTTTTAAACTGGAAGAAAAGGGGCCCATTTGAAATGTTTGTGTTCTATTACGTAATAAGGAGTTGAACCATTGAAGAGCTTTCGAGTGTAGTCCCTTTTTATGCAGAATGCTCAACAGGAGGTTGTGAGATACAGTGTCAAATGATGCTGTAAAATCCAAGAGGATCAGGGAGGCAGCTTTGCCCTGATCCACCAAGGATCGGATGTTATCTGAAACTGCAAGTAAGGTGGCTTCTGTGCTGTTGGAAACTCTAAAACCAGTCTGAGATGGTTCCAAAAGATCATTGGTTTCTAGAAAGTTAACCAATTGTTTATTGACCAGTTTATTTATTTATTTAGAGTTTGTAGAGCGCGTAGTCACCACGAGGGTATCCCAGCGCTAGAACCTTGTTGCTCATGGGGGGGGAGCGGCTAGGTTTCTTCAATACTTTAGACAAGTATGTCAGTTGGGAGATTGATCGGTAATTTACGGGATTGTGGATTTCCATGCCAGCTTTTTTTAATAATGGAGATACAATAATTTCCTTCCATATGTCTGGGAATACTGCAATATCAGGGAGATTTATTAAAAATATGGGTAACATACAGGCTTAGGACTGATACGAGCTGAGAGAAAATAAAGTGAGGACAGGGGTCAAGCTGGGATCTTGATTTGACCTTGGTCATAGCTTTTGCAACCTGCTCTTCAGTAAGAGGGGCCAGGTTGCTTCAGGGTGTGGGGCTAGGGTTTTCCAATCCGATTTGCTGGAAATGGGTTGGCTTTTGAAAGAGGAATAGATTTTAGAGATTTTATCAGTGAAGAAGTTGCTGATTATCTCACAGTTGTCGCTTGAAGGGGTCATAGCATGGGACATACTGGTAGGTTTGCAGAGTTCCTTCACTATTTTAATAACTCTTTGGGTGAATTAACGTTGCAATCTATTCGTTTTGCATAGCAGGGTTTCTTAGCACTTTTGAGAGCATTGTGACAAGTCTTCAGCTCCCCTTTGAAGAGCAGTCTATCACTATCTTCTTTAGACAGTCTCCATTTATGTTCTGATATTTTACATTTCCTTTTCATAAGTCTCAGTTCCGACGAATACCATTTCTCTGATGGTGTTTTCCTATTTGGTTTATTTCCTAACCTGGGGGCACACTGGTCCAGTGCGTGGGTGATTTCAGAATGTAAAAATTCGGCCTCTGTCTGCACAGAGAGTGTCCTAGCAATACTTAGGTTGCTTAGGGAGCAGTGGGGAGTGAACGAGTGGGAAGTGATACGGTTCCATGCCCTTTTTATCGCTGATGATGGTGTGATGAGGCGGGTTGGCTTGGTTGGCAGATTAAAAGAAAAGGAGAGGGGTCAGTCCAAGACAGAGGCGTAACCTCTGAGACATTAGTGGACTCTATGTTGGGAAATAGCAGATCAAGCCTATGCCCAGCAGTGTGAGTTGGTCCTTTAATCCATTGTTTTAGCTGCAATATCTGTATGTCATTTTCCAAGTGTTTAGCCACAGAGTCGTCAGAATTTTCAAAATGAACATTAAAATCGCCTATGACTGAAAAATTACTATCTTTTAGGCAGGAGGGGAATAGTTGAGACAGCAGTTTAGTGCTGAAATCAGGCTTGTATCCTGGGTGATTGTAAATTACTGGTCTCCCGAGTAGTTTATGGTCTCCATTGGACATTTGGAATGCTAGGATCTCGTGTTCGCCTATTGAAGCCACTGATTCGGACAGACAAGTAAAGCAGTCTTTGAATAGAATGGCTATTCCCCCTCCCTTTCATCCCCTTCTGTCCCATTTTATTAGTTTGTATCCAGCTGGTAGGGCGGTGGCAATATCGGGGGAGTTATTATCATCCAGACAAGTTTCAGTAATGAAGGGTAGGTCAGGTTTTATGTCAGCTAAAGTATCCCAGATCTCGAGGCAGTGTTTGGGCATAGACCTAGAGTTAAAATAAATACAGGTCAGCTGAAGTCCAGCCAGGCTAGTAGCATTCCTAGCGTGCTGTTCTGATAGTGCTTGGCTGCCCCATTTACAATGAAGGCATGAGAATGGGCCCTCCGTGTTACCTGGGTAGACTTTCGCACATAGTGCCTTGTGCCTTGTTGTGCTGTTGGGATTTGGCTAGTTTAAAGAGCATCTCCCTAGAGTATTGGTGGCGATTACTGAGATCTGGTAAGAAGGAGGCAGGGTTCCTGGCCCCAGGTCCCGTTCGGGTGCAGATCGGTGCAGATGGGCTTGCCTTTGGGTAGCCTTCAGCACGCCAGTGGTGCGCCTGCTGCGCGGCCCCTTTTTTGTAGTCACCCACGATGGAAAGCTAGAACGCTGCCCCGCCAACAGTGCTACTTCCGGTGACTTCCGGTTTACGCTGTACCTTAGTCGCAGTATAGCACACTCCCCCCCTCCCAATTGAGTCAAGCACTGGTAAGTTAACAAGTTTTCAGATTCAAATTCAATTAAAATTCAGTTAAAATCACAGAGTGATATTCAATTTTGAAGCAATTTATGAGTGCAGTAGTGCAAAAAAGAGGGAAAAGTACAAGCGATTAAGAACAAGAATAGGCAATCCTTACGGTCTCCACGCTGCAGCACTGTTTTTGTAGTCACCCATGATAGAAAGCTAGCGCGCTGCCCCAGGGCTGGTTCTAGGATTTTTGGGGCCCTGGGCTGAAAGAGAATGTGTGAGGCCCCTCTAATTTGCATAAGTGACACCTTCTGGGCTCAGGTAGCTTCTTTGTGGAGACTCTTCCTAGGCCGCTGCTCCTCCTGTCAGCCACCTATAAGCACCTCTTTTACAGCCCATTTCGGGCTGAAGGTGTGAGAATTGCTTGGGGGTTGAGAGTTGAACCTGTGGGTCTCTAAAGTGCTGACAATGGGCGTCCCACAGTATCTCTGAATGGAAAGACGGGCAGGAGGCCTAATTGCAGGAAAAACCTGCAAAATGCATCTCCTTGCAACTGGTACACATTATCCCTAAGAGGCCTGGGGAGTGCCCCCTTCCCTCCCTCTCACGGGCCCAGTTTGTAGTGATCAAGTCCACTCAGTTCAGATGATGTAAGGAGGTTTTATTGAAGATGGTACAAGATCACAGGAAGATTAGAACAAGACCAGAGGGAGACCATAAGTAGATCAGATAAAGACTAGAGCAAGACCCCACCAGGAGCAGCCAGCAGGCAGCTCAGCCCAGTCAACTGTCATTACTCTCTGCAGATTCCCCACATTCTGACAGCATCATCATATTAACATTCCACTAGTGGTAGAATGGCATTGCATTAGGATAAGCAGGATATAACATATCCCCCTTTCTTATACGGGAAAACAACAAGCTAGAAACAGAAGAGGAGAACATGAGAAAGTGAAAGCAAAAGGATTAAACAAAAGCAAAGACCAACAATGAGAGAACATCCATCAAAAGAAGAGCAGTGTGAGAACAACAATAGAAAGAAGAGCAACAAGAAATCAAACATAGAAACCATCCTCCCTTCTTACAAAATAGCGAAGAAGCATCAACGTAAGAGAAAAGGATAAAAGAAAGCACAAAAGACTTCCCCAAAACGCACCTACTGGCCAGAACAGTAATGAAATGGGGCTGAAAAAGGAAAACTAACAGAACACAGGGCTACAGGCTGCGACAAACCAGAGGAAAAACGACAGAAAAGCAAAGTAAAGTCCAGAATCCACAAGAGACACGAGAAGAAGAAGACAACAGAAATGAAGAAAGAACATGGAAAATGAGGAAAAGTATACAGCTAAACCTCACCCTTCAGAAACACCATCATCAATACAAAATTTGCAATATAATGTAAAGACAACAGTGCATAATAATAATAATTCAAACTATATGTGAGGTTCGGGAGGACTATAACCCGAAAACACCCTCTAGAAATATAAGGCAAAACAACAGTAACAGATGGGGCTAAGACCCCTATGAACCTAGTCCTTGTAAAGTTGACAATATGTAAAAAAAAAAAAAATATGGATAGGAACCCATATGGTAAGAACAGTAACAAATATGGGTAGGAACCCATATGGTAAGAACAGTAAGCGTTTGGGTAAGAACCCGCACTACTGCAATAGGACTGTAACCTTTGCATTGGTACACCCTGTAGACGGGTACAATTGAAAGCGTACGGGTAAGAACCCGCAAATTGATTCATGCGAAAGGACTGTAACCTTTGCATCGACGCACCTGGTAGACAGGTACATTAGGAAACAAACGGGTAAGAACCCGAATACATGAGTAGGAACACATGACTAACCACATGAAGTAGAGATACGTAAAAAAAAAATGAAATAAAACTGTGTGCAAGAGTACAGTGAGCAGATGGGACTTAAACCCATTGCTGGCAAATGGGACTAAAACCCATTGCAATCCCTGAGTAATGAGATAAGAAACATGCAAAAAGAACAATAAACTCATGGTAAAACATTTGTAAAAGAAGCAGAAATGTAATGACATAAGCCTGTGACACACGCCGGTGAGCGACTACTCACCCGAGAAACAAAAGTAAAAAAAAACCACCCAATATGCAAAAGGACTCTGCAAAAATAACGCAAACGTTGAAAATTGAAAGTATTTGAAGAAAACTTTGCTGCCAACTCACATGTGACTTTGTGAGGAAAAATGGTGTCTATGAACATGTACAAGCAAAAACATCTGAATCATCACACAGCACCATGAGTAAAATATAAAGTAAAAGACACTGGTGTGCCTGTCACCGCAAAGATGAAGGACAGGCATTCATGAAATCCAAACAAAAGAACTTGAAGAAGAACCAGATCCCAGAGACTTGGAAACGGGTGGAACAATCCAGGAGAAGCGACGCCCAATGATGTTGAAGAGCTTGTAACTCACCACACAAACTACAGCAAGGTCCAGAGTGATCTGAAGGCGAAGTGAAATCCACACCAGAGATTGTCACGAAAACAGATGAATAAACAAGAGGTGACAAGCGACCTGCACTCATGTCGCTGGTGCCGATTTATGACAAGCGCGTAACTGTATTGCACGCATGGCACGTGGTTGGCAAAGTACAAACGCGTACAATCAAAACAGCTTGCTCAAACCTGTTGCAGCTTCCAACCCTAAGATGGCGGCACGTTCAGGAGAGGCCGGCCGAGTGGCTCACGGCACGCTCTTGTTGCAGAGTGTCCACCGGCAGCGTTAAGACTTCGTAAGAACCAAGACGTTATGGCGATCTGTAGCTGCTTCGTGCCACTCCACGTGCTTGGTAAGATGCGCAAGCTGAATCAAAATTTGAATCTTAGAATAACGGTAGTACCTGGCGACCTTCACGCAAAATAACAAACTCAGGAAATCGTACAATATACAAAATGATGGCAATTCCTCAATCGATCCATGTGCCCTTAAACAGGTTGTCTCCCAAAACGGCAAAACGAGTCCACAGGTCCAAGAGCAAACAAGACAAAAAACGTTTCACAGCAGACTGTTTTTCCCTTAAACGCAGAGGACAAATCAATTAACTTCCATTTCATGCTAATTTTAACTTAAGGCACACACGAAGGGAGCGGCTGCAGGTTGTAAGCCACATTACAAGAAGTTGTCAAAGGTTGAAGCACAAGAAACATCAATAAATGTAAGGAGCGTGAAGCGAAGTGGGAATGGCAGTCTCCATCAAGGTTGGCTAGCACACATATGAAACAGCATACTTCTTTACCAGACAGTGCAGACAACGATGCGTGGCACTGAAGACGGACGTTGTTGAAAGGCAGGCTTACCCTCACTGAAGGCACAGCACATAGCGTAGACGTTGGCAAGCAGGCTTACCCTCACTGGAAGCACAGCATTTCCCCAGACGTTATTAGGCTTACCCTCACATGAAGGCACAGCACAAAGCGAAGACGTTGAAGATGTTGGCAGGCTTACTCTCACTGAGGGCACCGCACTTGCGCAGACACAAAGGAACAACTGGCAGACTGCTGTGGGCGACCGATGGGAGGTCACTGGTGGGGTCAGGATGCCAGTTGAGGTTCCTTGACTTGAGTTGCAGGAGGTTCTTTATTTTGAGTTACTTGAAGTCCTTGAAGAGGTGACAGAAGCAGGTTCTTTACAAGATCGTCGCCAAAATTCTGTAGTGATCAAGTCCACCCAGTTCAGATGATGTAAGGAGGTTTTATTGAAGATGGTACAAGATCACAGGAAGATTAGAACAAGACCAGAGGGAGACCATAAGTAGATCAGATAAAGACTAGAGCAAGACCCCACCAGGAGCAGCCAGCAGGCAGCTCAGCCCAGTCAACTGTCATTACTCTCTGCAGATTCCCCACATTCTGACAGCATCATCATATTAAAATTCCACTAGTGGTAGAATGGCATTGCATTAGGATAAGCAGGATATAACACCGTTGCAAAGAGATGCCTTTCTTTCAGTTGAATCAGCAGGAGTACAAGAGGTGTGTTGAAATGGTGATGTGTTGCACTGGTGCGGGCCCCATGCTGGTAAGCTGAGTGTGAGGCCCTGGGGAGCTACCCGCCCTACCCATGCCCAGTGCCGGCCCTGAGCTGCCACTCCTACAGCGCTACTTCCAGTGACTTTCGGATTGTGCTGTACCTTAGTCATGGTATAGCACCCTCCCGCCCTCCCAATTGAGTCAAGCACCGGTAAGTTAACAAGTTTTCAGATTCAAATTCAATTCAGTTAAAATCACAGCGTGATATTCAATTTTGAAGCAATTTAAAAGTGCAATAGTGCAAAAAAGCGTGATAAGTACAAGCGGGTTAAGAAGAAGAATAGACAATCCTACCAGTGCTTTCACTTCACGGCCGCCGCACGTTCTGCACAGGCTTCGCTTGCTGTTATTTTTCTTTATTTAAACTTTTACATGCTTCGTACAATGCTACTGATCTAGTGCGAACCCAATAAATTGATCAGGGATAAATATTCATCAAATCATATACATTGGCCCATACACATTCACCCAGATCTCTGATGCGCTGGAGTCGAGTTTGTTAACTTGTCTCAATTTTTTGTCTCGCTATTCAGGTTAAACCTTACACACCAAATCAATAAACTGACTAAAATAATTAGAGACTCACGGTGGGATTTAATAATTTTCTAGTAATTTAAATTGCTCATATCGATTATTACATATAATCAAATGCTGGAAACCTCGTGAGAGAGAGCAAAACTTCTCAACATAATAACAAAACTGTAATTTCAAATACATGTTATAAAAGAGTGGACAGATGAAGAGACATCAGATTACAGGCAAGATATATCAATTTAAATGTTAATTTGAAGAGACATAAGGTACAGAGACAAGAAATATGACTGCAAATTATTCGGCAATGCTGGATTAGATCAAACACAAACCCAAGGAATTTGTAAGGAAAACCACCACCCAGGCCTAGGTAGTAGTAAGGACCCCTGGACCAACAGTCAGGGATCAAAGACTCAGGAATCAGGACAGGACAGGAACAGCTAGGCCTCTCTGCAACCAAACGATCAGAGGCGCACCCCTCACTCGGACACCTTCAGCCTATGCGACCTGCAGCAGCGCACTCTAACCACACCCCCAATGCACCTTATTCTTATACTCTAAATTACATGTCCGTCCCACAATAGTTGCTAAGTTCACATTTTTAAGCTAAGTGATTGGTTGAGATCTGGGGGTGGGATATCACTGCATGGTGAAATCATTCTACTATTGACTACACTATTGTTCTAAGCAATTTTTTATACAGTCATACATTTCAGCTTCCCTCTCAAGGGTACTTATGCAACATTTTAATTTACAGTTAATATTTTCAACAATTTGGTTTCCGATCACATGAAGACACTGGCTTTGGCAGCTTGACAAATGATCCGTCCTTCACCAGGTCTTGCTTTATCAGCTTGTTCAGTAGCTCAGTCATGTGGTTACATGGTTCTCTCGCGCACACAACTCCACCTGCCCACAATGTAGTCAAGTTAAGCAAGATGGAGGATTCACCCATTACTGGAAAAACGGGAAACAGACATTTATTAATTATGTAATAATGTATTTTTCACTGTTTACCACCCACCATAGCCCTAATGCATTTTTAACGTGTCAGCCTAGCATAGCTTAAGCAGAAAGCAGTGTTATTTGTGAGTTTAAAGCATCACAAACAATGCATTTTACGAATTACACGTGTGGCCTTGCCATGCAAAACCCTTTAATCCATTCTAAACACAAGATTATTACATTTACGGTTATTTTACACATTAATTCTGATTAGTTCATGCATAGTCACAAAGCAAGCTTCCCCTGTGTAGTGTAATTGTGCACATTAGTCGTTTAGACGCTACTTACTGTTAGTACGTAGTATAGGTGTGTTCGGTTCAGCAGGTTACCTTTGCGAAATCCTACTCCATCAATCCCCCCTCTGATGGCTTTTAGGAGCCATCATAATACTCACCATACCGAGTGCCACCTTTTAATTTATCTAGATCCTACTTTCTTTCTCTTCTTTTATGGCACCCTCATCTAGCTTTTTCATTCTCTCATAATATTCATTTATCTCCTCTAATTCTATCTCCTCTCTCTTTCTTTTTATTCCTTTTCTTTTGTTCTTTTTGTATTGTTACTTCTTTTCTTGTATTTATGCATTTACAACACTTATATGCTGTTAGGATCACTAGAACTACTACTGCTATAGAAAGTATTGGAATTAATATTTTTCCTAATAAACGACTTCCCAAGTTTGAAAACCACTTACTTACCATAGAGAAACTCTTAGCAAGTCTCTCCCAAACGCCTTCAACCTCCAGTTGGGTTAAATCTTTATGTATTTGTGTATTATTTCTAATATAACCTTCTATCCCTTTACTTTTATCCGAGATATAGGTACAGCAGTGTTGAATTTTCAACATGCCACAGACTCCACCCTCCTTTGCCAAAAGAATGTCAAGGGCAAGTCGATTTTGAAAAACCATTGATCGGATTGCCACCATTTCGGCATCAATCATCAAGAAACCACCAACAGTGTCTGTTGCTAAACGATCAACAACTGTGGACAATTTTTGAATTTTGTGCGAATTCAAAACAACTCCAACTGAGGGTATTAGTGCACCAAAGATATCACCTACTATTTCTGAAAAACTTGCTCTCTTACTTCGTATTAGGCCTTGTTTTATTTCATTGACACTATTATCTTCGTGGTCTACATGATACATTTTTGGAAAGACAATCCCAAAATAACAGCTCCCGTACCAATGTGCAGGTAACCTATAATAGGCTTTCTTGCCACACACATAATGTATCCCAGGGAATACAGGATCCGTTCCACCCTTTAGTCCGCAATCTCCAGTAATTTGGAAAGTATGCTCACATTCACTAGTGCCAATAAAATTATTGTTATAATTAGTCTTTGATCTAAATAAGCATAATTTCCCTTTCTGTTACCAGTCCTGGGACAACGCAGCGTATGTCTCACCCTTCTCATAATTTCCTTCTCTGAACGCCCAAGGTGGTGTCTTTGATTTCTGTTCATCAGCTTTCTTCTGGAAATTTACTATTCTATTTTCTACCATATTCAGGAATAGTTTTTCCTCAACATGCAAGCTACATGTTAGATTGTTCTTATAAGTGTGTTCTACATCTAATGGCTTAGTAATATGGAAGAACTCTCCCATATAATGTGCATTCTTACCACTTATTACTTTATTTAATTCCCTTACAATTAGTACTTCTGAAAATACTAAATCTCTATTAGTATATTGATATTCAAGCTTACCTGTCATGTAGTATGGGCTGCTAAGGACACTACAAGACACACCATAGGTTAGTGACAGGTGGTGATAGGTTATACCTACAGAAACAGATGAAGGTAATTTCATGTAGACGTAACAATCACTCACATTCATAGTGTCAGTATACTCATACAACAGCTTAGTAAAGACATTTAATGAAAAATCACTAATTGATTTGTCATGATGGAGAATACTTCCATCCAATTGTTCTTTGTTAGTATTCATAGTTTGTTTAGAAACATCTTTCATTCTTTCAATGGACACATCATTAGTTTTATTTCCAATATTATTCAAATTAAAGGTAGGTAAGACAACAATTAATAGGACCCATATAATTGTTAATAAGAAGACACTACATAAGCTGGTTTTAATACATCTATGTCTTAAACTAGAATTTGGCTGTCCAGTCACTTCTGTTTCTGCCATTTTGATATACTACAAAAATATAAAAATCTGAAAATGAATTCTACTTCTAAACAAAAAAGATTCTAATAGGAAAGGAAAGATTTCTTGTGTGATCCCACACTTAATGACTTTCTTCTCCATCTCTTTGATTTTTCAGTCCTTTTTGTTTCTCTTGAGTCTTTTTTTTCAATTCATCTGACATATTTTTCACCTTAATCTTTTTACAGTTCCTTATAAGGTGGTCTCAGTTTGTTCTCATCTTCCTTCTCAATGTCACTACTGTCGTGTTCTTCGCTCAAACCTAAACTTTCAAATTCTTCCAAGATAATGTAAGTCCATTCTGGAGCTCTGTACTTTCTATATGGAATTCTTGCTCTTTTGGATTTTCGAGGTTTTCTTCTTGAGTTTTCTTGTTCTGTCTGACTTGAGACTTTGTTACTTTGTTCTGGTCTTTTCCTCAATCTTCTCCTTACTATTTTGCATTTTAATCTTCTTGCTCCACTTGGCCAATTTTCTCCTTTTCTTGGCTTCTGTTTCTGTACTATGCTTTCACCTTCTGTGTTTTGTTCACCATTTCTTTTATTTAATCTTCTTTCTATCTGTTTTTCTCTATTTTCTTGTACTTCTTGTTCTGTAGGTTCCTCGCTCTTTTCTGATTCATCAGTCAGTTCACCTTCTTCTAGCTCCTTTGTGGCTTCACCTGCCTCTGGCTCTGCTTCTGTTTCATCAGCTGTTTCTTTTCCTTCTGTCTCGACAGCTGTTTCACTTTCCCCTGGCGTAATGGCAACCTCACCTTCTTCTAACTCAACAGCAGTCTTTTCAGTCCCAGTATCTGGTGCCCATTCTACTCGACTAGTGCTCGGCTGTTCATTGTCAAAATGTTCATCAGAATCTGTCACTCCAGACTCTTAAGCTTTGCATAACTCAGCTGCTGGTTCTTGATCTTGATTTACCAGTCGCTGTTCTTCAGGTCTTTCAATTGGACTCAGAACTAGACGGGTATGACTTGCAAGTATCCAATTTGGCAAGTTGAAACACTTCACTGCTGTGGTTGTCACCAATATGATTTGGTAAGGGCCGCTCCAGAGGGGTTCTAGGCACGTTTTCCTCATGTGCTTCTTGACTAGAACCCACTCACCAGGATTCAAATCATGTGCTTGATTCCGCTGTGTCGGTGTGGCATCTCCTCCAACCTGGTGAGACACAGAACGTACCAGGTCAGCCAATCCCTTACAATAATTGAGCACACGATCATCATACATATTCATCCGTTTGTTTGCAGGTATGTATGCTTGTGTTAGAAAAACACACTCCCACACCGGAAGGGTGGTGGTGTTCTCCCAGACATACTGTGGTAGCTTGGCTCGAGCGGTAAGGAAGGCACCGTGTTAAGCATACGTCATACCCACACAATAACCATGCGTGCATCCGTTCCAAAAACGACACTACACCTTAAAAATTATACTGAAAATATATCTCTTTATCTTCTTTTCTCTTAGTTGCTGATTAAATAAATAATAATACAATCACAGTACACAAGGCTTTTCCTGTGGAAGGGTAAGTCAAATAAATAATACTTCAACGATTCAATAAATAAGGTAGATCATAAATAATCAAGGCATAAATATAAGTGCATTACATAACAGGCAATTAAATATTATGAGGCAATAAATACTGCGAGACAATAAATATTGTGCGACAATAAATACTGTGAAACAATAAATACTGTGAGGCAATAAATAGGATGAATACAATAAATACAATGCTCCCAATAAATAATAGAAGCCAACAGTGACACTTGAAAATCAGTTCACATTCCTGAGGTACTATGGGATGATTTGACCCAATCCCAGCTTGTAGAGATTTGGACGGCCTGTGGGGTATACTCCCTGGCTTGGACAAGGCTGAGGCCTAAACTGAGGTAGATCAAGGGGGAATTTAGAGATCTGGCTCTCCCACACTACACAACCCCTCTGTATTAGTCTCAGCTCACCCCTGGCAAAATCAAGCTGGTTCCAGCACCTCTCTAGCCCCTAGGATGGTCTCTTAGGGCTCCACAGGGCCTTAGGCGCCCTCTATTCCACTTACTGCCCTTTTTATGAAGCTCCGACGCCGCTGGAGTCGTGTCGACGCCGTGAGGCGGTCCCGGTTCGATGTCGGCGGCCTCGGCGCAATGTCAGTTCTTGACGACGTCGGTAGGCGGTTCCGGTTCGATGTCGGCGACCTCGGCTCGATGTCGACCTCCGGTTCGATGACGTCGGGCAGTCTTGGCTCGATGTCGACTTCGGGCGGCTCCGGTTCGCTGTCGGCGGCCTCGGCTCGATGTCGACCTCCGGTTCGATGACGTCGGGCAGTCTTGGCTCGATGTCGACTTCCGACGGCTCCGGAGTGCGATCTCCACTCCCGACCTCCGGTGCTCCTTTCCTCGGGTTCCGGCGACTCCGGAGTGCGACCTCCACTCCCGACCTCCGGCACGATTCTCTTCAGGTTCCGGCGACTCCGGAGTGCGATCTCCACTCCCGACCTCCGGCACGCTTCACCTCGGTCTCCGGCGACTCCGGAGGGCGGACTTCACTCCCCCGTCGACGCCGCTCACTCGACCTCGGGTGACTTCCTCCTCGACCTCTGGTACTCTCCACGACCTCCGTCGGCGCCCTCTCTCGACCTCTGGCGGCTCCGGGTACGACGTCTGCTTTCCAGTCAGCGCCGCTTCTCCACCTCGGGCTCCAGGTCTCCAGGCTTCTCGACGTCGGACTTCAGGAAGTTACCAGTAACCAGGTCAGGAACTTGCTGTTCTTTACTTTTAAGGCCTGTTCCTGCTGTCCAGGTCCTTAAGATGGTTTTTCTTGCTTTCTCCCACACAGGGCTCCAGGCTGGGCTCAGTCAGTAGGGGCTAGTATCAAGGGTGGGTTTATGGACCCCACTCCAGGCACAAGTTTCCACCCCTGCTGCCTCACTCCTCCCTCCTTCAGGTTTCTGCTGCTCTCTCTTCACCAGTCAGGTGCCAACTGCCAGCTCCAACTGTCAACTCTGGCTTAGCTTCCCAACATTCTAAACCGCCTCCAACTGTCCCAGGGTTCCGGAATGTTGCAGATGACAATGGGTGGCCACCATTTTGTGCTCCAGGCCCTCAGACAGAAGTTCCAGGAGTAGATAAAATGGCTCCCTGAATCTGCATCAATACTAAAAAGTCTGGTGGTTCCCAAAAAGGAAAAATTCTAACAGGGTTTGAGGCAAAAGGGGGACAAAATAAATAATGATGAGGAGGGACCACCCAAAGGGCTGACAGGTCTAACACGCGTCCCCCCCAGCTGAAAGTGGGGAGAGCTACCCAACCCCTTGGGAGTTCTCATCACTAAGGCGTAAATACCTTGAGAGACCGTCTGCATTGGCGTGGTCCACTCCAGGCCGATGTTCCACCTGAAAGTCCATTCCCTGTAGGGAGATAGACCACCTCAACAACTTGGGATTCTCCCCCTTCATCTGCATCAGCCAACGAAGGGGTCTGTGGTCGGTCTGAACTAGGAAGTGCGAGCCAAACAGGTATGGCCGCAACTTCTTCAGAGCCCATACCACTGCAAAGGCTTCACGCTCTATTGCACTCCACTTCTGTTCCCTGGGAAGTAGTCTCCAGGATAGGAAGACCACGGGTTGATCCAGACCCTCTTCATTGAGTTGCGATAACACTGCCCCAATGCCATGTTCTGATGCATCCGTCTGGACAATGAACTCCTTGGAAAAGTCTGGGGCCCTTAAGACCGGGGCCTCGCACATGGCTTTCTTCAGTCTCACAAAGGCCTGCTGACAAGCCTCCGTCCAGACTACCCGTCGAGGTTGTTTCTTGGACGTGAGCTCCGTGAGGGGGGCCACAATGGTACCGTACCCCTTCACGAAGCGGCGGTAATATCCCGTGAGGCCCAGAAAAGCTCGGACCTCAGTCTGTGTCTTGGGGGGTTCCCAGGCCATGATGGCCTCGATCTTCGCCTGGAGGGGTTGCACCGCTCCCCTACCCACCAAGTGTCCCAGGTACACTACCGACCCCTGCCCGATCTGGCACTTGCTGGCCTTGATCGTCAATCCAGCTTGTCTCAGGGCCTGGAGAACAGCTTGCAGGTGACGCAAGTGATCCTCCCAGCTGTTACTGAAGACGGCTATGTCATCCAGATAAGCAGCAGAGAAACTCTCCATTCCGGTGAGGATCTGGTTTACCAGGCGCTGAAACGTGGCAGGTGCGTTCTTGAGCCCAAAGGGCATCACACAGAACTGGTAGTGGCCATTGGGCGTGGAGAAGGCTGACCTTTCCCTTGCTCCATCAGTCAAAGAGATCTGCCAGTACCCAGAAGTAAGGTCAAAGGTACTTAGATATTGGGCAGCTCCCAGCCGGTCAATCAATTCATCCGCCCTAGGGATCGGATGAGCATCAGTTTTGGTTACTGAATTCAGTCCCCGGTAGTCCACACAGAACCTCAGTTCCGGTTGGGCACCCGGTGGTGCAGCTTTTGGTACTAGTACCACCGGACTGGACCAGGGGCTGCTAGAAGGTTCGATCACTCCTAGCTCCAGCATCTTAGTGACTTCACTGTGAATGCTGGCCTTCACCTTGTCTGACATCCGGTAGATCTTGGACTTCACAGGTGGGCTGTCTCCTGTGTCCACGTCATGGACGCACAGGTGAGTCCTACCCGGGACAAGGGAGAACAACGAAGAGTACTGCCCCAGGACCTGGCGGCAGTCCTCCTGCTGTTCAGGAGTTAGAGATGGGGAGAGAATCACTCCCTCTACCGACCCATCCTTCTCTTGAGACGCAAACAAATCGGGGAGAGGCTCGCTTTCCACGTCCTCTGCTCCGTCAGTCACCATCATCAAAATGACTTCGGGCCTCTCGTGGTGGGGTTTGAGGCGGTTGGCATGCAGCACCCGTAGGGGCTGACGAGGGGTCTTAAGATCCACGAAGTAGGTAGCCTTACCCTTCTTCTCCAATACCTCAAAGGGTCCTGACCAGCGATCCTGGAGGGCGCTAAGCTCCCCTGGTTCGATCACCCACACCTTCTGGCCAGGCTCCAACTCCACCGGGTGAGCATTGTGGTCATACCACGCCTTCATTACTGCTTGGCTGGCTTCCAAGTTGTCAGAAGCTTGCTTCCACAACTTAGCCATTTGGCTCCGGAAGGCCAGCATGTAGCTCACCACGTCCTGGGGAAGCTTTCTGGGAGTTCTTTCCCATCCGTCTCTCACCAGGTTGAGAGGTCCACGCACAGGGTGCCCATACAGAAGCTCGAAGGGGCTGAAGCCCACTCCCTTCTGTGGCACTTCCCTGTAGGAAAACAATAGACAGGGTAGGAGGATGTCCCATTTCCTCCGCAGGCTTTCAGGCAGACTTCTGATCATGCCTTTCAAGGTTTTGTTAAACCTCTCCACCAGACCATTAGTCTGGGGGTGGTAAGGAGTTGTGAACCGGTAGGTCACTCCACACTCCTTCCACATGGCCCGCATGTACGCTGACATGAAGTTGGTCCCCCTGTCGGACACAACTTCCTTGGGAAAACCCACTCGGGTAAAGATTCCCATCAGGGCCCTAGCCACAACAGGTGCTGTTATGGTCCTCAGAGGTATTGCCTCTGGGTACCGTGTGGCATGATCCACCAGAACCAGGATAAACCTGTGACCAGCTGTAGTAGGTGGATCTAACGGACCCACAATGTCGATGCCCACCCTTTCAAAGGGGGTGCTAATGACAGGAAGTGGTTCCAGGGGAGCTTTCAGCTTCACCCCTGTTTTCCCACTGGCTTGGCAAGACACACATGTCCGGCAGTAGGTGTCGGACGACACTTTCATTTGAGGCCAATAAAAGTGTGGGACAAGACGGGCGAAGGTCTTGTCTTGCCCCAGGTGTCCTGCCAAGGGGATCTCGTGAGCCAATTCCAGTAGGAAGGCTCGGTAACGTTGAGGGACTACTAAGGCTCGTGACGATCCATGTAGGGGTGCCTTGGGTTCACTGTAGAGGAGGCCATCCTCCCAGTAAAGGTTGTAGTTCCCCTCAACGTTCCCTGCTGCCTGGGCTTCGGCCTGTCGCCTCAGTCCCTCAAGGGTAGGGCACTCCCTCTGGCCCTTGCAGAATTCCTCCCTGGTCGGCCCTCCCTCCACGTGCCACTCGGCCGGGATGGGTAGGTCCTCCAGTTTGATAACATCCCCCACCGCGGACTCCTGGTCCACCACCTCCGGTGGCCTATCTGTCACACGGGGCGCGGATGCCGAGGCAGGCTCCTCCTGTCCTCGGTTCTTCCCTTGGTCGGCAGCCGGCTGTGCCTTTGTTCCAGGCTCCAGTCGAAACAAACTCCCTCTCCGGGTAGTCGCGGACCCTGTGCTAACACAGGCCCAGTCAGGTGTACCCAGCATCTCAGCATGAGTCCGGTATTCCACCTCCTTCCAAGCATTGTGCTCCATGTCATTCCCCAGTAGACAATCGACCGGCACGGCAGGGCTTACGGCAACTCGAAGTGAACCTGCAACCCCCTCCCATTCAAAGGGAACCTCGGCCACCGGATAGTGGCCGGTTCTGCCGTCAGCCATCGCGGCTGGGTGGAGTACATCGGGAATTACCTGCTCTGGAGACACCAGTTGGCTACGTACCATAGTCATACTGGCTCCTGTGTCTCTCAGAGCCTCCCCTCTTTGGCCGTTGATGGTGACCCACTGCCCATACTTTATGGTATTTGCGGGCACCTGGATCTTAGGAACCATCTCCCGTTCTCCCAGGGACACTAAAGTGACACCCGCCCACTCCCTTCCCTTAGTTAAGGGCATCTCCTCCCCGAGCACTACACTAGCTACTCCGGGGGCCTTTCCTCCAATGGGAGGGGGTGGTCGTTTTGGGCACTTCGCATCTCCCTTATAGTGTCCAACGCCACCGCACTCGAAGCAATGGACAACCCTTGGCTGCTGACTCTGGCCAGGATTAGGGTTTCTGGGTGGGTTAGCCCTAGGGGTGAATCCTGTTCCCTTACCTTGGAAATTATTTTGGGGGCCTTTGGAGAACTCCTTTTTCTTTTCCCCTCCCTCTTTCTTCTGGGGGGCGCCCTGTCCGGCCTTTTGAGTATCCCCTCCAGTCCCCCTTGTGGACACCCGGGTACTAGCCCAAATGTCCGCCTCCTCAGCAAGCTTCCGGGGATTGGTCAGCTTGCTATCCACCAGGTGTTGACGCAGTTCAGGGAAACATTTTTCGAGCAGGTGTTCCTTCAATACTAAATCAAACAACCCCTCGTAGTTCCTCACTTCACTGCCCTGAATCCAACCCTCTAATGCCTTCTTTGCATAATCCAGGAAGTCCACCCAATTCTGTGTGCCCAGTTTGTGGCTACCCAGGAACTTCTGTCTGTACTTCTCGGGTGTTAGTCCAAACTTTCTTACGAGGGCCACTTTCATGGTGGGGTAGTGGGTCTGCTCATCCTGCTCTAGGGCCAATAATGCATCCCTACCAGCTGGAGGCATGTATTTGTACAATCCCCCTCCCCAGTACTTCTCTGGCACCCCATGGGCCCTTAAAGAGACCTCATAGGCCGCTAGCCACTTGGCAATATCATCCCCTGCACTATAGCAAGCTACTATGTCTTTTGGCAGATAGGGTTTGGGTTCCCTGGGGATTTCTTTGTCTTTGCTGCCACCATTAGGAACAGTGTGTGCCCCGACTTGTAGGATCTGGAGATCTATTTCCCTCAGCCTCAACTCGTGAGCCATCCTCTGTCCCTCCTTCTCTTTCTCCAGCTTTGCCAACTCCCATGTGAGCTGTCTTTTCTCCCTCCGGTCCGTTAACTCTGCTTCAGATAAGCCACCGCTAGAGACAGTGCTGCCCTTCCTGGAAAGTGTTCTGGGCCCCGCTAACAGGTTCCCCACCTCAGGTTGGTACAAACCAGCTCCCTCACTGTCGGGCTCTCTATCCCTGTCCTCCTCCTCAGCCTTGCTTTCTCGTCGTGCCTCCCCCCAAGCCCTTAAGCTGGTTTGGAGTGCACCCTTCTTTGCTCCTGGGGGACAATACACCCCCTCCCGCTGACAAAACTCCCTGAGTTGGGCCACAGTGTACGTTTCTAAATTCTCCAGTACAAACTCCATCTTGCCCACTCAGGTCAGAGGACAGTTATTTGCAGAAGCTATGCAGGGGGGTACCTTTTATAATACCTCCTCCCACCACCAGAGTAAATTTGGAAAAACAAAAACTCACAATTAGGAAGGCCGCTTTGAGAAAACTCCCGGTGTAGGCCTATGGACTACCCACAGTTATTGTCGAGTATACGTAGGCACAGCTCAATCCCGCCGCTGAACACCAATTATGTTAGAAAAACACACTCCCACACCGGAAGGGTGGTGGTGTTCTCCCAGACATACTGTGGTAGCTTGGCTCGAGCGGTAAGGAAGGCACCGTGTTAAGCATACGTCATACCCACACAATAACCATGCGTGCATCCGTTCCAAAAACGACACTACACCTTAAAAATTATACTGAAAATATATCTCTTTATCTTCTTTTCTCTTAGTTGCTGATTAAATAAATAATAATACAATCACAGTACACAAGGCTTTTCCTGTGGAAGGGTAAGTCAAATAAATAATACTTCAACGATTCAATAAATAAGGTAGATCATAAATAATCAAGGCATAAATATAAGTGCATTACATAACAGGCAATTAAATATTATGAGGCAATAAATACTGCGAGACAATAAATATTGTGCGACAATAAATACTGTGAAACAATAAATACTGTGAGGCAATAAATAGGATGAATACAATAAATACAATGCTCCCAATAAATAATAGAAGCCAACAGTGACACTTGAAAATCAGTTCACATTCCTGAGGTACTATGGGATGATTTGACCCAATCCCAGCTTGTAGAGATTTGGACGGCCTGTGGAGTATACTCCCTGGCTTGGACAAGGCTGAGGCCTAAACTGAGGTAGATCAAGGGGGAATTTAGAGATCTGGCTCTCCCACACTACACAACCCCTCTGTATTAGTCTCAGCTCACCCCTGGCACAATCAAGCTGGTTCCAGCACCTCTCTAGCCCCTAGGATGGTCTCTTAGGGCTCCACAGGGCCTTAGGCGCCCTCTATTCCACTTACTGCCCTTTTTATGAAGCTCCGACGCCGCTGGAGTCGTGTCGACGCCGTGAGGCGGTTCCGGTTCGATGTCGGCGGCCTCGGCGCAATGTCAGTTCTTGACGACGTCGGTAGGCGGTTCCGGTTCGATGTCGGCGACCTCGGCTCGATGTCGACCTCCGGTTCGATGACGTCGGGCAGTCTTGGCTCGATGTCGACTTCGGGCGGCTCCGGTTCGCTGTCGGCGGCCTTGGCTCGATGTCGACCTCCGGTTCGATGACGTCGGGCAGTCTTGGCTCGATGTCGACTTCCGACGGCTCCGGAGTGCGATCTCCACTCCCGACCTCCGGTGCTCCTTTCCTCGGGTTCCGGCGACTCCGGAGTGCGACCTCCACTCCCGACCTCCGGCACGATTCTCTTCAGGTTCCGGCGACTCCGGAGTGCGATATCCACTCCCGACCTCCGGCACGCTTCACCTCGGTCTCCGGCGACTCCGGAGGGCGGACTTCACTCCCCCGTCGACGCCGCTCACTCGACCTCGGGTGACTTCCTCCTCGACCTCTGGTACTCTCCACGACCTCCGTCGGCGCCCTCTCTCGACCTCTGGCGGCTCCGGGTACGACGTCTGCTTTCCAGTCAGCGCCGCTTCTCCACCTCGGGCTCCAGGTCTCCAGGCTTCTCGACGTCGGACTTCAGGAAGTTACCAGTAACCAGGTCAGGAACTTGCTGTTCTTTACTTTTAAGGCCTGTTCCTGCTGTCCAGGTCCTTAAGATGGTTTTTCTTGCTTTCTCCCACACAGGGCTCCAGGCTGGGCTCAGTCAGTAGGGACTAGTATCAAGGGTGGGTTTATGGACCCCACTCCAGGCACAAGTTTCCACCCCTGCTGCCTCACTCCTCCCTCCTTCAGGTTTCTGCTGCTCTCTCTTCACCAGTCAGGTGCCAACTGCCAGCTCCAACTGTCAACTCTGGCTTAGCTTCCCAACATTCTAAACCGCCTCCAACTGTCCCAGGGTTCCAGAATGTTGCAGATGACAATGGGTGGCCACCATTTTGTGCTCCAGGCCCTCAGACAGAAGTTCCAGGGGTAGATAAAATGGCTCCCTGAATCTGCATCAATACTAAAAAGTCTGGTGGTTCCCAAAAAGGAAAAATTCTAACAGGGTTTGAGGCAAAAGGGGGACAAAATAAATAATGATGAGGAGGGACCACCCAAAGGGCTGACAGGTCTAACAGCTTGTCTCATGGCTCTTCCCATTAGTACTTCATGGGGGCTCAATCCAGTCTTTTTGTCAGGTATGCTTCAAAGACTCATCAGTACAAGGGGTAAAGCATCAGGCCACTTCAGTGTTGTGCATGCACAAACCTTTCCTAATCTCGATTTTATTGTGCCATTTATCTGCTCCACAATACCAGATGCTTCTGGTCAATAGGCACAATGCAACTTCTGTTCAATTTGTAATGCTGCACAAATCATTCAAAATAATTTTATTATTAAAATGTAATCCTCTGTCTGATTCCAAAGTGACTGGAAAACCAAATCTAGGGATCAGTTCTCTCAACAACAGTTTAGCCACGGTGAGACTGTCATTCCTTCTTGTCGGATAGTGAGAAAACAAACAGACAATGACAAGGACATACTTCAGCCCATTGCAAGGCAGCAACTCTATGAAATCAATATGTAGTCTTGTGAAAGGACCTCCTGCTTTCCCAATTATACCGCAACTTACGACTGTCTTCCTTCCTGGATTTTGTTTTTGGCATATGGCACACCTTTGACATAAACTCTCTGCGATAACCCTGAACTTTGGATTGTACCAAGTCTGCTTGAAGAGTCTTACCATGGCATCTCTTCCAACATGCGTCAGTCCGTGGTACATCCTGGCCATGTGTGAAAGTAATAAATCTGGTAACACTGGTCTTCCATCAAAGTAGACCCATACCTCGTCATCTGCATTTTTCCTGCAACCTGATCAACTCCACTCTTCCTTTTCCCTATCACAGGTCTCTTCCTGCATCTGCCTTATTTCATCCCAAGTCTCAAATGTGGTTGTGAGCATAAGGTGGCATTCGGTATTTCCTCTTTCAATTGATCTATTTATGGCTATCGTATTTTAGGTACAGAAACGCGCCAATTGATCCCCGTATCTGTTGCCTTTTGTCACATTATCATCTCCTGATTGATGTGCAGCACATTTTACAACTGCAATTCTTTTTGGTAACTGTAAAGCTTCCAATAATTCCTTTACAGTTTTCCCGATCTGAATTGGGGACCCAGAGGATTTCAAGAATCCTCTTAGCATCCATAATTGACCGAAGTCATGTACGACTTCGAATCCATACTGACTGTCAGTGTAAATTGTTACTTTTAGACCTTTTGTCAATTTACATGGACTGGTCAGTGCAATTAACTCTGCGACCTGAGCAGAGTTGACCCCTTTCAAACAAGATGCTTGTAGCGCTCCTGCTAAGGTGCAGACAGCATAACCAGCACACAATTCACCCTTTTCATTTCTCATACAAGATCCATCCACAAACATCTCACAATCCGGTTCTTCCAAGGGTTTATCCTCTAAATCAGGGCTGGGCTTAGTATAGAGTTCTGTCACTTTCAGACAATCATGTTCTGCTTCCTCTTTCACTTCCTCCCATCTTGAATTAGGTGACAAAGTGGCAGGATTCATGGTAGTGCACCTTACCACCGCCACATCTTCAGCACCGAGAATAACTCTTCCATATTTAGTCAGCCGACTAGAGGTCATGTGTTGAGTCCGAGAGCGAGTTAAGAGGATCTCAACAGAGTGTGGTACATACAACTTTACAGGGTAGCCCATCACAATGGCTTCTCTTTGTTCTAGACTCACACAAGTGGCGGCTACTGCTTTTAAACAGCCTGGCAATGCTGCAGCCACTGAATCCAGTGTAGCAGAAAAATATGCCACTGGACGGCTCGCCGTTCCATGTTTCTGAGTTAGGACCGCAAGTGCACATCCATCTCTCTCACAACAGTACAATGCAAATTCTTTTGAGTAATCTGGCATTCCCAAAGCAGGCGCTTGACAAAGACTATTTCGCAATCTAGAAAAAGATTCCATGCTTTCTTCGTCCAACACAATCAGATCTTTCATATCTTTTCCCATCAACTCATTTTCTTGATCACACTGATTCTCTCTGACGTCACTTTTCTGACCCCCTTTTCAATTTTGTGACCTAGATACTGTGCTTCCTGTCTACACTACTGCAATTTGGTTGGGGACACTATATGTCCTCCTTCTGCCAAATAGTTCAGTAGAGAAATTCTGTCTGTCACACATGCCTCTCGTGTTTTTGATGCCACCAATAGGTCATCAATGTACTGTACCAGTACAGAATTTCAAGGCATGGCTAAGGTTTCTAAACATTTTTTCAAGATCTGATTAAAGATTGAGGGACTTTCAGTGTACCCTTAAGGAACTCGGCACCATGCCAAGACATGCTTTCCGAACCGGAATGCAAACAAATATTGGCTTTCCAGGTGCAAGGGAACGGAGAAAAATGCCTGATACAAATCAATGACAGTGTACCACTCAGCATCACAGGGAATTTGGTAAAGAATTACTGCTGGATTTGGCACTCCTGGACAACATGGCACTACAATTTTATTCACCTTTCTCAGTTCTTGAACTATTCTATATATTTCACTAGGCTTCTTGATTCCAATAATGGGTGAGTTACAGGGACTACTCGTTATTTATTTTAGAATTCCCTGTTCTATCATTTGATCAATCACAGGTGTGACTCCAGCAATTACTTCTGGAATCATTTTGTACTGGGGGGTATTGGGGTACACAGCACCATATTACACTGTAATCTGGATTGGATCTACATTCTTCATTAATCCAACCTCTTTTCCTGAAAAGTCCCACACATCTGCTCTCACCGTACCTTTTTACTCTTAAGGCAAATCTTCCTCAGTTAGCATTAAATACAATTCACTCACTTCTGACTCTCGTTGCGCCATCAATACTTTGTATTCTACATCTTCATCAGGTGTCATAAAAGCAACACCATCCAGTGTGCAATAAATAGTGTAAATCATTTTGCAAAAAAGGTCTCTGCCAAGAGATATATAGGACTGGTATCACATACCACAAACTTATGCATGTCTTTGAAATTTCCAATGTGGACCTCTATGGGGGCTGTGACAGGGGTTCTGATGTATTTATTTGCAACGATTACAACTTGGATAGTTTATCCCAAGAGGGGTTAGGTTTGGAGTTTCTGCTGCCCTCACAGTAGAATGGGTTGCACCAGTGTCCAACAAGAAGGTGATGTATTTACCTTCTACCTTTCCATCAACAAATGGACCTGACTGATCTACCGCTAAAGATGCGCCAAGTACGCACTCGTCCTCTCCCCTCAGGCACCGTCATTGAGATGCATCTGAATCATTCTCATTGCAACACGCCAAATACTGTGAAACTAGTGGATTCTTACCAAACTGCTCTTCTCTTCGGAATCCAGAACTTGCACTGTACTTCTGCATATGAGCATTCACATTACAGGGATAGGTGGTTGTGGCACCCGTAACTGTGGAGTAACTACATGCTGCTGCTGCTGCTGTTGATTCCCAACCACCTCATTCTGCATCTGTGGATTTAAATTTGATTTGTTTCATTACCCTTTGTCCAGATCTACACTCGTTCTTCGAATGTCCAAACTTTCCGCACGCATGACAAGGATATTTCTTTTTAACTCATTTTAAATGTTCCCCTACCTCCACTGTTTACCTGTCCAGCCTGATTCTGACTTTGTTGTACATTACTGTTTTCCTGTTGCTGTTCTGCCATTTTTACTTGTGCCCACATAATTTTCTCTTTTTACTTTTTAAGCCTTGACTCAATGTCATCACTACAATATTTTGCATATCTCAGTATTTCATGTATTGTTTTGCTCTGCCAACAAAGCATATGCTGCTGTATCATTGCACTGATCTCAGGTTTCAATCCATATACAAATCGATGCACAAAATGTCCCATATCTTTGTCTGTGATATTCTGAAACCCACTATACTGCTTAAACACCTGTAGTAATCTTTCGTAATATGCATGCACTGACTTTGGGCTCCTGGGTCGTCCTATCAATCTTAACCCAATCCATTTCCTTAGGGGAAATCTTTCCTTTCAAAAATGTGATGCCCTGAGGATACTTTTTCATCACCTCTTCAGAAGGTGCTCCTGTTTTTGCATCTCTGGGATACTCTTCTTTCGGCCAGTCGACAGTAATTTTACATTCTGTCCACAAATCAGCCGGAACCACTATTTCAAAAAGACCATCTAAATCTTTCAACAATACCGTTGAAACTTTTACAAATCTGTCCACTTGTTTATACCATTCAACAGGTTTCTCTCGCAATCGGGGAAAATCATTGGTAAATGATAATATATCCTGTCTAGACCAAGGCACATGTACATATCCACCACCTGGAACCTCTCTCATAGGACATGCTCTTTCTACTTCCTCGTTTTCCTTTAACGGAAACATGGAAGTTCCCTTACCAGCTGTTACTTCTTTCTTTTTCATCCATTTACTCCTCAACTGCTCTACAGGTCCCCATTTCTTCAAGATATTAATTAATTCATTTATCTGCAATCTTCTCCCTGACGTATTCATACTCTCTAAATCTTTGTCAGTAAAAGCCATTCTGTAAGATTTCTGTAAAATGTTTGACTTTTCAATATCTACCCCAAACTCACTCGCAACCTCCGATAGTTTTTCATGAAAATTCTTCGCTCTCCAAGTAATACTTTTACACAAAAACAATAACTCTTCATCATTGTATGTCCCTAGTCTATCTGGGCTTACCGTACCAATAATCATCTCTTCTAAATCTACTTTCAATTGGCTCACATTTAAACTCTGTGGTAGAGCTTTTGGCTTAGTCATTTCTTTTATCCAATTAGTTAGGTCTTCTGGGGACGGACCTGCTGAACTCCCTGCTATTGGAGTAAATTTTGGCCCTATTTTTCTTGGGTCTAATTGAATGCCTCTTCACTGTGCTTCTGTTAACAAGTCACCAATCGGAAGGTCTAACAATGTGTTATTTTGGTCATCCTGTCTATTCTCATTTGTTACCGACACTACTTCACTCCTTACACTACTTCTTGGAACTGACAATGTGTGCACTTTTTGCAAAGTCGATTTTTCTCCAAATAATGGTACCACAGGACCAATTGTCACTGGCACCGTCCAAGCTTCGGCATTTAGATTTAGCTGATTTATTTTCTGAACCTGTTCCATTCTAGCCTTATTTAACAAACTCATTTTATTTTCTCGCACTATTCTAGCTATTTCGGTAACTTGGGGAGTTAATGCAGTTACCATTTGTAGGGCCTTTGGAATCACCTCCCCTGAATTTTCTTCATATGGCGGAGGTCTTTTAGTCATCATATCTTCCATCAATTCATCATCAGATTCATTCAAGCCTTCTCCCGTTGTTTCTATATGTTTCTTCTTCTCCTTACACTTTGTACCTCTCTGACTCCCTACTGTCAAAACTGGATATAGACCCTTGGTCACTACAGCTCTTCTCTATCTTTTCATTTGATCTTCTCATCCCTCAAATGGATATCTAGGCATAAAGCCTCTGAATCTTCTACCACTTCGATCTTTTCCCCGCTCATAAGCTTCTACTTCCCATTCTTCCAATGCTTCATACTGAATAAATTTAGGATTTGGCTCTAGCGAGTTCATCATGGCTCTCAAATTCTGTAAAATTCTTACATTAAATGTACCATACTCGGGAAAAGCTAACATCCCATCATCCTTTGTATACTTCATCCAATTTTCTTATCACACACACGTATGATAACCTGGCTACATCATCATGTAAGATGCAGGCGTTTTTGGGGGTGGCCCTCTCTAGTCACAATTGGTTTATCTTTCTTAAAGAAATTCTTTATTGCCTTGAACAAACCCATTTTCAGACCCTTCTCTTAGTATTTCTCAACAAACAAAATGACAAACCTTTTCCGTAATTCTCCTTTCCCTGTTTACTATATTCCGTCCTATACCGGCGCAACTCACACCAACCAACCAATTACTGCTCACTACGCAACTTACAGTCTTAACCAATGTCAGCTCGTCTCGCTCTTACTACCAAATCACAGCTCTTTTCACACCCGCTATTTGACCAATGCCAGAGCGGCCTTTTGTGACATCAGTTTTTACTCCTTCTACTGAACCTCCCTTTACAATCTGCTCTCGATACACGCCCGCTGCTTTGTCCAATACCAGCGCTGCACTTTGTGACGTCAGTATCACTCCTTTTACTGACCCCTCCTTTACAAATTCTTACAACAATATTTTTCAGAGTTTTTCTTAATTCAAAAATCTGTTAGTGACAACATAAAAAGACAATGCTACATTGTCTGCTCCACTAATTAAAAAGATAATTTTCACTTTTTCAGGAAATCCTTACACTGCAAGTAATAATAACGACCAGGGTTATTCCACTTCTCTAACAAGCTCTGGGGAGATCTATTACTCCTTTAAGGATAAAACTGAGGTATCACAAGAGGACCTTTGGACATACCAAAAGGGTGTCCTGTTACTTTTCCCGGTGATAATACTCTCCTTACATACAAAATGTTCCCTAATTATAACACTGACAACCCTACGTAGCTTTTTAGTATTATTTCCCACAGACAAAGTACTTCCGCAGTGTGATTTCTTTACCACATTCTTCTTCTGTCTACTTCAGGCTAATTCCTTCCCTGGATTCCTCAGGCAACTCTGTACCTGAACTTCTAGACAACATATAACGAGACACTAACTCTTAATGTTAAGACAGATAATCAATATTCAATAACAATTACCAAACTAATCAATAGATAAACCGTCCTCTGCTGCCAAGAAACTGATCCAGCGCGAACCCAATAGATTGATCAGGGATAAATATTCAACAAATCATATACATTGGCCCATACATATTCACCCAGATCACTGATGCGCTGGGGTCGAGTTTGTTAACTTGTCTCAATTTTTAGTCTCGCTATTCAGGTTAAACTTTACACATTTGTATTTGTGCAATCTGAAATAATCATAATCGACTTTTCTTCTACTTGGTCGATGGACCAACTAGTTGAAGAGTTGATGGTAATGGAAATTCTAAAGGAAACATCAAATCAATAAACTGACTAAAATAATTAGAGACTCACGGTGGGATTTAATCATTTTTATCTAGTAATTTAAATTGCACATATCGATTATTGCATATAATAAAATGCTGGAAACCTCGTGAGAGAGAGCAAAACTTATCGACATAATAACAAAACTGTCATTTCAAATATACATTGCAAAAGAGTGGACAGATGAAGAGACATCAGATTACAGTTAAGATATATCGATTTAAATGTCAATTTGAAGAGACATACGGTACAGAGACAAGAAATATGAATACAAATTATTTGGCAATGCTAGAATAAATCAAATACAAACCCAAGGAATCTGTAAGGAAAACCACCACCCAGGCCTAGGTAGTAGTAAGGACCCCTGGACCAAGAGTCAGGGATCAAAACTCAGGAATCAGGACTGGGACAGGACAGGAACAGCTAGGCCTCTCTGCAACCAGACGATCATACGTTTTACAAATTACACATTACATGCAACAGGGGCGGCTCTAGGCTCATGGTGGCCCTGTGCAGGGAGCGCAGGTAGGGGGCCCCGGAAGAAGGGGTCCGGGCGGGGCGGAGCTCAGGAAGGTGTTTTAATAAAACGCCCAGAAAAGGCGTTAGATGACCAGTAACATGGTAACAGAAAAACGACATTTACTTTTTGAGTGCTCATCACTTGGATACTTTGTTTTAGAATCTGGGTCTCTGGAGGGACCCCTTTCAACAAGAAAAACACGTTGCGCGTCTGTAAGAGAGTTCGGCCACAAAGTAGGATCCCTCCAATCACATAAATCATATTCAGAACACGGGTCTGTAACATGGTCTTGCTCTTTGGCTTCCTTTTCAATACTAGCATCATCTGTCTGTAAACTCTGAACCTCCTTCAGAATGCCAGATGTTGATGGACCGATGAATGATGTTTCAGTTTCTCTGTCTGAGGGTCTTTTGTAATAATCCTCCTCCTGAGTTGGTAATTGCTGCATGTTTGTATCAATTTCAGAGTCACCTTGTTCATTTTCATTGGTCTGCTCATGAGTATCATTCTGCTCATGGATATCATCATTTTTTTGTTCTTCTTTATGGTCGTCAGCGCCTGTTTTACCTAGTGCATCAGCAGTACTCTGGCCAGAGGATTCTCAATCTTTAGGTTTCCCTTGGGTGATAAAGTTCAGGATTGCTCCTTCCTGTGACACTACGAAAGCCTCCTGAGCCACCTTTCTCTTTCATTTTGAATAACCAGATTTGTGTACTCAAATTCTCTTCATTTTGCTTGCAATGCAGCGGGCGAGGCTAGCAGTGGGTAGGGAAAAAAAGAAGACAATCAGCAGTGGCGGCTGCTGAAAGATTTTGATGTGTCATTTTTATTTTCTTGCAAAAACAACAGTTGATGGACAGAATGCAGAACAATGTCATACATTCACTCCAGTACAGAGATCTGGGCCTAAATCCATCATTTTTTTGCTCATCACACCACCTCAGTTCAGACATGGCCATATGCAAATCAGCCTTGACCCTGTGCCTCATGGGAACAGTCCAGCCCGAACTGCCAAGCCATGTCTTCCCTGGACTACACAATGAAGGACCAGCATACCTTAATGAACGAGTGAATTTCCACCAACCTACCAGGAAAATATGTTCCAGAACCATCTCCCTAGCAGCCACCCAATGCAGCCGCTGATAAAACAGTGGAGGCCGCTACTTCTCCCACCTGGCAGTGAAGACCTGAAAACCCTCCCCCTGCACCTCAGAGCCTCACCATCGCTCCAGCAGTTCAGGAAGGACCACAAGACCTCGCTGTTCAACCAACAAGCAGCATGATCCAGCAGCATGAATCCCACACCGCCTCGAGACCCTTATGTGTGAAGCAGCTGAGCTTTACAAACCCTGACTGATTGATAGTAATTACCCTTCCCACTACATGTATGACACATTATGAGGACTAGCCACATATGGAAGGTTTATTTGAAGAGTGTTATAAAACTATAGGGTAGATCATGTGACTTGGCATACAAGGTCTGTTTTCTCAGTCCACTGAGAACAGTAGAGCCTGGAGAATAGTTCATGATCTATTTGGGAAGTGACCTTAGCAGGAAGAGAGTAAGCTACCTTGAAATCATGGCACACAGAGACCTGTCTCAGTACGTCACTAACTGATCCTGAAGACAGCCTACAGGTAACCAAAGACTTGTCCACTTTACCACATTGTCAAAAGACAAAATACAATATATTTAATTAAGGTTTCTTGTATAGTGCCATATTCCAGCAACCAGTTCTGCTAGCTTTCAGAGCACCTATTAAACAAGGATTAATTACAGTGAGTCCTAAGGCTATGAAAAGGCACTAGAGGTTCACTGAAGCAAAATTAATGTGCAAGGAACATCCAGTCAGGAGACAACTTTCAAGCAGACGTACGAATCACTAGCACAGCGTACCAACGACCCCATGGGCCGTGGCATAAGCAAGGAAAATGGCCCCTTTGGCTGCTCAGGAAGTAAAATATAGCAATTATCAGGGTTCAATGGGCCCCTGAGGGTTTTGGGTCTCAGTACCACTGTACTTGCTGAACCAATGGTAACTATGCCCCTAGTATGGACAGAGAAGGCTGCTTCACCAATTGCAAACTGTGGACTAGTTAAACTAGTTTTCTCTGCTAGTCACATGACAAGCACTGGAATATAATTGAAGAAATGATCAAGAAGCCAGTCTCCTACCAAGGTCTCTGCAAAAGGGCATTAGATTGAGTTAACATGGGTAGGCACTGCCATCCTATTCCAGGCGTCCATCCATAGGTGCTTGCATTTCATGTCTGCCTCAACACCATATAAACAGACATAACCAAATGCCAAGTACATTCGAACACTCGATGTTTTAAAAGATTTGTGCAGGCAGATCCACTCATTAGATCACAAGTATCAGCTTCATACTCTGTTTTCATGATTGTTGATAAGTAATTGTAATCATTTTAATGAATCCTTAACATTACGTCTAACACCTCGTACCCTGCTCTCCTCTTCCCCCCAATACGACCGTGCCTCCCAAGTTACACCTCCAAAAGTCACCATGCCTCCCCTCAGCCACAAGTAAACACCGCCCCTGCACTCCTGACTCACTCTTCCCTCAACATACAGCGCCGATCTGTACCACTCCCTACCCCTGGCGCACGGTGACCACCTCTCCAACCCGCACCCTCTCAGAGATGAATCGTGAGAGAGAGGCTCTCTCTCACGATTCATCATGCCCTCCCTTCCCATGACCACCAGAATACCTCCAGCTCACCACCTCACATGGCTTACCTCCACCCAGACCCAAAGCACACACCACCTACAATAACATCCTCACCCAACCTTCCCCACGCCCCCGGCTCCTCACCCCCACGGGCTGGGATACATTCCTACGCCTGATCTGTCCTCCTCCCTAGGGCTCCCCACACCCTCGTCCAATGGCTCACCTTCCCTCGGGCTCACTCTGCAGTGGCACACGCTGACGTCCTCACTCCCCCTCCCCATGCCCCGACCCTCGGGCTGCTCACCTCGCAGCTGGCATCAAAGGTTGCACACTGGCATGCTATCCTCTGCAAGGCGGCCTTTCTTGCCCAGGGTCTCTAGGCGCGCAGGTGCATGGCCTCGGCCGGTCTCGGTGCTGCTCGCTGCACGCCGGGCACGGGTGCTGCCACCCCTCCTGCCGCCAGTGATGCGTGGTGCTTCTGTAACCCCCTTCGCTGCAGGACTCGCGGGCACTGCGCATGCGAGCCTCCGGAGGTGCCAGATCTGGACTATTAAAACAAGCTCGATTCTCCTGGAAAAAAGTTCTAAACAAGCACAAGACCTACCAGAAGAGCCCGAAACAAGGCCGACCCCACACAAAGACGAGACTGGGTTAGAAAGGAAAAGAGTATACGAACAACCATTCAGCGTGCATCACATTGGATTTAGCACGCCTCAGTCGTTCATGCGCCAAATCCCTGCCAGGGGCCACCACGAATATGTATTGTATCCGATTCCTCGTGGTGGCCCCTGGGGTTTGGTGGCCCTGTGCAGGTGCACAGCTTGCACATGCCTAAGGCCGCCCCTGCATGCAAAACCATGCAAAACCCTTTAATCCACTCCAAACACAAGATTATTAGATTTACGGTTATTTAACACATTAATTCTGATTAGTTCATGCATATTCGCAAAGCAAGCTTCCCACGTTTAGTGTAATTGTGCACATTAGTCGTTTGGACGCTACTTACTGTTAGTACGTATTATAGAGTTGTTCGTTGTTCCTTCGTGAAATCCTGCTCCATTACTACTTTTATTTTTTTTAACATTTTGGGGATGCTCAGCTGCCGCCTCATGTTCCGCACATTCTTTGCGGGATGTTATTTTTCTTTATTTAAACTTTTACACTCTTTGCGCGATGTTACTTTTATTTTTTGAAACATTTTGGAGATGCTCAGCGCGGTGCTGGATTTATTCTAGGTTCCAGGACGGATGCTTTGAATGTGGCTCTAGCAAGCTGCCCTTGCAATTGAACATTGTTTGGTGCAAAAAAATGACTTCAGCCGCTGGACTGTACTCTAGCTTTGAATACGTCACCCCTCCAGTGCCATTAGGGAATTGAAGCCTTAACTTCAGAGGACTATCCTTATTCTTTCAACTGGACTCCTGGTCGGAAGGTCAGAGTTCAAACCTTTAATAAACTGGTCTGCCACTTTTATATTTTCTTCTTATGTCACATAAGTCTAAACGTGCATTAAAGTCACAAACAAAATGTGAGGCATAAGCATAGAATAATTTGTAGTTGTGGCCAACGCTTGTAAATTACGTGGACTCTCGGTTTATTAATGCAGTACAAAAATATATATATATCATTTACAACACCAATAGCACTAACTTTCAAAAATGTGAGACCAATTGCATTGCAAACGCTTGTTTTTATTAACCAGCATGACTAGTATTTTAATCTATCTACCTGCCCCAGTAGATGACCACCAGGTCGGTTTTTACCAACATGAGCAGTATTTTAAAGGAGTGGGCAATAATAAGTAGGAAAGTCACCTAAAACCGGTATTTTACTCTTCTTATCAGACACCACTTATTAAAAACTGCAAATTTAAGCAGCATACACTTCAAAATCTGTTTTACAGCTGCCACTGAACGATCCAAGACTGAAGAAGTAAACAAACGCAGCAACGCCATGATTAAAATAAATACGGACGATTTTATTTAATCGGCCATTTTGCAAAATTTTAAAACATGAGTAACTCGCCGGAGCATCCCAGTCCCAGGCACAGTCCCTCCCAGTGTGACCTTTGAATACACCCTGTGTAATTGCCTGTAAGAGAGGGCGGGTCCGCACAGAGGAGGAGCGTGGCGATTAGTCACTGCTCAGAGGGTGGAGCCAATCTGAGCTGTCCTGTTGACCCGGCCTCTCAGGGACGGAGCATGCGGGAGCGGCGCTCTGACCACCCCTAAGCTGTCGTCCCTCTCACCAGCAGTCTCATTGATAATGGAGGAGGTCGGCGTTCCGCCGCTGTCTGTGCTGGGCGTTAGCTTGGCCGTGGCCTCCAGCCTGGTGAACGGGACCCCCTTCGTGTTGCAGAAGCGGGGGATGCTGCGGGCTCGCCTGCGAGGTAGACTGCCCCTACTTCCCCCTGTCCCTAAGCTTTGCGTCTCGCTCACACATCTCACCCAGCAGTACCGAAGCTGGCACGGAATTTCCTTATAGGTGTGAAAGGAAACTGCTTCCTCGTGCCTGTCCCCTGCTAGTGCTCACGGATAAAGTGCCACCTCTCCCAAACATGGGCCTTCATTACTTTGACGCCTATCAAAGCAGATCACTTATATCAGAAGGGCTCTGCTAGCAGAGTTTGGGAAATTTGCGGGCAGGGTTGGATTGGGATTAAAAATCTGCCCGGGCACGCTAAATAAAAGTGGCCCACATTTGCATATTACCTTTCCGCAAAACACTGCTTCAGCGTCATTTTATAAAAAAAAAAGGGATTGGGGGGGGTGTAATAAAAATGCACGGATTCGTTTGCACTGGTGGAAAACACCTGAAAGTGAGGCCACTTTTGCTCAGACCCCCTGCCCCCGCTCAATATGCATATATTAATGGGCCGGTCCAGCGAGAGAAAGGGAGTGACACCTCTGCCATTGATAAAAGGGAGGTAATGGATGCCCATCTACCTCCAGAAAGGCCACTCAGGCACCCACTTGGACATTGGCGATATCGAACAACGCAGAAACCGTCCAAATCGCCCCCCCAGGCTGCTCAAAAAAGCAACCTAAAGCTGGGATTTGGATACCGACCACTCGGACATTGCCCGAGTACCCGTGTTACCAATCCGACGCTGCTTGCGGGTACCGGCCGTACCCGCTTGTTTCCCTAACTGCTAACAGAGCAATCTACAGAAGTATAGTCTTGTATTGTAATTGCATTTGTATAGCGCTTACTACCATTGACGAGGCATCAAGTGCTTTTTCGGCGAGTAGCACGCTACTCCGGAACCCATAGAGGATTAATGTTGAATTAGTGTAGTGAAACATGCAAGTACATTTTAAGTGGTGGATATCTTAGTCAGTTATTTGGATTCGGAAGGATAGCAGAAGGATATAAGAGGAAAGAAGGTGTTGAATTAGTGTAGTGAAACATGCAAGTACATTTTAAGTGGTGGATATCTTAGTTATTTGGATTCGGAAGGATAGCAGAAGGATATAAGAGGAAAGAAGGTTTATATTTATATAGCGCTTCTAACCCCTGATGGGGTGTTGAAACGCTTTTTTTGGTGAGTAGCACGCTACTCTGGAACCCATAAAGGATAAGTGGTGAATTAGTATGATGAAATATGAAAGTAATTTGAGTGGTGGATATTAGTCAGTTATTTGGAGTGAGAAGGATAGCGGAGGGATATAAGGGAAAGAAAGGTTTGCATTCATATAGCGCCTGTTAACCCTGATGGGGTGTTGAAGCGCTTTTCTGGCGAGTAGCAGGCTACTCCGGAACCCATAAAGGATTAGTGTTGAAAATTAGTGTAGTGAAATATGAAGTAATTTCAGTGAATGTAATATAGTATTTCTAGTTCTGCTGCTCGTGTACTCACCAGTTGGCAGTTAATAACACACACATCATTTTAAGTTCAATGTAAATTTTCCCTGCCCCCCCAACAATATTTGTGTTGACATGACCTGTGTTACATAATCACATGGTAGTACTTAACTAGTAAATGTTTTCCTTAGCTATACTAACAGTCTGGTAAATAAAGTTCTTTGTACAAATAACTCACTTTAGCAAACATTTGTAACTCTTATAGTATGTACAAATTTAGGAGCTTGTGAACTCTAAGTCACAAGGAGTTTTCGAAAACTATGAAGTATGTATGTTTTTAGAGGTGGTCGAGCCAACAAATTAACAAAGATAGGGTCTGGGTCTAAGAACAGGTGCACAAGCCGAGCTGTTAAAATAATTGACATCTAAATCACGCATCAACCATCATGGGAAAAAATGATAGTCTTTAAAATAAATACAAAAATATTTCTTTAACGTGCAGAAACATTTCACTTTAATGCATTAGATTATTTTTGTACAACGCACTCTGAACTCAAGTATTAGAGATGCACCCGTGCGCCAGAGAGAGGTACTGAGACCTAAAAGGACTGTGGCAGCCTGCTCAGCAACCCCAGATGAATTTTTGTATCCCTACTGATGAAGGATAGTATCCAGAAACACATGTCTATAGATTCACAGCACTAACCTGCACTAACTTTGGTGAAACACTTCAGTAAAAATTCAAGTAAGCATTTAAAGTGACTGCACTTACCATAATGCTAAGGAGTGAACTGTGCTGGGAGGTGAAGCAGTGTGCTCCCATCCCCTTTCTGGTTGGAAGGCACACTCGTATGTAATAACTAAGAAAAAGGACTCTATAAAATAAAATATTTGCCTAGAATCACACAATCTATTCATAACTGGCCACAATTAGTTCTAGGTCTTCTGGTTTCAAGTTATGCAATTCCCCCACTAAATAGCTACCTATTTCTCTCCTTTTTTTTAAATTCCAAAGATGTATGGTTTATACCAAACATTTATGCTTTGTTTTTAATTGTTGGTGCGTGATGGTAGAGCGTGGGTAACGGGCAGAAGCCACATTAAAGCTCAGCTCGTTTTGGGCTCAAGGGTCCAAGAGGACCTCGAGTTGAGTCAGACCATGGCCTCTGGCTCGAGTTTTAAATGGCTCGCCCACCTCTACCAGTTTTTAAGTTTAAAGCTTTATTGATAATATACATAAAATGAACAACGTTTACTTTAACTTTCTGGGTATGTGTAATAAAGACTATCTAAAATAAAGGCATTTATGAAAAATATTCAAATCCAAATGTCTGTAAACCAAAGTACCATATATTAATGGAATAATAATCTACAGAAGTTTAAATAAGGAATGAAATATTCAGCTAAATCATAAGGAGGAGATGAGAAAAAAGAAAAGAACGGAATAATGAACTCGTTTACTTGAATAATGTAGTTAGTGCATATTGGAAATGTCATCTTATTAATATAAACATATTGTATAGACATATTTGATTTAACACATTTATTGGGAGAAGATACTATCAAAAGGAATCAACTTAATGTTACCCACTTTCATCTTTGAATATTTTTTTTCTGATTCACTTCTTGTTGAAAACAATGAAAATGATTACTGAACCAGACCTGAGAACACTCGCTATGTCATCATGCATGCAACCTTTTTGAACACAAATCCCTATGCTGATCAGCAAATTGACCAACACTATTTCTTTTTTTCACAGGTGCTTCCTATTTAACTGACATTGTTTGGTGGGCAGGCACGGTCGCAAGTGAGTATCTTTACTGAATGTTTGTGCTTGTTGCTCTGTTAAGGTTTTAAAATGCAGCATTACAAGGTGGGAAAGCATCACTGGGTAAGTAAATAAATCTTTGTGGTTGAAGTGCTTCATTGAGAACAAGATGTTAAGTCTGTGTGATATCCAATTATAAGGTGAAAAGGCGACTGGACACCATTAGCAACAATATCATGCACATTGAATTTGGATCTGTGTTGTGCTGCCTCAAAAGAACCTTAAAGTGCTTTACTACTCTACCTCAGGAACATGCCCATGCTATGCTTGTACTGGGTGCTAGGCTTTTCTATTGTACCCTGTGTGTGTTGTTACAGGAATATTCCCTGCATGGTAAACAGATAGGTACCCTGCCCTGCATGCCGAACTGCTTGTGAAAATGGTTTCCTCAGTTTTTGTTTTGCCCCGTTGGCCCACGAATCTAGCATGGTGTGCAGAGGCCTAGGCCTGCACCTGGTAATGCGAGGTCCTGAATCGGTTTTGTAACTTTGAAAAGCAGAGAGGGAATCTCCTCATGGAGGGTACAGAACTACAGTCCACACCAGAGATGAGCTACATCAAGCGGTGGTGGCAGCATATCTAGATTTGGGAAACAGTATTGTGACCAAGAGTGTGAGTAAGACTGTTTGGTGAGAGTCTGGATACTGGATCTAGTGAGATCCAATTTGGATGCCCTGTGTTTCTCATGGCACGAGATGTAGGGTGAATACAGCTCCCCCGGGCAGTGGAAGGATATGTACTCCCGTCCTGTGGCTGGAGCTTGGAGACCCAGTTACTAAAGTGAAGAAAGAAGGAGACCGGGCGCCCATTAGAAATTCAGTGAGGACCTTGTTAGCAAAGGGCTTCTGATTAGTTCTTACTGAACAATGCCATTTGGTAGATGATCGGCATGAGGAGCGGGACTGTAGTTTCAGTTGTTCAAGGTGAGGGAGCTTCTAGACATTGCCTGTTCTTTTGTCTGTCCCTGATTACAGCCTTGAGAAGCTGGTGACAGCCAGGTGTAGAGCTCTAACACTTGATTGTGCCCTTGTTTGGGATACTTCAGCTTGGAGCCAGTATCATTACTAACTGCTGTGAGAGCCATCACTTTGCACAAACGTTGTGTTTGATCAACAATCAGAAACTAACATTGGAAAGAGAGCCACCTCAAGCTAGTTCTGAAACCTTAGACAGTGGATCCACATCCCCTGTCGGGAAAATGTCTATAAAATTTGGATCCAAACCACCCCACTCTTGTCCAATTCCATGTTTGTCTTGACCAAGGAAGAGAGAAGTACTATGCAGAGTACTTGGACTGCTGTGTGACCAGGCTGGTGTTTGTATAACAGCCAGTCACCCAGAGGTGAGGGGTCATCACACCAAATCTGCACCTTCTGCTGGAGGAGCTTAGGGTCTTCTTAGAAGTCTGCCTGCTGAGAAAGAGGGAGTGTGCCTCGCCCTGCTGGAGAAGAGACTGTCCAGGAGGTAAATCCCACTGTGCGGAATTGCCAGAAAGACGGAGAAACTGTATGGGAGTGAAGCTAGGAGAGACCTGTGCGTGGAAGGGGCTCCCTCTCTTTGAAATCCATTTTGGGTATCATCCGCATCAAAGCCTTCTGTGAAAATTAAGTATCAAATGACATCTGGAGCCCTCAATAACTGAGAGGCTGGTGCTGTAGGCATTGGAGCTGAGCCTTGACGCACAAGTATCTCGCCTGCAACTGGCATAGGGAAGCCGCAACTGATGAAGATAAGAGCTGCTGCTGGGAGCCGACACACTAATACTGTAGACGTCTTCAAGTTACCACCGACTCGTTGGTCCCAGCTGCACGGTAGGAGCAGTACCACTTCATGCATCTTTCCCATACTCATCAGTATTGCAAGATACTGTAGCCACAGGCCTTGAGCACTGTGAGAGATGATTGGCAGGCTGAAATCTGCAGCAGATGTTTTGTGCATAGCCAAAGGGGTGTGGGATTAAAAAAAATATCTACTTCTCCAAGGGATGTGATACTTCAGAAATCTACTTGTCCTGTAAAAAAAAATCACGTGTCCCTTTTTGGTAAGGTGAGAAAGATGGCAGTTTTCTCATTATATTAAACCTCTGGTTATATGCACTATGATTGTTATTGCTCCTATTGTATTAGAGTTTGGATTCTAGCAAGGGCCTGATTTTGCTGCCTTTTTGCAAATTTACATACAGTGATGGAAGTGGGTGGTAAGAGGTAGTTTTAAGGTTTGCATGCCTTGTGATTGTAGTCATCCACAAACTAATATGTTTAAGGGTATTCACCAACTCCTGTCCAATCTCTTTCCACACTAGAAAAGGTTGGACAAGAACCTTTTCCAGGGTGGGAGAACAGGAGTGTAGGAAACATGAATTCGTAGTCCCTTAGCAGATTTTCACATGAGCAAATACAGGTGTTTATGTTTGGTTGTGCGAAAATGGAGTTCACAAAAGGTTACTAGTAGAACTGTTTCCAGGCCTACTTCTTTAAACTCATGTGCTTTCCTGAAAGTTATAAATCTGTACCTGTGCAGGGACATCTACCTGCGGGTGTACTTTTGCGACTCTCTTTTAAGAATCAGATCCCCATTTTATTTTAGTGTTGCCCCTAATGGTTGTACACTGATTCTCCATTGTTAATCTTTGTTTTAAAAATTGGCATGCGTCAAACATGTTTTACTAAACAAAACCTCAGAGAAATGATACAAGATTTGCACAATAGCTTAGCCAAACTCTTTTTTTCAAGTTGCAAATTTTGTTTGTACATCAAAGGTTCGCTTAACTCCCTTTCATGCTTCTGCATGTATTTGCAAATAATCAGGGAGCTTTACAAATAGCCTCAAATTGTGAAATTTTGTAAACGTACTCCCTTTTATAGTGGAACTATTATCATAATGCTAACTGAGCTCAAAGCATTTTGTTAGAGCGCTCCCTCTAGCTAAGGGTTTGCACTTATGAATCGTATGTACAAGTTTGCACAATTTATTCATATGGACATAAACCTTGCCTTAGTGGCAAGTAATCCTCCTTCATGTATCCATATTGTGATAATTTGAACTTGCATCCAAAGGGTTTGTGCTGCAGAGTTTGGCATACTTGTCTACTGGATACAATAAACATGGGGACTTTTTGTTTCTCCTTGACCCCAAATAATATGACTTGGTCATCCATGGGGCTCTGACCATCACCATGGGGCTCTGGTGATGGGCAGTTGATATACAGAATGGTAGGCAACTAATTTTACACTTTAAACACTATTCTAGCTCTGAAGAAGTTGAGGCATATTGGCCTGTACAAAACGTGTGTTGACTAGAAGCGAGTTTGTGCATTTGAGAAAATTTATAACAAACTATGTGTGCTTCAACAAAGAGAATCTATGTGTGTTCCTCAATAGTGCTCATAGTTAATGTAATTGATTTGAGATTGCGTTTTCCCTTTGCGTGCTAGGTGCTCAGTCTTGTTGAAAGCCATTGAACTCTCGCTGCTTGTCAACTGTAAGCATGTCGGTGCATGCGTCCACACATTTAAAAAAAATTCCTTACAGGCTTTGCATGTTGCTTTGCTAGCTTGGAGACACCATCCAAGCTGGGAGGTGTATGTAAATCCTCTCTCAAAAGCTGAGAGCACAGCCGTAAGTTTAGGTCCCAAGGTTCTGCACTATGTCTTCAGTCTGACTGAGGCTCCATTCAAAGCTTCGGGGTAGAAAGTTTGTAAAAACCTTTCCTATTTTGCTTTCTGGGAGCTTATTCAGACTTTTCCTGCCATCTTTCATTCTGCTTCCTGATGGTGATGATGCAGGTGGCATAAAACATGGTAGAGGAGTTACAGGCAGGAGCAAACATGTTTCCCTGCCCGCGCTAGTGCGGGCAGGGAAACTACTGTGTTCGAGGGATGGGCTCCCTTGGACACAGGTACTGAGCTGGCCCTGGGGAATGGGATCCAGAAGCCTTTAAAAGGCTTGGGGGGGGGGCGCATAGCCCCCTACCTTTTAACAAATGTGACGGTCCCAGGTGATGGGGTCCCTGGGGCCTTTTTAAGGCTTGGGGAGGGGTGACTCATGGTCTGGGCAGGGGGGCCGCACACCCGCCTTCCCTGTAATAACATATAGGCTGAGGAATGGGGTCCCCTAACCCTCTTCGAGGATTGGGGAGAGTGACCACATGCCCCCTCTCCCCTAAAGTACTTACTGCACCGCCCCAACAGGCCCTGGCCCATCCTGGGGAATAGTTTTTAGAAAGTTGCAGTAACAGCGCTTTTATTTTTAAATTTTGTAGCGGAATATCTGCAAATTAAAGAAAATTAAATACATTTTGTTTCATGCCCCAGGTGGGGTCCCTCTGGGGGACCCCGCCACCAGACTAAGGGGGTCAGGGAATCCCACCCTTCCACCTATGTCTTTTTTTTTTTTAGGACTCGGGACTGAGTCCCGAGTTCTTAAATGGCTGCCATCATGGACCTAGTTTCTATAGGAAAGCATTTTTTGCTTTGCCAATAACTTTGGCGCCATTTGACGAATCTTTCCAAATATCTAAAAACTAATGTGCCAGTCACATTAGCTGCTGCCTGGAAAGTTTCGGGATGATTTGTCAAGCGGGGTCCGAGAAAAAGGGGGTGGTCTGAAAACGTGTTTTCCCATTGCAATTTCTCATAGGGGTTTTAGACACAGCTACAGCCCGAACCGCTGAACGGAATTACACCCAAGTTTGGCAGAAAGCTAGATCTTGGTCCAGAAAGAGTGCTTTTGGTAATTTAGTGCAAATCTGTTCAATAGTTTTGGAGTTAATAAAGAAAAAAGATGTATGTATATCTAGAGACACGGATCCACATGCCAACAGCAATGCTGTGATTGGCTGATACACCCACTACACAGCCACAAACCCATTTACACACCCTCATTGACACAACCACTCACACACCCAGGTTATAGGGACGCTATAGTTAGGGAATAGCATTAAAAACTGTATAAATTCACTGAAAAAAACAAATAAAGGCTACAGGAACGTTACAGTTAGGAAATAGCATTGAAAAAAAAACGTACAGATATACTGAAAAAAACAAAGGTTGCAGGGACGTTATGGTTAGAAAATACATTTTTTAAAAACCTTTTGAAATTCACAAAAAGACAAAGGTTTATAGGGACGGTATAGTTGGGTTCAAATTTTACACACACAAAACCATATAAGTTCAGCAGTTAATTATCTCAAGTAACTATAACTCGTGCTGTAAGATAACTGTAACTAGTGCCCTCGCTATGCGCTGCTAATTACCCCACGTATTACATCGCTCATGACATCTTCTATGACATCATTGATAACATCACTGCAACATTTGCAGGAAAATTATTGATGAGAAAACTGTGCATAGCAGGGGTACTAGAAAAGGAAATTTGACACAAATTTAGAAAAATAATACAGATTTGTATATAATTTCAGACACCAAGATCATCTGATGCAAGGAAGTACTTTTAGAGATATAGATTTTACAGTAAAATCTTCAAATAACGTTTTTGAGGTATGAGTCTAGAACGCGGTAATGTTACCCTATGGGAGAAACATACACTGCATATATATACTTGAAAGCGTTCTTGATGGTGCCATATAGGGCTTGAGGATCTAAGGGGGCCAAGGTCCAAAGAGCTACCAGCAGTCCGGTTTTACCTGCCCAGGTGTGTCCGGGGAAAGAGGTATTGTTCGAATTGGTAGCCTTGAGCGCTACACGTTAAAGTCAATGGAAGGGTACCTGTAACAAAAAGCTGCAAGTGGGGACTTGGGAACAAGTCCAGCAGATCCCAAAGGGATGCTTGGCAGGGTCTCTGGAGCAAGGGGACGCAGTCTGTTTCCGTAAAGTTGGGTTGGGGGGTTCTGGTACAGAGGTGATGTGACTGGCGAGTTGCTTGAGCTAGAGGCTCTCACGGTCCTTGGGTGACCTGGAGAGGGAAGAAAAACAGGGCAGCAGGGACACTCTCATTTTGTGCCTCTTTGGTCCTGAAGTCCCTTATCAGCAGGTCGGCTTTTACGGTGATGGTGTCCGGGCTGGACACTTAACAAGCCTTGGTTACGGCAAATGCTCCAGTATCCAGGGTATAAGGTGCTGGGAGGCTTCTGGAGGGTCTAGCGTCTCGAAGCGTGCTGACGAGGCGGGCTGACCTCCTGGAACCACAGTGACTTCCTCCTGGTGAGATGCTCCCTTGGTGGGCCCAATGGCCAGCAAAACGAAGTACTGGTCAAGCGCAGCCTGTGCCTGTAGATGCAGTGGGATGGCACCTTCAACCCAAGGGAGATGCTGCAAGATTGTTGAAGTGCTGGACAGTCCTCCAATGATTTGGGAAGGATGTGCAGGGTCTGGGCGAGTCGGTCATGCAGTTGTAGAGGTTACCAGCAGCCAGGCAGGGATTGGGGCCTGTTTCGGAGTAGGTCCTTTGTTCTTGTGGTGTCAGCTCTTCTTTGTTTTTCCTCTGTTCCCAGGTGGACAAATCTGGTCGGTCTGGTGTCGAGGGGCTACCTAAATACTGAATTAATGGACGTTAAGGGGAGTGTAACGTAGTAGCCAATGGGCTACTTGCCCCTGGAGTGACTACACCCCCTATATGAACACTTACTGCATGGAGTGGGCATAATCCTGACCCAGAGTTCCTAATTTCACCAAAAGCATGATTGTGAAACCATTCTTCGACTGTCCACTTCAGGTGGCCCACCTTAGGGGTGTGCCTTGCCTGTAAGTGCGACAATACTTATGACTAGCTAATTTCCCACCTGCTCTGATGCCAGGGCAGGGGTGGAATTCCCCAGGACTGGGGGAAGGCAGGGTCACATATCAAAGGTGGCAGAGGCTTTGAAGCCTCTGGCCTTGATATGCTAAATCACCTGCCATCCTGCAGGAGGAGGTGTGGACACCTTCTTCCGGAGCAGGCTTTGTTTCTGGCCTCTGAGAACGTGGGCTCTTACCTACAGGAGGTCAGTAACGTGTTTGTGGTGGCATGCTGGACAATACCAGGCAGCCAACACACTAGAGGACTAGTAGGTTTTCAAGGGGCACCTCAAGGGTGCCCTCTGGGTGCATATCACAATACATCTGATACTGGCGTCAGTATAGATTTATTGAGACAAGGTGTTTGATACCAAACACCATTATTTTCAGTTAAGCCATTATGTAGCTGGGTGACTCGTAATGATTAGTGCTCAGTACATGCTTTTAAAAATGGTTTACTGATCACTTGCAGTGTCTTAGCAATTGAACTAGACATAATAGGGGCATATCTACTCATGCAGATGTGCCCTCACATGTAATATACTGCATCCTGCCTCAGGGCTCTAGGGCCTGCTGTAGGGGACGACTTACATATAAGACATGCAGTGTACTTCGGCATTGCACACAAGGAGTTTGTAATGTCATGTTTTCTGAATGTGTGCGCCATTTCACGCATCCTGCAATGGCAGGCTGCATGCAGTTTTTGTGTGGGTCCCTTTGGGTAGCATAACACTAGCACATGCTGCAATCCATAGGGACCCTCTTTAGTACCCATGCCCTGGGTACCATAGGTATCAGCTGCCAGGGACTTACAGAGGTGCTAAAGTCCTTGCCAATTGGATTACAATTGAACATGTTGCAATTTTAGGGATAGAGCACTGGGGCCTGGCTAGCAGAGACTCAGTGCACATCCAGTCAAGAACATCAGTGCCAGTGGGCAAAAAGTGAGGGCAACCATGTCAAAAAGGGGCATTTCCTACAACGTTATCACCAAAATTGTTACCTAACTAGAACGTTACCCATCCAGAGCCAAATTTCTTTAAAAAGGGGAGGGGGCAGCACACCCTACTCCCTGTGCTTGTATCAGGCCCGAGGACCTCTTCTCCCATGCTGCGGTACTTTTCAGTGTCCCGGGGATCCCACCAATGGTGCACTATCGTTCCATGCCTGGGAGAATGCGGGCATGCCCTGCCCGCACTCTCCCGGGCAGGGAACTCAACTTTGCTCTTGCCCCATGGGAGAGGATTCAAAATGCTGCAAGAAAGTGCCGGCTCCGGCCAGTACCCAGTATGGTGTTGGCTTGGAAGCGTGCTGGGGCCGCGGGAGCCTTGTGGCTACCCCCGCAGCCCCCAACCACCCCTTCAATGTGGGTGTCCCAGGTGGGCACCAGAACACCCACTTAAAAAATTTGCCAGTTCCAGCTCTGGTGCTCCCCCGCGTCCCCCAACTAAAATTAAACCAGTAGGTGTCCTGGGTGGGCACCGGGACACCCACAAAAAAATTATACGAAAACAAAAAAAAGTGAATAATAAATGAGTGGCAAGAGCCGTTCATTTTTTATTCACTCCTCCTTGAAGTTATGCCTCATAATGCCCTGCAGTGGCTATTTACAATTTTATTTTTATTTTGATGATGTCCCTAGAAGGATCAGGGGCATCACCAAGCATTTTCTTAATGTTGTGTGGGGCTGCAGGGAGGTTAGCAACTCCCCAGCAACATTAAAAAAACAGTAAGTCTCCTGGGTCAAATCCATTAACCCAGGAACCTTATCCTATTTTTAAATCGCGCCTAGCTGGAGCTCTATGTTTTTTAGCTGGAGTGCAAGGTGCTCTTATGGTTATCTTTATGATTGTATTTTGTGGGCTGAAAAATGTTGCTAGAAAGACTCTGAGAATTTGTTGGTTTTATTGAAAAGAAAATGTCTGAGTCTTTCCTTTAGCATTTTTCAGCCCACATAATACAATCATAAAAAATATGTTAAAAGAACTCCCACAGAAATTTTGATTTTTTAAATATTGTATTAAACATTTTTATAATAATCACTGCTATTAAACATTGCATTGTGTGAATTACTAAAATATACATTTGATAAAAAAATATTAGTGACTTTTGGACAAAGATGATAGATTTTCTTTATATATATTGATATGCTTACCCCTTGATAAACCCGGAAGCACTGATAGAGCCGTGAGGCCGGCTGTTTGAATTACGAAATCTACTGCACGGCACTGTGGCAATTAAACACACAGCGCGATCTTTGCAGAATTGATTGGAGTACAAGTGCAAGGCGATACTGAAAAGCACCCTGTATGAACAGAGTTAGCTGCAGAATAGTCTACAATTGAATTCAGAATTAAAACGGAAATAGTGCCAACTTCCAATCGGCTTTTTAAATTGGATTTCCGGCTACTCTATCAGTAATAGCTGGACTGCTCACTTTATGATATAGATAGATATCTTCTATTCTTACATCATCACCTGAAAATATTCCTCTCCTATTGGAGGGTACGAAGCCATTGAAAGATTGAGACAACTTGATTTGGGTCTCGCAATCATTATTTGAGATAAATTTGAAAACTTTGTCCTGAAAAAGGTGAAGAAATAGTAATTGTTCACCGAAACGCCGCGTTGACAGTTCTTCGTAAAAGTTTTCTTTATATTCATTGTGTAATTAATTTTTAATATGTACATGTTTTGTGATTTCTCTGTGAGAAGATGGTTTTAACTTATTGAGAAATTGTAATTCTCAAATACATATTCTTACAAATAAATAATTTCCAGTACAATTTAAGTTGTTATTAATTATTAATTTTAATTTGTTCAACACGTCAACATGTCACATCAGACGAAACTGATTATTGATATATGCTTTGTTTTTTTATCAGATGTGTTCTTTACCAGATTTATGGTACAAAGGGTAAATAGCACATGATCCATACACAACTTTGCTCTATGATACTGGGGTGGTTTACTTAAAGTATAGTCTCGTGGAAAGGGACATTTTGTGTTTTTTTGATATTGCTACCCGTCCCTTTTCTTAGAATTAGGGTATCTCTCTCCCATTTTGGTCATACCCCTTGATAAAGCCAATAGCCCCTCGTTTTATATTTTGGTGTTATGACTCTTTGACAAAGGCATTAAGTTAAGTTAGCCTTAGTGCGGTCAGGCCTTGTGGTGGACTTCACGGTGCGCACAGCTGAATGACGGGTGCAGCTACACACATCTTTTGGATGAGCGCGGGGTTGGATGCAATCTCTGCGGCCATCTCCACACTGCACATGGCCAAGGGCCATGTGTGGTGTTGGCATTACATACGGTAATAAAATATAATTTACGTTAAAAAACAACATTGAGAGTCATTGAAAAGCAAAGGTTAAAGTGAGTGACGTTATATATAGGCATTGTAATTATATCTTATTTTACATTTGGTAAAAAAATCCTTAGAAATTCACTGAAAAATGCCAAAGGTTAAAGTAACGTTATGGTTAGGTGAAAATTTCAGTGACATGTTTTAAGCTAAAAAAACACAAAACACTGAAATTCACCATTTATAGGTATCGCAAGTAACTAACTCGTGTCCTAAAGTGGCTATAACTCGTGCCCTCGCCATGCACTGCTAATTATCCCATATATTACATCACTCTTGAAATCATCTATGACATCGCTGCAACATCTGAATTGACATCATTGATGACAAGTCTGTGCATGACGGGGTTGCAAGTTATAGTTACTTTAGGGCATTGGGAATTGTACACCAGCAAACTCTCCTAGATCCTCCCAGATGTGATTTTGTTCCACATCAGGGGGTGTGGGCGTAAAGAAATGAATATACCAAGGAAAGGTGTGTCCTTTCCCATTGACGAATATATGCGCCATAACGGTGCGCTAGGGACACCTTTCATGACCTAGATATGTCAATGGGACTTTGAAAGAATGAAGTGTAGAAGAGGTGTGATCTTTTCACTCACACATGTCAAGATAAAGGTCTGGTTTTGCGACTGTGCTCCTTTCACTGTCCCTTCTGTTCGCACTTTTATCTTTGTCTTTATTACGAACAAAAATATACCCATGTGGTTAAAAAAAAGATATACCTCGGTCATAGCTGATGAAAAACAAAAAATTATGTGTCTTGCCAGTTCTGTTTATTTACACTAGCAGTATTTATCACAATTGTTGACTACCATCTTTTTTGCTTCTGAAATATTGCAACACCACTAGTAGAAATAAGAAATCCCCTCAGCACAGACATTACTACTAGAACAGACCACCCGCTGAGGATAGGACAAATGCAGACTCTGAAGAATATGGTTTGTCATAAAAAATAAAATAACATAATGTGACATACATGTAACTGTTAGTGTCCATTTCTTTAGTGGGCTTTGGACAGATTCTGAATTTCCTGGCTTATACAGCGGCTCCTGCGGTGCTAGTGGCTCCCCTTGGTGCACTTGGCATTCCATTTGGGTAAGTATATGAGTAAATACTCGTTGTGAAAATTGATCTCTCTTTATTTCTGAGAATGTATATATAAGAAACCGGTTGGTTTCTACAAATAAATATTAAATGGGGGTTATTTTCATCAGCAAAATAAAATATTTAGTATTAATACATGAAGTATGATTGTCTGATATTGTTAAGTAACTTTCTAATAGGTGACAGAGGGTCTCCTGCGGCACAATCCTCCCCTACCATAGCAATATTGGAGAGAGAGTTATCCAATATTAACCCCAACTCAGTTGTTATTGTGGCAGGGGATTTCAACTGCACCTTTGAACCTCTCTCCACTGAGGACGTTCTGGGTATTGGAGAGCAGGATACTAAATTTGCAATTCCCCCCCTTAGCCTAACCCCAATCAAGAAGTGGACTCAAAGGGCTATACAACTGAGTGCCCTTACATTGGAGTATAACTTAAGAGCCGTTAATGGAAGGACACGCTCTGATTTGAGCGGGGACAATACTTCCAACAGACTCAGTTGTCCATCAAGGATTGACTACATTTTGCTGGATATACGGCTTTGGCATGACTTAGCGGATATGGAAATCCTCCCATCCCAGGACAGTGACCACAATCCACTTGTATGCTTTTAAGCAATAATTGGTCAGCTTCTAAACCCCACATTGCAACAAAATTGTCAACCAAAGAGGTAGTGCCCTCTCACTGTAACCGACGTCTTAAGTGGCACAGGGTCTCACACAAAGAGGACATATTGTGCAAAATTAGAGTCCTCGTAGAGCAGAAGTCCCATGAGCTTGATCTGCTCCGCGAGCCCCTTATGGGAGCTCAGAATTCTCTTCTTACAAATCATTACCAAGATTTTATTGAAAAAATTGGACTGTTTTTTACTATACCGGAGCCTCGCTCGTATAGAAAAACCCCTGGGCCCTCTAATATGTGGTACTCAAGGGCTTGCAGGGAGAAGAGACGCATGTTAACTGTAGCTCTCCAAAGTAACAATATTCCTTCTGTTAGACACGCCAGGAATGAGTACGCTAGGACAATTGAGAAAGCCAAGCGCACATGGGAAGAAGCGTATTGGCAGGATCTGAAGTCTGCCGCTCTTTTGAAAGACGCTACATTGTTTTGGGGACTTATTGATAAAGGCAGCCGCACGGGTGATGATCTGATCCCCAATCATATTACGGCACAGCAGTGGCATACACACTTCACTGGCTTATACAGTGTGGATAATAGTCATCCACTCCTCAACAGCGATAAGCCCCCCTTATTCTCGGAAGATCCTCCATTAGATGCGATCTCCGAAACGGTTAGCCCGCCTGATCTCTTCAAGCTTAATGAGGTCTCCCTTGCTATCACAGGGCTAACATCTGGGAAGGCGGCGGGCCCCGACGGTATTCCTGGAGATCTTCTTCTCCACGATCCAAAATTATTGGCTAATTTCATCCTGCTTACATTGAATTTAATTGCCAGGGGCCACCCAGTCCCAGACTCTTGGAAAGGCGCCGAAGTGGTAGCCATATATAAAAGGGGGAACAGGGAGGATCCTGCCAACTATAGGCCGATTAGTTTAATTGATGTAATACAGAAGGTGGTTGGTAGGGTCCTCCTTATGAGGGTCACGAGATGGATGGAGGATGTTAATGTACTTTCACATTGTCAGGCAGGCTTTAGACACGGGGTGGGTACGATGGACCAGGTCTTTCGGTTTCTTATGATCTACTGGAAAGTAGTGGTCATTGGGAAAGGCAGCTTATATCTGGCCTTTATTGACCTTAAAACCGCGTTTGACCTGGTCCCTCGAACCAAACTCTGGCTGGTGCTGTCTGATCTGGGTTTCCCACCCTTGATCCTCGATATCCTCAAACGCCTCCATGAGGGGAACTATGCAAAAATTAGATGGGGCAATCCGGGCCAGTTGACAGAAAGGGTGGCGGTTGATAGGGGAGTTCGCCAGGGTTGTGTGCTGGCCCCAACTTTGTTCTCTCTCTATATAAACGGGGTGGTTGATTACCTGAGAGAGGTTCCATCGGATGCCCCAACCCTGACAGGGGAGAAAACTCCTACCCTCCTCTTTGCCGACGACACCCTTTTGATATCAAAAAGCCCAAGTGGTCTTCAAAGGCTGCTTGATAGGTTCAGCCAGTTTTGTGAAGCACAGGGCTTAGTAATCAACACTTCTAAAACAAAACTAATGTTACTATCCCCATCCAAACGTTTTAGGAATGATATCTCACTTAACGGCATGCCACTAGACACCGTGGACTCTTTTGATTATCTGGGTATCAGGATCACTAACACGATGAAATGGACTGGCCATTTAGCCAAAATGCTTATGAATCATAAAAGGGTGGCGGCGGAGATTTTAAGGAAACAACGGCTCTCTTTTAGTAAGCCAGTCGTCTCGGCCCTAAAGGTCTACGATGGGAAAGCTCTACCCTCAGCATTATATGGGGCGGAGATTTGGGGGTTTGAGAATACCTGTGACCTGGAGAAATCCAAGAATCACTTTCTAAGAGGATTGGTTTCCTTCCCTTCTTCTACCCCCTTGATACCACTTCGCATGGACTTGGGCAAACGTTCCATTAGGGACTTAGTAAGATTACGCCCATTGCTTTATTGGGTCCGCCTGAGACGCACCCCTGAATTGGCCAGTTATGCAGATGCACTGAACGAGGTCATTAACTTAAACTCAGGCAATAAGATCAAATGGATCTGTAAATTAAAGCAGCTGGTTACAGACATTGGATATGGGGAGGTATGGTCCAATCAGACCCCACCAACTAAGCAAATTATCAAAAAAGCCTACTGGGATTGGGTGAGGGGAGAGGAAGCTCGTAATTCCAACCGAGGTACCCTCACTAATCAGTTTTTCGTGCATAAGCTGGTGGCCAAATCTGAGCAGTATCTGGATTATATACAATGTCCTCGTGAAAGAACCCTCTATATGAAGTTTAGGTTCGGAACCCTCCCGCTTAACACTCTGGTAGTGAGGTGGAAAAACCAGAATTCATTATCTGCAAACTGTCCTGGCTGCTCCACCCCTATCGAATCAATTCCCCACTTCCTCTTTGCATGCCCGGTATATAGGGCGGCAAGGAGGAAGTGGCTCAGCCCTATCTGCAGAAATTTGGGCTTTGTGAACTATAGGGTGGCGTTACGTTGTTTTCTAACTGATGTTTCCTCCCTGGTGGTAGTCTGCGGGCTAGCTAAATTTTTGGGTTGCGCCTGGTTGATACGTATTAAAATGCTAAGACCTCACAAGAGCTTGGATACCTGAGATATATGAGCATTTTGCTTTGTTCATGATGTGTTTTTTATTGTTCCAATTTGTATATATTTTATCCTTTTACCCTACCCTATCATACGTTGTATTATGACAATTTTTTTTAGGTTGATTTGATATTGTTCATACTTTTATGATATTTTATATTGAATAAAGTGATATTCATTCATTCATCTAATAGGTGACATGTATTTATGCTAATGAAGATTTTATTATGAACTGATATCTTTCGTCTGATACTCCTGTTTTGGGCCTGGCATCTCCTGGGAGCACTCATCAGCCATGGCTGGAAATGTGGAATATATATAGGATTGTGCGTATAGGTTCAAGGTATTTAGGATGTTTCCTTTTACCTAAAACAATTAATCTATGGCACTATCCGATCTTCTTCAGTAAGTGTTCTTACTGTTTTCATCTAACCGTGCATCAGTGTTGGCTATCTGTAGACTGCTGATCAATGGAACTTTATCCAATCCATTTGTATATATTGGAGATGCTCTACAGTTATAAACTAACTGCCAGCTGTAGTCAGTGTATATAAGTTTACACCTCGTACTTCTAATATTGGCTGGAGGGACTTATTTAAAAAAGAGCTCAGGGCTGGAAACAAGAAGGGTGGCAGACAGGCATATAAGCAAGGGATCCCTCGCTCGCTGGAACAACACTCTTTCATCATCTGGTTTCCAGGTTAGGGAGCACTTAGTTTCAAATAAACCTAATTTTTGTTTTGAGGTAAATTGAGAACCATAAACAAGTTCACTGTACTTAGCATCCACAAGCGCACTTCAAGGTACGTATACTGTAAAAAACAGGAATCTTGAGTATGGCAACATTTGCATCTATATTCGAACTCTGATTATATGTCTCTCTGCTGCTATTATAGCATTTACAACTCCTGCTCGGAAAATCAATATTGCCCAACTCTGCTCCATTTGGTCTTACCTTTAGTGATGTCTCAAAGTCTTTTCTCTCTCCTAGTGGTCCCCCAAAGGTGCACCAACTTGGTCTCGAACATTTTGTATCTGTTATCATGATTCAGCAGAAGGATGCTTTTTCTTGCATGCTTTCCTGGTCTGGATACATAAATACACAAGCATTTACTTTCATCCCAATTACCTTCTGTTGTCCTCATTGAAATCTTTTATCAGGAGGGTCTGAAAGATCTCTGAACAACCTCCCCACCACCCCCACAACCAGTTAGAGAAAGCTTCTGTCAACTTGTTGTCTGATCTTGTAAACCTCACCTGGGATTTTTCCACCCTAGCCAATTACTGCATTTCCTTCAACATTGTGTCATCTGTGTTCCAGGAGGCTGCATCCAGTGGCTGGACATTGTCCTTTTGGCTACTCTTTCTCCTAGTATTTCATGTTCCCTTTGTTAGGCTTTCAAATATTGCTGAGTAGGCACTGCTTAACATCTAATTAATGTGGGAAGCCTTCTCATCACTGAAGGCTGTCTAGCTAATACCACTCTCCAGTATCTCTGTCTTGGGGCAAACCCAAGTAACATGGAGGAATCCAGCGTCTGCCTCCCGGCAACTGTGACATTCTGGTTCAGATACATTCTGTTGATCTTGCCAGATGTCTGGTATCTCCTGGTCTGGTAATTACTTTTTAGAAGTATCAAAGTGACAGTACTTGCCATTTCATTAACTTGTGTGCTTGTTGTGGTCCATTTTCCACCTGTGTTGGAGCATTTCGGTTCACAGTCTACTGAACACTCTTGATCTCAGGCTAGTATCGATGGCCCTAGATTATCTAGTTTTAGGGCATCATAAAATCCAGCAGTAAGACTTCCCCCAGTTGTCAGTGATAGTATTTGTAACAATGCCATTGTGGCAAACTCCTCAAGGATGATGCTCTCGCTCAAGGGAGTCTTTTTAATACTGTAATATTTGCGCATTGCCAGATATTCTCAGCAGTCAAGGGGAACCTTGATTTATCATTACAGGTGCATAATAAGTTGTATGGCGTCAAATCGCCATATCCGCTTTTGTAATTGCAGCATCTACGCCCAGCTTCTCTTTTCAGCTGTATAAACCGTCTCTTGGGTTTAGTTCTTTGCCAAGTTTTCAAGAGCTTGCCTCTTACCATGTTCCCTATCTCTTAAGAGGCAACTATTGGCAAACAATGCCGAACATTTGTAGCACTTCATCTCTGCTTATCTGAATCATTTCAGGGCCAACATGAGTTCTGAATTCGGCCATCACATTTGACCAAATCACAGCTGGAGGTTGAATATTTAATGTAATTACCATAGGTTAAAAGTCACTCAGAGTTTGCATCACTTTTGTGTTTTGTCAGAAAGCTTTAGTATGAAGGATTTACCCTGACGTGCCCCAAGACTCAAATCACATCTCTCAGATGATGGCCAACAAGGGTGAAAAATTACTTGGGTTGGAGCCTATTCATCAGGGCCATAAAGCAAGTCCTGGCCGCCCCTGTGGTGCAGCGGTGGCCCCACCCTTTAGGGGACCTCCATTTAGCTCAAGTTTTGGAATATGTGTGAGATACTGGAGACTGAGGGGCCTATCGCCACATTCTGCAGGAGATTGGGGTATCCTTTTGGGTTGCGCCTCTGCTAGTGGTGCTAGCTGAATTGTCTAGTTGGGGCAGGGGGTAAGACTGATTTCTAAATTGATGGCGCCGGTCTGTAGTGGCGAGGTGAGCAAACAAACGATAGACTGGATTGTGGCAAGCAGTAATTACCTGTGACAGACATTAATTCGAGCGTGCCTCCATCCTTAAAACTTTTCTAAATTTCACATCATACACTTTCTTTTATGGTAACTTTAAAGCTTTGCCGTACGAAATTAAAGCTGAGACCAGCTACTGCAGCATGTGCTGAGCTTTTCTTACATGGTATTTGTGGTGCCTGCATCAATTTATTGCCAGTAGAACTATGTTACCTGCGTCATACTGGGTGCGTGTTGAGCACTATGACACATTTTCGCAAACCCCATTAACCAGTGATTTTTGTTGTTTTTTCATTAAGCTATAAAAGCACAACAGCATTGTATTGACCCGTAGGTGTGTAGCCTATTAATGCTTTGTCATCGGCAAAATAAAAATCAGCTGGAGGCTTCCCCTTGTACAAGACATTGTAGTGATAAATAAATAAATCTGGCATAACACTCAGAACCAACTTATCTCATTAGTGTATGGACCAGTTTTATGTAGGCAGACCATAAGCAGATTCTTGTCAAGGAGATGAATCATTTGTAGCACTGATACCAATGTGACCCAGGCATCAATTTATTTCTGTAGCCATTTTTGATTTTCTTAATCGGATTAATTGCCAAGACAATAAAGGTTCTAGCTAAGGTAATTCACCCCTTTTGGATCCCCTTGTTATGTTATAGTGCCTTGTCACCCAGGAGGGTATTCTGGTGCTATGCAGGTCTGTGGGGCTTGCCCCGAAGGCTTAACTGGAAGATTCAGGTCTTCAGCTTCTTGCGAAATTTAAGAAGCGATAAGGAGGCTCTGATGTGGTCTGGGAGGTTGTTCCATGCTTTAAGAGCGATGTATGAGAAGGCATGACCTCCTGATCTTCTTTTGCATTGTGAGGATACGGCTGGGCTGAGGTGGTAGAGGGTTGATGGGACTGCACGCGATCAATCAGAGAGGCTGGACTTGTGTTGTGTAGGACTTTGTATGTGTGGGTGAGGAGCTTCAACTGTGCGTGCTGATATATTGGGAACCAATGTATTTCTTTTAGGTGTGGTGTAATATGAGACCAGCGTGGGAGGTTGAGGACAAGTCTAGCTTTTGCATTTTGGACAGTCTGAAGTCTTTTTGTGAGGTCGTTGGTGATTCCTGCGTAGAGGGTGTTCCCATAGTCCATTCTGCTAGTAATGAGGGTTTGGGTGACGTATTTCTTGCTCTGCTGTTGTTGTATAGCTCCTTAAATATGTTTTCCACCATCCTCAGAGTAGACAGCCGTGCATGGAGACAGTATTTACCTGCGTGGACTTGCTGTCGATAATGATCCTGAGGTTTCTTGGTTATGTGTTGGGATTAGAGGTGGGTCCCAGGTCCGTGGAGCACAAGGTGAGTCCCACAGCGAGGCACCTTTCTGAATATCACCACCTACGTCTTTTTCTTGTTAAGATTGAGGCAGTTGTACTTCATACAGGTGGCCACTTTCAACCAATCGCCCATTTATAGAGTGCAGCAAATCAACCCTGAGGGTCTTGAGGCGCTGGAGATGTTGCTTGATGCATGGTGGTTTGATAATTCAAACAGCCAGGTCTTGAGTCATTTCCTGAATTGCTGGAGCGACGTTGCAGTCCTGATGTGCAGGAGGAGGTGGTTCCATGCCTTGGCTGCCTGGTGCGAGAAGGAGCGTTCTCCCCTGTCTGATCGGCGGATCCGTGGGGTATCTGCGATGGAGAGGGAGGAGAATCAAAGTTATCTGGTTGGTTGGTGGAAGGTCATACGCCTGTTAATGTATGCCGGTCCTTCATTGTGCAGGCCATGGCCTTTGTTGTGCAGGTTTAGTGTTGCTCGAGTAGAAGTTATTCCTGGTGTTGGGCCCTTTGACACAGAGAGAGAAAATCATTTGTGTGTCATTGGCATAGATAAATATGTTAATGTTGTGTGTGCGGATGACGTCTGCCAGTGGCATCATGAAGATGTTGAAGAAGGTTGGGCTGGGCGAGGAAACCTGTGAGACTCTGCAAATGAGTTTCCGGGCTTTTGAAGAGAACACTGTGTTTTCCAGTTGGAAAGTTGTCTATCCATTGCAGGGCTGGTCCTTGGATGCCAGTTTTGTGAAGTTGTCTGATCCTGATGGGATAGGAGACTGCTGAATGCTGCAGAGAGTTCTAGTAAGATGAGGGCTGCAGTTTCTCCTCTGTTGAGGATCTTCTGGATGTTGTCTGTTGCTACTATGAAGACTGTCTCTAAACTGTGGTTAGGTCTGACTCCTGATCCCTTGCATTGAGGAGCTGTGGTTGGTGACATGGTCGGTGAGGCGTCTGTTCATAGCTTTTTCTAGGACCATGGCCAGGTATGGAAGGAGGAATATTGGTCGGTAGTATGCAAGTTTGGCTGGGTCTGCTGAAGGCTTCTTCAGGAAGGCATTGATGGCTGCTTGCTTTCAGGCTTCTGGGAAAGTGGATCTGTCAATGGAGATGTTGTGGAGAGGGGTGAGGAATTTGCTGATAGGAGTTGAGCCTTTGTTGAAGGCGTGGTGGGGGCAAGAGTCAGACAGGGCTCCAAATCGGATGTCCTCCATTAATTCTGTGGTTTCCTCAGTGGTAATAGGATTCCGGAAGACTTATTGATAGGGTGATGGGGTCTGGTTGAAGTTGGTGTAGATGTGTAATTACGGGTGTGTTATGAGAGATGTAAGTATTTTTTTTAAATCATGTCTAAGTATCTGGTATTCTGTTGTTTGTCTCCTCCTTTTTCCCAAGATGATGACATAATAATTTAGCAAAAGGTTTTCCAAGACGACTCAGCATCCCGTATGCGGTATGAAGTTCGCTCTTGACCACACGCCAGGCTGTACTGCTGCACAAGATTTCACCTACGTATACCATGACCCCCTTCTATATTACACCATAAGAGCTTCCCTCTTCTGAGGGTTATAGAATACATCTCCATCTTCAGTGATAGTGCTGTGAGGAGGGGCCCAATGATGAAGCATGCATCCCTAGGGTTAGTGAGGACTTACACCATTGGAAGTATAGGACCAGCTAGTAGTACATACACAATAGTCGCCCCCTAGCCCCCCCCCCCCCTTTTCTTCACCAGTTCATAAGGGGCCCCTCACCATTAGCACCTTTTGTGACTTCATTGAAAAAGGAGGCTGTGCTTCTTGTTCTCTCCTCCCTTTTCCCCTTTACCGTAGATGCAGTTTATAAGTCCTCACCCCAGAAAGGACTTGAACTTCTGAGTTGGAGTACCTGTTCTAAACACAGTAGCGCCGCTTTATCTTAAGATCTTTAACTGGATCCCCACATTGTTGCTTATTGGTATGACGCAAGGGCCCTTGGGAGACAGCCTAATTTCTGTAGACCAGCTTTCCTGAATGGCTGTAAGTATAGTTGCTGTGTCTAATGTGAGTTCTCCGATGTCTAATGTTCTCACAGGGATTGGAATCAACACAAGACTCCTGCAAACAACCAAACTTCCCAGGCATTACTTTTTCCCCCCCAGTCGCACATTTTTATGGTTTAAATCTTTTATTAGTTTTCGAATAAACAACAAAAAGACCCCCAGCTCCCTGAGGACAGTGCAATACGCACATCTAATGTTGCAAGTAAGAAAATTACAAAAGTAAGATGCGCGGAGCGGGTCTACAGAGAAAAACAATAAGTGGGGGTAGGGAACACAGAACAAACCTGAACACAGAGGTCGCACATTTTTAGTACAAAGCTTGGCTCAGGACTAGAATTGAGTGGTCTTCTCATTGTCCTGCTAGAACTGACTGCCCCCCCTCTCCCTACCGTTTATCTCGTAGCCCAGTTAACACTTCCAGAACCTACATTTCTACTCCACTGCCTCTGTACTGTACTTTGTTCCAATATCTCCACTCTTGTGGTCAACCTACCCTACTGCTTCATCCCTTGTCTGCTATCGCTCCCTGCCCCTTTTCTATGCTGTAACTTGCCTTGTTTCCTTTATGGGCTCAGCAGTGCATCACAGTACATTGCAGCAATTGTTATGCTGTTTCTTTACCACGTCATAGTTCTTACAGGGTGCTGACGATGCTTGAATATATCCGCGCTCTCCATCCCAGAAAACTCCTAACAACCAGATCAGTCAGCCACAGTCCAAACAACCACAGATCTCCTCTGCCTGGTTATCCAGAGACGCAGACTCATCCCCTCACAGATGACCCTCCCTGACACTCATACTTACACACAGACTAAACCATTCCAACGTATTTACACGTAGAGGTATAAGCAACACCAATCAATATACCCATAGATCACCAGAACCGAAAGACAGAGACAACAATAGATCCTGAACAAAAAGAATATATATCAAACAACTATATTGCATGCTGTTATTCTGAGTCTGTGTTGGTAAAAGTATTTTTTTTCTGTTAAAAGATGCTAACCATTCACCCTTTTCTGTAAAGGGCCATTTTAGCCTCGTGCCTCCTAAAAGAAAAACTCAACATTCTTGGGAAATTAGGATGCCTGCTGAGCTGCGCCGGCTCCATTGTGCTCACGATACACTCTCCGAAGTCTAATAATGTCACATCTCAGATGGAACTGGAAGAAAAGCTGGCTGATCCAGGTATTCTGCTTCATTGGTTCGATTTGATATTACCTGTTTCTAGGTGGAGCTGCATGTTACATTTCATTGTAGGACAGTTTTCTTTCCCATTAACAAATTTTGAGGCTACAAAATAACTTTTTTGTTACGCTACCGTGCCTACTCTACTTAAAAGAGAGGCAATGGCATGCTTTCCACTCTATAATCTCGAAAAACATAGTCGGCGCGCTATTGGGTCCTGGCGTACATTTGATCATAACAATATACATACAGCCCTCACTAACTCTTTAAGCTTCAAACGGGCAGATTTTATTAATCATGTTTATAAGATATCATTTCTTTTTTGTGCTTATTTGATATTTACAAATATCAGCAAATAGATGTACCCATCAATGCTTTTTACACAAACATACAGGTATATTATTTTTGTGTGAATCTTTTTTGAGTCATAACAAAAAACATAAATAATACATATAAAGTGCCATAAGCATCGTTTTTAGAAAAATATCTTTTTATTGCAGTTCAAGAAAAAGAAACAAATGACAGTAGCAATCATCTTAATCAGCATATGTTCACAATTCACATATCATGCATATATCTTGACAGCCATCTTCTTATTATACTGTGTTATTTGTCCCTCTCCCATCTCACAGAGCTCCACAATGTAGCTATTTTATTTTGTCCTTAGTCGTCCCCGGATGGGGGGTTCCTACTAACAGGTAGGCAGAGCATCCCCCTACTCTTGTTCCATCTCCCCCAGATCTTCGTCCATTTTTGTGGACAGCCTCTTCCCTCATAGACCAACTTCTCCGCCTGCATACACCAGTCCATGTCGGTTTCCCAGTCCCGGAATATAGGCTGAGAACCCACCTTCTGTTTTTTTGCTATATTGCACTCGGATACCATAAAGCCCAGTGTGACCCATGATCATTCTCCAACCATTAGGTCTGTTTTCCCCTATGATGTTTAGTAAACACCATTGGGGTGAGGCCTCTACGCCTTTCCCACACCGTGTCAACATGCAAGTAACAATCATCTTCCAGTATTCTCGCATCCTTGGGCAGTCCCACCAAAAGTGTAAACCCGTACCTTCTTGGCCACAACTCTTGGGGCCTTGTGCTTAGTCAAGTTTCCACAGGGACCAACTTGTAGTCTCTCTGACATTAACATAGTTAAACAAACAAAAATTACATCCAAGTAATAAAAGAAACGTTGTTTTTGAAGACTCTATTCTAGATAATGTCCAAATTGATTGTTTCTGCTAGTCCAGAATAATGTATGGATAACTGCAGTCTATTGTAGCTTGTTTCACCTAATGAAGTCCCAAATGAGGGTGATTTATTAGTGCATGAATGTAATAAAGAAGTCAAATGCTGAGCTGTAAATGGATCATCCTCATGTGTTCAGATGGCTCTAATCCTCAAATTTCCTATGCCTTTTGATCTCCAAAATAGTGAGACAACTGTTTATGGAGAGCTTCATCTGTGCCCAAATCTTGCGGTGAGGCAGAAACTTGTGTATTAGGTAATTCTTTATTATTGTGCTGAATACTAGACAGAAAAACCTTTTGTGGGAGTTGTCTGGAGCACTTTTTGTATGGAGAAGGCGCTTTGATACTTATCTGCACCATTGTTATTGTACTGCCATTATGGAGGCCTTCCATGTTAAATATTATTTTTCAAAGACTGCGCTGTTTGTGATCAGTTTGGAAAAGTGGGGTCTCGCTTTACTTAAGGTGTCCCAAGTTCTCCACTCATTGCTTATCTGCTGCATGTGCTCGGCTTGTATCCCTGCGTCAATGTCTCGCTGTTAGTGTTTCATTTGCACCCGTGCGTTGTTGTGTTCATATATACATTTGAGACATCAAGGGAGGAGAAGAGGCAACGCGCAGGGAGCACTGGTACGCACAATGGGAAGCGCTTAGTTTATTTTGCTTATGTTTCTATGTCTGCAGCTGACAGTGCACGTGGAGGGGGGTGTATGTGGGCATGGTCTAGGAGGCTGTGCATTACAAGAGCATGCCAGACTGGTGGTTGGAAATATAACAACTCACCCACACTTTATACAAACTCAGCATCAGCAAGAGTTCCAACAAGAAAGGGGCAAGGGATCAATGCATTGTAGAGTCCTTCAACATGGCAAACAAAAATGTCTCGGGAACCTGAGTAGTCCTTTTGGATGGTTTTTACCCCGACTAGAGTATCTCCTGGGGCAAGGATGAAGGGCTTGTCTTCAGATGGCTCACCAGGGAAGGAGTCTTCACAGTGACTATGAAGAGGACCTGCTCATCCTTTTTTCCAAGGAAAGAACTCCCAGAAAGGTCCAGGCTCGTAGCACCCAGAGGCTGTATATTTCAGGGATTATGTCTCGATGAGAAGCCAGTCAATTTACCAGGACCCCTATGGTAATTCTTGAACCATAAAATATGATTGGTCACGGTCTCTCCGGTAAGGGCAGTGATCTTGGTTCCTTTGATAGCTTTTTTTTCCCTCAGTGGGGTTATCTCAAATGACATGCACAACTTGTAGTTCAAGTGACCATCTCAGGATGGAACCTAATCTACTACTCCTATGGTTGAGAGTTTTGCCCATTGTTACATTGGTGCCTTTGCGTTGTTCTAACTCTGTTGTCCACAACGGTTGAGCAGCTATGATGCGTATCATGGTCATTTAGACCCGCCACTACATACTTTAGCCATTGAAGAGGGTTTAGCCTGGTAGTTGCTCATAACCAGGTATACTGTTGATGCTTGGTCTTCAGCAAGAAATACCAGTTTCCTAATTGGCCTTGAATTCTATAGCTCCGTCTGTTGGTTCTTGACACATATTGTTCAGACTGTTAGTTCCTTGTACAGTTGCAAGAGCTACTTCCATATGTTCTATGTTTGTCTTTGACAGCAGTTCTGTACACCTTGCTTGCACCGCCTTTTTCTGCAGCAAGCAGAATGATACTGCAATATGTAAAATGCCTCTCCTTAGTTTGGATGAAAGACTGCCTTGAATTACATGGGTTCAGATCTCTTTGTCATGATGTGTCCCGTTGCATGTGTTCACTAGGGCCCTTATGTATGTACTCGTTCCCCAATAGACACAATGGGTAGAAACCTTTGATAAGTTAGGCCTTAGATCCCTTAATCTAGCATGGGCTGTCCTGAGGGCCTGACCAGGATCTCGGCAAGCTTGGTAATGTATAACATTTGTATAATTGGTGTTCGCTGGTGATGCAAAGTGCAGGTCTAGGGCCGTAAGTGCGGCTCCTTAACCATCATCACCCCCTTGGTTTGGCCGAGTCAGGAAAGTCTTCTGCAAGTCTTCACTTGCCTAATGGAGTATGTGGAGGTCATCAGGCTGTTTCATCCAATTCTTTATGGTTGATGGTAGTTTATGAAATGGGGAAGCACTGTACTTGAGCAAAGGCGGGGAGCGTGTTCTTTGCCAGGCTGTTTTACAGTGCAGTCAAACCCCTCCTCCTGTCCTCAGCCATGCATGAGTTTCATGCTGATGCATCCCATCTCTCGTAATGGTGGACGGGCCACAGAAAGCTTGAGCCAGGTTCTGGGCTTTGGTTTAACTTGTGGTCCTCTTGGAAGCTCAAGCACCAAACAAGACGAGCTTTCATTGGAGGCAATATGTCCCAGTGGCTACAGTGTGTAATCATGTAACATGGGTAACCAAGTTTGAATCTTGCCTTGGGTTGCCATCCTTCGAATCTTGCCAAATCTTTGTGTGCTGAACTGTGTCTGTTGGGAAGCGCTCTTATGGGCAAGGTTTGCGCTATGTACAACTGCCATCATTAAAATGTGAATTCTACCTGGAACCCGCGCTCTTGTTTCATTCTACAAGAATTCAGGACATGTCAGAAAGAGCTAATCATCTAGTGGCTGAATGCACAGTGTGAAACTGGAAAGCCTCGGACAAATCCTGACTTGCTGCTTGGCCAAATTGTGTGAGCCTAGGCAAATACTGTATATCACCAAGCCCCCTTTTTGTTTATTGTCACATGAGAGCACCTTCAAATATGTGTGTTCAGAGCATACACTGTACAAAAACATCTTGACTTTAATTTAATATTCTATAATTACTCCATCTATAATAGGAATCTAGACTACATTTAGGGTATATATCACCCCGCTGCACCTCTTAGTTAACTAACAGCATTGTCATCAGTGCGAGGCAGGAAAGCTTTTCAGTTCCTGTGTAAAAAATAAATACTTCTCAAATAATCTGTTGTAGTGAGGTGAAATGCTAATGCATGAAATATACTTTTTTTTATATATATATTGACGACACTGTGTCATATTCTAAAATGATCTTTGTTGCCAAATATTTTCAAGATCCAGCTCGGCCAAAGGCTCTTAGAATCAGAGCCGACTGTAGGCTCCACTCTGGCCTAGCTTCCTCTGTTTTTTGTTTTTTTTTAATAAACACATTTTATTGATTTGTATTCTGAGACAACAAAAGTAAAACAAAAATTGCTTCCCAATCAAACCCATCTCCTCACCCTCCCCCAGTCATGGACAATTATGAGAAATCTGGGGCAACTGCTGGCCCACCTCCGGCATAGAAGACAAACCGTAATACTCCCACCATTTACCCCAAGTTTTGTGAAATTTCCAAGGACAGTCCCAAGCGAGGTAGATTGATTCTTCCTGATGGCGCACCAATCCATGCCGGATCTCCACAGCGCCAGGCTAGGTGGTTTTGGTCATTTCCAGTTTCTTGCTGTGTCTCTTTTAGCCACCAGCTTAGCCAGTCCCGCCAGCGTTCCAGCGTTCTATCGTTCAGGATTGCCCCAAACTCAACTCTCCCTGTTAATTTGTTGGCTCGCCTACCTCTAATCACTCTGTTGTGGAGTCTTTGACCCAATGTATATTGATCAGTGCCAGTGCTCAGCTGAAATGTGTGAAGACTTAAGAGATGACATGCACATACTTATTGGGCAGGACGGTGCAGTCACAAGGTACTCAACTTCTATGTGTGCGAAAAAGGCAGCTTTAATGAATAAGGCACGCATTGCACAACATCGCCCTTGACTCTTTGCTTTACTGTTTAAAACACGCCTCACTAAACATTATAAAATCCCTATCCACATGTCTTCCAATCCCTAAAAAAACAAACCCAACAGACCTCCCAATCAACAACGTGCATAAACGTTTAACCCCTTCCACGCGGGGGGGGGGGGGCAGTGGAGCTGAGCTCGTCACGACCCCGCCCACTGATTGATTCTCCCGCACAGGTGGGGAATCAACCGCGCGTGGGCGGGCCACAACGGTTATGACGAGCCCAGCTCGTCATGAGCACAGCTCCACTGTGCCTTATGAAGAGCTGGGCTCGTCATGAGCACCGAAGCGGTCAAAACTATCAACATTGCGCCTAAATTTTCTGACTGTAATGTCAACCTTACCGCCCACCCCCAACCTCCCTCCTGAAGCTACTTTGCCCCCCAACTTTTAATCAAACTGTTTTTGAGCTTAAACCTCCAGCAACCCTGCAAAAGCACTTCCTCATCAGCGACAACCCCTATACGACTCTGACCCTCCCTTCGCACCTGATCCATCGCTTCCAACCTCTCCCCTACACTCCCTTTGTAATTAAAGTCTGACGAAAGGGTCAGGAACTAACTCTCCTTAAACCACTATGCCGCTTTTCCACTAATAAATTGGCACCTATTGTGCGAACCACCAGTTACCCCCTAAGCCAGAGGTCTTAAAACTGGGTGGTGGGCCTTTTTGGGGGGGCCTTAAGTGACCTCAGTCTCTGGCCAAGAGAAGCATCATGCTTTGTTTTAAGTGTTACAAACATGAGCGGCAGTAAGCCACCTTATAATGGGTCATTACTAACAACTTTTTTCATTTATAACCTAATTGGGAGTATTTGTAAAAAGGGGTAACGGAGCTTAATTTCAATGTTTAAATATGTTTAGACATATTTAAACCTTGCCAAATAAGCAGAATAATTGTGAAAAAAATTCGAGGGGGGCAATGCCCTACACTCCTCCGTCATGTGACTCTCCTTCAATAGGGCCTCACAGTCCTCTGGACTGCGCCACCACATGGGAGCAGATCTCCAAAGTTGGCTGCCCCCAAGCCGCCCTTGTACACACTGCTCGCTGGGTGGGCTTTGAGGGCACAAGTCTTAAAAAAAGAAGTGGGGGGGGTTAACCATGTTAGACAGTATGCAGGTGAAATCATAACATGTGCCACCACAGGGCATGATGTCACGATGCGTTACATTGCACGTGACATCACTGGAACTGACCTCACGGAAAGTGACATCACAAGAAGTGCCATCAGATATTAAGACCTCACGCATATGTTTATCAGGTATATCATGAATACATTTAAGCGCATTATGAGATTTAACAAATTAGATCTGGCATTGGGATTGTGCCAAAAAAAGTAGCGCAAACCCGATGCAAAATCTGGGCCTCACGTAATACATATACGTAATACATTTATTCAAACAAAAGGAGGCCTGGTGGCCCCTTAACTTCAGCCCTACTAGAGGCGAAAAATGCTCACTCCCTGCCTGCACGCTGCTGTTGGGAATTGAAAGCAGACAAGGGGCAGGCGCTGCTGAACGTGTCCGGTGTCTGAAAATTACACAAGGACAAGTTCAGCATATTTCTTTGGGGCCCAACTTCTTGGCAGTGGGAACGGCTTCCACCCTGTCTAAAGAGTCGGTGGACACGGTGTACCTGCGTGTACCCCCGACTCGTTATAATTTCCCGAGTGCTCACGCATTAAGCTGTCAGTGCTTGCTGGTGTGCGCTTGACCACCGGCGCCGGCAGCGCCTTAAACGCATCTACGCCAATTAGCTTCGAGTGGAAGGGCTGCTGGTGTATCTCGGAATGCGCCAAAACTTGAGAGGGGCCAGTAGAGGGCAGCAAAAATCTATTTTTTTTGCCTTGCTTTTTATCAACCCACTTACGCTACTACCCATCTGGTGACTTCCTTTCGTGTCCCCTTACTAACCCGTAAAAAGATCTGTCTGTTGCATCCGTATCTTTACCTTACCGTCTGGTCCTCCGTTCCCCCGCCCTCCTTTAGTTCGACATACTTTATTGAGGCGGCTGATGGGGTCGTCTGCCTGCAGACCCTTCTGTTTTTCAATTCGCTAATGGTCTTTCTTCTGCTGCCCCGAAAGCGGAGTTGGTGGCGGGGGTGGGTGGGTTGCGACGTTTAGGTTTGGGGTTACTAGCCTGTACAACCTTTGGACGAGGCTGTCTGTAAGAGTCATTCGATAGGAAGAGAATCGAGGTAACCGTGATTTGGCACTGGGGAAGGACACGAGTGGAAAGTGAACACTGAAGCTGAAATACGAGGAAGGCGTTTTGAGATTCTCGAGTGACAAATTTAAAATCATTTGGCAGCGACCTGCAAGTGGTGACATTTTTCAAACATCCATCAATGCAAAGTAACAGGGTGACGATTGCAAATGATAAATGCATATTTCCTATTTCCAGGAAAGCACATAGAAGTAGGTTACTGTTTTTACAATGGTCATGCTTATAGATATATGATACAGGATAATTTCGATTATTGTAATTATTTCTAGTTTTTAAAAAACATTTTTATTGAGTTTTGCAAGACAAACAGCCAAACATTTCCTTGATTGAGTTTGCTGTCATCCCAATAAAGTGCAACAGAATGTACATACATACATTTCGTAATACACGCCACCTTAGTCCACGTATTGCACGCAGAGGCGTAGCTAGACCTTGTGGCGCCCGGGGCTATCACTCAGATTGCCGCCCCTGGAGGTGGGGGGGATTCTGGGAAAAAGGACGGCGAGCACTTGAAAGAGGTCCGAGAGACACGTAGTATCGCCGCTAATAGTTACCTCGATCATGCAAGTTACATGCACAGACATGACACGGTCCAAGGCTACACAGTTGAATACACCGGTGACCGGCAGTACAAAGGAGAAAACACAGACTGCATGATCTATCTGGGGACTCAGAAAAACCGCATGTGACATCCATGAGAGAGCTGCGTGAACGAATACCTGGTAATCCCCTCAGCACAATACAAACATGCATATACATGACACTGTTTGGAGATCCATCATCTACAGCAGACATTAAATGACCAAATATCATGGTCCCCCCAATTAACTGGTTTTATTTTAGCTTCTGTGTCTATTAGTTAATAGAAAGCTTTTCAATTGCATGAAAGAAAACAACGACTAAACGCAATCTATCTATCTATCTGTCTGTGTGTCTGTCTGTCTGTCTAACTATCGATCTATCTATGGACAAAGTGTAATCTATTATTTGTCAGCAATGTTCTGGATGGGAGGGGAAGTGATTTACAAGAAGCAAAGCCTCAAGTGTGTCATGAGGACTATTCCCTAACTCAAAATTGGTAGTACATAACAGGTTACCCTTTGCATACTTTATGTACGACTTATTTAGTAGTTATAAACAAATACATTTATATATAATAAAAATTTAAGAGGAGATAGTGGATTAAATCCGTACAGTGAGATGCAGGCACACTGAATAGGCCTTGTGAGCATCAGCAAAGATTGTATACTCTAAAGACATAGTAGCAAATAATCTCTGAGGAAGAAGAGTGTTTTTTTCCACATTAGATGGGTTGCTCTATGGCAATAACATAAAATCTGATATTTTTTCTGTGGTATAAAATGGGAGTGGGTGGAGGGCATGCATGTATTAGTATACATTCTCCCCAGAAGCATATTTAATTTAGCCACATTAATTTTCACTGTCAGCATAGATCTATATATTGTTCCACTAACATAGATGCCCATAGATATATACCTAAATACCCTTTCTCTTTACTTATACATACATATGTACACATCACAAGCGCAAATGCACATTAATATACTGCTATTGATTGGTATTTATATGAAACCTGTTGCCTATTGTGAATACGCACTTAGGCAACCGTTCTCTTCTGCTTCAGAGTCCAAACTAGTTCTGCTTCAGACTCAACACAAAATGGCTTCAGTTTCTGCTAAATTATATAAACATTCAAAACACAAAACGGATACCTGGCTCCGTGCTGTCTTAGACTCCTATTACTAATGGAGTAACAAACAGACTACTTTTTTATCCGTTCAAATTGAATTTTTATTAAACCATTCCTTTTTTTAAAAGTCTTTAGATTGATCGGAAAAAGTTTTTGAAATGACTGTAAAAGAAACACCATTTCCTCAAACTAACACACAAAACACAACACATATGTAAAACAATTCACAATGGCCTACAATCATGGACATAAATGGACATACACACAATACAAAATTACTTACAACAAATTACAAAAACAGAAAAATCATCTGCTCGTTACTCCATTAGTAATAGGAGTCTAAGACAGCACGGAGCCAGGACCTGGCCCCGGTCCTTTGGGCTTAGCCCCTACAGTATTTTGAATTTTTATAAACAAGCATTTGCAATGCAATAGGTCTCGCATTTACGCGAGTTTAAGCTATTGGCATTGTAAATGACAATGCCTTTTATTACTGTTAAAAACTAAAACACAGGAGGAGCCAAGATGGCGACCGGGACGGCAGCGTAGGCTCCCGGCTCCGTGAACCTCCTCATCCCGCACAGATATCCTGCATGTGATCCTCAGCCTGCGCTACATGCCCGTGTTGGTCATTGAGAGCGGCAACCGATCGTGTGATCCTGAAGTTTCTGGCGGCGGTACCGTCTGAGAAATGTTCGTTTGAAGTTTGCGGCCTGTGCAGCCCTGGAGCCGGGACCTCGGGTGGACAACATGGCCGGGCGGCAGTTCAACAACAGCGGCCATTGGTGACCGGGTGGAGTCGGAATACCGAAGCGGAGCGAATATTGGCCTGAATCTCGCTGTGGTCGCTCCTACCATCGAGCGTGGCGTAACGGGTGCATACCCGGGGTGACGATTCCAGGGTCTTTCGGCGATTGCCTGGGCCCTCGCCAGTGAACTGATCGGACGCGGCCTGTGGCTCGTCCCGATTTGCGCGGGCTGCTCCCGGTTTTCGCGGGCACTGGCCCAGGAGGAGAACGACTGTTACCTGTGACCACACACTGGATGCATATTTTGCCTGCCTCCGGAACCCTGTTTGCAGTGACATGGAACTTGATGCGCTTGTGCCTGAGTCCCGGTTCCCATCTGGGGTGGCCCTGCCCTGCGGCCATCTTGATGGGTTGGACTCTATCATCCTGTACATTGGGTCACAGCAAGATTGGGAGTGTGTGGCGCAGAGGAGCGTAGCGGAGCGAGCGCAGGGGGCTGTGCTGGGGTACGGTGACCTTCTCGACGCTCTCGGAGCCCTTCATTCCACCCTGGTTCACGGCGCCCGGGTATTGGGGAGGAAGCTGGATGGTATTGCGTCAGCGTCGGAACAGTTGCGGTCTGCCTGTCCCCAGGTACACAAGGATCTGCTTCACCCTACACAGGAGGAAAGTAACGTGACCGCCTCTGTGAATAAGGGACAGCTGGAAATTTCGGACACTGTGGCAGCGTGTGGTCGGCTGGCTGTGGGGTCGGCCTGTTCCGGAGATTTTGGACTTGAGCGGAAGGTGGTGACTTTGTCCCATGCGCGGCCTCCGGCGACCCAGGCGATCTTCCCGCAGCGGTCGCCTGCTCTGGCTGATTCCTCCTTCCTGGACCTTGTGTGCGGCGCAGGCCCTGGGGCAGTACTGGGAAAGGTGATCTTCCATGACGATGACTGTGTTGGTGTTCAGAGACATCCTCCCTACATGTGTGTGTCCCTTCCTGGTCTTCTTTGGATGCTCCTCTTCCTTGTAACTTTGGACATGATAATGGGTCGCTGGGTATGCATTGGTGGATTCGCAAAGCGTGGCCAAGGATAAGGCTGATCCTTCAGAGGTTGTCATTTAATAGGCGGGCGGGCTTGGGGGTTGTGTGCTCTCACGGCATAACTGATAGTGTAGTCTGTGAATAATGCTCCCCATTTCTCTTAGACATGGTCGAATTTTTGTTGTTTACTGTTTGTTTTGGGGAGGAATATATTGTGCGGGAGGGAGAAGCCAGGGGCATGGTTGAAGGCCCTCCTCCAGTTTATTACTATTCTCTCCCCTTCTCTGTTAGGGGGGGTTTCCTCTCTTTCCCCTTTTTCTCTGTTTCTTCTATATTTCGGGTTTGGTTCTGGGGCGACAGGCACACTGCGGGGGGGGGGGGCCGTAGTCATCTGCAGAGGTGCAGGGTGGGGGGTTGGGGGGGGGCTTCTTTAGTTCCTTACTTTGTTCCTATGGCCTCCTTTTTCTTCTCTTATTCTTCTTTGTCTTTCTTTTCTGGGGTCAGTACGGTAGGTTTCCTTCGTCGCCAATCATTGTTTTTTATTTGTGCATCAATTTCCGTGATGTCTTCTGGGTACTAGGGCAGGGGACTGCAGGCGCAAACGGCTCGTGACACTCCTCCACATCCTGAACCTCCTGTTTCAGCGCCATTGACTTGATAGATTGCTGTTCATTGTTGACGTTCACTACTCTGCCTGCCATTTTTCGCTGCTGAGAACTTGATTGGCACCTGATCCTTCTATCCCTTATTGTAAAATGAAAACCTTTTATATCCTGGTTTCCCCTTTGGGCTGTTCGCTGGACTAGAGTATACTAGCATGGAGAATCTGCTTCCCGAGGTGCTGCGTGTGATTAAGATTTGCTTGCTGTTACTTTAACTGCTTAGCGGCCGGCCCCGAGGGTTGTAGGCCCATACTTGTCTTTGGTTGCAATGTCAATAAAGGTTTTTCAAAAAAAAAAAAAAAAAAACTAAAACACAAATAAAAAGCTCTGTTATTTGCAATGTCAATAGCTCAAACTCGCGTAAATGCGAGACCTATTGCATTGCAAATGCTTGTTTTATAGGACTTGTCTGTGAACTGTCTGCCACTCTGCCACTCACTCAAGATCCTTTCTTCCCCTCTGAAAACCGTTTAGCTCATACCTCACTCAGCCTCCTGTACTCCAGCAGCCAGGGTATCTATGGCAGGGGTTGGCTAGCACTGACAAAGTCAAAAGCTGGTAGTCAGCTAGAAACCTAATGGTTTTGACAGTGCTTGTTTTTAATAAAGCATTTTACATCTGGTTTTTGGGTTAAAAATAAGGTTTACATGACCAATGTATCCTGTTACGTGACAAGTAATGTTACTGAACGACAATCTATTACTTTAAGTCTCCAGCCTTACACAAATGAAAATATTTAGCAAATTTCTTTCTATGATAGTGTGTTAGATTCAGTGATAAAACAGACAAGTTCCTTTTTTGTGTTTTAGAACCCCCGTTCCTTTTTTCACAGTGTGCCCTATCGATTTGTTTAAATCTTTCCATATCATTTTTTTTTTTTTATGTGTTTGATTGGATTTTAGTAAACATAAATCCTTTTGCCATGGACATTATCATACATTGTGGTATGGTCAGTAGAATAGGAAGAGCTACACATACATTTGAGAAAGCACAGGCATTGTGGGTTCGGCGATGAGCCATGGACAGGACATGAATTTGTAGCGGTATAATTCACAGATGGATTGAATAAGGGAAAAGCAAAAGTAGAGTACCACGTAACCTCCCCTCACTCATCGTCAACCATGTTAGTTCCACATCCGCCATTCAATCAACATAACGTAATGAAAGTGCGAGTTTTCCCTCCACACCACATGTCATAGGAGTCAACGTACAACACGGTTAACAAGTAGCAGAAGAACTCAACAGGCTGAGAGATGCCGGTGCGTGTCACAACGCGCGTGGCAGGATCAGTGGCGTAACGAAACATGAGGGAGCCCCCCTGCAAAGTACATGGAGGGGCCCCCTAAGGACTCACTCAGAAGCTCTCAGGTCAGGTTACTGTGCTGAGGGGGACCCTGGAGCTCGGGACCCCCCCCCCCCTTGCACTGCGGGGCCTTTGTTACTCCACTTGAAGTAGTACAGCAGGAGTACTCTTTTACAAACTTACCCCACATTATGAATCAGCTCTAAAACATCCAACTCCCTATTGGTAGAGGAGACGTTTTTAAGCATGGGAAAAGTGGGCTCTGACCCAGGGCCCCAGCCTTTAAGGGGGGCCCCTGATAGAACCACCTCTGTTCTGCAGAGTCTTGCCTTGATGGCACTGAATGATTCGTAAACATATTGTTTTAAATACCACTTTCCTTTGCTTTATTTTAAATGCAGGTGATGTGTGTCTATAGCAGACATTTTATAGAGAAATGTGTTTGTTTCATGCAACATCCATAAAATAGTTTCTTTTAGATCAAAACAGGACCTCACATATGCGAAATGGGAGGGTGTCACAGAGATTATTTGCAGTGATATTAGTGTGCTGCTGCTGTGTTATCACATTTAAAACACAGGTCACTATCCCTGAATATTAGATGTAAACATATTTAGAATTTAGATGAGTGTGTCTGTGCACTGTCAGTGGCTTGGCCAAAGAGGGCATGAAAGAGCTGAAATAGGATCATAAATTCAAAACTGTTCCTCACAGGGGCCCCCAACATATGCTTGGCCTAGGGCCCCCCAAATCCTTAAGATGTCTCTGATTGGTAGAAGTGCAAAGAGGGTAGGGGCGGCTCCTCTGTCGCCCCACTTAATTACACCTAAAGCCCCAGAGATGAAAAATAAAATGGTAATTCATTACCATTTTATTTTCCATTCCCGTCCCAAACAGAACTTCAGGATGGGGCAGGGCATGCTGAGTGACATTGGCAGGGAGGAGTGTGTTCTGTCTGCACTGTTTAAAGTGTGCATATCTGTTTGTCCGGCCACCTTGCGATGGCTGACCACACATGCGTGCTTTAAACATCTATAACTCAGCTGTCTTAACAGCTAAGTTAGAGCAAGTGCACGCCTCCAGAGCGGTGTGGTGTGCAGAGAGAGGCTGCTCCCTCTAATCGGGGCGCTGCTCTCATGCTGCATGTGAGCAGTGGCAGGATTGGTCAAGGGAGTTGCAGCATACAGTACCTGGAAGCAGAGGTCCGGAGGCCCTCATGTTAGTGTTTTTTTAAATAATGTTTTCACACGTTACCCCCCCCCAAAATAGATGCCAGCTGCCACTGAAAGAGGGCAAAATACATTTCTATTTGTAAGAATCGTATAAACATATTCCCTGGATATTGTCACTTTATTCCAGTTGTAATTGTTTTGTGCCAATATACACAGGCATGTAAGAGTAAGTACAAGAGTCCTACACGAGTTCTACTCTACGTTCTCCAAACTGGCTATGTGAATAGGCCCCTATAAGTCCACAATGCGCGTGTGTGCCACTTTCTTCAGGCTCTACAACTGTAGCGCTGCACACAGGTGTTGGTCTGTTTGCCTTGACGTTGCACAAGGACTGAGTTCAAATCCTTACACCTCCTTCACTTAGACTCACCAGACCTTATTTCCAAATCTTTCCATTATGTTCTAGGCCATTATTTGCACTTGGCTGACAATTGTCTGGTAGTAGTTTCTTCCTTCCACAGAGATTGGAAAGTGTGTGGTCTTAGCCCGTGCCTCGAAACTGTGTAACTCTTTGTTCCACACCATAGAATAAAACCTGGTGTCAAACCCTATACAAACATCATTGGATATGTGCTGTACATAATACAACTCAGTATATAACATAACGTTTAACTGAACAGGTCCAGCACTTTTCAGCAAATCCGCCTTAGCTTAAGACAGGCAGTGACAGCACCGCTCAGAAGAGAAGTTCTTAAGGTGCAATGCCAGTCGGTTCATAAAACATAGCATGCTTATTTGTAAAGCACACGTTCACCCACACAGGCATGTTGGCACTGAATAACAGATGTTTGTTGACACCCAACTCAATAATACTAATTTTATCAACCTCAGAAGAATGGAAGGCTGAGTGCACCCGCCAGGATTTGAACCTGTGACTATGAGGTCAAACACAGGCCCCTAGAGTGAATGGATGCATTAGTCTACTAAGCCACCAGACCCAGTTTATGAGCCTGTATCCTGTGCAGGGCTGTGAGGTTGAAATGAAATAGGGGTCTATGTAGAGGTGAGGAAAGTTTGCTTTATACTGGTGAACTTTTATCAAAGTTGTTGCTCTGTGAAATTTCCCTATTCGTTTTGACCCGTGCAAAGTTTTTTTGTAAATTCCAAAATAATTTTAAACGCAATTTGTGTGATAACTGCCTAACTGAACCCAGCCAAGCTAGCAGAGGCACGCTGCATTCCTCTCTGCAAGTTCACCCTTTGCTGAGGATTTCTTTCTATGCACAATAATGTATTATTCGGGGAAAGAACACGACTTTGTAAAGAGTGCGTCTGACGCAGAACTTTTTTGATTCGTCCTGAAAAAGGTTTCAATCGTGACAGAAAGTTGCAAAGTTTTCTATACGCCTTTGCGAAAGTTAAAACAAAAAGCAAGCTTTGCAACCTGCACAGCTCTGGTTAAATGAAGGCCGGTCAACACACAGGCACAAAGAGCTGACGCCACCGAGCCTGCTCCATTTTTAGGTCGAGCCTAGAACAGCGCATGCGCTGTTGCTCGAATTTTTGTAAGGGGATTTTCAAAGTGCTGCAGCCGCTGGCCTAAAGCCTGCGTGCATGTGCTCGTGAACGCGCGCAGCCGCCATATGTCTCCGTCACGGGTACTGTACTTCATGAAGGCGCTTTTGCTATAATCGGGCACCGGCGCTTTACTTTTAATGTTAAAAATAAAGCGCCGGTGCCGCGATTATAGCAAAAGTAAACAAATAGATGCTTGTTTCTATTTCTTTACTTTGGTATAATCGCGGCACCGGCGCTTTACTTTTAATGTTAAAAATAAAGCGCCGGTGCCGCGATTATAGCAAAAGTAAAGTAATAGAAAAAAGCATCTATTTCTTTACAAAGAACAAGCATTGGCATAGCCAATAGGTCTCGCTTTTGGGACCTTATAAGTATTTATTTATGCAGCTCAATTTCTTTGGTGCAACAACAACTGTTGCATGGCTAAACACTTACAAGGTCCCAAAGGCGAGACCTATTGGCTATGCCAATGCTTGTTGAGTCTTGCAAAGAAGAAAGCCCCTTCCTATCCCCGGGTAGGTCACCTGAATGAGTAAGTCCCTGCCTCCCATCCTGGCGAGATTGCATTTTAAACAGTAAAAGGTTTTGTGGCAAAATACACTGAAATTGATCGGCACTCACCTTAGAGGGCCCTCAGGGCCCGTCAACGCACGCGATCCCTGAAACATTTCCGCCGTGATTGGAGGTAATTGAGCGGCATTAATCAGTGGCTGTATTTTATTATTAACAGCCCATTGCCAAATAACACAATCCTGACTGGAATAAACGCTGAAAAAGAACACACAGACTCACCTGAGGCCTGGGTGGCCTGCAGCATCAGAGGCAAGCGCGAGCGGGCAGCCGAAGACAGGGCAAGACTGGCTAGCCAGGCAGCAGGGGCTATTAATAATTAATTATGGCCAGGCCGGGGCCACCGCACAGTGACGGTCGGTCTCTTTCTCAGTCTCACTCTTGGTGGGATGCCTCGCCTCACTCGTCTCATCACGCTCATGCGCACTTTTAATTGCGCTTCTGCGCAATGCCCATGACAATGTGGTATGGTCGACACCAGCCCCAACCTATGCCCCACACGCACTTGCGGAGACATCTGCGCGCGCGGCGCGCGCCGCGCACCATAATTAATAAAGAGCCTGGCTCAGAGAGCCCGCCGGGGGTCCGGCGGACATGCGCACCTTTTAATTAATTAAAACGCCGTGCATTGCAGTGCGCACTATTTGAGGCTTGCTTGCTCCGGCGGCCTTTATAATTTATTTGGGGACACTGACACTACTGTAATGACTGACAGTAGTGTCAGTGAGTGTAATAATCCTTTCAATGTTTCGTTCGCGTTTGTCGATTGTACGCACATGTTCGTTAGTGCTCTGTCCACGTTGGTTGTAACACTAACACTTGTTCTGTATCGGTGTAACTTCAGTCTCCGAAAAGCTTCTGTGGGAATTGCAAAACCGACCTCTTTTGCGACAGCAAAAAGATCCGTACATTAAGGGTTCCACCTGACCTCAATACGTTGGGTCTATCTATCACGGCCCAGGCTAGCCCTGCTCCCGCTACCCTCGTGAATACTGAAATAAATGGACGCGGCAACGCCGGCAAGCTTAACACGTATGCGTGAAGCTGGCGGTGGGTGGCTACAATGTCTGAGTGGATTAAAGTTGTTTATCATAGCATTCCAACCCGATTATTGAGAAACGGCCAGTCCTGGGGTCGAGCGTCAAGGAACCCTGCTCCCCAGGAGAGCGGGCAGAGGGCACCTAGCACGGCAAGGCCCGGCTCCCAAGGGCCCCTCCATCACACCCGCGTGACCCATTCCCCCCCCCCCCAAAGAATTGCAAGCCCAGACTGGCATATTGTAGGTACAGGGGTTGGTAGATGCACGAGGCAGTGCAGGAGACGCTGTGCACTCTAGGTGCTGTGGGCATGCTGATCTCTAGCCTGGCGTCTCAGATGAGGCCTAGGTAGGCACAGGCAGGAGTCACCTCATGCGGGCAGAGTCGGGCCGAGTCACTGGTGGCCCCAGTTGCAGCAAAAGTAGGGCCGGGAGAGGTGCGGGCAGGCCACATGCCGTGTGGTAAACGTGGGCGTCTGGAGGAGATACAGCCTCCCGGCGTCCGAAGAGGATGTTTCTGGAGCAGGGACTTTCAAGGCCCGAGTCAAGGGGAGGGGGCAGCCCTAAGTTGTAAATGAGGGTGTGCCTGTAGGCACTTTAACGGATGATTTGGCAGCAGAGGCTGCGTTCGAGGGGGACGGTATGCCTGTCAACCAGGCAGGTGCAGGCAGGGCTGGGGCAGTATCAGGGGTCTGGGCCGGTCAATCCGGCAGGAAAAAGAAGATGGGGATTGCCTGCAGAGACCCCATGTTGTGGAGGGAGTGGGGGTGGCAGAACAGGCTCCGGTGTCAGCAGCTGGGGGTGAGATTACAGAGGTTCAGCATTCGGCAGGGTTGGAGTCAGACTATGTAAGTATCCAAGCGCTATATTTCTTTTTAGCTGAAAACTTGCAAAGAGTTCTAGGCTGACTAACATGTTGATAATACGGTATTGGGAAACAATAAAGCAAGTTCGGTGTGAAGCTTATTTACTTGTGGGTGATTTATGCCTGATTTATGGTGGAGATTAAGTTTATTGTCTCTTTAAATGCTGGCCTGGCGTAGAGAGGAAAGTGGTGTAAGGAACTGGAGACGCGGGTGTTATGTTAAAGTTCAGGGGCCCCTCTGACTCTTGAGGAGCCCTGGCCTCAGCTCCGGTTGTGCTGTCTTTATGGCCAGACAAATGGCTTTACATCTTACTGCTTGCATTTGGAAGTAATAAACACACTGGTTTGCTGAAAGCAGCCGCTTCTAAACGCAAGCAATACAATTTAAGCCATTGATTTATCAGGACATAAACAGCTGCATCCATTCCTTAACATGCAAACATTTTAATGTGAATCCAGTCCACCTGAGACTTACTTGTCGAGATGCAGGTTGCTAATATGTACAGTGACTTTTGTTTTCCGGTGTTGTGTAGGGTTTCAGAGCCCTTCGCCTCACACACATTATACAGAGACAATGGATCCCACACGTATGTAAATCAGTGCATAGGGAATATTACATAAGACAAAGAGGACTATATGGTGCAAGCATCACGTCATACATACTGGTGGTAGGCACTGGGCAGTATAGTCTAAGATTGATTGTTTGGTCTGGAACAGCTCAAACTTATACATTTTAAACATAGCACTGTGGTTGTGTTGACTTTACTAATAAAATGAACCATTTTTAGCAACATTAGGATAATGACTGGAAACAAAAGCATAATGCTCTAACCCATGCCTTGCTGTTTGGATGCAACTCTTTGATGACCCAGTTAATAGCTCTCTCTGCTATGTTAGGCTTGTAACTTTTAAAATGCAAGTACAAAAAGCATCTCTCTGACAAAAGCATTAACTGACCCATTGAGCTATCTACATTCTTTGCACTTTTGTGATCTGCCTGGTACATGTTCTTTGCAGCAGGCATATTAACCCTCTGCACATTACCATTGCCCTGGGCACAGACGTCCAGAATGGGGAAATGGGTGGGCTGTGGGCATATATTAGGTGAAGCGTGAAGGTCTATTGATCACATTATAAATTACAAAAATCCTCTAATTTTTTACATCATAGTGAGTAATAGTACCCAGCACTAATGCCAATGCCTACCATCGATTTGCCAACACTAATCCAAAGAACCCCTTTTTACCTAAATTGAAACCACAGTTGCTTTATTAACCTTCTTCCTTTCTCAAATGTGCTTGAAAATGCACCATTTGCCCACTCTTTCCAAACTTTTCATGGGGGAGAACCCTCCAGAACCGCTCTTATGTAGCTCAAGCTCGCTCGCTATACTCACTCGCTACAGCGCACTCCGCCGCACCTTTTACGCCCTACCAATCTCAAATGTCACCAGCCACCACTGCGGAGACATCTGCGCACGCAGCGCGCGCCGAGCACCATAATTAATAAAGAGCCTGGCTCAGAGAGGCCCGCCGGGGGTCCGGCGGACATGCGCACCTTTTAATGAATTAAAACGCCGTGCATTGCAGTGCGCACTATTTGAGGCTTGCTTGCTCCGGCGGCCTTTATAATTTATTTGGGGACACTGACACTACTGTAATGACTGACAGTAGTGTCAGTGAGTGTCCCCAAATAAATTATAAAGGCCGTCGCAACGAGCCACCAGTGCTGCGCGGCCGCCGCCCCGAAATATTGCCGCCTGGGGCGGTCCGCCCCCACCGCCCCCCCCCCCCCCCCCCCCCTAGCTACGCTGCTGATTGCACGCCTCTCAGGTGTCCTCTCAAGTCCTGGCTTGATAGGTATTGTAGGCTACATCCCCTGTGAATGAATCCCCTTTGTTCCCGCCAGCTCGCCCTAATCTTGGTGTGTTTTTGAGGGCAAGCCCGAGATTCCTATACTGGTAATTCTAGTGCCATTCATTGAACCAATCCTTTAGCCCACTGCCCTTAGGATGGGGGAGACGAGTTACCTATTTCCTCACTATATCCCTCTTAGCCACCACAAGACACATGTGAAGAGAGGCCAACTGGTATCCGCTGAGGTCGAGCTCATCAGTAATGTGCAGTAGTGTGAGCTTGGGATCATCTTGTATTGGTTGGCCTACACCTCCTCCATGGACATCTTCGCTCCGTTACAGAACTGTTGGATCGAGGGGCAGGACAAGATTATGTGGAGGAAATCGCCTTCTGCTGATATGCATCTGAACACACCCTCCCAAAGCGCCACAGTTGGGCTCGAGTGATATAAATTCTTTGTAGAACCCTTCTTTGGATCATTCGGAACGGCACGGCTAAGACTATCTCCCTTGGAGCCATTCTAACACATTGCCACTCCTCCTCTGAAAGGTCCCTTTTCCAAGCTGTCCACGAGAGAACAAAAGTTTCGTGGGAATAGCTAATGATAGTTTGATAAATTAAAGAGATTTGTCTGCATCAGATTTCCACTTTGAGTAGATGGGCCTCTAGGAGGTTTTGTTCGGGAAGGTCAGTCAGTTGCCGGATATAAGGGTGTAGGGCGTGATGAGCATAAGAATTGTTGCTTATGCATGCTGAAGGAGGATTGTTTGTGGTCAAAGGAAACCATCTGTGTCCCATCCAGCACATCTCCCAAAATGGAAACACCTATCTGAACCCCTCTTCGGAATCCTTCAATTGAGGCCACCTTGTGCAACATCGTCCCTGTCCATAGCGGTATCGCCCGAGAGAGACGACCATGCCTGAGAGTCTCAGGCCAGAGTTCCAGAACTTGACTCGTTGCCGGTAGTCGCGACCGTGGGGACGAGGCACCACATGGGCAATGTATAAAAAGATTGCGTCACCCAACATCCAATGTGGAAGCTAAATAAAAGAAACGCAGACAATTTGTCACATTTCATAGATAGCCTTCTATACGTGATCACGGAGGTGCAAGCTAAAATAGCAAGATGCTAAAATTACAGAATGTTACCAGGACTTTTATTCCCGAAAACCACAAAGGCAGGTTAAACACACCCAATACAGTCACAAGGTGATTTCTTCATTGTCATGAAACAGTACATTGTGCGTTGTTGGCTGGAAGATGCAGTAATTATACAAGCATTGTGTGTCTAGCGGCTAGCCACTCATAGTCAAATAACACCTCGAGGTACATACGTTGAGACGGGTAATGTTGTCCTCATATCCTGGTGGCTGGAATCATCAAATGTGTCCAGACAGGAGTTTACACAATCCCTGTGCAGTCAACTTTCAAAATTTGGTCTTTGCTATATATGGACATAGATTGACACATTCCTTGCTTGGAAAGTATGGCAGCAACTGGTTACGGGAATTGTACGTCTTATGCTATTTCATTATGTAAGCGAAAAGGATGTAAGTTCAACCTTGGGGCAGGTTACGTCTTCTGCAAGTTCCACAAGCTAGGCCTTATCATCATTAAGTATCACAGGACAAGAGTAGAAGAACAGAACGGACTCTATACAAAATAAAACAGGCTTCCACACCATTAGTGGCGAAGGCCCGGTTTGACTGGGGAGAATGTAGCCAACAGTCGATTATAGATAAATGCGCCGCTCTGTCAGAATCAGCAAGGGGTCATTTGTGTAGATCCATCAAGGTTTCTTTATAGAAACTAACAGTTAAATATAGGATAAATTGAAAATTAGATAAAAAAACAGCCTTTTGTGTCAACGTTTTCACCTGTAACTTCTTCTAATTATGACAGCTCTTTGAAAGCAATATACCGTTACATCCGCTGGACATTACTGGTTGTGGGGATATATAGGACTTGTAGGTTCACCAAGAACCCGACGAACCCAGAGCCAAAAACTGAGCAGCAACTTGCAATGGTTTTTTATTATGTACCGGGTATATAGTAATTATTCTGTAAAAATGTGTACATGGAAAAATCGGTATGAAAGACACCTATGTATTTCTGAAATGGGAACAAAATATAGAGTTTAGAAACAGTAGATATTTGCACGTTTCCGAAATTGGGAATACTCATACTAGCATGAGAATTATCTGTCATTTTTTAGAATGACTTCTTTTTTACACAATGTCTTTCATTTGGAAGGCAGAAATGCATCGAAAGTCAATAGGTAATAACAGTTCCTTGACAAATCTGAATTACCCTAAGTCTCCCGATAAAAATGGTACCTCACTTGTGTGGGTAGGCATAGTGCCCACAACAGGAAATTGCTAAAACCCCAACGTGAACACACCACATTTTCACAATGAAAATGTACCCTTTTTTTGCGAAGTGTCTAGCTGTAGTTTTTTAACACTAGCTCTGCCGGCACCTTGTGAAATGTTGCAAACCTATACATTTTTGAAAACTAGACACCCAGGGGAATCCAGGATGGGGTGACTTGACTGCCTCCCACCAGGTTCAGTTACCCAGAATCCCTTGCAAACCTAAAAATTTGTAAAAAAAAAACACATTTCCCCCACATTTCTGTGGTGGAAAGTTCCGGAATCTGCGTGGATCTACACATTTCTACCCACCGCGCGTTCCCCAAAGTCTTACGAGAAAAACAGTACCTCACTTGTGCGGGTCGGCCTACTGACCGCGACAGGAAACGGCGCAAAACGCAATGTGGTCACCTCAATTTCGCAGTGAAAAATTACCCTTTTTCGGCAAAGTGCCTAGCTCTAGTTTTTGAACCCATTGCTCTGCGGGCACCTTGGGAAACCTAGCAAACCTATACATTTTTGAAAACTAGACACCCAGGGGAATCCAGGATGGGGTGACTAAACTGCCTCCCACCAGGGTCTGTTACCCAGAATCCCTTGCAAACATAAAAAATTGTCCAAAAAAACACATTTTCGCCACATTTCTGTGGTGGAAAGTTCCGGAATCTGCGTGGATCCACAAATTTCCACCCACCCCGCGTTCCCCAAAGTCTTACGAGAAAAATGGTACCTCACTTGTGTGGGTCGGCCTAGTGCCCGCGACAGGAAACGGCGCAAAACGCAACGTGGTCACACCTCAATTTCGCAGTGAAAAATGACCCTTTTTCGGCAAAGTGCCTAGCTCTAGTTTTTTAACCCTAGCTCTGCGGGCACCTTGGGAAACCTAGAAAACCTATACATTTTTGAAAACTAGACACCCAGAGGAATCCAGGATGGGGTGACTTGACTGCCCAGGGTCTGTTACCCAGAATCTCTTGCAAACCTAAAAAATTGTCCAAAAAAACACATTTTCCCCACATTTCTGTGGTAGAAAGTTCCGGAATCTGCATGGATCCACAAATTTCCACCCACCCCGCGTTCCCCAAAGTCTTACGAGAAAAATGGTACCTCACTTGTGTGGGTCGGCCTAGTGCCCGCGACAGGAAACGGCACAAAACGCAACGTGGTCACACCTCAATTTTGCAGTGAAAAATGACCCATTTTCGGCAAAGTGCCTAGCTCTAGTTTTTTAAACTAGCTCTGCGGGCACCTTGGGAAACCTAGCAAACTTATACATTTCTGAAAACTAGACACCCGTGTGCTTCCAGAGAGGTATGGCTTGCGTGGATCCCCCAACGTTTCCTTACCCAGAATCCCTTGCAAACCTCAATTTTAGCTGAAAAAGTCACATTGTTCACACATGTTTGTGTGGGAAAGTTGTGGCATCACCGGGCTCAGTCAAATTTCCCACCACCCAGCGTTCTCCCGGGTCTCCCGGTAAAAATGGTGCCTCACTTGTGTGGGAGGCCCAAGTACCCGCGACAGGCAAGGACCCAAAACATAGTGAGGCGACATAAAAATTGCCTATCTCAAAACCACCTGGTTTTGCAAGGGGGTCACTTGGGTTTTTGGCCCGGTGCTCGGCGGCCATCTAGGGAAACCTACCAAATCCATACATTTCTGAAAACTAGACACCCGGGGGCTTCCAGGGAGGTATGGCTTGCGTGGATCCCCCAACGTTTCCTTACTCATAATCCCCTGCAAACCTCAATTTTAGCTGAAAAAAATCACATTTTTCACACATTTTTGTGTGGGAAAGTTGTGGCATCACCGTGCTCACTCAAAGTGGTAAAAATGGTGCCTCACTTGTGTGGGAGGCCCAAGTACCCGCGACAGGCAAGGACCCAAAACGTAGTGATGCGACATCAACATTGCCTATCAAAAAAATGTTTTGGGTCCTTGCCTGTCGTGGATACTTGGGCCTCCCACACAAGTGAGGCACCATTTTTACCGGGAGACCCGGGTGAACGCTGGGTGGTGGGAAATTTGAGTGAGCCCGGTGGGGGAGCAAATTACCATGAAGTTGAACTTCATGGTAATTTGCAAAAACTTTGAAAAATTCACTTTTGTGCATTTTTCAAAGTCTCATGTTGCGCACACACATGCCCTTAGAGCACGTGTGTGTGCAACATATGTGCACAGATCAATTTCAGGGGTGCAATAGGGTGTCATTTTGACACCCTTGCACCCTTGAAATTGCATGAGCAATTTGCGAGTACCTACTGGTACTCGCAAATTGCTCATGCAATCTCCAATTCATTCCTATGGGCCTGGAGGCCCATAGGAATGAATGGGAAGGCATTCCTTAATTGCGATTCGCAATTTGCGAGTCGCAATTAAAGAATTTGTAGGAATCGCTATTTTTATAGCGATTCCTACATGCATAGGCTTTTGCAATTCCTTAATTGCGATTCCTTAAAAATCTCAATTAAGGAATCGCAAAAGTCTTTGTTGATGCATGTGCCAGTCAATACATTGCACTAATGCCAACCTTGAAACAGAATAATTTTTTTAAACAATACAGACCAGGCAGTTCACTTTACCACTCATGGAAGCTCCCAAAATTTATTTTGTGTGTGGTACGCTCTAAAACAAGCAGGCATACACAGCCCAGGGTTAGAAGGACACCCGGGACAGAAATAACGAGACTCCTTCCGCGTAGCTCTTCGCCAACAGACTCTACATCTCCTAGTGGGAAAATCTTTTGAAGGTGTGGGACGGATGTAATCAGGAAAGTGGCGATCTTTCAATCGCGCCACATCCTCCACCACTCCAAATCTAGGAACACTTGCCTGTTCCACAACAACAAGGCTAGCTATCACAGAGTGCTGAAACTGAAGAAATGTCAACTTTGACGCAGGAGAACACTCCTTGAACACAATAAAAGCATTGAAACTTGCTAATTCGAAGAAATGGATGGCCAACTTCTTATACCAAACATAAGCCTTCCGAATAGCAGAGTAAGGTTCCAACCTCTGATCTACTCTGTCAACACCACCCATGTGCTTATTGTAGTCTAGAATACACACAGGTTTGCGCACTTCAGCAACCTGACCCCAAACAGCCACAGGTGAAGTACTCTCATCATGGATGGTAGTCAGCATGTACACATCCCTCCTGTCCACAAATTTTACAGCTAGTAGTTCATCACTACGCAAGGAACTGCACTGCCCCCTCTGAAGTTTTTTGCAAACAAGCTCTTTCAGATAACCTTTACGGTTAGAGCGGATTGTGCCACATGCAAAAGTGTCCACTTTATACAATTCCTTAAATAATTGCACAGCAGTGTAGAAGTTATCAAGGTACAAATGGTGGCCTCTGTTAAACAGTCTTCTAGCAAGATCCCACACAATTTTCTCTGAAACTCCAAAAGTGGACGGACAACCTGGGGGTCAATAGTAGAATCTCTACTAGTGTACACACGAAAATTAAAAACATATCCTGTCCTACTCTCAGACAACATATACAGCTTAATTCCATAGCGTGCCCTCTTGCTAGGGATGTACTGCCTAAAAACCAAACGGCCCTTGAACAAGACCAAAGACTCATCAATAGATATTTCTTTCCCTGGAGTATATATCTCAGAAAATCGATCTACAAAGTGATCAAGAATGGGCCGAATCTTAAAAAGACGGTCACAGTCAGGGTGATCTCGTAGCAAAAGTAAATACCGCTTACGAGTCATAACTGCAGGAAATATGGCAGTTGCCAACAAGGGGCTAGTAGACCAATATTTAGCCAAGTTTGGCTTCCTTACCACACCCATCAATAAAGTCAAACCCAAAAACTTCTTAATCTCTTCCAGATTGGTGGGAGTCCACCGGGTAGCTCTAGACTTGGGTCTAAGTTTGTCACTGTTGTCCCTCAAAAACTGTTCAGCATACAAATTCGTCTGCTCAACAATCTCACCCAAAAAAACATCCTCCATAAACAACTGAAAAAACTGTACAGGCAAAAATGTTTCACAATCCACTCTACACCCTGCATCACCGCTAAAGGCAGGCAACACCGGCTGCACCATGTTTGGATCAACCCAAAGTCCAGCACTTCCAGTAGGAAGCCTAGCAGCCTCAGACTGCAATCCAGATGCCTCTTGCACCATCGGCACAGTAGTTTCCTCCTCTAAGACAGGCACTTCATCCGCACTGAGAGTTGCTTCATCCACACCAAGAGTACCTTCATCTGCACTGAGAGTACCTTCCTCATCCGATGATTCCATGTGGAGAGAAAACTCACTGCCAGAATCTTCCCCTCCCTCCTATCCCTCAGACGCACTGTCAGTCTCATAATCATGCTCAGAGGAAGATTCAAGAAGCATACCAACCACCTGTTGAGCGGTCATTCTACGGCTAGCCATAATGCTTACTAATAAAGGTAATTTGTCAAACAAGTCAACAACAAACACTTTGTAAAATAAGTAATAAACAAAAAGCACCTTTATCAAAAACACATATATACACCAAAACAATACCACTCACTTGCCAGAGGCAGCTAAACTACTCACCACCACCTACTCTGCACAGACACAGTATGATCAACAATTTCCCACTAAAAAAGAAAGAGAAAAGAAATTACACATAAGACTATGGAAAACACATCGCAAAGAATTTCATGCTCAAACCACTAACTAAATATGCTGCCATTATGACATCACTTACAAACAAATTCATTCAAACATTACAATATTACTCATTTGGAGTAAATACAAACAAAAAAAAATTCTTACCAAAAAAATGCAACTACACAAAACTGCAGAACAACCACTGTCGAAACCGGAAACAGGAATCAAAAGCTTTAGACTAGAATAAAAAGGAGAAAAAAACATTAATGTCACATATGCATATAATGCTCTAGACCATCACGTACTGTGCAAAATGTATTGCTTGAACCTCCCACTTTCAAGAAGGAAAGATCGATGGCCCAATCCTTTACAGGCAACGCGGCTAGAATCTGGAACTCAGCCTCAGCTCCGGACCACCCCCTCTTCCCAGTCCTTCAAAACTGACCTCAAAGTTCTCCTCCTGCAAAGACACTTCCAAACTTAATTCACACCCTCTCTATTGTCTGATGGAAGTCTTTACAATATAGGAAATTCTGTTCTCCATGCGTATAGAAGTGCCTTCCCAGTGTGTTCCTGTGTTTTGAGTGTCTGCCATTTATTGCACTTTTATACCTCTACTTGTACTTTGTACTCTTTTGTAACTTGGACACATGTCACTTTTCCTCTTGTAACGTATTGTTTGCTACCTCTTGTATTTTGTTTGCTTTTGATACATGCACAATTACCACCATTGCCTCATGTAACGTAACGTTTGCTCTTGTTTTCTGAGTGTCTGCCACTTATTGCAGTATTTTTCCTCTACTTGTATTTTGTACTCTTTTGTAACATGCACACATCACTTTTTCCTCTTGTAACGTATTGTCTGCTACCTCTTTGATTTTGTTTGCACTTTAAAATATATTAAAAAAATAATGTGGCCATTAGGGGAGCGACCCTTGCCTAAGGGGCCGCTCCCACAAACCACCCCAATCCTAAAAAAAAAGAAAAAAAACCCTGGCGCTAGTGGCCATTCCTGCTGCACGATCGTGCAGCAGGAATGCATAACAAGCATTTGCAATGCAATAGGTCTCGCATTTATAAGAGTTTGAGCTATTGGCATTGTAAAATTACAATGCCTTTTATTTATGTTTTGGTTTTAAAACAAATAAAAGGCATTGTCATTTACAATGTCAGTAGCATAAACTCGCATAAAATCAGTGTGTGGAGTGCAGCAGCGTGCCGCGTGCAGCAGTGTGCGGCGTGCAGCAGTGTGAGGCATGCAGCAGTGTGAGGCATGCAGCAGTGTGAGGCGTGCAGCAGTGTGAGGCGTGCAGCAGTGTGCGGCGTGCAGCAGTGTTTTGTGTAGCAGTGTGAGGCATGCAGCACTGTGACGTGCAGCGGCGTGCAGCAGTGTGAGGCATGCAGCACTGTGGCGTGCAGCGGCGTGCAGCAGTGTGCTGCGTGCAGCAGTGTCGTGCAGCATGCAGCAGTGAGTAATGCAGCAGTGTGCAACAGTGTGCCGGTTGCATCAGTGTGTGCCGTGCAGCAGTGTGTGGCGTGCAGCAATGTTTCGTGCAGCAGTGTGTGGCGTGCAGCAGTGTGTGGCGTGCAGCAGTGTGTGGCGTGCAGCAGTGTGCGGCGTGCAGCAGTGTGCGGCGTGCAGCAGTGTGCGGCAGTGTGTGGCGTGCAGCAGTGTGAGGCGTGCAGCAGTGTGAGGCGTGCAGCGGCATGCAGCAGTGTGTGGCGTGCAGCAGTGTGAGGCGTGCAGCAGTGTGTGGCGTGCAGCAGTGTGTGGCGTGCAGCAGTGTGTGGCGTGCAGCAGTGTGTGGCGTGCAGTAGAGACAGGTGAGGAGAGACACGTGTGGAGGGTGAGGAGAGACGTGTGGAGGGTGAGGAGAGACACGTGTGGAGGGTGAGGAGAGACACGTGTGGAGGATGAGGAGAGGGACGTGTGGAGGGTGAGGAGAGACACGTGTGGAGGGTGAGGAGAGACGTGTGGAGGGTGAGGAGAGACGTGTGGAGGGTGAGGAGAGATGTGTGGAGGGTGAGGAAAGACGTGTGGAGGGTGAGGAAAGACGTGTGGAGGGTGAGGAGAGACGTGTGGAGGGTGAGGAGAGACGTGTGGAGGGTGAGGAGAGACACGTGTGGAGGGTGAGGAGAGACACGTGGGAGGGTGAGGAGAGACACGTGTGGAGGGTGAGGAGAGACACGTGTGGAGGGTGAGGAGAGACACGTGGAGGGTGAGGAGAGACACGTGGAGGGTGAGGAGAGACAGGTGGAGGGTGAGGAGAAACAGTTGGAGGGTGAGGAGAGACGGAGGTGGAGGGTGAGGAGAGACGGAGGTGGAGGGTGAGGAGAGACGGAGGTGAAGGGTGAGGAGAGACGGAGGTGGAGGGTGAGGAGAGACGGAGGTGGAGGGTGAGGAGAGACCGAGGTGGAACATGTCGTGACCTTTTAAGTAACTTTTTATAGGTTTGTGTTAGGAACAATATTTGGGGGTTAAAATATGCAGTTCACGCAGCAGATGGATTATGTGGCAATAGCGGAAAATCCATAATTACTCGAAAAAAAGCCATGGCCGCAGAATTGCGTAATGCCAGTGGCCCTGACTTGGGGTAAAATTGCAGCACCATATTTACCGAGAGTTGCTCGCTAATGATGACATCATTCATGTTCACCCAGACAAAACGCTATTTCTGCAGCGTGGTGCCAAGGCAATCTAAGCATGAGGGCACCCTCCCGTGCATATTTATATGCGCAGGCAAGGGCCTATGGGTATATCCAATGGTATGTTATTTTTTCACAGGCATTAGTTGTAATAACTCGTGCAGATTTCTTTTTGCCTATTGTTTGACTCTGCTTTCAAATAGTGCAGGCATTCCATACAAAGCTAGGTCATTCCACTTAAGTCGATCTAGCCTCGTGTGGAATCTTAGGGCGTTTGCAGAGTTTACGCAACTTTACATCCACTTTGCATATATTAACAGGTGCTTGGTTCCAGGTGAGCTGAAGCAGTTTTGTGGAGTGTTTGTGTCGACTTTTCAACACCACACAAAACTTTTTTTCTGCAAAAGTTGATTGACACCGCCATTTGCACTACTTTGCACCCGTGCAAAGGGACCGAGCCTGGAGTAACGCAGAACTACTCACAGAGTAAGCTGTGGGACTCACACTACAGGAAGGCAAACAGCGGAAGGTGATCTCTTTTACTAATATGCAGTGTGATTTCAGAGCCCCTCCCCGCCCCCTTCCAAAAATGTTTCCTCCATGAAAGTGTGTTGGGGCTGGAGACAGGGAACTGGGGCGACATTTAGGGGGAGCTGCGATCTGCGTCTGTCCCAGGTAAATAATGCAGGCCCTGGTTTCTAATTATAAGATGTGTCATTCCTGTGAATAAAAAAATGCTCGTTTATTAGGCAGGGCCAGGTGTTCACTTGCTTGTCTTATCAAGACCGCATTTGCATTTTATTACCTGCTCTTTTCTCACATGAAGTCACGACCCAGCGACATTCCCGGCATAGCTCTCGTGGCGACACCACCCTCAGGGCGTGAGCCATTCCCCAAGACCCGTATTTTCCCTTTTAAATGGCTCCTCGAAATCGGCGCATTTTTCCAACCAGGCCCTTGTTTCGTTAAACTTGGTAAGAAAACATTAATGGTGAGGAAAGCTCTGTGGGTTGGTGCGTCTGCTGCTGAAATTGGAACCGGATTTTCGTTCATTTGACGGACAGGAGCATTAGAACGATCAGGTTGAGTAAATACAGCATATGTTGCTTATAGTGCTACGAAGCAACAACACTGCGCCGACAAGTGCAACTGAACAGTGGATATTTTCATAAACTCCTGGATTAGGAGGAAATAATGACCAGACCCAATAGTGCAAGATAAAACGAAGCAAAAGTGATAAGTGCCCGCCGAAATAAATGACGTTTACAGGACTTATATGCACTTTAAAGATGCTGCTTTGTTTTGTCTACATTATGGTACATGTTGCAGCCAAACACTGCAATACTATAAAATATCTTTTAAAATTATATATCGAATCACCGCGTTTAATTGTCTTCCGGAAATAAACATTCTGCTTTTAGAACCTCTGAGCTCCGTTGCAGGGCCCGCTCAATGCAGCAGGCGCTATGCAAAAAAAGGCATCGTTATTCTTGAACAAAAGAAGCTATCCGCAGTCATAGGAGCAAAAAATGATTTATGCTATTTTGATTTTTTTAGGAATGGGTGGGTCAAAAACTAGAGGACAAAGAGAGATGGGAGGAGACAGGATATAAGAGGCGGGGAGAGGGAGGTGAAATCGAGGGAAGTGGTCAGTGAAGGGAAAAATGGATTTAGAATGAGAAAAAAAGAAAAAAAAATCTGCGGATGCCCATGCACACTATGCTAAACTGCACTAACTAGCTAAATTTGACAAATAATATAATTTTGCAGTTAAAAGTTCAGATCCCCGCCGCCTAAACTGATTACTGGCAAGGAGTCCATCCTGACACCTCAGCAGCTAAACTCCAGCAGTATGTTGAAAGGCATACATTTCCTGATTCTGGGTGTGAGTGGGTGTCCTGTTGATGTTTGTGTTATTTACATTCTGGCACCTGTAGTCCTGTTTTATCCTATTATAAATTCTGGGATAGGAATAAGACTAAAATTCCTCACCCGATCAAAAACTTACATAGGTAATTGAGATACTTGGTGGTTCTTTGAATGGCCAATACCAAATGCCATGCCAAAGTCAAGCCTATTGCCTTTGTAAAAGATTTTGGTGGCCTGGTAATTGATGTAATGTGTATCGCATCCTATAAAATCTAACCCCACTGAGCCAGGATTTATTAGGCGCCACAAAATACAACCCAATTATGAACTCGTGGGGAATTTTTTGTTACAGTTTGATTTGAAACTTGGAGCGCTTTACACGAGCACCACTTACATTCTAAAAGGACATGTTTGGTTGGCACGGGTAGATTAAGTGATTTGCCCAGAATCACAGGATGTTGTTGAGTCGACGCCGAGACTCGAAGTGGCTTCACACCTCCAATGTCGGCAGCTCCGGTCGTTACGCCACACCATGTCGCCTTATCTAGATTTTGGTGCATGTTTAAATAATGTGCATTCCCTCCATGATAAATATTGGCAGGCTTGACCCACCGATATTTATCTCAAAACTCGTAATTGCGATTTGTTCCGTAAGAAACACCGCAGAACGAAGGACCCAGGGGAAACCTTCTGGTCTGATGTGATGATGCTGTTGAAATGTTGTGTTTTGCAACAGGAAGTAACTTTAGAGAATTGCAAGCTTTCAGATCCTGTAGTCGGGTTTATGGTAATCAGCGCGTGAAGTTTATTTCAGAGTAGAAAGATAATTAGCCAAACGATGTTTTGTGATTTTAGTTATTTGAAAAGCAGAATAGCTTTTGGAAAAGACAATCGGGAGTCTTCAGATTTCTCGGGCAAGGAGAAAATAAGAAATATAATGTGATCAGTAATTTTAAATGAGACAGGAGCCTTTTAAACAAACGAAAAAAATAGGAAGGGCGAGGTCAACTGGAGAGCTTTTGAAGGCATACTACTAATTTTTTGTTGCAAATGCCTCTTCTGGTTGTTTGAAAGAGCGAAGAAGACTGGCTGGGTTTGGAGAGTTTGAAAAACAAGAGAGAGAGACACATCGTATGGCCACTTTCGCTTTCGGTTTCGCTGGTCTGTTCCAGGAAAAGGCGACCAGGAGCCACGTTTCGGTTTGAAGAGGGATACCCGTTTTTTTTTACACTGCTGCACTGGACGTGTACATAAATGTATTCTGGGCCCTGAACCGTAGGTACACGAATGGCGGGGAGAGTCCAAACTTGCCCGGAACGATATGCGGCTCCCTTCCGTTTCTCCCCCAATCCAAGCTGGAAGTCATGCGCACCATCAGCCAGGGCCCCCACGGCACCGTGTCCGAAGCCCGACATTCCGACTGGAGGATTCGGGTGGCGGTAAAACACATCCAGATTCTCCGTCCCGTACTGGAAACGTGAGTGTTTATATCGTGACCTCGCAGCATGCTGTTTACTGTGTAAGGTGCCCACCTGGCGCCATGCCACCAGGCAACAGTCGGGGCTTCCTTCCTTGTACAGATTGTTTGCAAGTGCGTGTAGTTAATGTGGTGCAGGTTAAAATGAAAGACTACAACTTCCAGAATGCATTAGGTTGATAATGTGAAGCCCAGGAATAGTACATGTTGTCATTGATGACGTAATCATCATGTAATATTTTCAACTATACTATAGGGGCAAGAGACAATTTAGGAGGTGCATACAGGCTCTTCATTTACCTACATTTAAATTAAAAGACAAGCGCGCACTGAAGCGGACGAAGAGGGAGTGGGAGGGGGAGTGGGGGCGGGCACGCAGGCTGCCAAATGGTGCGCTGAAAGTGATCGCGATCGCGATCACATCACGGCGAAAGTGAAAGCAAACGAGTGCTTTCAGGCCTCCAAATGGTGCGCGCGCCCGGACGGCGCACATGCACTGTATTTGGAGGCCTGAAAAGCCACTGTTTGCACTTCCAAAACTCGCTTGCTATAAGTCTCGCCAGAGCAGCGCTAAAGCGCTGTCTCAGGCGAGACCTAAAAAAGACATCGGGGGCAGAGGCGTAGCTAGAGCTTGTGGCGCCCGGGGCTATCTCTCAGATTGCCGCTCCTGGGGAGGGGGGGTTGCTGGGGAAAAAGGACAGCGACCACTTGAAAGAGGTCCGAGAGGAGAGACACGTAGTATCGCCGCTAATAGTTCCCTCGATCATGCAAGTTACATGCACATACATGACACGGTCCAAGGCTACACAGTTGAACACACCGGTGACTGGCAGTACAAAAGAGAACACACAGACTGCATGATCTATCTGGGGACTCAGAAAAAACGCATGTGACATCCATCAGAGAGCTGCGTGAATAATTACCTGGTAATCCCCTCAGCACAATGCAAACATGCACATACATGACACTGTTCAGGGATCCGTCATCTACAGCTGACATTAAATGACCATTCATCATGGTCCCCCCATTAAAGCAGTGCACTTTGTGATCTGCATGGTACATGTTCTTTGCAGCAGGCGCATTAACCCTCTGTGCTACCTTTCCAGGAGTCAACCCTTCCACTAGACAAAACTCCATCTCTCTCTAGGAAGAACATTAATCACCAAAGTTATCATGACATTTTTATTGTTTCTGAAAATTGCTGGAGGCCAGGAAGGAGGCAGCAAGTTTTTTTCAAACCATAATATACTTGCAAACACTACGCACCCACCCGAAATAGGTACCCAGTAAGGTCACACTGTTAGCATCGCCCTAACCTGTTGCTCTAGGGTGTGCCACTTCGTAGGCCTGCCCGCAAGACTGGAGATGAACTTCAGTATGGATTGTGGTGGACAGGCCTTCAAGGTTAACCCACAATTGACACCACTAGGGTACACCTGCTTGTGCTAAGACATCAAGCCTTCTAAAGTCTAGTGGGGCCTTCTACGGTCTAGCATGGGAATGTGCTCCCTCAGTAGAGTGGTCTGGTGGACTGGTCATGAAGGCTGAACCCAGTTCCCCAGTTCCAAATTCGACAGCTCTGGCCATAGTGCCACATCCTCTCCCCCACTGAACACCATACTTCCCCACTGAGAGAAACTTGCACTGCCTTCAGCTATAGCCTAATTGTGCACGCTATAAACACTTGGATGTGGCTCAATACAAATAATGCACTTGATAAGAGTAATATGCTGCCTAAAAAAAAGTAAAAGCAACCACTCATAGGGAATGTAAGATTAAGTAAAGCATGTGAAATGTAAGCAGAAACAACATGGTTACCTTAACGATCTCTCACTCACTATTCAGAAATCAGCGAGTGGTTTTACCTGAAAAGTTATGGACATGACTAGAGGGCCCTGAAGGGAACCGTTTCAATGTCCATTGCTTATATCCTTAAAAAACGTAAGCAGTATGGTATAAAAAGACCACATCCATAAACACAGAGCCATGGTACACATTGTGTTTTCCAATCCATCCATCAACCAGGTATTGCAGTACCTCCAGGAATGGTACACTTTCCCACCTGGGAACAACAATGCTGTTCAAAGAAAGACGAGAAAACAAAAGTAGCGCTTCACTGGCAAACTCTGTAAAGTGATGCTAATGTATTTGGATGTAAATAAAACCAATCTCGCCACTTTGCAACCCCTCTGTCTTGCTTTATTTAGTTATGTATTTATTTTTCATATTTAAAACCTTCTATTTCTCTCCATCCTGCTGCACTTTGGAAGAGAAAAATGTCAGAAAAAGGGCATTTCTCAGAAGAGTGTTTTTCTTTTTTGGATCCATTTCCCAGGGAAGCAACTAAATGAAAGAAGGAAAGAGAGGCTGTGACCCGTTTCTTCAAGTCACGGTTTTCAGTAAGTGATGAGCAAGACAGAAAGAGAGGGAATAATAGGAAGAGAGGTGGGGACAGTTGCCAGCACAAAAAAAGAAGAGGACATTGCCCGAGTCCTATTCCCTCTCTGTCCGTCCCCGAACGTCCGCTAAAGCAAGCTGAGCCCTGAATGCCTTTGTCCTCCCCCAAAATAGTGCCCCCACCCTAACTACGCCACTGATGGCCGAAAATCCCCCCTCCCCAGCCCCAAAACTCACCTTTCCCCCAAATGGCTTCCTGCGCGACGGAGAACAAAGGGGAAACCTCCAATGACGTCAGCGCGCGAGCCACGGGAGGGGCGGGGGGAGGCAGGGGAAGGTCTTCCCCTGCCTTCCCAGTAAAAAAAAAGGATCAATCACTCACGGGGGGAGGGCCAGCGCTTCCCCCGTGGGTGGGTGTCATGACGAGCTGGACTCGTCATGGGCACATCGCGACTGTGCTCCATGACGAGTCCAGCTCGTCATGGGCACAGAACGGGTTCAGGTCAGATAATAAGCAATTGGCAGCAGTCCCAAATATAAGACAACACGTAGCGGAGGGCGTCGCTTCGCGTATAATACCGCTAAATTGTGGAACCTCTTGCTCCTTTGTATCCGCCTTGAACCGAATTATCTGACCTTTCATAAACAGTTAAAGACCTTTTTGTTTCCCTAAACTCCGTTCGTGGTCAAACTTGCACCGCTATTAGCACTGGGATGTCCCTGGATAACCATGCGCTCTATAAGTGTATTTTAATTCATTCATTCAGTTAAGGGCCTAATTTCTTCCTTTCCCTAACTGCAGTTAACCTTTAAATATGTGCTTGCTGTATATTTAACTTATTTTTCCACGTTAGTGCTGAGTCGAGTAAACAGCAGCCCAGTGCTGCTGCTACCCAGGGGCCACTTGTAAAGGTCAGGAGGCCGTATGCAGCCGCAGGGCCAAACTTTGAGTATCACTGCTCTAGTAGTTCAGCACAAACTGAGTAAGGCTTAACATTGAGGCAATGTGTGAAGTATTTATGCAGCATTCATACAGTGATAGAGTGAAAACACAGCATAAGAAAAATCCCTAACCAATTTAGAAAAGTAGAGTACATTTTTATAAATAAAATGACACCAAAATAAATTAAATCCAACCAGTAGAACCTGAGTTATGAATTTTAAACATTTTTACTGAAATCTAGCGCCTAAAAGAGCAAACCTCCAACCCCTGGTATCTGGTTGCGCGAGAACAGGGAAAGTCCAAAGCTAAGATTGACTACTATGCAGGGCAGGTCAGATACAATGGCTAACTTGGGCCCAGTCTTGGCTTATCTTCACACTTGAAAACATTTCTGAAGAAATGTCTAGGAGAAGGTATAAAGTTCAGGGGGGAAAGACAGCAGGTTGTGTCCAAGAAGGAGACATCGCCTGGAAGGGACGAGGCAACGTCTCCGTGACGCCGTTGACGATGATGGGGAAAAAAGTCTGAGTGGGAGAAGCAGGATTTCCAGACCAAGGAGGGCACAGTCATCGATGAGGAGCTGGTCGCTGTTGTTCCCGCTGAAGAGTTTTACCTTCGGACTTAGACAGATTTTTTGAAGTCTAAAACCAACATTAGGACAAAGCTGCAGGCTGTAGCCATAGAGTGCTCCAGTAGGCCGGATACCGTTGCTGAGAGGTCCTGCTGAAACGGATTCTCTGCTGCAGAGAAAAATATAGTGGGAGCTGCAGCAAACTCAGGCCGACTGGCGATGTACCTCGGGTGGATCGATTGGCATGTAGATCCAAGTCTTGTTCCGTGCTCCAGGAAGTTTTTGGTGAAAAATATTCTTAAGTTTTAGGGTTAGGCAGGAGTAGTACCTTCAACACCACTTTCAAGGATCAGGACATCGAGGCCTCACTTTGGGGATTAAGACTCAATCCAGCCGAGGCCAGGTGCAGGGTTCAAGGCCTCACAATTGTGTTATGCCCCTGTAGCTCACACAGGAGGCCAGCCATCTAACACTTGGAAACGCTTCTGGTGGTCCTTGATTGAAGGGGATGGTCAATTTCTTCTTCAGGAGGTAAAACAGTCATTGAAGCAGCTGGGCAGGCCTCCGGTGGCAATGGCAGTCCTTCTGATGTCTTCCACAGGTACAGGAGTGTGCTCAACGGATTTTCTTAGGGTCCAGTATTTATACCTGGGGGCAGCCTATGAAGTGGGGGGGGAGGGCTCCCTATTCTACCCCCACGTCTGGCTCTGGGAAGATCTTCCCTTCCCCTGTCAAGGCTCCAAGAAGTTTAGGGTGACAAAATATTGATGTCAGGGTCATTTATGTGTGCTGGAGGCAAGCCCTTTGAAATGTAGGTGGGACAAGGAACAATCCCCCCTCCCCCAAGCCATCCTGGCAGGATGACCCATCCTGCCCACACCTAATCGATCTTGTGTCACTGTCTGGGAGGAATACACAAAGTCCAACAGCAGAGCTATTCATAATCATGTGACCCAGGACACAGTGGCCACAAATGCTTTGGACAAGAAATTAGCACCTTTCTAAAAATGGCATTTTCAGAATTGTGATTTAAAATCAAAATGTACCATTAAAGAGGATTTTAAATTACAATTCTTTTTAATACAAACAAGATATCTCTATCTATTCCTAATCTAAAGTTATCACTTATTAAATGTAATAAGGTAACCCCAGTGTTATTATATGAAAGTGATACAGTAGTGAAAAACCAATGTAGGAGTTTTTCACTACCGGGACATGTAAAACTTAAACAAACATGTCCTACTTTTTAAATACAATGCACCCTGCCCTGTGAACCTTTAGAACCTACCTTAGGGGTGACTTATAAGTTTTAAAAACGAAGTATTAGGCCTAGCAAAAGATTTATTTTAACTATATCCCAAGTGTCACTGATCACTTGTGACCTGGTTGCACAGCGGATGAATTTATCACCGATTTTTCAACACAATTTAAACAATGATGAAATTACAATTTTTATTTTCCTTTGCAGCAGTATTTTTACTTACTCATCGATTTTTGCAATTGTTCAACAATATCAAATTACACAAAACCATGTTTTGACAGTAAATCGTGTACAGAAAATCATAAGCAAGGCCTATTTTTCAAATAGGCATATCATATCCAATTGTGTCTGTTGCCCAATGTATTTCAGGATCCCACTCCCTTTTTCAGGGGCGACTGTAAAAAACAACAACTGGGAGGAGTGCATGTCACTATTCAGTGAAATAAATGAAGTTATGCTGTTTGTTTTCTCAGCTGTTGACTGATTAATCATGAATTCCAAAGTTGAAGGTGGACAAAAAACACCTGTGTCTTTAAAACAAGAAAAATGTGCTCGGATAAACCAAAAATCAGAAATGCATCACAGAAAAGGTGGAAAGACACCCTGTCTTTTTTGTATAGAACATTCACCTTAAAGAAAGGTAACCCTAAGAGAAAACACCGGTAAACGGACCGAATTCTTAACCAAGCAATAGTGAACATTATTTGCAATGTCTCCCGTGCTCGAACCTGCAGGTGAGTGTCTGACTTTGACGATCAGTACGTACAATACAAAATAATTGTGTAACGCTCTCTCCATGTATAAACTATTCTGGTCAAACTCTCTTCAATACAGGGTCTGCAAATGTTAACCGACAATCATGAGCCATAAAAAAGAAAGGTACCACTTTCCCTTCAAAATATGTTTATGACCTGTGAGGCCCTACCTGCTATTAACAACCGCTATGGATGCGTAAAATGAATCTCGTTGTAAACAAAAATATACAAAATCCTGTTTCTGTACTGTACAGCAATAAATTGTGAGCAACGCTACTTCTGTATGCTAATAATCTAGAATACTGGAAAAATGCTTATCCCATTTGTGCTAAAACTGCATGACTTTCTGCCGTTCAATGAGATAGACTCTTGTGGGCATTCTGTCCTCGCTGCAACTGCATTTAAGCTGCCGAATATAAATGTGCGTCTTCCGTGTCAGACATCGACATAGGACAAATGTTCTCTGAGTGTGAGTGACCTGACTGCGGGTGCCATGTTATTACATGTTATTACAGGATAAAAGGTTTATTTCACCAAATAGAATGTCAGTTTAACACTGCACTATAGACTGCAATGGCAGGCCTGAGACATGTTTTAAATGGCTATTTTAGTGATGCACAATAAGTGCTACAGGCGCCCTAGTAGCATTTAATTTACAGGCCCTGGGCAACTAGGGACTTATAAGTGCATTAAATGTATCAATAGGGTGTAGGTTAATTGGACCATGTTTTAGGGAGAGAGCACATGCACTTTACCACTTGCTAGCAAGAAAAGAGTGCACAGAGTCATAAAACCAACAAAATAGGTCCAGCAATAGAAGTCAAAAATCCTGGGGAGACCCTGCAAAAAAGACCAAGGCTTACACATACCCTGGGTGAATCTCCTCAAGTGAAGTGAGAGTGCCAGACTCCTGCTTGGTTTGCAGGATAGAGGACCAACCAGATGCATCTCTTTTCTAGGGTGAAGAGACCGTCATTACACTTGGGGCAACTTCAGGGTTGATAAAAAGGGTTTCACATTGCAAAAGGAAGCATAGCTTGAAAGATAGGTGTTAACTACCCTGGCTAACCACATACCAAACCAGAAGTAAAGTTTTCAACTGTGGATGAAACTGAAGAAAAAAATATTTTGAGAGAGGATCACAAACTGTCATAAGCCTGCAGATCTCTCCGGGGCTCCCTTAAATGTTGCTCACTAGGTTTGTAATGTGGAGACAGAGGCCCAGTTTGTGGAAGCTAGAGAGTACAAGAACTGTCACAGTCTGAATGAGAGTTCTGTACCTCAGCCAAGCATCCCTGCTCAGTTCCTGAATTCTCAACTCTGTGAGCACACTAGGATATGAATGAAAAGGATCCCCCCTTTTTCTTACATTTGGCCTTGTGTGGATTAAACAGGAGGGAGAAGGGGGCTCACTCTCTTGAATTTTTCAAATTCTAATCAACATGAGCCCATTATGTTCACATAATAACACAGAATGGCTGCTGAACCGCACAACACAATCAGCTGCAGTCTCTCAGGTTTCTATACAATGCAGCCTTAAAGAAAGTTTTTCTAAAACACTAGACTGTCAGTATCAACATACTGAGAGCACCTTTAAAAGATTGATGATAGTGCACTGTATGGATGAGTCTGTTATTTGAAAGGTTGAGGCCCGAGGCCACTTATATTTTCAATGTCTTTGGGCGAATCTGGAGCTTTCCGCCATGGCTACCATCCGTCAGGAAGCCTCAATTTGAAGAAAGCGACTTCCAAAGGCCTAGCTTGAATAACTGTAGACTTGCAAGTTGGCTGCCAAGACTTTGAGGATCTTGTGGTAGTTGCAAGGGCACCTCAGCCACTAAGAACCTGAAAAGAAAAAGAAGCACAGCTGACGCCACTTAGGGCCACTCCAAAGGCACAGCTCCAACCTCTGAAGACCCATCTCTATGCATTTATAGGGCAACATTTTGAGGCATATGCGAAAAGAATTATTTTAAGGAAAGTATTGTGTTAAACTAATGGTACTCTACACGCTATTTTCCTGGGGAATATTCATACCATAGCACTACCCAGGAGGCGCAAGGAGTAGATTTATTGGAGACCGGGCCCAACTGATGGAAATCTCTTACTATCCACCTGTGTTTTTTGATTAGCCACAATCTATGCCTCCATGGATGGAGATTGAGCAGAACCATCCGAGTGGTTTTGATCTGCCTGATATAATATGGGATGCCACTTTAGCTGCTCACTGTTCATCCACAAAATCTGTCTGTTCTGGATTTTGGGCTAAGTTTGAGGCCTGGTGTGTGGACCGTCAGGTCGATCCGCTACAGACTAAACTTTCTGATTATCTGTTTTTCCTGTCTTTGGCTCGGGAAGACCTTGCAGCTGTTACAGTTTAAAGTTATTTGTCAGCCCTTTTGGCCTTTCTACATTTGCCTGATCATCCCTCTTTATTTACTTGACCAGTTATGATTCTTTTTCTGACAAGGCTTACATATCTTTCTTCCTGCACTGTTGTTATGCTGCAGTGGGACCCTAATTTGGTTCTTATCTTCTTCATGTGCACATCTTTTAAGTCTGTTTGCAGCTGATCTTTCAGGCTACTGACCCTTAGAACTTTCTTTCTCATTGCGATTACTTTTTAGCATGTTGTGTCATTCAACTGCAGATGCCATTAATGCAACTACCATATACCACCTTCTTTTCCGACAAGTTGATGCTGCAGACTCGGTCATTGTCTTTACCAAAAGTGGTGTCTCCTTTTCATTTGGGAATGTCCATCGTGCACCTTGCTTTCTTCTCTCCACCACATCACTTTTGAGGAGTAGGAGAGGCTTAATCTGTTGGACCTCAAGAGAGACTTTGTTTTTATCGATGAGACCGGAGAGCAACAAGTGGATAACCACATTTTTGTGAGATTCTGTGGTGCTAAAGGAGAGTCAGTGCCTGAAACAGACCATATCCAGATGGATATTTATTTCCATAAAAATGTGCAATGCCGTGTTTAAGAAGGAGCCCTCTAAGGGTTTTTGTGGCTTATTCAACCACAGCTAAGGCTGCCAGTACAGCCTTGGTCAGGTGTATTCCTGTGCTGGACATCTCCTAGGTGGGTACTTGGGCGTCCATCCGCATCTTCACCGGGTATTACCGCCTTGACTCGGGTCCACAGCGAGAACCATTTTGCCGGCTCGATCGAAGCAGCTCTGTCCTAGCCTTAACCCTGACTACAGCACCCACCTGAATCTGCCTGTCACTCACAGCTTTCAGTCAGCACCAATCCCAACATTCCATCCATAATATGCTTTATTTCTTGTGGTATCATGTGTTTATAGGTTTCAATGTGCATTTGAAAGTGTATATTCTTTACTGGATCATAAGTGAACTGGCAGTCATTTTCTAGATGACGTCTTTCTCACTTGGAGAGGGCAACGTTTTGGAAAAGAAGTCCTTCTATACATGCTTTTGGACTATTTTACAATATTTTCACAGTATCTGTTGAACCAGCCCCAGAAAGAGCCACGTGGATATATCCTTAAGGTCTGAGTTTTTTTTCTCTTTCTCTGTATGCAGTAACTTTGCTGGATGGTGTATCTGACTGTACTGTGGCCATGTTTACTGATTTCCAATGTATACCTTCCCATTTTGCTTAAGGGTAGGTGATTAGTAAAGTGGTCAGACCTGATATATGTGAATTAATAGAAAAACGAAAACTGAGAAACCACATTGGAAGAAACCAAATCATGGTAAAAAAAACAATTTTAAGGAAGAAAAATCCAATACTACATTAAAATTGGGTGGAGCTTAGGGAGGGCCTAACAAAATGAAGGGCTATGTGGGCCCACCAGGAGCCACAGCGCCATTGGAGAGTGAGCTGAGAGCCACCTGGGTAGTATTGCAAACTCAGTCATTCTGAGTGTGGCCCTTTGGCATGAAATTGTAGTCAAGCTGGGAGAATGACCCATGTACTGAAAAGTAGAAAGTATAGCCTATCTCAGAGGGGTGATAATCCCTCCATGTATCCACCCATCTCACCATGTCCGCTAGAGGTCTCAGGCGGGATTCAAGCATCACTCCCATCACCCCAGAAACTCGCCATCTATCGCTATCAGGATGCATAACATTATTCCACTCCATCAGTGACCGCCATTCCCTCCAGCGTGGATTCCCGTATGTCTACAATTGGATCTACAAAAGTTTGAGTAAGCGGTGGAGGGGCATATATACTGCCAATAACAATGGGTTCCCCATGTATGGTCCCCTACGTTTCTACCCAAGTCTTTAGAAGCTGAAAGGGAACTCTTCTGTGACTAGGAATAGCCACTCCCCTCATAATTCCTGATTGAAAGGTGTGGGCATAACTATAGCGGGTCAGACAGGGAGTTTTAGACCCCTCTTGCGACAATCGTATATCGACCTTTAAGTGCTTGGCCTGGAAAAGCACTGCACCCTGCTTCACCTTCTCTAGGACCCCCCCCCAGACATTCCAACTGACAATATGAAGCCTCCCCAGTGGAACATTAGCATTCACATTGGTCATCTGGGCACAAAATTAACACGCGTCAGACTATCCATGCACAGGGCCACCACACAGAGAGCATCAAAATTGCAGATAAAATTGAAGAAACGGACCATTACAGTGCAACCTCCCTACCCCCCACCACAATACCTCAAAACCATTGAAGCATCTGTCGCACCAACCTCTACAGAGGCCGGATGCAGGTCCCGTTCAATGGATCCCCGAACACCTCATCAACATATAGTCTTTCTGGAAGGTTCAGGGTGCAACTCTCCAGATGTGCAGCCAATATGGAATGCCAACATACATGGTATTCAAGCATGGGCAATGCGACCTCCAGCCCTTCTAAGGAGAACATCCAAGCGCAGCATGCTGTGGACCCAATCCCTACTCCTGGGGACGTCCATTTGTTCCTCATTTCAGGACCTGGAACGCCATGATGATCGAGATCTATGTCGACGTTTATCATTAAGCTTAGTCTGTTGTTGGCGTGGGTCGCTGGAGGATGAATCTGAGTCGAGACACGTGGTGTATGAGGTTTTACAGGTATCACTTCATCAGTCCAGATGAAAATCTCCTCAGGGGTATCAAAAAATAGAGTGCAGGAGTAATAGATGTAATAGATCACCTGCAGACATGCTGGGAATAAGAGCATGGAGGAAATTTTAAGATCCAGAAGGCAGGCTTGTGCCTCCATAAAGGACTGGCGCTGCTGCTGGACCACTTTGGGGTAATGCAGGAAGATCATAATGCGATGGGATTCAAAGCAGAGAATTTCCTGAGATCTTACCAGTTTAAGCATAGTGTCTTGGTCGTGGAATCTTGGCAATGATAAGTCACGGTCGTGCGCTGGTGGGGGGCTTCTTTACCAGAGCTCTGTGAGCACGTTCAATTCTAAAACAGGGGAGAGAGCATCTGGTGGTATCCACCTGGTAATCCAGTGGGCTAGGAATTTAACCATGTCCTCTCCATCACAGCCCTCTGGAAAGCCCATAAAGTTGAGGTTATTTCTGCGAGCCCGCCCCTCAGCATCCTCCACGCGTGTTACCAGACCCTTAGTCAATGACTCAAGGATATCAACTTTCTTTCGAAGCGTAGTGACAATATCTTCAATGCTAGAGACCTGGGTTTCAGCCACAGTGAGACACTCTACTGCATTTGCAGAGATCTTGGCGTAGCAGCTTATATCTGTTCCCACTGCCACAATCTTGGCATCCAGCATGTTCCTGGATTGGGCAATTGCAGCCAGGAAAGTTGCATTATCTGGTAAAACACATGGGGCTCCACCGGTATCAACAGTCGTTGCTCCAGTCCCTGTATATCGCTCCATCGCGCTCTGTTTAGAGGTGGACCCCAAAGGTTTGTCTTTTGTCATTGTGGAGGGTCTAATAACCGAGGATCGTCAATGTACACTATTGTGACCCTGGCTCCTTCTATCCTCAGGCCGCATATGGCGTTTATTCCTGGTAGGTATGTGCACAGCGGATGATGAATGAGCTCCACAAAATTTGGAGCTGCCCTGCTATGTAGCGAACTCAGGGAGGGTAGGGGAGAACCACCGCCTTCAGCCGCGCAGGGTGTTACCCGACTGCAAGCAGCAGCAGGACCTGGCTTGGACCCCTCCACGGACAGGAGTATGCCCCCCACACCCCTAAAGGGCACCTCACCTGATGGCACCCGAGGCGAACAAGCACAGAAAACGACCTCCCCCGCAGGTGAGCGCAGACTATAGAGATCTCCAGGGCGGGGACTGCAAAGTCCCCGGTCGGCCGTGCCTACAAGCCTTTAGGCCACTGTGATGAAGCATGTCAGGGCCACCTCTCCACTCACAGCCGTCAAGCACTGCCGCTGTAGGTCCGCTCAGGCTCCAGCCAGTCAAGCGAGCCGACACAGTACTCTGCAGTGGTCACCCCCGCAAGACTCTCCCGATTCCTGTGCGGCCTTGAGGCCCCAGCTCTTCTTCTCAACAGCAGAGGCATGGTGAAGCCGCACCAGGCAGGGCTTCTTGTCACGATCAGGTGGTCAGACGCCAGTCCAAGGCCCTCAAGGCACTTCGACTGTGGTAGGCCCTACACCACCTCTGCAGCCAAACGCGGCTGCCGACACCCACCAGGCTGCAGGCCGCTGGGTCCAATTTCTTTGGATCAATACACTGGTGCCACCCTGTCATGCTTTTCACTTCATGCACCACGTCAGATGGTGCAGTTGTGGTCTCCAGGCCAATGCGAGGCCGAGAAGGGGAAATTGGCGGGTAATCCAGCAGGATTATGTAGGATGTAGTTGATGGCTGCCAGAGCTCACCTAAAGTGTGTCCGCCATGTTGGACCGCTGGGCCACCCCCTCTAGTTACAAATGATTTCAGCAATTTGAATCTCCTGTGACAAGAATAGACAGCATAATTTCAGAGTTTAATTGGGCTTCAAAAAATACAAAATTTACCATGAAGAATCTTGGACTACCCACGAGAAGAGGGGACGATTTTTTAACTTCTATAACCATGAAACAGACTTCCTAGCTTGGCATTGCATGTGCTTGCTCTTTTTTCCACATCTTTATTGTCTTGCAGCAGATTTGAAGGGTTTATAATGCATCAGTAGCAGTATATATCCTTTCTGTTATGATATATGTTCTAGCCTTGGTGCAATGCAAGCCATTGCTCATACTTTATACAGCACTGATAATCATGGCTTTCTATCCTTACTTACTGTTGAATAATGTTTGTGTATCATTCTTTTTGAAGGGATATATTCCCTCATGTGTTCGTAAACTTTGTTATATTTCAATAAAGATTTGAATTTAAAAAAACACTTAGTCAATATGTTTGCTATTTATGTATTACATAACTAGAAGGATGGACAGGTTCTAAAAAAGGTAAATACCTCCTAGTGTTAGTGGGTGCTACTTAAATCATGAATGTTCAAAATATCAAATCAATTCTTTTTTTTTTTTTTTTTTGTGTGCAAAATCTGTGTTCTTGGAAAACTTTTAAAAAAATCCGATGCCACTCACTTCAAACATTATATTATACAACAGTCACATTTTGGTCTGCTGTATCAACGAAACCACATTTGTGACTCACTCTGCATTGCTTGCAGTCATAACATTGGTAAGTAGTTCACTGTTGTTGAAAAAGAAGTACCAGAAGTCTTCCCTGTATTTTTTTTTTTTTTTTAAACAACTTTATTGGGATTTTCAAGTGGGTATATCATAGTACACATTACATTGAGCATTTTAGTTATACAGAGAGCTCAGGATACAATTCAGGCATTGTGCACCATCCGTGCCAATTGTGGCGTTGTCTACGAAGCTTATCAAGAATGTCGTAATACCACTAAGGAGGCCACCAGTTTATCGCAGTGTTGAGCATTACCTTCCTAGCCTCCGACCTATTGTGCCCAAGGGGAGCGTTGTCCGCTCAACTGACCCATTACCCCACCCGGCACCCACCCTCCATACCCAACTATGCCACAAGGAAAACAATCCTAGTCTGGGGGGGACTCAGAGCATATCCCGGGGGGGGGGGGGGAGAAGGAGGAGGAAGAGGAAGGGCGGGCCAGCTCAGAGGCCAATCCCCACCCCAGCCCCCGGTAGGGGAAGGGAAGAGGCCGGTCCACGCAGCCTGAAAGGGTGGAACCAAATGGGCAGGCAAGATCCCCCTCCAATTAGTGGGGGGGGGGGGGTGCGGGGGGCCAGCCCCCACGGCAATCACCCCCCATCAGGAAACAGACACATCCACACGGAACATCAGTCTTCCCTGTATTGTTATGCGAGTTTCAGAATATATATATATATTTTTTGATTTTCAAAAACCTTTATTGAGCATGTGACACAACAAAATTAGAGTGTTGCACCATAACAAAATAATATGCACTGCGATACAACAGAAAAGATCAAAGGTTACCACATACATATACAACAAAAAAAACAATGTCAATGAAATAAATCGGGGAGATACTAAAACCAATGAAGAGAAAATGACTTGCAAGACACCATGTGTGAAAAGGGAGGGGGGACACTGAGATTCAGGGAAGGAAAGGGAGCAGAGAGGAGAAATCTCACTGACCTTCGCAGGCGGCTGCCACGGGCGGGGTGCCGGCGGGGAGCGTGGGAGAGGTCGCCAGGTGCTGGGAAGTGTGACTTAGGAGATAAGCTGTCCCCTAATATCCAATGGGCGGGATCTGGCAGGCATAAGGTCCCAGAATTCGGACAGGAGGGTCCGGCAACGGGAAGCATCTTCTAGCCAAAGGGCCACCTTCGGTGCAGGCCGGCTACCCCAACACATGGAAACCCTGCGCCGCGCAAGAACTAATAACATAGCAATCAGTTTGCGGGAGGCATTTGGACAGAATTTGACGAAGCCTAAAAGGCAAAGCAGAGGGTCAGGTTGGAACGGAGAGGAGGTGATCTCAGAAATGACAGCGCATACCTCACGTCAGTTACCGGAGACCTTGGGGCATAGCCAGGCGAGGTGGGAAAAGTCAGCCACGGGCGCTGAGCAGCGCAGGCATCTGTCACTGGCAATGAGTTCCATCTTGTGTAATTGTACAGGGGTCCGGTAGAGCCTGTGTAAATACTTAAAGTGGATAAGGCGCAGACGATAGTTGGGGGAGAGGTTTTTGATCTGAGTTCAGCAATACAGCCAGTCGGCCTTGAAAATTTCGATGCCTAGGTCCTCCTCCCATGCCACGCAGTAGGGATGGAAGAAGCCGCCAGTGTGGAAGCGTAAATTTTAGTGACCAGTTTCTTTGGGGAGGGGGATGTGTAAAGGAAATTTAAAGTGGCCAAGTTTCAGAATATTTAGTGGTGTCAAATGTGTAGACATTTTCTATCTAGATGCAAAGAATTAATAAGTAAGTATGACACATGAGAGCATTATCTTTTAAGGCAGGGTTTGTCATACGTTTCATTGGTGTAATCTCATTTTCATTTTGTAAATTTGGTTTGACAGTAATGTGATATGACCTCCTAAATTTCTTACATTACTAAGTTTATTATGCTGTCTGATTGATACCCAATCATCACCTTCATCCAGCTCCCCCCCCCCCCCCCCCCTCCCCCCCCCACACACGGTCCATCCTAACAGGCTTAAGAAACCTTGTTCTAGGTGAATATATTTCTTTATGTAAAGCTGTATAGTATTTCTGTCTTGAACTAAACATATATTGATTTCTGGCCTGTAAGCTTCATATTTCAATCCAAGTGCCGTAAAGATACCTAGTCTGAAAAGAAATTACGATTTGCTTATTCGCTCACACTTCAGAATATTAAAAAAACAAGTGTATTGACTCTCTTTGATTATCCACTATGGGACTGACTTTGTTTCCTTTTTCAGTGTTCCTGGGATACCTCTGTATCATTCTACTTCTGCTCCTGCTGCTCATCTGCTGGATCGCTCCAGAACACGGATCCTCGAATATCTTAGTTTACATTAGCATCTGCTCCCTGTTGGGCAGCTTCACCGTGCCCAGCTCCAAGGGCATCGGACTGGCAGCTCAAGAGGCTTTCTCAGGGAGTCCATCGAGTGCCCGGGCAATGTATCTCTTCCTCGTACTACTCGCCGTGTTGGCTTGCAGCATCCTCATCCAGTTCATTTACATCAACAAGGCCCTTGAGCGCTTTGACACTTGCGTCTTTGGTGTCATCTACTTTGTGATGTTCACGCTGCTGGTTTTGCTGGCCACAGCCATCCTCTTCCGGGAGTGGAGCAAGGTGGGAGTGGTGGACTTCTTGGGCATGGCCTGTGGATTCACTACGGTTATCATTGGAGTGTTTCTGATTCAGATGTTTAAGGACTTCAGGTTCAGCCTTGCAGATTTCCAAAAGTCTGCTCTAAAGACTGATTGAAAAGGTGACTCACAACCTCAGTATTACTTATTCAAGTGGAGTATCATATTTTTGTAATGTGTAAGCCTTCCAGGTGAGGGATGGGGACACTACTACTGGATGCACTGACATATAGACCTCAAGTGTATTGCTGCCTACAGGTTGCTACAATATTAAGATAAGGGAAATTCATTGAATCTTGAGGGCTGATTTACAAGTAATTGGAAAGTCCGCTGATTTGCATACCTTGCAGGTCTCAAACTCGCCATGTGTACTTGATGCAAAACTATGCCCTATGTCTGAACAATGTCTGCTTAGTGGATAATCCGGAGGCACAAGGCTACGCAAAATGAGCAAATTTACATTTTCTTCACATTATTGTTATTAATATTAACGTTTTGTAGACATTGTCCTTTCATGCATTCTTAAGCTGCCCTCAGGAAGTGTGGTACTGTCAGTGATAATCAGATTAGGGGGTCCAAGACATTGTTCCTTTCATTATCCCCCCAGCGCCTTGAGACCCTCGCGGGTATGTAGTGCGCTTTACAAATGCCATGATTGATTGATAATGAAGAATGTTATCTACAGGCATTAAGAAACAATGAATTTGTGGCACTTACTCCTGTGCGAAGGAGAGGTGTAAGTTTAGAAGTGCAGTGAGTATGGGGAGAGGCATTCCACATGTTCGGGAATACAGACATTGAACTTTGTGGGTGTCCAACACTTTTGCAATGACCACTCCTCTGACATTCCCATGGAAACATTAATTTCCTAGCCTCTACCTTGCAGTTAGATTACAGAAAATCCAGCCATGCAGCATATTTAAACATCTGGTTATGCGATTGCCTGTCTCACATGCAACCTTTTTTGGCAAGAGAGCTTAAGTGTGCAACGAGTCCTTTGAGTCGACTCTAGAACGTTAATAAAATGGCATGCGGTCGATCCTTCTCATACCTGGGTCCCTTTCTTTGGAACAGGCTCCTGTTTCATATGCGCGCCTGTTCTGATTTTGTCTGTTTCAAAAAGCTACTTAAAACCTGTCTCTTTAACTGTATTTCTTCTCTTCCTCTGGGTCTGCTCTTTAACGCCGAGATATCCCTGCAGGGGTGATTAGCTGTACTATATTAAGTTTTGATAACATAACATCAGGATACTGGACACAAAAGTACATGGAACAATTCTTATTAGGGTCTGTGTGAGAAAAAGGTATAATAGCTAATCAGAACTTGCATTTGTGAGATTCGTTACTAATGATATATGTTTTTTTTTAACAGTCCGAAACAGAAGTTAAATTAATGTGACATTTCCTGTTTACAGCCGCATTCCTTTTGACCTGGGGCCTCTGTATTTCGTAAAGTATACTAGAAATGCACATTGTGATAAGTAATATGACATATTTTCGATAATAATCAACCTGTATTTTTGTATAGATTCAGCATCAGTGGCTAATTTTACAGTTTTGCTGAAAACATTCAAACAAATGCATTACCGCCTTGTCAGTCTCCTCATCGTAGTCCTTACTGATTGAGGTGGAATCTCGTCTCAGAGAGAGGCACTTGCCTGTCACCCTACAAACGTCAGTTCTCTCTGCAGAAATTGCACACATAAATTTTCCTTATTTTACAGAATTTGTTAAGTGTAACATATTGTCAGAACCATAAAGTGCATTTTATGCATTTATATAAAATATATAAAACCTCAAAACACTTAAAATTCTGTATTTAATGTACTACGCAGCCATAACTCACTATGAGTCATGCTTGTAATATCAATACTTGATGTGACTAACGGAGCGACTGTGGGTGAAAGGCTTGAATGGCGAATGACTTTGTGCTTTAAGTCAAAGATTGAGTGAGTTAATTGTCCATTTGTTAGAAATGGTGTATGCAGGGGCCGCTCCTCAGCTAAGGCGGAGGAACGTTGCCCCACTGCTCTCTGAGCAGGAACAATAAAACGATAATAACATAGTTATCATTTTCTTTTTCAAAGGTTCAGGCTGGGTTAGGGCGGGGCTGGAGGCACAGGGGGAGGAGCGGTTTGTGCACACTAAGTGCATATGAATGCTTGTCCAGCCGCCTGGGACCGGCCAAACAGTCATGCATACTTAGCATGTTCCCTACCAGGCTGCATTACACATCCTGGCGGGGAACATGCCCAGGCCCCCAGTCCCCATCTGAGTGCTGATTCACGGCGCTCGGACCAATCACAAGTAATCACAATGCTGCAATGCAGCGTTGTGATTGGCGATGGGGAGCCGGAGTGCTTTCTGGTTCCCGGACTCGCTGGAGAAGCGAGGAGAGACGGCCGGCAGAAGAGGTAAGTGTTTTTATTTTATTATTATGTCTCTCCCCAACACCTGCCTTCTCCCCTCCTCCCGCCCCCACCCTCATTCTATGCCAGTCGCTACTGGGTGTTTAACACTTCTCTGCAAAAGTTTAAAAAGTCAAAATCCACCTTTTAAAAAATAATTCACCTGCCGAGCGAAATCTAGGTCCAGAATTTTATCCACAGGTTGATTCCAGGGAACGGCTGGATTTGGCATTACGTTTCTTGTAGTACAAGCGACTCGTGATGAAAGAAACATCATGGCATGTCTGACAGATGACCCTGTAGTGCTCCTGAAATGAACTTCCTTGGCGGCTGCTCATGAGCAACCTTTTCATTTATAGCAGCAAAAACCCTTATCAGCTGCGGGGGAAGTGATTTGCTTTAGTCTCACAATGGAAGCAATGGTTCATTTATGTGTTGTAGAGGAATGAACATCAAAAAGCGCATTTCTGATGAATGTAAGGGGAGAGAAGATGGCACCAGAGTGCCATACAAAGCTCAGGCAGGAACTATGGAAGTTGCTTTGTTTATATCAACATAGAGATATAGTATAAAGCTATCTTGGCTCCAGTCAAGCCGTCTCCACTTCCCTAGAAAGAAATTCCTAAAGGGTCTTGTGGCCAGTTGAGAAATCTGGACACCTTGGATTAGAACAAGGAGTCACCTGGCCCAGCGAAGCTGAGCTTTGTCTTTAGCGATAAAGAAGTAGATATAGAGAAGCCAAGTTGAGTGCAAAGGGTCAGGTACGCTGGCCTCCTGTGGTCAACAGAGAAATCTGGGACATCTTCGAAGAAAGAATTCCCTGGACCAATGGAGCTGAAATTTTCCTGTGGCCCTAAAGAAGTTTGGGTAATGAAGACAAGTAGCGGGCCCTCAGCCGTTCCCATCTAATATTCAGAAGGGACGTTTAAACATTTAGGGTAATAAACCTAATAACGCATCTCTATGAGGTAAGAAAGATATTTCCATTTTTAGCGACCTTAACTTGATTCATCTTTCATTTCTCTGCACTCACCATTGGAGCATCGTCTTTTTTTTAGGTTTTGATAAAAAGGGTTACCGTGCCATTCCCTTCCATTGTCCACTTACTATTATTAGCATAGGATAAGCCATGCACATCTTTACTATACAATAAACCTTTGTGCCACAACTCTGTGAATTCACTACATGCTTTTGCTGTGTGCGATGTTGCACACCAGTTTAGACAGAGCATGTTTTTGTGGGTTCCACGAGCATTCTCTGTATGACATTAATGTTTTGAAGATACAAATATTTGCAACTCAGGTACACTAACTAACCTTAATATATCTGTTATACTGTCATTTTTAGTAAACAGAACCGTTAGTATTACTGTGACTATTTAAATATTTTTTCCAGCTATTATTTTCTTTTTTTTGCGTGTGTTAACGTCTCCAAACATTAGTTAGGGAAAGACAGGGTAGAGTAGCTGTGAGTGACTTTAGAGGTCGTTGTTCTTGATGAAAGCTACAGACACTACATGGGGCACACAGTGGATGGCTGAAACATGTTGACCTGAGGATGAGTGGGAATATTGACACCCTAGATTTACCAGTAAACTCTTTTAACCGTATTGTCAGGATCGCCAATAAAATTCCTGAGTTTGTCTACAGGTCATTTTAACAGTTCTGTATGGAGGATACCCCACATAAAACAGAATCTTTCATAAAAGATCTCCAACATGATCTCTGACATTGGAGCCCACCCAGTCGTAATTGGACACCTTGGTTGGGCGAGGAGAAGACCTATGATGGGGCCTGCCACCTCGGTGGTTCAAGGTCTTACACCCTAACATTAGGAAGACCAATAAGGCATAGTAACTTATCTTATTCTAAACATTGAGCGAACGTTTTTCTTTGTCATTTTCCTTAATCCATGGGCTTGTTGTATCATAGGTGATTGGGGATAGAGAAGTCTATGTGCTGCTGAATCTGACTTGGACTCCCCAGAGGTCCTTAAAGCTTAGAGTTGTGAGTATCCAGGAAGAACTTGTGTAACTTCTGACAAAGTTGAGACTCAAAAAGTTTTGAACTAGGACAAGGTCTCAAGGCTACCTAAGAAAGGCCGTAACCTAGATAGTCAAAATATCATGGTTCATTGCAATAGTGGGACAAAGTGGCCCCACCAGAAAGAGGATTTTGACATTTACAGTTTCCAGTTTGTTTCGCTCTGGGCTTTTCACAAAAAAAGCTCAAGTTTTTAGCAGGGCTCCAAACTTCATATTTCCAACCTCGTGTGAAGATATGTTAAGTTCTATGTGAGGTCAGGAGAAGTGCATGGCCAGGATTTTAAAACTGGGTCCTTATCCTTCTTTGCGAGTTAATGGCTGTTTCTGTACGTTAATTGGCCAATTTCAAAGGTTTAGGGTTTTTTTTAACATAGGTGCCACGCCATTTTATATAAACTGACTGCTCCCTCCACATCTTTAACTGAAGCTTAACTAAGGAGTTTTTCAGTGGATTTCAAGTGCTTTGCAATGGTAAACCAAGCCATAAGCCGTTTTTCTTTATGTTCACATAATTGTTGGCCACAAATCGAAACAAAGTGTTTGGAAGCATTTTTTTTTATCCCATAAGTGTTTGCCATCATTATTTTAAAATGGTAGCTGTACAATTATTTATATAACATACACTTAAAAAAGGTGACCAGAGGCATCCATATTCTGATTGATCAATACGCCCTGTTTACAAATGCATAAAAATATTAACCAATCAAAATCAGATTTTCATAGTTTAAGATTTTCTGATGATCATAATCATTTAAAGCATGAATGCACACTGGACAGTGACATTTTTCTAATATATTTGTTATTTTTGTCAAATAAGCATTATACCATCAAAAAGCACCAAAAGAAGCAAAGTACTACGCTCCTGCCAAATCTGTTGCACATTTGCTTAGCTGTTATTTGAGGTTTTCGCAGAGAACTGTCCCAATGAGAGTTTCAGTGGAAAACAAAAACTGCTTTTGGCATCCTGCAAATTTCCCCTCACACATGACTTTTTCCAGCCTTGGTCATTCACAGAGGTAATGTACTGAAACAACATTTTGGAAAGTTTGGGCGGGGAAAAGTTGATATTGATCCCAAAAGGTCCTTCTACAGAAATCATGTTTCAACCTTACTTACAGGACTGGAAATGGCACCCCTGGAAAATATGGCTCCATTACAGTCTTATATCAACAGGTCGGCTCCCCTTAGTACTTGTCTAGGAACTGCGTGTCCACCCTATTAAAAAATGTGGTATTTATTTTCTGTATATAATTTGCTTCTATAAATCATGCAGAAATGTACCTTTGCATGTAAGGATAATGTTTTTATTAACAAGGAAAATATTCTCAATTCCTCTCCACCCATGTGAAATTTGTAAGCGGCGTCTTGCATTTCCCACCCTTGAAAGTTAGATCTGCCTTCAACAGGCATAGTGTCATGTTTTTGTGGGTGGGAAACCACCTAATGCTTCTGAATACTATAAAACATACAGGTTTGATGGTTTCAGTACATTATGTACTGCATCTACTCTTTCCTGCTTGTAAGCTTAAATTCACAATGCAGTTTACTATCTTAATTTATTTTAATTTGTTCACATTTTTGTGAAATCCTCTTATGGGAGAGTTGCACACATCTTCCTATTCCAGCTGAGCGTTTGCTGCCTTTTCTCTTCCAGAAAATGTTGTCAGGCTTTGTTTCTGCACAGTACCACCTCAAAAGAGTGTAACAAGATGTGATGGCATAAACATTTAAAACCATCACTGGATTAGTCTTCTAAATAATTTATTGTGTTGTATCATTCACCAGGAGTCAGATCACTGCTGACATCCAATAGATATAATTTTCTCAAGTGTGCCTAAGAAACTCTGGGGTATGTGGGTGAGTTGGACTCTTCAGAATGCTAAAGGCCTGAAGCCTGCCTTGCAGTCCTGAACCAAGGATCGCTAAATGATCTTTTCTTTTCAGATTCGATGGCCCATGCTTTATACCTTACATTAGAAGTTTGATGTGTCGGATACCAGATTTGCCAGTGCTGGGATAATGTCAGCAAAAAACAAAGAGACTGCTTTATTTAAATAATGTATACAGAATTGAATGGGACAATAAGGATGGTGTACAGTTTTCATAACATAATTTATTGTTGACAGCGGATACAGATGGGGCACCACCGGGGGCGCCAGAAACGTACGAATATGAGACGTTATTTCGCATGCCATTACTTCGCATGCTTTTACTACGCGGTTATTACTTAGCAATAACCGTTACTACGCAAGTTTTTACTTTGCATACCATTACAATGAAAGTGTTATGGTATGTGAAGTAAAAACTTACCTAGTAATAATAATGGTATGCGGAATAACGTGTCATACTACACTTAACCCTAAAACTCTACACTACACTTCACTAACACACAACACTACCCTTAACCCTAACACACTAACCCCCCGACGCTACACTAAACCCTAAAACACTACCCTAGACTTCACTAACCCACAACACTACCCTAAACCACTAACCCCACGACACTACACTAAACCCTAAAACACTAACCCCACGACACTACACTCAACCCTAAAACACAACCCTAGACTACACTAACCCACAACACTATCCTAAACCCTAAAACAATAACCCCCCGACACTACACTAAACCCTAAAACACTAACCTAGACTTCAATAACCCACAACACTACCCTAAACCCTAAAACACTAACCCAACGACACTTCACTAAACCATAATACACTACACAAGTACACAACCCTGCACTACCCTACACAGCCCCACTTACCTCTTAACACACGTGGTTCAAATCTTCTCCCCGTCATGCTTCCACCGGCTTCCTCCGTCAGACTCTCTTTGCAAATGTCCACCGTGACTAGTACCCGCCCCCTACGCATGCGTTCTACAATGCATGCGATGTAACAGCATGCGTACTAAAGGGACGCGTTGTTACATCGCATGCGTACTAACGCTTGCGTAGTAACGGTACGCGAAGAAATGTCCGCGTACTAGTGGATGTTTCCCACAGTAATTGTTAATTATACTGATATCAACATTTTCAACATTTCAATAACACCATTTTTGGTATATGAATGTTTGAATAAAAGCATTTTGAAACAAACAATAGTGCCATATTAAACTTACAGAAGAAATAAAAGATCTGAGATACATCGGTCCGAGCCATCCAATGTGAAAGTAAAGGTGATCAAAATCTGGGTCATGATACAAAACAGTCATATCTGCAGTCCTGCAATGGCAGAAACAGGAGGAATAGGTTCCAGGTATAGCCCTCTATAGTCTGCCCACCTCTTCGATGTTTTAGGATATTTCTGGGGGCATCTCCTCGCCTTGAAAACAGGTATTACCAGACCCATAGAAAAATCTAGGCCCTACTTCCATATTGCGATATAAGACAGAGACGACACCTTCCACGCCCTGGCAATATCGTGTTTAGCTAATGGGAAACCTAGAAACAACAAGTGACGCTTATATCGGTTGCCATCCAGTCCCTCAGTAATGTGGAGCCATAATAAAGCGTGGCAAAAGTGGGATATCCAATCCTAGGACCTCCGAAAGGCAAGTTTTTCAAGTTTCAAGTTTAAGTTTATTATGTTTAGGCTCTCTTAAGAGGGCCACATAAAATAAACACATAATTATACAACAATACTTACAATAAAATCACAAGAGGGCGAATGAGAAAGTAATACATCATATTCACTGGTCAGACAATTGTCTAATATTTCTCTATATATCATTCAATAAATATCTAAAAAGCCTTTAAAAAAGTTAAAAACTTTAAAACAGAACATTTCATTTGGCGGACAATAAAGTGCATGGAAGAAGGTATTTACATTTAAAATTCCTAATTGTAAACAGATAGGTTTCAACCATTTGTAACGCAATGAGCGTAAAGCGGGACAAATAAACAATACGTGATTGCGATCCTGTACCGCATTATGACAAAGATTACACACCGATGAAACACCGTACCATTTAGTTAAAAGGGTATTTAGCGGGAGCAAATCATGTCTTAAAAGGTACCATAATCTACGGACTCTGTGGGGGATATTCCATGTAAGGTATTGTTGTGCCAGCTTTGGTAAGTATGAATTTAAAAGAAATTGCCTTTCCGTTTTTCCTTGTTGGGCAATCATATCCAGTTTATAACTGAGTTCCCAAGATACACTTTTTAATTTAGACTTTAGTTCAGAGGGAGTAAGTAAAAACAAAGTGCTTACATCCAGCTCTAACAGAGTAGCTGCTTTTCTAAAGTTTTTTACTAACAGGGAAAACTCGTTAAAATTGGCCAGGAGCTCATTTTTAATGGCTTCCCGTAAGGAATTCTTTTTACCTCTAGCTAAGCAAGCTACCCACCTTATAAGGGCAATCAACCCCTGTACCCAACAACTTCGGAGTCCGAATTCCAGTCTACATGAGGATATAGAACAAGCTGTGTTAATAGAAGTAATTCTTCTTAATATCTTTCCTTCCGTTCTATGTAAAAATCCCCAATGTTTTAACTCCACTAATTCTAACCCATACAGTAGGGTTGCGGGGATCTTTGCCCTAAATACTTCCAAAAATAATGTGAAATGTCTCTTCCCTGTAGCCTTATACAAGGAGCAAAGCCCCATACCATGAGCCAATGCTTTACGCGCATTATGGTCTGTATGGGGTTTCTCACTGAGGTTTGCAGAGATTATTTTACCTAAGAAGGTGTAGGTTTTAACCACCTCTAAACTATGGCCACCTATGGCCCATCTATAATTTTCAGACCTACATTTTTTCTTTCCAAAAATGCACATGATTTTACTTTTCGAAGCGTTAATCTTCATGTAGTTTGCTACTGCGAATTGATTTAATGCATGTAAGCGGTTAGATAAGCCCTTCGGGGTTAAGTCTAATACGAGGATATCATCTGCGTACATTAATATTGATACTGATGATCCTCCAATTATCGGGGCTATCCCATCGCACACTGAGATGGAAGAAGGAAGGTCTGCCGTATAAAGAGAAAACAATATAGGGGCCAGTATGCACCCTTGTTTCAGCCCATTAGGGGAAGGAATAGGTTGAGACAAACCTCTTTCTCCGCCTTGTAGTACCTTACACCACGTGTTCGAGTGAAGGGATTTTACAAGTTCAAGTAACTGTAACGGCATACCTAAAGTAGCGAGCTTTCTCCACAGCGTTGGACGGTCCACCTTATCGAACGCTGTGGAGAAATCAATGAATGCCGCATATATTCCACCACCACGAACACGTACATATTTATCTACAATCACCTGTAATGCTGTTAGATTATCAAGTGTACCATGCTCTTTACGAAAACCAGTTTGTTCCAAGGGTAAAATATCATTTAGTTCCGTCCATTCAGAAATTAAAATCAAAAGACATTTAGCAAAAATTTTCCCTATAGAGTCCAATAGAGCTATTAGACGATAATTCCCCGGATTATCCCTCTCTCCCTTTTTAAATATCGGGATTAATATACTTCCCCTCCAAGAGTTAGGGACTGATCTTGATAGAAAGCAAGCATGAAATACTGGAAGGAGAATCCTACTCCAGGAAGTAACGTCTTGCTTTATTATAGACATGGGCAGCTGTCAAGAACTCACTAGTAGCCGTTGTTACCCCCTCCCTTAAGAAAAGAAGAAGAAGAATGATTCCTCGTTCCAGGTATGGAAGAGCATTGCAGCACTTATGGATCTTAATGCAGAGATTGCTCCTCTTGATTGCTGAGACCGGCGAAGAGGAAATCCAAGATGGCGGCAACCCTCGAGCGAAATCAGAGCGCTCTAGTCTCTGGACTAAGGTCTCGAGCCCAAGCGAATCTCTAGCGCGAGCTCCCGACAAACCGCGCACTTCAACTGAAGTTCTCGGCTGAGAGCAACGTTCGTTTCCTGTTCCTGTTCTGAAGAGAATTTCACCTTGTTTCTTCACGATTTTTTCTCCGCTGTTGCGGAAAGGATGTGCTCATCGGGAACGCTGTTCCCAGTAACTATTTAATTTTGAATTGCGTTTTTCCTGAGAGAAGTTCTCGTCAGGATTTGAAGAGGTCTTGTAGTTCGAAGAATTCCCTGAAGAGACTATCATTTCTTGAACTACCAAATCAACCAGAGATAAGTAAAACGAATATTCTTGTGAGAACTACTCCGCTGGAACTGTATCCTTTGAAGTTTACTTGAACAATTCACAGCTATTCCAATTCTTGAAGAGACTTGGTTATATCTTATTTTGGGTATATTCTGGACGTCATTAAAGTCAAAGATTACCAGTAAGAGAGAAGCTAGTCTGCAGTGTTCCTCAGGTAGCCACCAGTTTCCCAGAGGGTGAAGTAGGGAGTTAGAAGGGCAATGTAATTTGAGGCATAAGTTGTTCTTTCATCCTCTGCAGGTCCGGCCCGATTTCTTCACAATCAAATTCCTAATGAAGAAATTCCATTAGAAGATTTCTAATAGAAGAGGTGGGGCAGTTCCTTAACGTGCAGCAGTCTCTCTTTTTCTTATCCAATTCCCCTTTCCCCCTCGTGAGTGTCAAGTTCAGAAATTCTGATTTGACAACCGCGTTGGGGATTTGGGAGCTATCATCTGCTTCTGTGGAAAAACTCTGGCACAAGGTAAGAGATCTTGACAGATTGAAGTGCCAATTATTTCCACCCAGGCAGGATGGCAGAAGGATTGGATGTTAATGCCTTAGCAGCCCTAATTGAAAACATGCAGCAACAATTGACCCGAGTGTTAGAGGAAAATAAGGAATTAAAGGAAGGGGTTAAAAGGTCTCAGATTGAAAATCAACAGCTCTTGCAGAAGTTAAATGCCTATACCCCCGGTTCCTCATCTCAGACTAGAGGACCTGAAAGAAAAGAATTCCCTAGTCCCAATTCCGAAATAACTACTCAAGTCATACATTCCATTTCCCCCATAATTCCTTTAGCCCCACCAGAACGCTTTAATGGGGATCCTCAAAAGGCACAAATCTTTCTAACCCAATGCTCGTTACACTTCCTTTGTAGACCAATCATTTTTACTGAAGATCAGTCCAAGACAGCGTTTGTATTGTCCTACTTGAGTGGTGACGCAGCCTCTTGGTCCATGCCTATTGTCTCCCGTAATGATCCTGTGCTGTACAACTTTGAAGACTTCAAAAGTGAATTCCTCCGGATCTTCGACCGTCGAGCCATTTCTCAAGCGACTGATAACGAGTTACTTGAATTAAGACAAGGGAATCGAGATCTAATTTCCTACTTAGCTCAATTCAATAAATTGATAGTAGAGACTGAATGGCCAGAAGCCAAAAGAGCAGCAATTTTCTACAGAGGCCTTAGGGAAGAATTAAAGGACGCCCTGGCTCAAATTCCGGATAGACCCACGGAAGTTTCCAAGTTAATAGATCTTGTATTACAAATTGACCAAAGGTTGTTTGAAAGAAGATCAGAGCGAAAAAGGGAATATAGAACCATTCCTCCACGATTTGATCGGGGCAAAACCGACAATGCCAAGACTCCTGATTTGCACTCTTCAGAAGAACCCATGCAGATTGGAAGTGTTCGAGGCCCCCTTTCCAAGGAAGAAAAGGAAAAAAGAAGATCTGGAAATTTATGTTTGTATTGTGGACAGTCGGGGCATTTTGTGAAGGAATGTCCTAAAAAACCAAAGACAAATAATAATCCGTTAAAAGAGAAGCTCCATCAGTGAAAAGAGTTGCCCTGATGGATCATCAAATTAAGTCGACTCCTGGATATCAATATTTGGCAAACACCCTACAATCAGCTTCTCCACATCTCACAGTACCATTTGATTTGAGCTTTGAAGCCAACAAGATCAAAGATGTTTCGGTGATGTTAGATTCTGGAGCTACGGGTAACTTTTGTGACATACAATACGCCAAAAGAATTGGAATAAACTTTGTTAAGAAGAAGACAGCCGAACTAGTCCGAGCAGTGGACGGTACGAACCTGACTTCAGGTCCAATTACATGTGAAACAGAATTGGTGGAACTAAAGCATAATCAAGGGCATTTTGAAAGAATTTCTTTCAATCTTATTGATGCTCCCCAGTTCCAGTTGATCCTAGGTTTACCATGGCTTACCGAGCACAATCCAGAAATAAATTGGGAGACCAGAACAGTGAAACTTAATTCGGACTACTGTCACCAGCATTGTTTTAACCTTTCTGAACCTCAACCTCTGACCTCTCCAGTCAAGTCTTTAGTCACCAAACCGAATGTGATTGGAGCTATTGAAACCGTAACCTTTCCAGAAGTTTATGAGGATTTAAAGGCAGTATTTGACAAATCTAAGGCTGAAAAACTCCCACCACACAGGCCATATGATTGCAAGATCGAATTGGAGCCAGGAGCAAATCTGCCTTGTAGCAGAATTTACGCTCTCACGGAGAAAGAAAATCAGTTCTTGAAGGAATACTTAGACCAATATTTGGCTAATGGCTTCATTCGTCCCTCCCAATCTCCAGTTTCCTCTCCTTGTTTCTTCGTTCCTAAAAAAAAGAATGCTGAGTTAAGAACGTGCATCGACTATAGGGCATTGAATCAAGTTACGGTAAAGAACAGATATCCTTTACCACTCATCTCTGTGCTTCTAGACCAGGTGAAAGAAGCAAAAATCTTCACGAAGTTAGATCTTCGTGGGGCTTATCATTTAATCAGAGTTGCTGAAGGAGATGAGTGGAAGACTGCTTTCCGGACTAGATACGGGTTATTCGAATACCAAGTAATGCCCTATGGTTTATGCAATGCCCCAGCCGCATTTCAACATTTTGTCAACGACATCCTAAGAGAATACCTTGATCGCATCGCAGTGGTCTACATAGATGACATTCTGATCTTCTCCAAGAATCTACAGGAACATGTACAACATGTTCGAGCAATTCTTCAACGGTTATTAGAAAATAACTTGTACGTGAAGCTTGAAAAATGCGCCTTTCATGAAAAAGAGGTGGAGTTCTTGGGATTCGTTTTATCAGAAAAAGGAATCTCCATGGATACTGCTAAGATTCAGGCAATTTTGGATTGGCCCTCTCCCAAGAATGTAAAGGAAATCCAAAGTTTTCTTGGGTTTGCCAATTTCTACCGTCGTTTCATTCAAGAATTTTCTAAACATGTAACTCCCATCACCAGACTATTAAGAAAGGGAGTAACCTTTCATTGGTCCAGTGAGGCAGAGGCAGCCTTCAAGTTTCTCAAAGAAGCCTTTACCTCGGCACCCATTCTCCTTCACCCCGACATTGAAGAACCCTTCTATGTTGAAGCTGACGCCTCGGATCTGGCTATAGGAGGTATATTATCCCAAAGACATAAGAAAACGGGACAACTCCATCCAGTGGCATTCAGATCCAGAAAGTTGACTCCTCCTGAAATTAATTACTCGATTGCTGACAAGGAGCTATTAGCAGTACGAGACGCCTTTGTAGAATGGCGCCATTATTTGTTGGGCGCTCGGCATGTGGTTACAGTATTTACAGACCATAAAAATCTTCAATTCCTGAAATCAGCGAAAACCCTCACTGCCAGGCAATTAAGATGGTCGCTTTTCTTTGCTGACTTCAATTTCACGATCACTTACCGGCCAGGGGCAGCTAACGGTAAGGCTGATGCCTTATCCCGATTGGGAACAGTTCCTAATCTAGAGGAAACCCAGAAGAAACCAATCATACCTGCCGAAAAATTTATATGTGTTCTACAATTTTCTGAAATAAAAGAAAAGGTTCGAGAATCAATGTCTGATGAAGAAATTCTGAATTGGGCTAAGGAGGACGAAGAAAGAACTGTGATCGACAATCTTCCCTACATGAAAGAGACTTTGTACCTGCCTACTGAAGAAATTCGAGAGTCTGCATTGCAAGCTTGTCATGATGATCCTTTGGCTGGGCACAAGGGGATTTTGAAGACTACAGAATTGCTAAAAAGATACTTCTGGTGGCCCACCATGATCCCTCAAGTGAGACAATACATTCGCTCTTGTGACAAATGCATCAGGGGGAAATCCAATAGACAAGCCCCTGAGGGAAAACTCCAACCTCTCCCCACAGCTCCCCATCCATGGCACACTGTCACGATGGACCTTATAGTAGATTTGCCGACTAGTCAGGGTTTCAACACCATTTTGGTTTTTGTAGACACCTTTTCCAAAATGAGTCATTTTATCCCTTTAAAAAAGCTTCCCACAGCTCCCCAGTTGGCCAAACTATTTTCTCAACACATAGTTCGAGCACATGGAATTCCAGTAGTTGTAATTTCTGACCGTGGTACCCAGTTTGTTTCTCATTTTTGGAGGGCCTTCATGCAAGAGTTGGGAATTGATTCCCGATTCTCGACAAGTTATCATCCTGAAACAGATGGCCAGACAGAAAGAGTAAATCAAGAGATTGAACAATATCTTCGTCTGTACCTTCTAGACCAAGAAGGCGAATGGCCAGACCTCATTTGGACAGCTGAATTCGCATATAACAATGCGGTTCATGCTTCCACGGGGTTTTCTCCATTTTATTTGAACTCTGGAAGACATCCAAATATAATTTTGGGAAGGTCAGAAAGTAAGGTCCCAGCAATTAAAGATCTTAAAGATAAGATTCAAGAAACTTACCAATCAGCCAGAAAGAATTTAAACCTAGCAAAAGAGACTTACAAGAAGTATGCTGATCGAAAAAGAAGGTCGAATCCAAATTATTCCAAGGGAGAATTAGTCTGGTTATCCACTAGACATTTACATCTCAAGGGAAACAGGAAGTTCTCACCTAGATTTCTGGGCCCTTTTAAGATCAACAAGATTATCAATCCAGTGACAGTTAAACTTACCTTACCTCCTCAAATGAAAATTCATCCAGTGTTTCATGTTTCTCTCCTAAAAAAGAGTCCAACTAATGTCAGACTGACTACCCCACCGAATCCAGTCACAATAGATTCTCATCCAGAATATGAAGTTAAAAGAATCTTAGACTCAAGAGTTAAGAGAGGAAAGTTGCATTATCTCATAGACTGGAAAGGTTATGGCCCCGAAGAAAGATCTTGGGAATCAGCAGATAATGTTCACGCAGCTAGATTAGTGAAACAATTTCATGACACTCACCCTAACAAGCCAAGGTTGGTGGGGCGATCTTTAGAGGGAGGTACTGTCAAGAACTCACTAGTAGCCGTTGTTACCCCCTCCCTTAAGAAAAGAAGAAGAAGAATGATTCCTCGTTCCAGGTATGGAAGAGCATTGCAGCACTTATGGATCTTAATGCAGAGATTGCTCCTCTTGATTGCTGAGACCGGCGAAGAGGAAATCCAAGATGGCGGCAACCCTCGAGCGAAATCAGAGCGCTCTAGTCTCTGGACTAAGGTCTCGAGCCCAAGCGAATCTCTAGCGCGAGCTCCCGACAAACCGCGCACTTCAACTGAAGTTCTCGGCTGAGAGCAACGTTCGTTTCCTGTTCCTGTTCTGAAGAGAATTTCACCTTGTTTCTTCACGATTTTTTCTCCGCTGTTGCGGAAAGGATGTGCACATCGGGAACGCTGTTCCCAGTAACTATTTAATTTTGAATTGCGTTTTTCCTGAGAGAAGTTCTCGTCAGGATTTGAAGAGGTCTTGTAGTTCGAAGAATTCCCTGAAGAGACTATCATTTCTTGAACTACCAAATCAACCAGAGATAAGTAAAACGAATATTCTTGTGAGAACTACTCCGCTGGAACTGTATCCTTTGAAGTTTACTTGAACAATTCACAGCTATTCCAATTCTTGAAGAGACTTGGTTATATCTTATTTTGGGTATATTCTGGACGTCATTAAAGTCAAAGATTACCAGTAAGAGAGAAGCTAGTCTGCAGTGTTCCTCAGGTAGCCACCAGTTTCCCAGAGGGTGAAGTAGGGAGTTAGAAGGGCAATGTAATTTGAGGCATAAGTTGTTCTTTCATCCTCTGCAGGTCCGGCCCGATTTCTTCACAATCAAATTCCTAATGAAGAAATTCCATTAGAAGATTTCTAATAGAAGAGGTGGGGCAGTTCCTTAACGTGCAGCAGTCTCTCTTTTTCTTATCCAATTCCCCTTTCCCCCTCGTGAGTGTCAAGTTCAGAAATTCTGATTTGACAACCGCGTTGGGGATTTGGGAGCTATCATCTGCTTCTGTGGAAAAACTCTGGCACAAGGTAAGAGATCTTGACAGCAGCTCATCCGGACCCATAGCTCCAGAAGCACTCATACTCTTTATTACTGAAGCAATGGTTTTCTCAGTCGGAAGCTCTATATTAGGCTGACTAATCAGGGCTGGGACCCGGCTGTCACCCTCTACACTATTAGGTGCATACAAACTAAGTATAAATGATGTCCAAACATCTTCAGCAATAGAGATAGGGATAGGGGAAGTTCTTACCCCACATCCTTTCCCTATTCGGCACCAAAATTCTCTAGAATTATTAAAGGCCGATGCCTCTCTTAACCTAATCCAGAGAGAGTCTTCTTTTTCTCTTTTTAATTTTATTCTAAGTCTAGCTCTCCTTCTTCTTAATAGGGCTATCTTGTGCTCTTTTTCCTTAGTTCTATTAAGGTACTGTTGTCTTACAAGTTTATTTATTTCCTTATTTAGGGGATGTAATAAACTAGGAGGGAGGTGTAACTTCTTAGGTATTCTTACTTTCTTAGCTCTCGTAATAAGCTTTTCCTTAAAAATTTCAAAATATAGAAATTCCCTACCCTGCCAATCATCTAATTCAAGTAAGGTTTGGGCAAGAATTTTTTGTACATCTTTCATAGAGGAAGGGTCCCAGAAACACCTTCCAGACTTGCAGTGAATAGAAACACCTTTATTAATGATAGACCAGGATTCAGTGTCTGGGGGATGTAATGAGATTATTAAGTTAATCACATTATGGTCGCTCAAGCAGGATTGAGAAATCATCATGTCCTGAACATAAGAAAATGAGTCATAATCTGTAATTACATAATCCAAAATGGATTCACCCCTATAAGAACTGTGTGTAAACTTAGCTGGGGTGTCAGAAGGCATCCTACCATTTACAATTAGCCCCTCCAAATGAGTGAGTTCATCAAGTAATATCTTTCCTCTTTTATTAGTTTTTATTTTACTAGGAAAGATTGCTTGGGGTATTTACTGTTTAGGTCACCCATAAGTAAGATATATGGGGGGTGATCAAGCTCTAGTAATTGTTTTACATAAGAAAACATTCGCTTCAGAACAGTATTAAAGATATCTTCAGGTGGAATATATGCATTTAAAATCACAAGAGACGTCCGTCTACCTGTGGACGCAAGATTATTAATAGTTATAGATTGAAAAAGATTACTAGTATCCTTATAATGGGAGAATTGCCATTGTAATGAATTTGATAAGAAACAGGCTATTCCTCCCTTCGCATGCCCTTTTTTTGAAGGTAAGGCGGCAGCCTCAAATACAAAATAATCTTTCCCCCCATAAAGGGAATCTTTGCACCATGTTTCCTGAATGCATAACACATCTGCATTCAAAGAGAATAGATATTCAAGCTTCTGAGGAGAATTATGTAATCCTGCGGCATTCCAGGATATGATTTTTAATTGTCTGTTAAAGATGAAAAAGCGGTCTTAAATTATTCGCTGTATTAATAGATAAAATTCCTGGGAGCCAATTCCATTGTTGATTATCTTCTGTTAAGGAAGGAACCAAACTTTCAGGGGGAGGAAGTACCTGAGAGACCGTACGCTTTCCTCTAGAGACCCGTGTCTTTAGATCTTTAATATGGGTGGTCGGGTCTTCTTGCCGACAACCCGGCTCTAAAACTCCTTTTCTAAAGAACGTATGCCTTCCGTTATTAAGAAAGGGTAACACATCAATCCCTCTACATTGGAATATTTCCGCTTGTTGAAGGACAAGATTCGCTATTATTTTTGAACAACATTTTACCCTTATGCGCGGACCATTTTCAAGCCTTATTATAGAAACCAAATCAATATCGCTTGACAAAATAAGTTTTAAGCTTTCAATGTCCTTAAAGGAATTCAGCAACCATGATCTGTTCATATTAAGGTCTGAGTCAAATAAGGGGAGAAAATCCAGTGACAAGGTATCCACACATGGGTTAGAAGTTTTTAGTGATACAGTAGTTAAATTTGTGGGCACATTCACTAAAGGGCAAAAAGTAGATGCCGATGGATTAAGTACCCTTTTTTATCGTTGGTATATTACTTATAACTTCATCCCTTAGTACCGAAGGCTCTATCCCACCACCCTCGGAACATAGGACTCCCCCATCCATAGTGCTGACATCAAGGGGACCATCAAGTATAGGGTTGGTGAGACCACCAGCAACCTCTATAGAGGGAGTCTCCAATAATAAACTTTCTGGAGTTTCTATATCATCAAGTACTTCTGTATTTTCATGCTTTTGAAAAATAATTTGCCTCTCTCTTTTCTTCTTATATTTGCGAACTGGTTTCCTATTTTTCCCTTTATTCTTTCTGCTTTTTTCTTTTACTTTCCCCGTAATCACTGCGGTGCCTTCAGGTTCTTTTTTATCCTGAATAAAAATAGGAAAAAGTTCGTTTCCAGCGGTTAAATTAACCGCTGCCAATTGTTCTTCCTTCAGAGTCGGTTCCAACTCTTTCCTCAGATTTGAAGAGAGTGGTGGAGAAGTCGTTGAGGGCTCATGAATGTCTACTTTTACTGACATCCCCACTGGTACATTTTTTCTTAATGGAATGTTACTATCAAGAACATTCTGGACAACGGGTTCGATAGGGAAAGTAGACCCGTTCACAGCATTTTTAACAGTTAGTACTTTTAATATTTCAGTAACTGAGTCCAGAATACAGTCAGTGCTCCCAACAAATTTACCCAATTGACCTAATATAGAGGTCAGTAAATGTTCAAGTGCTATCAGGGAGTCAGAGATTGGTTTTTCATTTTTTATATATTCAGGTGCAGTGAGAGAGCAAATACCTGATAGATTAAATTGCGGAGATTTCAAATCACTCTCCAATGAAAGAATATCATTAGATGTAATAGAAGGAGTACTACTATATAACCGTAATCCTGAAGGCGTTGCTCCTTTTAGGGAAATACTAGGGTCAGGCTGTTTCAAAATCCTTTCACTCATATATCGACCACACAACTCTAGATCAATACTAGACGGGATAGAGGTTTCTTTTGTATCCTCCACCTGATCTTCTATATCCTTAAGTGTGTTAATCTGAAGACCAATCGAATCTGCTTTCATAGGGACAGAATTGTCTCCTTTAGAGAAACGTGTTGGAATATCTACATCTTTAGTCAAGAATGGGGTGGAAGAGACTTTTTCTGTAGTTAACATAAAGTTAATATCGGAGGCTACCTCTAACGGTGGTTCCGTCATAGTTATTATTTCATTGTCAGTAATAGCTGGAGCTTCCATATGTTTGTTCTCTGTTTTTTCCCATAATTTAAACAGTTGCATCTGTCCCTTCAATTGTAAGCTATGTTCAAATTTATTCCTCATGGGATTGGATCTAGTTTTGATACATGATCTCCCCCCTAAGACTCTTCCAGAGCGTAGTTTTTTTGCTGTCATTTTATAAAAGAATAAAACAAGGACTACCAATAAACGAATAAATAAACCAACAATATATTGAGGATCAACAGTCAGAGTAAAATATATATGCGACCAGTCAATAGTTGTATCTCTCTCACCGTTTTATCGCCTTCGATAGCTGTCCGAAATGTACATGCGATAAAACATAAATATGAAAATAACAGGGCCCTGCCCGGCCGACCTCGGCCACTGAGGGCCACAGAGGGCCCGCCCTTTGCCCGGGCTTCGCCCGGCGCCGACCCGCGCGCGATCCCGCGACGCGGAGGCTAGCAGTTGATTTATGCGCCTCTGTGCGCAATAGCGATGACGTTGGCGGGATTCCCCCGCAAGGGTTCTTGGGGGCTGTAGTCTCCGTGCACACTGCGGCCGCGAGGGCTGGAAGTGCGGCGGCGGCAGGGAGACGCTGAAGGCTGCGGGTGCTAGCGGCACTAGCGTGAATCCAGAAGAGCAACCAGGAAACTGCAATGCCAGGTAGGATAAACTGTCCGTTAGTGACAGGGAACACCCGCTCTGCCGAGGCTAGCAGTTGATTTATGCGCCTCTGTGCGCAATAGCGATGACGTTGGCGGGATTCCCCCGCAAGGGTTCTTGGGGGCTGTAGTCTCCGTGCACACTGCGGCCGCGAGGGCTGGAAGTGCGGCGGCGGCAGGGAGACGCTGAAGGCTGCGGGTGCTAGCGGCGCTAGCGTGAATCCAGAAGAGCAACCAGGAAACTGCAATGCCAGGTAGGATAAACTGTCCGTTAGTGACAGGGAACACCCGCTCTGCCGAGGCTAGCAGTTGATTTATGCGCCTCTGTGCACAATAGCGATGACGTTGGCGGGATTCCCCCGCAAGGGTTCTTGGGGGCTGTAGTCTCCGTGCACACTGCGGCCGCGAGGGCTGGAAGTGCGGCGGCGGCAGGGAGACGCTGAAGGCTGCGGGTGCTAGCGGCGCTAGCGTGAATCCAGAAGAGCAACCAGGAAACTGCAATGCCAGGTAGGATAAACTGTCCGTTAGTGACAGGGAACACACCCGCTTTACTTTACACCTCGTCTTGTAATATTTTACTATCGTCGTAATACAGTTTACCCAAACCAGTCCGTATACTAGTGGGAAAGAAATCTTGTTTAACCAGAACGTCACTTTTCAGTATAGCACAGGGGCCTCCGAAAGGCACGTGGTTACCCCCCTTCCAAAAACTCTGTAAGGTCGTACACTGCCAAACCATATGTACGAAGGTGCCCTCAGCAGCTCCACAACGCAAGCAATGAGGGGAGGCGACAAGCCCAGCTTGCCAAAGCCTATATCTAGTAAAGTAGACCCGATTAAGGTATTTAAATTGAATAAGTTTCAAGCGTGCCACAATCGCCGCGCTGCACGGGGACTCCAATGCCTCCACCAAATCATCCTCATCCAAGAAGCCAAGATCTAGCTGCCCTAGTTTTATTTAGTGTCGTGCCATGCCACCACAGTAGGTAGACTGGAAACAAGTCCTCAAGGCCACTCACTCCGCACCCCCCCACCCCCCCACCCCCACCCCCCCAAAGAAACCGAGCAATTAATGCATTTAGTTGCCGGACAACGAGGGCTGGATTGGGTATGGGTGATTCTGAAGCTGGTATAGAAGAAGTGGCAATGAGACCATTTTGAATATGGCAGATCCGCCAAACAGGGACCGAGGTAAATGCGAACACGAGCGCACCTGGTCCCCTGTCTGTGTCCACAGTGGGGCCAAATTCCTGTCTTATGAGTTGGAATGAGAAGCAGAAAGGAACACCCCTAAATATTTGAAACCATTGGGGACCACCGTCACCTCCAGCGACCAACCACCCAACTGATCTCCTCCACTCAAGGGCCACAGAAAGGATTTACCCCGATTCATGTAGAGGTTTCGCCAAAAATTTGCATAATTCTGAGCAGGCGTGGGCCAGTTCTATTGGGCTGCGTGAGAAAGAACAGCACAACATGGTGTATAGTTTTCAGATGCAAAATATCACCCCCTGCATTCCAGTGGAAACCTGGAAGATGGTATGGCACCACATACCCAATAGCATAAGCAGAGAGTAATACTCCTCTGTGTGGATTAACAGCACGCTGTTTGTATGTTACAAAGAACTGGTAACAACACATATTGCAGAAAGCTGCGCTGTTTAACCAGACCTAAAAATGGAGTAAGTTAGGGATTTAGTAGCCCAAAGTTTGGAAAGGGCACTCCTGAGATAGTGTATTGTTTTTATGGTGTTCCAAGCAATATTGACTAATCCCAGGATGGTTAGGTGGTCACTCGCTCCAAGAATGTTTTATGACAATTTTGAATTGTTTCAGTATAAGGTTTGTAAACAAAATGTGTAAAATCCATAAGTTATACAGGCAGGTCCGAAAATGCAATTTCACATGGCCTATCATTTTTCATAAGATCTAACCTTTCTTCGAAATTTCAATTCTGTTCATTTTTCCATTCTGTTCCAGCCAAGGAGATTTTACTATGACATAAAATCTGCTTGTGAGGGGAAGGGTGTAAAATTATTTTTTTTTAAATTGACAAATCTCAATATCTCAGGCCACATACAGTGGCGGCTCCTCAGCTATGGTGGAGGATCGTCGCTCCACTGTTTTGAGCAGAGTAAAGGAAAGGAAATATAAAATGATAATAACTTTTAGTCATTATCATTTTATGTTTCCTTCTTTCGCTAGCGGGCAGGTGGGCTCTCCGAGCAGGGCAGGGGAGGAGTGGTGTGCCCACTCCTAACTGCGCAGTGACTGTTTGGTCGGCCCTCTCGGGCCGCCCAAACCAGTCATGCGCACTTTTCCCCTTCTCCATGCAGGCTGCATCACAGCCTGCATATACAACAAGACCAGGCCCCCACTCCCTTGTTCAGCATCGACCCAGGACGCTCAAAACCAATCACAATGATGCATTGCAGAGTTGTGGTTGGTCAGGGGAGCCTGGTGCTTACCAATCACAACGCTGCATTGCAGCGTTGTGATTGGTCAGGGGAGCCTGGCATCCAGTCCCACAAGGAGATCAGGAGCAAGGAGCAGACACGCAGCGGCAGGACCGGCGGCAAGGTAAGTGTGTAATTGTTTTGTTTGTTTTTCATTGCTACTTCACGCCCTTGCCCCCCCACCCCGCGCCCGCCTGCCGCACCACCAGCGAGTCATGCCGGCCGCCACTGGCCACATATGGCAGAGCTAGATATTGTACATCTGTGCTCCTGATGCGGTTTTAGAGGTCACCAGTTCGCACAATGGACAGGTTGCACCAATCATGAAACTGGAGGGTCTCCTTCAACAACAGTGGTTTTAAGTCCAATATCAGGGTTATATTTTAAATTGAATATTTTTGTCCTCAAACATTGGCTTTTCATTTTGAAAATACAAACATTTTGCTATGAAATATACATTTTCAATTTGGTATAATACAAAAAATTCTACATACCAAAAGATAATAATTTTCAAGGAAAAAAATTAACAAATGACAATCATTATTTTCAAATAAATCCAACTCTCTGACATCAACATATTTTTTTTCTCCATTTATCTGCGTCATGCTGTGGCAGATTGCACTCTCCAGCTTCTTGATTTATAATTCCTTATTAACTCGCTATATCCTGTCATTCAAAACCCTAATCCCACCACCTGACAGGCCATGCATCACATAAAGGCTATGGCGGGGGGAGTACAATCGCTCCGCCCCCTCCCGCAATCATCTGTTTAAGGAGTGGTTAGAAATATGAGCCATGGGGACTTTATTGCATGTGGTTATATGCTGTAGGTGCACCTTCTCTATTATTGTATTATTACAAATTGAAAATGTGTATTTAATAAGCCTGGGCGGAGTTTGCAGAGTTTTACTCCGAGGAACTCCGTGAAGTGCCAGAAAAACTCTGCCGCGCTCCACGGAGTTCTGCCTGTGGCGGAGTCTGTTGAAGTGCGCTGCTCGTACTGATTTTTAGCACCAAGAGTTTGTCCCACACTTTAAAAACGGCGCGAACAGCACTACGCGACACAATAGAGGACGCTGCTGCTCTCTGCCAGCTCGATTAGACATTCTACTCGAGCACAGTATAGTATTTGCCCATGCAGCACATATAAATGGCATTTATAACTGTGTTTACAGTCATTGGCACATTAAAGCCAGACCTGTTGGCTTTGCCGATGCTTGTTTCAGCATGTTCTGGGCGAATCTCGCTCCACTCAATCATTCACTCCAGTTCGGGCCGGTAGTTAGACTCCACAACAGGGAGAGAAGAGAGTGAAAAGAGTGAGTAAAATAAGTACATTACTCTTGTAACAGTATATGCATAACTTGGCATAATAGAATGGACAGATTCTTCTCACAGTGGATTGATGGTTGGTTATTCTGTGAGGTCGGTAGCCTATATTTATTCAGTGGCAAGAAGATGGGCTTATTTTATAGTAATATGATTGGTGACTGATGAAATGAGTGAGGAAATCATTCTGCATTTACAGCACCTTTTTTGGGTATTAAGATTACTGAAACGTTTCTAAAAGTGTTCGATAAAGCATTTGTTTTGGTGGCAGCATTTGGGCAGGCAGTGCTCGAAACTTGGAGCAGGTCAGGAATTCAATAGACATGGATCCCACCCCTTAACAAATTCCATTTTGGGAAGAGATTATTCATATTTATCATCTTCTTAGGAGCGCTTTCAGCCTGTTATCCTTAAGAGCTTAAAACTCCATTAGTGGTTGGGGATTCACCAAAGAAAATTGCTGCTAAAATGCAGACCGGTTTAGAAAGCAGAGGAGGCTTTAAGCATACCCAGGACTCTAGGGCTGCACCCTGAGTCTCAGAGATATTGGTCCAATTTGAGAGCAGCTTTGGTGTTTTGCACTATTGTTGACCTTGATACTCATGCCTGGGATGACAATCGGGCAAGAAAAGGCTACCTTAAGTCGCCATATTCAAGGGGTAGAAACGACTGCTGTCACACAGTTGAGTGCTGCAAATACCCTGCTCTTGCTGAGAGTGGAGTGATGCCATGCACAAATATATGTACTTTTGCCTCTGGTGCTAGTAATGCTTCAACTGTTAATGCTGTTCAATGTTTGTACCTCCCCGAGCTGCAGGCGGCCCCCCAGCACAGTCCCCGGGCCTGAGAACTATGGATTAAATCCGGAGCGGGGGCCCCTCCGTGTACCTTGCAGGGGGGCCCTCTCAACTTTCGTTACGCCAGTGTTTAGGCATGCCTGAGTTACTAACAAAAGGGTAGAATCTGTTTTCACGATTTCCTTGGGGGAATTAGCGTTATGTTCTGAGGTTGCAGATACCATCAGTTTAGGGAACAGGTGGCGCATGGATAGCTATCCTAGAATTAAGTTGACATATTTTGATGGTCTGAGTGGACTCAGTCCCACATAGTTTTGAAGCTTATGTTGCCTAAACGCACAGTCTGACCGAGAAAGCAGGACCTGTCCAACATGGCGCCACCAATGTTCTAGTTTGGGTACTTATTTAATGTGTCTCCCAAGTAGTATTCTTAAGTGCGCCCAAGGACCCTACTCGACAATTTACCGGAGACATATGTGGTTTTAGGAATAAATCCTCTGCAGGTAAATAGGGAACCCCTATTTTCATTTGTAGGTTGTTCAAGCTTGAACCTCTCAAATGATCATCCTACTATAGTTACCTTCTCTGAAATCCATAAATTAGAATGGCTAATGCAGCACCAGTGGTTATACCAGTAGACTGCAGACATGTAGTTACACAGATGCTACAACAACATGGGCTTGCCCTTACGGGTGGGGATGTTGTCTTTGTGGTAGAGGCACATGAAGCATACAGAACAGGGGTACTCTATTCATGAGTAACATTTTCCGCTCAATCAAGACATTTTCACAATTATACCATACCTGCAGTTTCCAACTACACAGCTTAAGAAGTGCTAGACATACCATTAACATTCCTGACCACATGCAAGAGACGAAGTTAGACTGGGTTTCCTCAGCAATTAAGGAGCAACATGGCCAATCTAGGCCGGTTATACACCTTACCCGGGCATGGCAAACCTTACAGCACCAGAGCTACATATACTATACACAAGTCTAGTTAGGTTATACAGATGCATGACACAATACATTATGCAAACAATGACAAAAAACCCATCAAGGAATGCTCAAGCTGCACAACCGCATATAGCAATGCCAACAATTTGTCCAGTGACTATTAATTTAAGAATGGGAAAAGTTCCCGCCAGATGGGAGGACATTTCTGTTCTGGTTTGCACACGAAAATATCAGCTGGAAGAAATATTTCCGCATACGGGACCTCAAGATAAACAAAGAATTCTCACAAAGTGCCTACCGTTAGGAAGCGTTACCCCGATAGATGACTGCCAAACCTGGGCACAGTATTTCCTGCGGTCTAATCCACAAAACAGGGTACATCATTTATTGCTGTTTTGGCAGAGGTGCTAAAATAGATTCAAAATGAATACGGGGCAGCCCCAGCCTTTGTCTTGGGGATGAAATTTATTGGCAATTACGACACAGTCTCCTCAATTATTTTAAGCAATATTAAAGGGAAAGCTGCAGCATTGGCAGTAGGCCAACGCTCGCACAAGTTCCATTAGTGGATCAGGAGCGAGAACTACCGAAAATTATTGCTCACACCTATACGTCAATAGGTCGAGATATTTTGGGGGCCAGACCAAATAAACCCCAACTTAAGGGTAATTCTGAAATGGAGAACTGGAAGTAGGCACCTGAGTCTTATAAAAAAAACGCTGGAATAATAGGAAAAGACTAAACCACAGGGTTGATCTCCTCCACAGAAGTTTCCTGATAAGTGCTATAATTTGCATAATCATGAAACTGTTAAACAACCTGATATATATCAGTACACTGATACACGTACTTCTCGTTCCTATCAAGAGTCATCCAAAAAAAAAACTAGTCGAGAAGAGGACCATCAGAGCACAGAACAGAGGAGTCCGTGAAACCGGAGAAGGACTTGCAATGCTCTTCTAACTTCATAATAAAAAAAGGAGAAAAACGTCCACAACAAAGGCCTGAATTTAAAAAGATGAAAGTGGCGTATATAATAGCTAAACATGCTACACATATTAAGGACTCTGCTTCTGAAAGAGCATGCGCTCTGACTCTGCTAGACAGTGCAGCAGAAGTCACAGTAGTTCACCAGAATCTTCAAGAGTGTGGCAACAGTAGCAACTAGTGACTACATCGAGGTGGAATTACTGGACCAGAGTCTAAGTGTTCCAAGTCAGTTGTATGAATTACAACTCCATATGGAGGGTGATCTACCTTACACTATTAACGATCTCTTTTGGGAAAACTTATCATTTGGTTATGACAAATGAATCGCGGACCGAAGCTGGAGCTCTTCTCCCTGGGCCCCGCCAAACTCTGCAGGGCAGCGCTGGAGTGCTCGTCATGTTCTCAGAGCAGCGCACAGGGCTCTCGCATCCAACAGCGGGGTAAGCTCTCATTTCACTTCTGCAGCATGGCAATGCGGGTGTGCTCCCGCTCCCTTCCGGGCTCTGCCTCCAACCAGGCGGCTTGCCTGACTTCCGGGTCACAGCTCTCAGAGGCGGCTCCTCTTCTCCGACAAATGCGGGGTGGGCTCCCGCTTTTAAATATACACAAATGTTGGGTGGGCTCCTGCTCCACCACGCATCAGCAGTGCGGGGTGGGCTCCCGCTCTGTCGCAAAAATACCCACAAGGCCGGGTAGGCTCCCGCTGTCATTTGGCGGTGCGGGGGAATTCCCACGTCGGGATTTGTCGCAGCTCAGCGCTGCAAAGCATCAGCACTCTCCCTGTCCTGAGAGAGACATCTAGCGCTCACAAGGCGCTCAATTCCCAAAGTTTCAGGGGCACAAGGCTGGGCCCAGGCAGGCCAGCTCACAGGGCCCTCCAGCAGGGAGGCAGTCCCTAGTGGCAGTTTCTCCTGGGGCCCAGAAGCAGCAAGCCCCCAAGTAGCGCAAAGATGCACACTTTCATGGGGTCACAGCCCCAGTACTTGTACAACATTTTCTCTTTGTTTTGCCCTTGGCACAGGGCTTTGGAGGGAACCAGCCTTAACTGGTTCCGGGGGGCATTGGACACTTTGTTTACAGGGCTCTTCTTCCCCTTTGTCAGGTGGGGGCTCGGTCATCAGACACACCACAGGGGGGCGGAGCCAGCATTCACCTAGGCAAGCACAGACCTATTCAGGGTCAGGGGACTACTCCTCCCACTACTCTAAATGCAGATCTCCGATTCAGCCTAGCTTCATAATAAAAAAGGAGAAAAACGTCCACAGCAAAGGCCTCAATTTAAAAAGATGAAAGTGGCGTATATAAAAGCTAAACATGCCTCACATATTAAGGACTCTTCTTCTGAAAGAGCGTGCACGCTGACTCTGCTAGACAGCACAGCAGAAGTCACAGTAGTTCACCAGAATCTTCAAGAGTGTCTGGCAGCAGTAGCAACTAGTGACTACATCGTGGTGGAAATACTGGACCAGAGTCTAAGTGATCCAAGTCAGTTGTATGAATTACGACTCCATATGGAGGGTGATCTACCTCACACTATTAACGATCTCTTTTGGGAAAACTTATCATTTGGTTATGACATTCTCTTGGCTGAAAAGGATTGGCCACCTGAGTTTGTTCGACAAGTCCCACAAGGGGAAAGTGTAATATTACCATCTTTCTCTGACCTCTTTCCAGAAGCAATTAAAAAAACACATGCCATGGGCCCTTGCACAAGCCCCAGCTGTATACTGCAATCACGTGGGCTGGGATGAAGAATCCCCTTACTGAATCATACCCACAAGGTCCAGCCCACAGGTGCAACCACAATACCCCATTAAACATGAGGCTAAACAACTGGTTAGAGAAATTCCAGCACAACTTGAATATCAAGGGGTAATTGAAACTTGCACCTCATCAATGAACAGTCCTTTGTTTCCATTTGTGAAACCAGATCATTCATATCGCTTGGTCTTAGACTGTAGACACTTCAACAGTCACTCATGCACATTTACAGTACAAAATGCGCATGACACAGCACTAATGAACAATATAGTGCAGCAAAAATACAAAACCACATTAGACATTTAAATGGCTTTTTCTGCCAAAACATAGCACCTGATGCAGGAATTTGACTTAATTTTCCGCCCTCGGTCACAAAAACAATTCTTTCAATTGCAAAAAGGGTATAAGAATAGCCCAGGCTTGTTCTCTGCCCGGGTAACAGAACTGTTACAGTGCTTCGACAGTGAAGCATTGTCCTATGTCGATGACATATATCTCACAGATGATGATTTAGGAATACCTGTAGCTGAAGTAGATCGCATAATTCTAGGATTTGCTCATATTGGCTACAAATTCAATTTCAAAAAGTCAAAAATTGCCTATCTCGGTGTCCTGTTCTTGAGATACAAGTTGTCAAATGAAGGTAAGAGCTTAACGATGCACTTCCTAGAGAAGTGTGCACTCTTACAACCACCTAATACATTATAAAGACTCCAATTGTTATTGGGTTTTCTAAAACTTGGTAGAACATCATACCAGATTATGCACAATGGGAAAAAATGTTTTACAACCTGATCTGTCCAGTCTTTTCAAGCTCATTTTGGACACCAGAACCTTCACAGATTTTGCGTGCAGTACAAACACGTTCTAGCTGCAAAACACTTACACACATGTGTTAACACAATGAATTTGTTAATTTGTGTAGGTGGGGGTACCACTGGACATACACGTCACATTCAATGAAGATGGCACTGTCCCAATTGCATATAAATCTCATTTATATTCCAATGCTAAAATGTGATTTGCACCAACAGAAAAAATACTGCCAGCTATACAGACCACTGTAGTACAAAAAAGATCGTAGATTCAGGGGAAACACATAATTGTTGTGACTCCTATTCCAGCCTTAGAGACTGTCCCAAAGGCTAGCATTCCCAACACAAAAGCCTTACATCCTAGATGGATACAGTGGGCCAATTCACAGCAACAGATGTAGACTACATATTTGACCCCACACTAGAAACACAAGCTTACCTTCAACATAAACAAGAAACCCCTTTGCCCAGTGAAATAATGCCTCTAGATCATTATGACTTTATAGTTTACACTGATGGTTCTGCCCAGCCTGCAGTGGGAACAAAACACCAATATTCTGCCACTTGCGCAGGGGTAAAGGGTAAAATGAGGGATGGAGTATTGCAACCTCTAAAAACATACATGCAGTCACTAGGTGATTCCACGGCACAGCTGGCTGAACTGAAAGCTCTGATTCTGGCACTTGAGAATACGGATCCAGAATTCCCCACACTTCTAGTGTGTGATTCATATGATTGTGTCCAGTCATATAATCAGTACTTACACTATTGGAGCCAGAATGGAATCTGAGACTTAAAAGGTTATACTATCAAGCACAAATTGGTTTGGGGACAAGTGACAAATCTTAAAGCAAGTGTGCCATGGGCTCATGTTATTCACACACTGAGCCACCAACGTGTAGTAATACACGTTGCAGGGAATTAATTGGCTGGTGAAGCTGCAAAGGCAGCAATGCAAACTGCTGTCGTAGCTTCAGTGACTCGTTCCAATACAAGGATAGATGAAGACATCATGAAGGCTGTGACAGCGTCGCGCTGTGGCAGCCCCTTACCTAAATCCTTTCCAGCAAACCTAAGTGTGCAAAACATTCCATTTGGTCGTTTTCCCGGATTGGGGGTAGAGTAACACCGAATGTGGACCGCAGCTTAGAATTGATCATAACAGCACATGAGGGGTTAACTTCTGCACACGCTGGTGTGGCAGCTACAGTTTCACTGCTACAGCAACAATACTGGTGGCAAAGTCTATACAAATAGACCAAAGATTATGTCCTTAAATGTGACATTTGTCAATAAATGAAAGTTTCTACCAAAGCACGTCCACCGCTGACACGTCTATTGGTTCCAAACAAACCACTCACCTGCGTCCATATGGACCATTGTAGACCATTACACAGTGATGGCTCTTTTAAATATATCTTATTAGCAGGGGATTCTTGCTTTTGATTCCTATGGGTTTGGCCACAATGATTGGCTGATGCTCGAACTGTTATAAAAGACTTGCAAGTCTTCATCGGGATGTATGCAGTAGCTGCATTCCATTTTGACCAGGGCCCAGTGTTTTCCTCTAAGGCTTAAAGGGATACCATGAGTACCTTGGGTTGGCTGTGCACTATTCCTCCCCCTATCATCCTGAGGAAAACACGATAGTGGAGGGGAAAAACCATGACTTAAAGCAGTCTTTAAAAGCTAGAGTATTAGGTTCAGGTCGTAGTTGGATTTACCACCTGTATGGGCTACAGAGAGCCTTAAACAATGTGCCAAGAAGATCCTTGGGTGGTCGGACTCCCTAAGAGGTCCTCTTTGGGGTCAAGATGTGAGTACAGACCTTGACAATCCAAGTGCTGTGCCGGCGGAAACGCCTTTTGATATCAGTGACTGGCTGTCGTACAGGAACTGAAAGAATTCCAGGAGGAGCAGAGCAACGAGCTACAGAAACATTCTGCCACTAACAAGGTGAAGGGACAACCAGCAACTTCTGGCTGAATTCCAAAGATCAGGCATCTGGTTTGAGAGAAGATTGTGAACAAAAAAAATGTGGCCCATCATACAGAGCACCTGTCCCTGCCCTCGCAGTTGAAGGTACTAGAACTGTACTTTTACCGCCCCTTGCTGGTTCTAAACACAGGAGATTTGTATTGATTGATCTCATGAAACCACACCATGTGGCCGGTTCTACGTAGAAGGCCACAAGGGCTCCTGGGTAGTTACCTGCCTCCTCTCACTACCATACAGGAAATCCCACTACAAGCTTTAACCTACTCTGAGGTTTCTACTCCTCGGCTCGGTATATCTGATTCTAAAGTCTTGCTACTTCCAGTTACATCTACCACCACCATACAATCACCATATGCAATTTCACAGGTTTCAACACAGCGTGTCAACAGAAAGGTTGGTTATTATGAACCACCTTTGGAGTTAACTGCCAGTTCTACACCATCACATGAGGTTCCTGTTTTTGCACAGACTACCTGGCTATTTAGCTGATTTTGCTGACTTTTCTTCAGATTCATCAGACCCACCACCACATAGAAAGCGTGCATTTATAATTTTGCTAACAAAAAAGCATACATATTTTGTAACTCCTTGGATTTATAATTGGATTTTCATTTCGTACCACTTCCTTTCCCTTTAGACTTGTTTTGTGACATGTTAGAAATGGGATTTCTGGTTGGCTAGGGCATGCACCTAAGCCAGGCAAAAACCACCACTCTAGTCAGGGCAAGGGAGTTGCATGCTGAAGATAACCCCTGCTCACCCCTTGGTAGCTTGGCACGAGCAGTCAGGCTTATCCCAGAGGCAATGTGTAAAGCATTTGCGCAACACACACACACAGCAGCAACACACTAGGCACACCACAAAAGGAACTCCACACAAGGTTATATAAAAAATAGCCTTTGTATTATACAAAACACATTAGAATCATAATCACACAATACACACTGTGCCAACTGGCACCCGGTCATAATTTACAGAGGATTCTATACATGACAGGGCCAATCGGGCCACTGTCAGAACCATCACAAAGCACAAGTAGCAAATATAAAACACAACCAGTAACTACTGGCAAAATACTGTACTCCGCATTAGCATTAGTAACATAAGTGCATTATGTCTGCATCACCTTAAGCATAAAACACATTATGCATAAACATCATAAGCATAAACATATTATTCAATACTTTAGGGCTTTGTGCCCTCCTAGTACCCTCAGGTACCAACCATGATCCCAGGCCAACTGGCCTTTCTGGGGCTCAAAATGCCCTCTATCCCAAATGTCAGGCTTCCCTGGCTTCCGGGTTGCCGCTCTCGGCGGCGGCTCCTCTTCTCCGGCAAATGCGGGGTGGGCTCCCGCTTTTAAATATACACAAATGCGGGGTGGGCTCCCGCTACACCACACATCGGCAGTGCGGGGTGTGCTCCTGCTCTGTCGCAAAAATACCCACAAGGCAGGGTAGGCTCCTGTTGTCATTTGGCAGTGCGGGGATATCCCCATGTCGGGATTTGTTGCAGCTCAGCGCTACAAAGCATCAGCACTCTCCCTGTCCTGGGAGAGAGATCTAGCGTTCACAAGGCACTCAATTCCCAAAGTTTCAGGGGCACAAGACTGGGCCCAGGCAGGCCAGCTCAGAGGGCCCTCCAGCAGGGATGCAGTCCCTCGTGGCAGTTCCTCCTGGGGCCCAGCAGCAGCAAGCCCCAAGTAGCGCAAAGATGCACACTTTCATGGGATCACAGCCCCAGTACTTATACAACATTTTCCCTTTGTTCTGCCCTTGGCACAGGGCTTTGGTGGGAACCAGCCTCAACTGGTTCGGGGGGTATTGGAGCACTTTGTTTACAGAGCTCCTCTTCCCCTTTGTCAGGTGGGGGCTCGGTCATCAGACACACCACAGGGGGGCGGAGCCAGCATTCACCTAGGCAGGCATAGACCTATTCAGGGTCAGGTGACTACGCCACCCACTACTCGAAATGCAGATCTCCGATTCAGCCTAGCGCTGACTCACCCTGCCCTCCCTGGAGCCACACACACCTTACCAGCCCCTGTCACTCCAGAGCCAGACATGCAATACACATCCGGCAGGCAGACACATAGCACACAGAAATGCCAACTTCTAAAAGTCGCATTTCTAAAATAGTGATAGTAAATCTCTGCACACCATTGCTTAGCATTTATTATTACTATTCCAAACATACGAAACTTGACCACTCTGCTCCTCTCATCAGGAATTACCACTGAAACACTTATCAGGGAATCCCCAATGCATTTCTATGAGTGGGCAGCCTCACAGCAGTGAGAAACGAAAATGGCTGTTTGCCACTACCAGGACATGTCACGCACTTAAGGTACATGTCCTACCTTTTACCTACAATGCAACCTGCCCATAGGGCTAGCTATAGGCATGACTGACATGCAGTCAAAGGGGGGTCACAGACGTGGCACACACTTTAGGTGCCACGTCACAGCGGCAGAGGCCTGAGATAGGTTTGAAAGGCTACTTTGGTGGGTGGCGCAATCTGCGCTGCAAGCCCACCAGTAGCATTTAATTTACTGGCCCTGGGTATCTGAGATACCACTTTACAAGGGACTGACAGGTAAATTAAATATGCCAAACAGGTGTAGACCAATTTTACCATGTTTACCACAGACAGCACACGCACTTTACACTGAAAAGCAGTGCTAAAGTGCCCAGAGTCCTAAAACCACCAACACCATATCAGAAAAAAGGCTAGGAGGAAGGCCAAAAGTTCAGGGATGACCCTGCAAAAAGGGCCAGGTCCAACATGACAGTATTCTTTTTGCTTCTGAATTGACACTATCTCCCAGAATGCTCTGCTGTTGAACTGGTAACAGATGTATTGAAGCCTCATTCTTCATCGCACAAAGTGCGAAGAGACCTGTCCCTGGGGAACATTTCAAGGGTTCCGGTACTTGATGGAATTGTTTGGGATAAGGTAATATATGATATTTTTGGACTGACAGAAACTGTGCAGATACCATATGTATTGAAGAATTTTTTGAATTACTTTGTTACTCCTAGCAGCATCTCTGATGATTGGGATATTCATACAGTGAGGTCAATGCTTGATGAGCTAGAACAGTACACAGAATTTGAACGTGAAGATATGTATAGTGGCACATCTAATTATGATGAAATGTTTTGTTTTCACCACTGCATACACCATTACTTACACAGAGCTAGTACTACACATGCAGTATTTAATTACACACAATGTGAACTTTGCCGTACACCACCTGTGGGCAGCTCCAAAACATTTGCATATTTTGGGGCAATAGCCCTGTAGAGCCACAGTCTTATTATTATAAACGTTGCCCGTCCCAGGCAAAGAAAAATATGATTACCAACATGAAATTGATTTATTCAGGCCCCTTTTTTTGCCAGTTGTCAATACAAGGGTATGACTTTTGGAAGGACAATATTGATTTAAAGTCTGTTTGAGAAACTAGAGACTGGCAAGTTCAAGGCCATGAGGTTTTGTTTGGAGTGTGTCTCATATCAAGACAAATCATTTTCCCAAACAAAACTGCAACAAACATCCTGCCTCGGCCTGGCCAAGATAAAGCATATGAACACACCAAACCTTCCCACATTTGCACGATATGAGAAGTGGCAGGAGTTCACAAATTACATGCAGGAAAAACTGTGCAGGGAAGTTACACTTCACAGAGCATGTAATGCATCCAAGGTGAACTTAGCCTGTTATCTGAGGGGTTCCCCAGCTGCTGTAATTAATCTGGCATTTAAATTACTTTCGAATGGAAGTTATTTGATGTTGAATGACCAAGGTTGGTGTGTGATAAAACCAGGAGTGCCCCATGTGGTGACGGTTTTTAGGGTCGTGACCTGTTGTACAAATGTGCTTTTCCACCTGCCTGTACAGTTAGAGAATTGAGGATTTGGCCTTCAATTTCTATCTTAAATAAGAATTCTAGAAGTCTGAAAGCCTTATTGTTTACAGGAGAAAGCTTCTTTAACATCTGCAAGGGAGACATTTGATCTTCAAGTTGCAAGGTCTTTTTCTGAAATCCAGTCGCTACTACGCACTTACTTCCCACAGCACTTCGGAGAACTTGTGCACCACATTTTTAACGCCTCTAACACTGCAGGAGTAGGACATTTTTTCAAAGTGATTGGGTCTGGATTCGTTAGCACTTTCCAGAGTATCTTCATGATAATTCCATCTTTAATACAGGGCTTGGTCTCTAGCATATTCAGAGGCATACCACTTGTCCTGTTTCTGATTGTCTGGATCTTGGTTCTATTTTTGCTACTTCGCAATAGATGTTCCGCCACGTGGCCAAATGAGAATAGCATAGCCACAGGTGCTACTGTGTTGTGAACGCGTGATGCAGTATTTTGGTGTACCCTTACTTCAGGAGGTGAACGACAACTGGTCTTTGTCCTTTCAACCTAAATGGTTACATTGTGTACAGCCTGTGTTCCGCTGTCTGCTATGCTCTTTCAAGTGTACTTTGGATATATGCCTTAGGATGCCAATGGGCCAATCTACGGATATGGAACTACTGATGGGTCCGTTAGGAATTCCAATGCAAAGTTGTCCTGCATGATTGCCATTGCAATGGAATGCACGTTATGAGATGGACGTCTCAGCTTCAGGATTTTTGGATCCTGGCTTGTCTTCTGCGGAAGCACTACTGGTTGTCACATCTTCAGCGGATGCTGATTGGGTTGGAAATGACCATGTTTGTTCTTTGGAACTTATGAGTAGGGTGCCAACAGAAACATCGTCTGTTGAAGCTGGAAACAACATTGTTTCGTGTCCCTCTCAGAACATTTAAACACATGTGCAGTTTCGAGAAGAATTCTTTTTTTAATTTGGCTATATTTTACAAGCGAAATTAATTTTTTTATATGCAAATATAATGGCACATTTTTAATTGACTTTTATATGCATTTTGGCTTTCCTTCTGTTTTTATTATTGTTGGGCCCGATTCACAAAAATAATCTGAGACAAAATCCTAACTTTAGAACTTCCGATATTCACAAAAGGCATTTAGGAGTAGTAAAGTTAGGATTTTGTCTTAAGTTTGTCTTAAGTTTTAGTGTTAAGACAAAATCCTAACTTAAGTTAAACTTAAGTTAGGATTTTGTCTTAAGTTTTGGTCTTAAGACAAAATCCTAACTTTACTACTCCTAAATGCCTTTTGTGAATACAGAAAGTCGTAAAGTTTGGATTTTGTCTCAGATTACTTTTCTGAATCGGGCCCAAAGTGGGTAATACCTCAAAGAATTTTTAGGTTTCATGTGCAAGTTAAACAATGTTTCAATTATGTTTGTAGGTTTAGTATGAAGCTTTTTAGTCACCTTAGAGACAAGGAGTGGGTGTTGTGAGGTTACATAGGCCTGGGCACAAACATTTCCATTTTACGTGCTTACGTTTAAAGTTGAAATCTTTTTAGATAATTACTTTTAACACACATTTGCTTGTGCAGCTTCATGAGACAATGTACTCAGAAATGTTTTGCTTACAATTTCATTTCTTTGTAGACATATTATCTGGCCTTAGAACATTCTGTACAAGGACTTCGTACACTACGCAAAATGTCGTTGTTTGTTGTTGTCCGTTCAGCGCCAGCTCTGCATAGATAGAATCTACAATGACAATAGGACCGGGTCTCAGGCATGGAACAAATGTGTCCAGTCTATTATATAAACAACACTATGCCCCTGTTTAGACAGAATAGCATCTTGATGGATTGTCGAAGATCACTCCATGCCTAAATTCTAGCCCACCTGAATTCCAATGCCATCCACAAAAGGACGGTGTTCTGTTCTATACCAAGGCTGGCTGCCAGATGACACGTGCCCGCAGGAGAATAGGCAGATAGACCACTCTGAGTTATTCTTGTAGACCCCTACACCTTATGCTTTATAGGATAGGAAGCACTAGGTAGGAGTGCAATTATATATATGCATATAAGTTAAGGCAAAGGTACGATGGCTGAATTATTCCTTCTGTTCACCATTCTTGTAATGCTGGTAACATTGTTTTGCTCCATTCTATTAATCATTGCAGAGCACATATTTTACACAGTACAATTGCTTCAACAAATGTTTGAAATGCCAATTTGCCTACTTCTTGTGTCTCCCTTTGGGCATGCCTGATTTACTAATGAACGAGTAGAATCTGTTTCCGCGATTTCCTTGGGGTAATTAGGGTTGTCATGATCTGAGGTTGCAGACTCCATCCTGTGCCCTGTCAGTTTAGGGGCCCAGATAGCGCACTGTGAGCTAGCCTGGAACTAACTCAATATATTCTGATGGTCTGGGTGGACTCAGTCCCACATAGTTTTGAAGCTTATTTTGCCTAAACGCACAGTCTTACTGAGAAAGTAGGAACCGTACGACACCCCCTTCACCCCTTCCCCCACCCAAGGTTTTCTTACACCAGTGACCAATACCCTAAACATTTCAAAACAGGGGTTGGAGAATCCTCTGACTCAGAAGTTTCGTCAACAGATCTCTGATCCATCGGGAATTTTAATCTCCATGAGATGATCCAAGGGGCATTTGAAGTCCTGAGCTTTGCAGGGGTTCATTCTCTGTGGCTGGATTGACCGTTCTTCCCTCAAATTAGCATTTTAATTTCAGTAGTGAGTGCAACAGCCAAGTGGCTTCCTTGTCTGGTAGGGAGATTTCATGACTCTCTGTCCAATGTTACCCCGGTCAGTAAATTCCCCCAGGAGACAAGGGTCTGGACACACTACACTAGTATCGCATTTGTCTCTTGGGCAAATGAAATATTGCATGCATTTAGTCCTCTCCCAGTTCCAGGGTCTGTCACTCTCAGTTCAGTCCTCATCCCCAGGTTCCTCCTCCTGGGGAAGCTCAGCCAGGTATTTCTTGTAGGGAACCCAGATATCGCGTGGTCTGGATTTGATGAGCAGAAGTGAGCTGTAAGTATTTGAGGCATTGTTGTAGTATGTACGGTCTTTATGCTAGTCTTGGGTACTGGACAATTGACTCCGAACCCAGCGCATGGCTAATTGTCGCTTGGCCAGCAGGAGCACCTGTGCGGGGAACTGTCTGGTTACCAGGGGTATGTCTTTCATATATCCCAGTAGTGCGTTTAGGGGATCTGGGGATATAGGTGTTTCTATTATATTGTCCATCTCATTGAATATGGCATCCCAGTATTTGCTAATGCCTGGGCAGGTCTGTGGGATGTGTAGGAAGTCTGCACTGGGTGTGACATCTCAAGCACTTAAAGGTATCTCTGAGTTCTTTTTTTTTAGTCATGTTGGTGCGTAATTATACCTGTGTATATATTTAAAGTGTGAGAGTATGTCTGAGATTCAGACTGGAATGGTCTGAGGCCCTGAGAGTCAATACCCTGGTTAGTGCATACATGTGTGATATTATGCCTTTTGGGTTGGAAGATTGCATCATGTGTCCCACCACACCCTCTGCGGAAGACTCCAAGACACCAGCTTCCGCGGCAAAGCCTTATAAAGGACCCTCCCCAGCCGAACCCAGAGAGTCAGGCTCCCACCGTTCTCCTCGGAACCTACAGAGATCAGCGACAGAGTCCCTTAGGGGTCCTCCCTGAGCCCCACCCTCTTCTACATGGCAAAGCTGGCAGTCATTGTCAGAAACCATGGACTAAACATAGTCTCCTATGCCAATGACACCCAGCTGATTCTCTCCCTCACCAATGAACCTACAGCTGCAAAGAACAACTTCCACAACAGGATGAAGGCAGTCACCACTGGATGAAGGACAGCTGCCTCAAACTCAACTCTGACAAAAACGAACTCTTCATTCTGGGAACTACCTCCTCTGCCTGGGACAACTCCTGGTGTCCCGCAGTGCTCTGAGCCCCCCCAACACCCACCACGCACGTAAACTCAGCATCATCCTTGACTCCTCGCTCTCAATGAACTGCCAAATCACCACCGTCTCATCCTTCTGCTTTCACACGCTTTACCTACTGAGAAAGATCTTTAAATGGATCCCTACTGAGTCCAGAAGAACGGTCACCCAGGCGCTCGTCAGCAGCAAATTCGACTACGGCAATGCACTCTATGCCAGCAACACCCAGAAGCCCCAAAAGAAATTGCAAAGCATCCAGAACACTGCCACAAGACTTATCCTGGACATCCCCTGCCGCAGCCACATCTCCGGTCACCTTGGAGACCTCCACTGGCTTCCAATAAACAAAGGAATCACCTGCAAGCTCCTCATGCACGCCTACAAGACCCTCCACAACATTGGACCTGCATACCTCAACCACCGCCTCACTCTCTACACTCCCACCAGACACCTCCGCTCCGTCAACCTGGCCCTGGCCACTATCCCATGGATCTTCAAGACCACGGCTGGAGGAAGATCTTTTCCTGCCTCGCTGCGAAGACCTGGAACTCTCTTCTCCTACATCTCAGTCAGTCACCCTCACTCCCTGGTGAGATGATATAGCCTAACAACTAAAGCGGTCGACCTCGATGCTGGGGAACAGGGTTCAAGTCTCAGCAAGGGACACTCAACATCCTGTGATTCTAGGCAAATCACTTAATCTCCCCGTGCCTAACAAAATGAATGTGTCCCTCTGTAATGATACTTGTGCTCATGTAAAACGCTCTTATACCTTCAGGTCAAGTTCGCGCTATATAAAACTCTGAAGAAAAAAGAAAAAACGGCCTCAATTCAGTAAGACCTGGCTCTTTGACTGAACTAGCTCTTCCACTGAACTGCAGAACCACCCCCACCCCCCACCCTCCAGCACCTTGAGACCCTAATAAGTGATTAGCTGTGCTCTATAAGAACCATGATTGATTGATGTATGCGGGGGTTCAAGTAGCCACCCCCCAATGTTTCCACCAGGGCATTCCGCAGTCTGAAGTATAGAAGGATGTCTATGGCATTGTGATTCAGTTCCAATTTTCTGAACTGGTCTAGAGTAATGAATCTAGTATCTCTAGACAGACAGGGAGCCAAGCGGCACATTCAATCCTCATCACCGGGAAGTACAGAGTGTTACACTAGGCCTTACCCTTCAGCCATCTCCAAGCATGTACAGTGCATCCTGTCTGGTCTGTAGTGTTGTATTGCTTGGGAGTGTCAAACAATGCTGCTGTCAGTGTCTGTGGTGCTTCCCCATATCTACACAGCCACAGGTGGAAGGTTTACTGGGCCGTGTATCCAGTAGTGGGCAAATTGGCCTTGTGAATGTTGTAATATAGTTCAACGTCTGAGGCTGCCAGTACACCTGTTTGTAGGGCAAGGTGAGCGTGGTCCACTTCACTCCAGGTTGTTTGCCAGCCCTGGCCAGTCTCAATGTATGTATTTGTAGCGTATGAGAGAATGTCCTCTGGAGTACTACTGGGACATTCTGAAATAAGTAACATAGACACTGTAGCACCACCATTTTCATGAGTACTATGCGCCCTGTGATCATTAAAGGTAGTTGAATCCACCACTCTATGTCTACCTCTATTTATGCATTGTACTGCTGTGGTTTTTTACCAAGTTGCATGGGATCGGTATAGACGTTTATTTCCAGATATCACGCTGGGTAACTTGTCCAAGTCACACTGGTAGGTGGCCCCGGAAAGAGGGGACATCAGCGACTTGCCCCCGTTAGTCCTAAGGCTGGCTAGTTCTCCATATTGAGTGATCTCAGACAGCACTGGTGTAAGGTTTTGTCCTGGGTCTCTGACATACGGCAGCATGTCATCCACGTAGGTAGACAGAGTACATTTATAGCCTGGGAAACAGAGGCTTCTATTAGTATGTCACTCCCATATGGCACATGCCAATGGTTTTGCTACCAGTGCATACAATGGGGGGAGAGGGAGCATCCCTGCCGGGTGCCCTTCTCTATTTGTATGGGCTTTGATATGAAGCCATTGACACAAACTTGTGCTGTAGGGAGCGCTTGTAGGACACACATGAGGGTAACAGCGTCTCTTCCCACATCAGTCTTGGCTAGGACCCTGAATACGAATTCCCACTCCACAGAATCGAATGCCTTTTCTGCATCTAGAAAGACTGCAGCAGCCTTAACATTCGGGCCGAGTTGGTACACAGCAACAAAATATATTAAGAGGCTCAGTGCCGTGGATTTTCCCTGTATAACTTGCACCAGCTCTAAGAGGACCGGTCTGGGCATCATGAGGCCATGTCTAGTTAGCAAGGATCATTGCAAATATTTTAGTGTCCATGTTCAGCAATGACAGCAGGCAGTACGAGGAGCATAAGTTCGCTGACTTATCTGGTTGCAGTATTGTGACTCAATGCTTTGCGCATTGTGGGGGGCAGTATGCCCCTCTGGGCCACTTCCTCGAAGAGGATGATTATGTGCAGAATCAGCTCTATTAAAAATTCTTTATAGAATGCCTCTGTGAGACCATCAGTGCCCAGTGCTTTCCCGTTGGGCATGCTTTGGACTGCCTCACGCACCTTAGCTGCCATTAGAGGAGCCTGTAGCGTTTGTCTGTGTTTAGTCTCAAGCAGAGCCATGGTAAGGGCCTCTAGCTACTTGTTAACATTCTGTGTGGTGGCTGGGGTGCTTGAAGTGTATAGATCGGTGTAGTATTGTTAAAATTGATCTGCTATGTGTAGTGTGATATAGATCATCTCCCCTGCATTTGTCGGTATTCCTGTGATTGCTGCATCTGTCTTTTTTAGGTTGAAGCAGCTGGACGAGTGTCAGGACTGGTGGGTCACCCTCCCCATAGGCCCTTGCTACCGCAAATGTGCCCATGTGCTTCACTTCCCTGTCGGCCAGTGTATGTGCGTCCTGTATTATATTATGTTGCCTTTCCAGACTTGTCCGTTCCAGCCTGTGTAGTTGGTCCTTATCGACCTAAGCACCAACAAATATTTAGCTATTGTTGTGTATACCTTAAAGGCCTCCCAGACCATCTCCAGTCACTACACCGAAACAATATTGTGTTGGAAGTACTCTGTGATGGCAGTGGTCAGCTCTGCTCAGAATGCAATATCAATGAGGGAGTTAGGTGGGAAGTGCCACCCAGATGGGGTGTGTGTGCCATCCGGAACCGCCAGGGACATTGTGACAGAAGAGTGGTTCGGAGTATGTTCAGGTTTAGTATGTGCACTCCAGCACCCACGTCGCAACTTTCCATGTCACCGATCAGTAATCTATGTAGGAGTGTATATTGTGTAATGTGAAGTAGTTCCCGTACCCTGCCTCAGATTGTTGTTGTTGCCACCAGAGATAGACCGGACCCTCCCGCTATCTCATCAAGCACTTAGGATGTGGCCTGCGACCACCTTGATGCGCCTGTGCACCTGACCCAGATGGGGTCCAAAGTGCAGCTCAGGTCTCCAGCCCATATCTGAGTATCCCTCTGCTCCTGTCACCACATGGTGGAGTTCTAGATAAAACTGGGGGTTGTTGAAATTGGGGACTTGGGTATCTGCCCTCTGGGTCTATGATTGTCTGTTGTACCTTAAGGGCCACATCTTGTCATATCTAAATTATTACCCCTCTGGATTGTTTACTAAATGGTGTGTGATAGCATTTGCCTCTGAGCCTGCAGTGAATGCCCAGTGTAGCGCCCTTGGCCATGTGCATCTCCTGCAAGAATGCTACTCCTATCAAATGATTTTTAAATTGGCTGCTACCCTCCTCACCTTCCTATGGTCCTGAAGGCCTGAACGATCAAAGTGAGGATTCTGAGTGTTGGGTTGTGCGTACAGGTATTATATGTCATGCAGTATGTTTGAGTTTATTCAATGATATGGTCTTGGTCTCTCTTGCAGGCATGTGTGTCTCTCTTCTGTGCTATCCACCCCCGTTGTTGTTTTGACTTTCCCTACCACCCACACCACGGTCTTCAACTACCAATGATATACCACACTCCCACCCGTCTGTTCCCCATGAACTAGAACTTTCCCAAATCATTGTGGTAACTACATGGGGCGGTACTTGGGCGCAACTCCACTGCTAAGGCAGTGGTGGCCATATGTTGTATATGTAGAGCTCCAGTCTTGGTCCTTGGCCAATCTTTTTGTCTAGAGCGTATGAGCTGTCAGCGTGTACTGTTCATTGGGCCTGTGCAGTCAACACACGCAGGCCCGTGGTGCACGGGTATTTGAGTTTCGGTCCCTACACAGGTACCTGTCCATTGTCTCATGATATCCGTGTCAGATACTTCCAGGAACAGGTGGATGTGACACAGAGTCCCCTGTATAATCATAGTGGTGGGACAGTTTTTGCAGGTTATTAGGATTCAGTCCCAGCAAACTGGGCAATCTGTAGAGTCCTCTAGTGATTAGTAATTTTCCTCTAGCCCTGCCGTCTCTATGTCCTGAGGTCTAATGAGTGTTGCGCCATGCCTCTGCATATTTGTGTTCTTGAGGTTTCTGAGCAGCACCTGTGGGTCATTGCAGATTTGTGGCTTGCCATCCATCCCCAACCTCAGGTGAGCAGGATACAGCATCCTGTACTCGTTTTTTCACTGGTAGGAATAATTTCTATGCCTCTTGTACCTGGATCATGAAGTCTGGGTCTGACCCGCAGTGTTGTTTTTAAGTCCTTGGCTTTCCGCATTGCTGCATCTTGGTCTTTGTAGTTCAGCACATGGGCTATGTTAGGTCTCTTTTTAAAAAAAATAGTTTTTTATTTATTCAACTTTTCCCAACAACATTGCATTCACAGTGTGTCTATTGCAGTCAATATCAAGACGTGTACATCTTCCTGGTATATTTTACATTTCAACAGGCTATGATAGGTCTCTGTCAGGTCACCAGTATCGGTCTCGGTGCCAGAGAGGGTTGGGCACGTTCCACTATGAAGACAGAGGAGAAGATATGTTATCCCAATGTCTTGATCAGCAACTGCTCTACAAACTTTTCCACATTGGCCATTTCCCTGCATTCAGGGACACCCAGAATTCAAAGGTCATTCTGTAAGGAGCCTGCATCTAGGTCCTCGTTCTTCGCTTGGACCGCTGCGAAAGCTTTTTCTGGCTTGGTTTGAACTGCTTTGTATGTGGTTGTTTCATCCTCTGCCGCCGACATTTGGCGTTCCACTATGTCCAGCCTAGTCGCGGGTGTGTCCAGCCTGTCCACCACCCAATCCATTCCGTATGTGAGGGCATCTATCTTGCCCTTAATAGTTTTAAGCCTTTGCCACACGTCCTTTAGTAGAGATCGCAGGTCTTCAGCTTCTGCCTCTGCCAGCTGAGGTCTTTCTCGCCATCCTTGTACACTCTCATCCTCTCACATGTGCGTGGATTTTCTTTGCTCAAATGTTACCTTTGCCTGCATTTTGACTGTTTTCCCCATGGTTTGCTGTGGTTGGTGGACTAGGTATTCCAGGTCCAGTTTTTTTGCCTGGGTGCCCAGTGTGCTTTTTCAGGTCTGCAGCTACTACATGTGATTCTGCTTCACCCTCGGCCTGCTGTGTTCTCTCCCGTTGCCTGGGTTCCTTTGGCGGTTTGTGCCGGCTGCCATTTTGCGGGTCCAGAGTTGCTAGTCTATTTATGGCCCCCAGGCACTGCATCTCAACCGGGCGCAACCATATCAGGGTCTCCGCAAAGCTCAGTCGACCATGTCCCCTGGCTTTGAGACTGCTGTACGTTATTTTGCTGCAGCTTGTAAAATGGCATAAAGGAGACTGTGGGTGGCCATCTTGGAGCCAGGCAAGCTATGCCATGGTTTCAGTTATCTTTGCAGCATACTTCATTAATTCCAAGCCTAAAATTTTGGAAGTCATTCTACTTTTTGGGGGAAACTCCCATCAAATATTTTTACATTTGTAAAGGGAAGTGGAATGCAGCGCAGCCCATGAAATTTGAGATTCCCAAACTAAGCTGAGCTTATCTCTTTTTTATAAAAGGATATACACTGACACACTTCTGTCTGGCATGATTTATCGTTAAGTCCGTAGAGGAGGGCCCATAGGTCAAATTGGAGTTTCTTCAATAATACAGCCAGATTATCTTTTTTGTGGTTTCAGTTCCAAGATTGTCAGCATGTACACACTTGAACATCTGGACTGTCGTTTTTTTTAATGTGATGCATACAAGGTACTTTACCAGGGATATTTGACTCTCTTTATATATTTGATGACATTGTCAGCATAAGTTTGTACCGAATATATAAATGCACTGGCCGATATCTGCTCGGAATAGCCTTCCCTTAGGGACCCCTTAAAAAAGAACAAATATTGGGGTCAAAATGGTGGGTCCTGTGTGATAAATAGGAAAGTAGGAGTTAGCGGTCTAGCTGTGATTTATTAAAAGGGTGGTGGTATTTGGGCTTTTTCCTTTAAATTGACACTCTTCACGAACCACTCTATGGCCCAGTAGAAGGCTCCGGACGAAACACGTAGGCCATTGTCTCTGCACTGTTGTACTTTTTGGAATTTGTAATGAACTGAAGTAAAGGAAGCTCTTCAAACCTACCGAGTTGTGCCATTTGCTGCTTTAGCCTGGAGTTCGATGGAATTGGGGAAACAGACTTGGACTCAAGTAGCTGGAACATATATATATACATATTACCTACTGGCAGTGGCCAGTAGGTAGTTATAGTTAGGACCTATTCTCTATAGGAAAAGCATTTTTTGACTTGCCTATATATTTGGCCCGTTTGATGAATCTTCACAAAAGTTTCCAAAACAAGTGTCAAGTTGGGTCTTGCGGTGCATGGAAAGTTTGGGGGTGATCAGTCAAGCGGGGGCTGAGGAAAATAAGGGGGGGTTAAAAAAACTTGTTTTCCATGTTAATTTCCATAGGAATTTTAGAAACAACTACAGCTCGAGCCGCTGAACAAAATTACACCAAATTTGGCAGAAAGCTCGTTATTGGTCTAAAAAGCAACTTTTTCGTAAAATGGTATAAATCTGTTCAGTAGTTTTTGAGATATTTAAAGTAAAACAAATTTGTCTAGGGACGCAAAGGCTCTGCGAACACTCTTGATCTCATGCTGAGATCTGATTGGCTGCAAACAATTCAACCAGGAAGTGTTGGCAGCCATCTTGGGACTTAGCTTTAGCCGTGTCCCAGACAAAATGTAAAACAAAAGGAAAAGGGGCAAGGTAGGAATACCCTGACCCCATAGCTCTGGTCCTGGAGTCCCTGAGGACTTAAAAAAACATTTGCCGTGAAATTGCGACAGAGACACGAATCCCGCAGCAAAAATTGTTAACAAAACAAGCGCTGTCTCCTGCCCCTTCTTTTTGGGGTCATTAAATTTTATTAAAATAAGGAGGGAGGCAAACAGGACTAAGGGCTTATTTTTGCCCTGGAGACCGGGGCAAGGCAGACTCCCCCCCGGACGACCACCTCCCCGGGGCTATTATTAACATTTAGCGGAAGCTGCATGGACCGCCCCTGGAAACCACCACCTCCCCGGGACTATTGTTAAAATTTAGTGGGTGCCACGCAGACCCCGGGCCCCGGAGACCACCTTCTCCCTGGGGTATTAATTAAAAAAATATAGGGGGGTGTGTGAACCTCCCTGGGCCCTGTGGACCACCACCTCCTCAGGGCTTAAATAAACTTTGAAGAAGGGGTCTGCGCGGAACCCCCAACCCCACCTCCCAGAGGCCAATTACTTTTTAAAAAAGAGGGAGGGGGGCTGCGCAGCCCCCCTCCCGGGCCATATATGGCCCCGAGGACCACCACCTTCCTGGGCCAGCCTGTGCACAACAAAGGAGGGGGGACATGTGGCATTGGGGACCGCCACCCCTCAAGGCTGGCTCCTCCTTTCTCCTGAGGTGTCCACCCTCGGCAGATAGCTGTTTGCTTTTGCTTGGCAGGAGCTGACAGCTCCTGCCAAAAAAAAGCAAACACTCCGCTTCCAGCAAGCGGGAGCTGTCAAAATGCTCTAGCTTGCTGGAAGCAGAGTTTTCATCTCTTTCCCTGCCCGCAGATATGCGGGCTTGGAAAGAGATTAAAGTACTGCTCTTGCACGCTGTATGCAACAGCAATACCAGCTCCCGCAGGGAGATATGGCCGGGCCCTGGGGGATGGGGTCCCCGGGGCCGATATCAGCCTGGGGAGGAGGGCTGCGCAGCCCCCTCCCCTATTCAATTAAGGCTGGGCCTGGAGGATGGGGCCCCCAGGGCCGAAATTGGCCTGGGGAGGGGTGCCATGCGGCCCCCTTCCCCCATTCAATAAAGGCTGGGCCCCATCCCCCGGGGCCAAAATCGGCCTTCTCAGTCACCCATACAGTCACTGACACACCCACTCACTCACTAATAAAGTCACTCACTCACCCACACACCTACCTATATACCAATATAGTCACAGATACACCCACTAACACACGGATACACACAGCCAATCACACATTTTATACTAAAAGTAGCATCACTTATTAGTAGTACACCTAGTATAGTAATTAAACTTTTGTAGTAGCTAAGTATATATGTTCAACACTCATAAACTCTTTGAAAACACTTACACTCACTGGATGATGTCATTAGTGATGTCATTAGTGATGTCATTTGAGATGTCATCAGTGATGTCACTGACCATGCCATGGGTGACATAATATGTGAGATCATAAGCAGTGCATTGCGGGGGCTGTAAGTTATGGTTAGCTCAGGTAACTATAAATGCTGAATTTCTATGGTTTTATACAAACAAAATCTTAGCGTAACTATAACGTCTCTGTAACCTTTGGTTTTTTCAGTGAATTTCAAAGTTTTTTAAAATTCTATTTTGTAACTATGACTGTACGGCCCCTTCCATGAGCTGATTTCAGCCCCAGGGACCCCAATCTCTGGGGCCTGGCCATGTCTGCTGGGTGCCCCCAGTCTCCACTGAGACCGTGGGGAAGTCTGAATGTTCTCATGGTCCCTGCTAGCTCCCCGACTCCTGCGGGAGCCAGCATTACTTTCACACACTGGGAGCTGCTGGAAAGGCAGTTCTGTAGTAGGGGATCTCTGTGTATAGTCATAATCTATGAATAATCCCCGCCCATGTGCGGGGACCCCGGAGCATTCAAAAATATCTCTTAAGCTGTCCCGCATTTGCAAACCTGCAAAGACACTTAAGAGACAGACAAAATAATACAGCCTAATCACACCAAGGCTGCACTGGCCAGCACTTCCTCTGAAGTGAACACAACAGCCAAAATAAAGTTGAAATGTCATTTTTATTCACATTTGACATGTTCCTTTATTATCACACACTCCCTTCACCAAAATCCCTTTAAACAATAGAGAGGAAGGGGTGGACAGACAAGCCCTATAGGCTGTCATTATGTGTCTGCTAAAGGGATACCGTGCCTTTAAGAAACTCTCCAGAGACCCCCGGTATCCCAGGATGCACAGCCAACACAAGTTACTTTCAGTTCTTTTTTCCGGCTCCTGCTAGCAGGACCCTGGAGCTTGAGCTCTACCCTTTTGGGTGGTTTACTTGATTTAAATTGGATTTTTTGGATAAATAGTGTTTTCATTCGACGTCTAGAGCCTTTGTCTACTACTGCCTGCAATCTGGAGCAGTTTTGGCCCACTCTTAGCATGGCTTTGTTCGATAACTGCCCTGAGTGTGGGAGGAAAAAGGCTAAGACGGACCCACATGATGTGTGTATCCTCTGCTTGTCGCCCTCACATGTCCCAGCTACATGTGCCATCTGCAAAACCTTTTCTAAGAGGACCCTGAGGGACAGGGAGAAGATTCGCCTTCAGGGACAGGAGCAGCAGAGGACCGGTGGGACTTCGGGGCATGGAGGGTCTCATTCCCCCTCCTCCGCCCATGCTTCAGCCCCTGGAGGGACCTCCGGGCAGAGCAGGGAGCAGAAACGGCACCTACCGGCTGGTAGGTCGCGTTCGACGTCGAAGGCGACGACGTCGACGGTGAGAGAGAAGGCACCGGTATGTTCGCCGTCGATCCAGGGCTCTGGGTCGCGGCAGCCTCGGCGTTCGACGTCGAGGGAGGGGCCGGCGAGACCCGGGACCGGGTCGCCGTCGCAGGTGTCACGGTCGACGTCAACAACACATCGACGTCGTACCGAGCCCCATGGACTTCACTCGCCACCTTCGCCGTCGACCCACGGCTCGACGCTGACGGAGTCGACGCCGAGATCCCGTCCAGGCGGAGACGATCGCCGTCGAGGCACAGGTCGCCGTCGAGGCACAGGTCGCCGTCGAGGCACAGGTCGCCGTCGAGGCACAGGTCGCCGTCGAGGCACAGGTCGTCGACGTCGAGACACCAGCGGTCGACGTCGAAACATCAGAAGTCGACGTCGAGGCAGAAGTCGACGTCGAGACAGAAGTCGACACCGCGGCGACGGAGGTCGAGGCGTGGTTCGACGTCGAGGAGGCATGGTTCGACGTCGAGGAGGCATGGTTCGACGTCGAGGAGGCATGGTTCGACGTCGAGAGGACGCTCGACTGCGAGACGGCGTTCGACGTCAAGGGCTAAGAGACGCCGGACGAGGTCGACGTACAGTTCGACGTCACAGACATCGGGGAACACGTCCTCAGTGATTACGATCTCCAGTCGGGGATCGGGGAGACGCGGACGTTCCCTGTCGGTGGCTTCCACGCGGGACAGGCCCGCCAAGAAGAGGAGAGTGGCCGCGAGCCCGGACAGTTCTGGTGGGGGCTCGCCTGCTAGGAGTGATGGGGCTTCGGAACATCTGTCCCCGCTGCGTACCCAGCAGCCGCCTCTGCCTCCTGTGCCCGACCTTCCACCGGCGCCTCCACCGGTGCCTGCCCTTCCTCCTCCTCCTCCTCCTCCTCCTCCTCTCCCTACGCCCCCTCCTCCGCTGCCTCTGCCCGTGCCTCAGCTGCCTACATCGCCGCCACAGCCACCGCCTCCGCCCCCGAGGGTTCCTCACAGGCAGAGATCTCGCTCTCGCCCTCGCAGGCGATCACGGAGTAGGCGCAGATCGTCCACTCGCTCTGGACATAGACGACGGAGGTATCGGTCTCGTTCCAGAGGCTCGAGGGGCACGTACTCTTCTGGGGCTGGCCGGTTTTCGCCCTCGCTGTCGGAGACGCCTCCTACCCGCGTCTCGCCGGTGGATGACATTGCCACGTTCCAGGAGGTGCTGATGAGAGGGGCTGCGAAGTTGGGGATATCAGTCACTACCCCTATTCCCTCTACTTCTGTGATCTTTGAGACTTTGCATAAGGCTCATCTGTTGCGCCCCCTCCTCCCGTTGGTTCCGGGGTTGGAGGAACCTGCAATGGAGGTGTTCTTGACGCCGGCCGTGGTGAAACCGGCGCCCTCGAGACTGCTAAAAAAGTACAGGGCTCCTGACTCGGACCCGGCGTTCCTCAGAGTGGATCCTCCACCGGATTCTGTTATCGTGGCGGCGGCTCGTAAGCAACACTCTACGACGCCTTCATCCACGGCTCCTCCGGATAAGGAGAGTCGCAAAATGGACTCCTTGGGGAGGAGGATGTGCTCCACGTCGGCCACTACGATGAAGGCCGCTAGCGCCTCCGCTCTGTTGGGGCGCTATGACAGGTCTCTTTGGGACTCCCTGCAACAGTTCGCTGCCTCCCTGCCTAGAGACAAGAGGGAGGACTTTCAGGAGGTGCTGAACGAGGGCATGATGGTCTCTAATCAGATCATCAGTGCGGCGGGGGATGTGTCGCTGCTGGCGGCCCATGGGTACTGCCACGGCATACACATGAGGAGGCATTCCTGGCTGCGGCTGACCCCGCTCAAGCCTGAAGCGCAGCAGAAGATCGCCAATTTACCATTCTCTGGCACAACGCTGTTCGGGTCACATGCGGATGACGATATGGCCCGCATGAAGGCTGAGGCGGAAACTCTGAAGGCGGTGGGGCTGGAGAGGCCCAAGGAGCAGAGGAGGTCCCTCCGATCCTCGGGCAGGCGCTACGCCAAGCAGAGAGGCCAAGGGCGTCAGTCGGGCCACCAACAACAGCCCCAGCAACAGCAGCAGTACCCGAGGCAGTCCTTTCAGAAGCGCCAGAGGGGCAGAGGCCAGCATCAGTCCTCGGCGGGGAACAAAGGCCCGGCCGGGTCGAAGCCCTGAAAAGTTACTTCCCCCTCATCCGTTACCCGCTCCGGTGGGGGGAAGTATTCAACACTACCTGGCAGAGTGGAGGACAATAACGCAGGACAAGTGGGTGCTGAATATTGTTTGCAATGGGTACTGTCTTCGTTTCACCAGCCCGCCCCCACAGATTCCACCAGTGCGCTCCTCCTACATGGTAAGGGAGCTCCAGCGGGAGGCAGACGTTCTGTTAAAAAAGAGGGGGATAGAAGCGGTTCCTTTGCAGCAAAAAGGAAGAGGTCTCTACTCACGGTTCTTTCTCGTAAGAAAAAAGGACAAGAACGAGTTCAGGCCTATTCTAGATCTGCGTCAAGCCAACAAGTGGATCCGCAGAGAAAAGTTCCGTATGTTGTCCCTGCATCAGATTTACCCTCAGTTGCATTGAGGAGACTGGCTGTGCGCCATAGATCTGCAGGACGCTTACTTTCATGTGCCGATCGCACCAAAGCATCGCAAGTTCCTGAGGTTTCTGGTAGGCAACAACCATTCCTGGCTGCGGCTGACCCCGCTCAAGCCTGAAGCGCAGCAGAAGATCGCCAATTTACCATTCTCTGGCACAACGCTGTTCGGGTCACATGCTGATGACGAGATGGCCCGCATGAAGGCTGAGGCGGAAACTCTGAAGGCGGTGGGGCTGGAGAGGCCCAAGGAGCAGAGGAGGTCCTTCCGATCCTCGGGCAGGTGCTACGCCAAGCAGAGAGGCCAAGGGCGTCAGTCGGGCCACCAACAACAGCCCCAGCAACAGCAGCAGTACCCGAGGCAGTCCTTTCAGAAGCGCCAGAGGGGCAGAGGCCAGCATCAGTCCTCGGCGGGGAACAAAGGCCCGGCCGGGTCGAAGCCCTGAAAAGTTACTTCCCCCTCATCCGTTACCCGCTCCGGTGGGGGGAAGTATTCAACACTACCTGGCAGAGTGGAGGACAATAACGCAGGACAAGTGGGTGCTGAATATTGTTTGCAATGGGTACTGTCTTCGTTTCACCAACCCGCCCCCACAGATTCCACCAGTGCGCTCCTCCTACATGGTAAGGGAGCTCCAGCGGGAGGCAGACGTTCTGTTAAAAAAGAGGGCGATAGAAGCGGTTCCTTTGCAGCAAAAAGGAAGAGGTCTCTACTCGCGGTTCTTTCTCGTAAGAAAAAAGGACAAGAACGAGTTCAGGCCTATTCTAGATCTGCGTCAAGCCAACAAATGGATCCGCAGAGAAAAGTTCCGTATGTTGTCCCTGCATCAGATTTACCCTCAGTTGCATCGAGGAGACTGGCTGTGCGCCATAGATCTGCAGGACGCTTACTTTCATGTGCCGATCGCACCAAAGCATCGCAAGTTCCTGAGGTTTCTGGTAGGCAACAACCATTACCAGTATTCAGTACTCCCGTTTGGCCTGAAGTCTGCACCACGGACGTTCTCCAAGTGCATGGGGGTGGTCGCGGCACACCTGCGGAAGACCAAGGTGTTTGGGTATCCTTACCTGGACGATTGGTTGATCAAAGCGTCCACTTACCAGGAAGCCCAGTGCCATTTCAACAGGACAGCTGCCTTGCTGCATCGCCTGGGCCTGCACATCAACATGTCGAAGTCAGTGCCGATCCCTGTGCAGTGTCTCCAGTACTTGGGGGCCTCAGTCAATACCTTGACCGCAAGCGTGTGTCCTTCGGAGGAGAGATGCTTATCGATCCATGGGAAGGCGCGGCATCTCATCTCAGCCCGCTCTCCTACGGTGAGGACGGTGTCTTCCTTACTGGGGTCGATGGCTTCTTGCATCTTTCTCACCCCCAATGCACGTCTGCATATGAGGCCCCTACAGGAATGTCTGGAGGATCAATGGGACCAGAGGCGGGGGTGTTGGGAGGACAGGATCCAGCTGTCTCAACACGCTCTGCAGTCTCTGACATGGTGGTGTGCCCCAGAGAATGTCTGCAAGGGGACTCCTTTTCACAAGGATATTCCGGTCCAGACCATAGTGACCGATGCGTCTCTCCAGGGCTGGGGAGCGCATTCGGGCCCTCTTCAGATTCAGGGGATATGGTCGCAGATGGAGACGACTTACCATATCAACTTTTTGGAACTCAGAGCGGTACACTTGGCCTTGAAGGCGTTCCATCCCTCCTTCAGGACGAACTCCCTGCTGGTTCAGACGGACAATACTACGACCATGTATTACCTCAACAAGCAGGGGGGCTCACGTTCACGCACCCTGTCCCGGGAGGCACAGGCGATCTGGAACTGGCTGGTGGCCAGGAACCTGACGATCACGGCGACTCATCTGCCGGGAGTGCAGAATGCCCAAGCAGACGCGCTCAGCAGGCTCGTTCAAGAGAACCACGAGTGGGTGCTAAACGACGACGTGCTAAGAGACGTCTTCGCAGAGTGGGGCACTCCGGATATAGATCTGTTCGCTACGGCAGAAAACAAACAGCAAATGCCGCGACTTCGCGTCCAGGTACTACCAACCAGGGACGCTGGGGAATGCCCTATGGATCAGCTGGTCCAACAGCTTTCTCTACGCCTTTCCACCCATTCCCCTGATCCCGGCTGTGCTGATCAAGCTGTCACAATCCAGAGCCAGAATGATCCTGATTGCTCCGGAGTGGCCGAGGCAATGGTGGTTCACCGACCTTCTTCACCGGTCTGTTCGGCCGCACCGACGCCTGCCGTGTCGGCCGAACCTTCTCACGAAGTTCGGAGGACAGATGGTTCACCCCAATCTCTCGTCCTTGAGTTTGGCAGCATGGCTCCTGAGCTAGTACAGTATGGACACTTGAACCTGCCTCAGGACTGTATGGAGATCTTGAAAGAGGCTAAGAGACCGTCTACGAGGACTTCCTACGCCTATAAGTGGAAGAGATTCTGCTTATGGTGCAAGGCAAAGGACTTTGACCCTACATCCTGTAAAGAAGATGTTATTTTGCCTTATCTGCTGCAGTTAGCTCAGTCTGGGCTTAATTTTCAGTCTATTAAAGTTCATCTCGCAGCTCTGACTGCGTATAGGAAGGGCCCTTCTCAAACCTCATTTTTTCAAATCCCTGTGATTAAGGATTTTTTGGAGGGTTTGCGTAAGGTGTTTCCCCCTGTTAGAAGACCTTCTCCACCATGGGAATTGAATGTGGTGTTATCTAGATTGATGAGGGAGCCTTTTGAGCCTATCCATAAGGCTTCGTTGCAGCACTTGTCTTGGAAGGCTGCCTTCCTTGTGGCCATTACATCGGCCAGGAGGGTGAGTGAGATTCAGGCTCTGTGTTGTCAAGAGCCGTATACTGTTTTCCATGCTTCTAAAGTAGTGATGCGTACCCATCCTAAATTTTTGCCTAAGGTAATCTCAGATTTCCATGTGAATCAGATGATAACTTTGCCTACGTTTTTTCAGCATCCTTCCTCTCCGGCGGAGAGGTCTCTGCATTCACTTGATGTACGTAGGGTGTTGAAATTCTACCTGGATAAGACAAAAGATATCCGCAGGTCGGATCAACTGTTTGTTAATTATGGTTCGGTAAGAACTGGTTTAGCTACCTCAAAGCAGTCCATTTCCAGATGGATTGTTTCCTGTATCCAGCTTTGTTACCAAAAAGCTAATAAAACATTGGGGGGTAAGCCTACGGCATATTCGACTAGAGGCAAGGCGGCTACTACCGCTTTGCTTAGGAATGTTCCCATTGCGGACATTTGTAAGGCTGCCACCTGGAAGTCAGTCCATACGTTCACAAAGCATTACTGCCTGGATTCTGATGCTAGGGCAGATGCGCAGGTTGGACAGGCTTCGCTGAGGAATTTGTTTGCACAGTGATTTGTTGGTGGTTGGACTTACTCCACCGCTTCTTGTTGGTTGGGATGGGCTTGCCATTCTATTCATAGATTATGACTATACACAGAGATCCCCTACTACAGAAGGAGTAGTTTCTTACCTGTAACTCCAGTTCTGTAGTAGGGGTATCTCTGTTATAGTCATAAGCGACCCTCCCTCCTCCCCGGTGGAGTAACCTGACAGTATCAGGCCTGTTGTTATACACCTTCAAAAAGAACTGAAAGTTACTTGTGTTGGCTGTGCATCCTGGGATACCGGGGGTCTCTGGAGAGTTTCTTAAAGGCACGGTATCCCTTTAGCAGACACATAATGACAGCCTATAGGGCTTGTCTGTCCACCCCTTCCTCTCTATTGTTTAAAGGGATTTTGGTGAAGGGAGTGTGTGATAATAAAGGAACATGTCAAATGTGAATAAAAATGACATTTCAACTTTATTTTGGCTGTTGTGTTCACTTCAGAGGAAGTGCTGGCCAGTGCAGCCTTGGTGTGATTAGGCTGTATTATTTTGTCTGTCTCTTAAGTGTCTTTGCAGGTTTGCAAATGCGGGACAGCTTAAGAGATATTTTTGATTGCTCCGGGGTCCCCGCACATGGGCGGGGATTATTCATAGATTATGACTATAACAGAGATACCCCTACTACAGAACTGGAGTTACAGGTAAGAAACTACTCCTTCCAATGAAATTATTGATGAGAAAATTACTACTGACCCTCCCTTCAGCACTACAAACCCCAGCAGTCTCGCCCACTGGGAGGAGAGCTGCTGACTGGTGCCTTCCTGTCTTTCCTGCTCCCCAGGCTTCTTAAGCAGCTGCCGACTACAGCATCACAGGATGCTCATTGGCCTACTACTGACCCTCCCTCCAGCATACAAACCCCCAGCAGCCTCCGCCACTTAGAGGAGTGCTGCAGACCGGTGCCTTCCAGTCTTTCCTGCTCCTCAAGCCTCTTAAGCAGCCGCTGACTCCCACATTGCGGGACTACTACTGACCCTCCCTCCAGCACTACAACCCCCAGTAGCCTCCACCACTATGAGGAATGCTGCAGACCGGTGCCTTCTGGTCTTTCCCGTTCCTCAAGCTTCTTAAGGAGACGCCGACTCCTGCATCACAGAACGAGCATGGGCGTTGCCCGGGCCAAGGCCGAGCCCGTCCACGCCCATCAGAGCCCGGAGGAGGCTGGACCACCCCTGTTTCACCTCCATCTTCCAGGTAGGTCGCTTTGCCTCCCCTCCCTGAGCCCTCCCTCTGGATCTGCCCCATGCCAGCCCAGCTCCACTTCCCTCTGCTGCTTGATGCTCTGCAGCGCTTTCCCGGCCCCAGGCTGGATTCACATGGGCCGCCTGCTCATCCTACTTCATGCCCTCCGCCTGCCTTGCCTGCTTCCCCCGCCTCTGTCCCTGCCCCCTGCCATGTCCCTGCCTCACTGCCCTGCTGCTCCTGCGTCCCCCTTTTCCTACCCCGCCTGTCAGCAGTCACCTGCTCTCCCGTCCCCTGCCCCCCTTTGCCATGCCTGCATCCTCCTCCCACGAAGGTCCACTGTCACTCCCCCACACCTGTACCCCGCCACCACGGAGACCGCAGCACCACCATGTGGTGGACACATGCAGGGGGCACACAAGCACACACCTGGACCACGTCCAGCACCAGGACCCCTACCCCTGCGGACCACCACCGCTTCAACTCGGACTCACTTGGAGCCCTGAACCCTGGACACCAGGACAACAACAAATATGCCCACGCCTCCCCCAGGAGCCCGAAGGCACTTTTTCCTGCCGGAAATGCTGCTTCACCTGCATCACCGAGTAAACCACCTACGCCACACCGCGTCGCACACTACCACCAACAAGGCCCTCGCTAACACCTCCAAAACGATCCACTGCCTGCCAGTCAATGCACGCTCACTTGATAAACATGCCATGTAATTCTGCCACACAATCAGGACCCACACCCGGATGCCGTCTTCATCACAAAGACCTGGCTGAATCCCGCATCTGCTCCAGACATCGCCGCAGCCACCCCCAACGGATACAAGATCGCACACCGGGACTGACCCAACAGAAACAGCGGCATAATTTACAAGGAGAACGTCATACACTCCACCACCACTGACAACTCCACCTCATTCATGGAGTACGTCAAATTCCAACTCCGAAGCAACAGCAAAACCCCCATCATAGGCACCCTTGTCTACAGACCTCCTGGACCCCGCCTTCTGCGACGCCATCCCCGACTTCATTGCCCCCTTCGCCATCAACTCAAATCTGTACATCTTCCTAGGAGACCTCAACTTTCACCTTGAGAACACCGAAGATGCTAACACGGCAGGCCTCCTACAAAGCCTGGCCAACCTCGGACTTAAACAGCTAGTCACCGACACTACCCACTGCTCAGAACACATGCTCAACCCTATCTTCTCAGCCAGCAACAGAGTGAAATACACCCACACTGAGGAGCTCACCTGAAATGACCACCGATGCGTCTACTTTGTCATCTCGGAACCTCCCAGAACCCCTGCCTCCTCCACCAGACAAACACAGTGCAGCTGGGCAAAGGCATCAGAACAACAATGCATCATCCCAAACAACGCCTGACTACACACCACCTCTGGAGACATAGAACAGGCTGCGGACAACTTCAAGAACTGGCTCATGGCAAGCACTGAGAAAGTCGGACCACAGAAACCAACCAACCCCAAGAAACGAACACGAATAAATGTAAATGTAAATGCCAGCATTTGTAAAGCGCACAGCTACCTCCGGAGAGGTGTCCTCGGGAAGATTAAGCGAGCTATTGCCCAGAGTCACATGGTGCTGGGCTAACCTGCCGCCGGGGATCAAACCATGAACCCTATGGTCTGGAGTCAAGCACCCTGGCCCCTGCACCACACCTCTTCCACGTACCCCAACTGGTTCACAGAGGAACTCAAAACCTGTGAATGCAGACAGAAGGAAAGAAGATGGCATGGCAGTAAGACCCTCAAGAACCAAAAACACTTCAAAGACGGCCTCAAGCAATACCACCACCTCCTGAAGAACACCAAGAAGACTGCCTTGGCCACCCACATCAAGCAGAGCTCCAACTACAGCAAGGAAGTTTTCTACATAGTCAAGGAGTTCACTAACCCCTTAGCAACAGAAAACAACCTCACACCCTCGCAAGCTCTATTCATAACAAAATCAACACCATCTACCAACACTTCGCACCCCAACCCCCCCGTCGAGGACAGCATCAACTCCATCTCGCCGACCGACGTACACTCACACCAGCTCACCTCCTGGAGCATCCTCTCCAAGAAGGAAACTATGGCCATGATAACATCCATCCACTCCAGAGCCCCATCAGAGCCCTGTGCACACTATACCTTCAACCTCGGCAATCAACCCATCAGCAAAGAAATCACCAAGGTCCACAACTCCTCAATCACCATGGCCTACTAACCCCAGAAATGGAAAAATGCCAATGTGAAGCAACTGCTAAAGAAGACATCCGCAGACCCAGGGGAACCTAAGAACTACCGACCTATCTCCTTTCCCTCCTAAGGTCATTGAGAAAGCCATCAACTTCCAGCTCACCAGACATGTGGAGAACTACAACCCTCTGGAGTACTCCCAATCAGGCGTTAGAGCTAACCACAGCACAGAGATAGCCCTAATGCAGCCACGGACAACATCAAAATGCTATTGGACCATGGGGAAACAGCAGCCCTCAACCCTCCGACTTTTAGCAGCGTTTGACACTATATTCCACCACACACTGCTAAACAGACTCTACTAGATTGGCATCCAAGGAGCAGCTCTCAAGTGGATTGCATCCTACCTCACAGGAAGAACGCAGAAGCTCATCCTTCTGTCCTACTCCTTGCTCCCCAAAAACATCACCTGCGGTGTACCTCGAGGCTCATCCCTCAGCCCAACCCTCTTCAACGTATGCATGACACCCCTGGTAAACATCATCAAGAGCCCTGGACTCAACATCATCTCCTATGCGGACAACACCCAAATCATCCACATCCTGACTAACGACCCAATGACCACTAGGGACAAGTTTCCAAGATGCATGAAAGACATGGCCGCCTGGATGAACGACAACTGCAACAAACTCAACACCGACAAAACAGAAGTACTCATCTTCAGGAAAGGCAAAGATACCCTCTGGAACAATGAATGGTGGCTACCTGAGCTAGGTCCAACACCCAAACCCACCGAACACACCCGCAACCTTAGCATAATCGTTGACAGCCAGCTCTCCAAGACACAAGCTTTCATCGCCAGTAGACTAGACTACCGCAACTCCCTCTACGTTGGAACAACTGCCCAACTCATGACGAAACTCCGAACTATCCAGAACACTGCAGCGAAACTCCTCCTTGACCTCCCCATGTGGACTCAAATCACCCCTCACCTCCGGAAACTCCACTGGCTAACGGTCGCGAAGAGGTGCCAGTTCAAGCTCCTCATCTCGCTTAAAAGGCACCACACAATGAAGCACCAGCGTACCTCAACACTCAAATGAACTTCCACCAACCTACAAGGAAACTCCGCTCTGAATCCCTCTTCCTAGCAGCCACGCATTGCATCTGCTGGACGAACAGCAAAGGCCACTCCTTCTCCCACCTGGTGGCTAAGCCCTGGAACAACCTCCCCCTGCACCTCAGAGCTTCACCTTCGCTCCAGCAGTTCAGGAAGGATATCAAGACCTGAATGTTCAACCTCATTATGCCTCATTAGACCAAATACAAATTAACAGAGGAGGGTGGCATGCAGCCCCCCTCCCCGAGCCTTCTTAGGTCCTGGGGACACCATCTCCAAGGGCAAAATTCTAGGGCACACTGACCCCTTCCCCAAGCTTTAATACACCATCCCTTGGGCCAAATGCAATAAAAAATTGGAGGGGGCCACGCACCATCCCACCGTAACGAGCCTTATTAGGCCCCGGGGATCCCATCCCCGGGGACCAAATCTAATAAAAAGGAGGAGGGGGCCACACAGCTGCTGTCTTTGAGCCTATTTTGGCCCTGGGGACCCCATCCCCGGGGCCTGCATCGATTATAGGAAGGTACCCTGGTGCCCATCCGGGCACCCACCAACGCTGGTCCCCTGCGGCCCCAACTGACTCCCTGCATGGTGCAGGTGTCTGCATTGATCCCACCCAGAGGGAGCAGCTATCTTGGCATGTTCCCTCCGTCTGGGAGCAGACTTTTGTTTTGTTTCCTTGCCTGCAAGAGTGTGGGCAGGAAAACAAAACACAAGTCTGCTCCCAGCCGGCAGGAGCATTTTTAAATTTCCTGCAAGCAGGAAGCAGCCTTGTTTATTGCTCCCGTTTGGTGGAAGATTTAAAAAATCTCTCTCCAGATGTGGGCAAACATGTGTTTCCCTGCCTGTGGTAGTGCGGGCAGGGAACCTAGTGTGTCCTGGGTAGTTGGCTGCCCGGGACACAGTCACTGAACCGGTCCCCGGTGATGGGTTCTCTGGGGCCCCCGGGACCTCATTAGGCTTGGGGAGGGGAGGCCGCGTGCCCCCTCCCTTCATGTAATTATGCAGCACCCACGGAGGGGTCCCCGTGACCATTTTAGGCTCAGGGAGCAGGGCATCGTGGCCTCCCTCTCCTTTTTATGGTTCAATTATTTTTATTGCTGTTTTTCAATCAAAGAACAAAAAAAAATGCCTGCAAGTGACCTGGCACACTTTTGGGCCGCGCAGAGCCCTGCAATGAGCGCATGAAAGCCAGCCTCTTAAAGGTAGACAAAACTCCTAACCCATACACCCCCCACCCATCCTCCATTCAACCTTGTTCTAGCCTTGGAAAATGTTGTAGAGTTGCAGTATACCATTGCTACTTCGAGTGCAATAGGGCCCCCTCCTCCGATAAACGTAGTAGACGCAGATATCTAGGGCACGTGAGCTCACGGAACTCTTGCGTCAGTAGGGTCAGGAAGGGAAGCCACAGCTCTCGAAAGTCCATGCCTTTCCTGGCAATTGTAAGAGTAATTTTTTTTCATTCCCAGGATGTGCCATAAATGGGTTAACCAGCCTGTGTGTGGGGGAATTTGATGGGTTCCCCAATGTGCAAGGATGTTTTGCATGGCAGTACTCAAGGCAATGCCTATTAAACGTCCTCTCCTAGACTTGAGTGGATAGGCCAGTGGGTCTGGTACTCCCAACAAAATGTGTGCAGGAATCTAAGTAGTTGTGTCTCGAGTTGCTTGCCAATTTCGTCCAGTACTTGGGTCCATTTATGTTGGATTTGGGGGCATTCCCACAATAGATGTACCAGCGTACCTCACTTACCGCAGTTTCTCCAACAATCTGCGCTCACTGATGGGTTAATCTTATGTACTCTCTCTGGTGTGTAGTACCAGTAAGTTGCTACTTTTGTAAGCATATTTGTAAGGGCCATGTTACTGGCAGTGAGACGCGCTCTATGATGGATGCCTTCCCAATCTTTATTGCTTCGAGATCTCCTTATGTCTTTTTCCCATCTACCTTGCCCTGCATTGTGTATATGCGTATTCCGTGTGTTCAGCAACTTATATAAGTCGGAGATCAGTCCTCTGTCTGACGTCCTTGACAGGAGCCAGCGCTTGTAGGGAGTGAGATGACGTTGTGCAGCATCTCTGTTTTGTGACTGCATTACCCAATATCTGAGCTGTAGGTACCTTAAACGGTCTGCTTCTGAGAAGCCATAGTCTGCTTTGATTTGTGGAAACAAGAGTACCCCTTCAACATGAAAAAAGTGACATATGGCGCAGCATTCAGAGCGGCGCCACAGCGCAAACTTTGTCTCCCCCATTCTTGGCTCAAAGTCTGGTTTGTCAAATAGTGGGGCCATAGGCGACGGAAACGTTGTTAGATTATGTTTAATGTTAGTCTGATCCCATGTCGTCATTGTTGTCCGTGTGATGTCGGATAGGTAAAGACTCCGTGGTCTATCTGTCTTCTTTAAAAAGGGAATTTTCATCTGTGACGTACTTGTTACTGCCCTGTCCTGGAATAACCAGTGTTTTCCTGACTCTGTAGGATTCCATTCCACTAAATGTCTTAACTGCGTGATAATATAGCTGGAGGTTGGGAATTCCCAGCCCCCCCTCGCTAGGTGGTATCCTATGTTTTGCCCTGCCATATGAATTGCATGATCTCCGCTTGTAGTTTGAGAATCATACCCATTGGCGGACGTAGTGGGAGTGTTTGGAACACATATAGGATTTTGGGGAGGATCATCATCTTAATAGCTGCTACTCTCCCCAACCAGGAGATCGGGTGGTGTTTCCATCTACCCATGTCAGCACGGACTTGTCTGAGTAGAGTGGTGTAGTTGATGGTGGCAGTGGTGTGCGTGGACGCAGCTAACTGAATTCCCAGGTAAGGAATTGTGTTGTGGGACCATTGGAACAAATGTTTTCTCTTGAGGCATTCCCCCATCTGAGGGGGAAAAGAGAGGTTAAGCGCTACGGATTTCCCCACATTAACCTTGAATCCAGAGGCCCTGCCGAAATATTCTAATTCTGTGAGGAAGGCTCCTAGCGATGTATCTGGTTCATTAAGGGTCACTAAGACGTTGTCCGCATAGAGACTTATGATATGTTTATCCCCCCAAACAGGACTCCAAGTATCTGTGGATGTGTCCGTACTCTAAGAGCCAGCGGCTCCATGTATAGTACATGTATCAGGGGTGATAAAAGGCAGCCCTGTCTTCTGCTTTGAGCTATCTGGAGATGGGCTGACCTATGACCATTGACTTGCACAGTTGCCGTGGGAAAGCAGTAACAGTTTAAAATCTGAATACGGAAGCGTACCCCGAGGCCAAAATGGGACAGGACTTGTTTGAGGTAGGGCCAGTGTACTCTGTCGAATGCCTTTTCAGCGTCTATTGTCATCATCATGTAGTTGCCTGGGAATCTGGAAGACTTGTCTATTATATGTAAGACCCCCCTGGTATTATCACTGGTCTGTCTCTGGGGGATACAGCTGGCCTGATCAGAGTCGACCAGGGCTGGCATATATCGGCTCAGTCTGTGTGCCAATATACCTGTATATAGCTGTAAATCTATATTGAGAAGTGAAATGGGCCGGAATGAGCTACAGTGAGTTTTATCTTTCCCCGGTTTGAGGATGACCGTTATAACAGCCTCTAACATGGAGGCTGAGATTGCGCCTGGAGCTGAGAAGGAATTAAAAAGCCTGGTCAATAGGGGAGCAACCTCTGGCCAGAAAGTTTTGTAGAAGGCCGCTTTAAAGCCATCAGAGCCTGGTCATTTGGCCAGCTTTAGCCAGGATATTGCAGAATCACTTCCTCAATGCGGATTTCCTCCTCCAAGACTGCAGCTTGGTCTGGAGTCAGTTTAGGCGTTTGCACATCTTGGAGGTATTCAGTGCTCTCTGTGTCGTCTAGTGTTTGTCCTGCATAGAGCTGCTTGTAAAATTCTCATAATGTCTCCCTATTGTAGCGTCATCTGTCACTGGATGTCCCTCTCGATTGAGTATCGATTGGATGCTCTGCTGCTGCTGGCTCTCATGAAGCATATGTGCCAAGCGCCGACTGCATTTGTGTCCCCCTACATAGAAGGAGTGGCGCAGCCGGAGGGCTGCGTGCTCCGCCCTGTCCAAGTCTAATGCAGCGAATTGTGCACGTAATGCAGAGAGTTGACGCCACACCCTGGGGGCCCCAGTTCTATATATTGATATAAATTCGCCGTGTACCACCGCTTTAAGTGCTCTTCACAAGATGGATATGCTGGTCTCCGGGGTATCATTGTGTGCAAAGTAGTCTTCCATTGTACGTTTTATTTTTTTCCACTACCTCTTTGCGCTGGAGTAGAGTGTCTCTCAGTTGCCACTGTCTGCAGGGATGGGTCTGGGGCAGAAGCGACACTGTTGTCACCACCGCTGCATGGTCTGAAAGTGTAGCTGTGAGTATTTCGGTGTGGGCTGCTGCAGTGTGTATTTCTTTAGTACCCAATAAATAATCCAATCTAGTGTATGTTTTGTAGGCGTTAGAGTAGTAGGAGTATTCCCTTGCTTGAGGGGGAGACACCCTCCAGAGGTCAACCAGACCTAGTTCCCTCAGTCTTGCCTGTCCCTCTTTGGACAACGTGCCCACTTGCCATTGTCGTTGTGCTGACCTGTCTGTGATGTTATTAAATACTAAATTCTCCGCCCAATAGTATGCTACGTTCATTCATGGCGAAGACCTCTGGTAGTGCGGTGTGTAAGAAACCCTCCTGACCCTCTTTCGGGGCATAGATTGTACTCACTATTAGTCCCTGGTCTCCAACCGTAAAGCAATAGGTGAGTATTCTGCCTTTGATCTCTACCACCCTTCCCTGGAAGGCCCGAGATACTAAGATGGCCACCTCCGCCGTTTTGGTTGAGCTAGAGGAGAACAGCTGGATAGGAAACGCTCTCGCTTTAAGCCTGTAACAATCCCTTGCTAAAAAGTGAGTTTCTTGTAACAGGCAGATATCTGCCTTCGTCTGTTCAAAGTATGATAATAGCGTGCGGGGTTATTGAGTCTGCTCATGTTAAGTGAGAGAATTTTAAGATTAGAGGATTGCATTCTTGGTGAGTAAACTTGCCCTTAGCCTGAACCTTCTTCTCCCCAAAAATCGTAGCCAGGCTGCGACTGTGTCTCTCGTGGTCCCAAGTGTATGTGCAATGTGCTTCGTAATTCATTTGCCTTATGAATGGAGGTCCCCAACATTGTCTCCAAAAGGAAACAAGCATTTGCAATGCAATAGGTCTCGCATTATAAAAGTGTGAGCAGCTGGCATTGCTAATAATAATGCAACACTAGCTATTTACTTTGTAAATGATAAATAAATGCCATTATGTGTTTGTTTTATAAAATAGATTAAAAAAGGCATTGTCATGAACAATGCCAATAGCTTAAACTTTTGCAAATGCGAGACCTATTGCATTGCAAATGCTTGTTCTGTGTGCAGCCCTAATTTCTTTTCCTCTGCGTGGGTAAAGACAAGCCAGCCATCTGTTCTGGGAACGTGGTCCTACGTAAACATGTCACCTTGCAGTCAACGTGGCGCTGGCTGGTTCCTGAAGAGCTCTTCTTAGGAAAGCACTCGCTGCTTCTTTAAATGACCAACTTCTTTTCTGCTAATTTTTATAGGTTTAGGGACGTTTCGTAAGAAATACTGTTCTTGTATATTTTTCTCTTTCGAGTTATTGAACCTATTATTATTCAGAGATCTAGGCAAACGTGTACAGACTAATGGAGAATTATGTACTTGGAAGCATCAGTGCTTTAAATGGAAAAAAAAAAAATGCAGGCACTAAATGTAACAGAAGGGGCGAAGCTAAGGGCGTGGCTTGGAGACAAGCAGTTAATTTGATATGTTCTTGGTGTGAAACGGTGCACAATTACGCAGCAACAGTTCTGCTATTTGTAGAGCATTCTTTTTGTCTATGTATTTGTTGTTAAATGCATATAATTGCACAAACATTGCAATGCACACACATTTTTATATTCACTGAATACCAGCGTATGCCCAGGACATTTGACAAACCATGGAAATATTTCTTGATTAAAATATTTTCCCTGATCTTTAAGGTGGAAATGTCCCTGGTTAGCTCAAAAAGGCACACAAACCCACACTCTCAGATATTCACCAAGTGGTATGCAAGCAAAATAAGCATACACAGATAAAAGCACAGATACTCACCCAATTATATGCGTTTCCACACAAGCCGGTACAGAAAACCGAAAGGAACAGAGGGCAGAAAGGCACGAAAAACGAGTGGCACAGAGGGCAGAAGGGCACAAAAAAACGAGTGGAACAGAGGGCAGAAAGGCACAAAAAATAAAAGAGGGAAACGAGTGGAACAGAGGACAGAAAGGCACAAAAAAAGAGTGGAAAACGCGTGGCACAGAGGGCAGAAAGGCACAAAAAATCGTGGCGCAGAAGGGCACAAAAGACGAGAGGAGCAGAGGGCAGAAAGGCACACAAAAAACGAGTGGAACAGAGGGCAGAAGGGCACAAAAACGAGTGGAACAGAGGGCAGAAGGGCACAAAAACGAGTGGAACAGAGGGCAGAAGGGCACAAAAACGAGAGAAGCAGAGGGCAGAAAGGAACAAAAAAAGAGGGAAAACGAGTGTAACAGAGGACAGAAAGGCACAAAAAGAGGGAAAACGAGTGGAACAGAGGGCAGAAAGGCACAAAAAACGAGGAAAAACGAGTGGCACAGAACAAGAGCGCACTGAAGCTGACGAGGAGGGAGTGGGAGGGGGGAGTGGGGGCGGGCGCAGTGGTGCGGGCCGCAGTTGAAAAAGGCAGGGAGAGGGTGAGATTGAGGAAGGGAAAGATAGGGATCAAAGGAAAAAACAAGAGGGTGGCAAATGGTGTGCACTTTGATGTCCTCAGTGGCCCCGCGGCTCACTGAGGACATCAAAGCAAGTGATCAGGCAGTGCTTTTCAGGCTGCCAAATGGTGCGCGCGCCCAGGGCACATGCACTGTATTTGGAGGCCTGAAAAGCACTGTTTGCACTTCCAAAACTCGCTTACTATAAGTCTCGCCAGAGCAGCGCTAAAGCGCTGTCTCAGACGAGACCTAAAAATAACAAAGAAGAACAAGAAAAGAGTCCCATAGTAACATCAACTAAATTATCCAACATGAAGTTTGAAGTCAGTCCAGTGGCCATGCGAGGAAGAATACGGGGTCCATGTTGTGGCCAAATTCTCGCCGCTACTCCCCACCACCCTCTAAGGAAAACTCCAAGAGGTGGCCCCCACTGAAGGTGCTTAATTGTCCTCAGCTTTCTCCAGCGTGGAAGGAATAGATTCCAAGGCCTCTTTCTGCCCTTTCCCACTTTCTGCTTGATCCAGTTTGTTCGGGCTTCTACGGCGACCCTGTCTCCACCAGCACGGTCGCTGCTCCCCATGAACCGGAGATTCCTGGTCCCTGTCTCCATGCTCTCCAGGAGGTACCAGTCTCAGCAATCTGCATGCCTCCGTCAGCGAGCGCATCTGCCGGAGTCTGCCCTCTCATCGGAAGATAAGTCTAAAGGGGTGACCCCAAGAATACGCAATGTTCTGATTTTGCAGATAAGCAGTCACTGGGCGAAAGTCTCTTCCCTTTGCAATGTTAATGCGGCCAGGTTTTGAAATAGTGTAGAGGTTTGGTCTCGGAATGAGATGGGATGCATTGCCCTTGCTTTGCGTAATATTTCTTCTTTGGTTTGGAAATCGGGCACACAGACTCGAATGTCCGCCTAGGGGCCTTGTCCGAGCGGGGAGCCCCAACTCTGTGTGCTCTGTCTAATTTGAGTATAGTGTCCTGTGGATTACCGAGTATTTGGTTAAGGAGTTCCCTCCGCTTTCGACGCCACTCCTCGGATCCGTACGTTGTTCCTTCAGGAACGATTCTCAAGATCCTCCAGATGTGATTGTAGATCTATGTGTTGTTCCTGAAGACGGATGATCTCTTGTCTCATGGCCTCTGACTCTTCCTCCCGATTGTCCCCTTTGTTGTCCAATGCTGCTACTTTGTCTCCGAGCGCTTCAGTGTCTCTTCTGATCTCCTTAATTTCTAATGTAAGGTCCTTCTTGACTGTTTGGAGATCCTCCTTTAGCGACAGAAAAAGGCCATCCAGAAATGCTTGGGTCACCGGCTCTTCCATCGTGTTAGTTGCCGAGGTGTGTGGCGCTTCTCCCGGGGAAGGCTGTTCAGCCATGCCACCGCCGGTGGGCCGCGTGAGCATGTCTTTAAGGGAGCGGTCTTTCTTCACCCGACCAGTGGTCATTGTTATTGTCTTTCACACGGGCTGAGTCGGGGTCTCGCTCTCCACCCCTACGTGATGAGACTTTGTTGCCTCAAATGCTTCAAGGGCCTCAACCCTGGGGAAGGCTCCGGCTCCCTGATCACACTCTCTTCCTTTGTGGTTGTGAAATGGAGGGATAGGTCAGCGAGGCCCCTTGCATCAGGTCCCTATGCTGCTCCACAACCACCATGATGTGTGCCCATCGCTCTCCTCCGGCATATATTCCGCCCCCTCTTGTGACCTTGGAGGTGTGGCCGCTCCAACTTCAAGGGCCTCCTGGTAGTCTCTGGTGGGGTCGCTGTGGATGTGCCTGTCGGCTCAATGGGTCTAGGTTTCCCAGTGGCCGGGGACCCGATATGCCCGGTTGTAGCTTGTCTTGTGCGCCAAGCAGGGTGCCCCTTCGGTCCCTCCGCCATCTTTCTTTTGGGCTCACTCTGCAGTTCCCTCAGGCCTCCCCTGGGTGCTCCTCTCTGTGTGAATCTAAGCCCCTCCACATGTGCCCATCGCTCTCCTCCGGCGTATATTCCGCCCCTCTCGTGACCCCCGGCCTCCGAGGTGTGGCCGCTACAACTTCGAGGACCTCCTGGTGGTCTCTGGTGGGGCTGCTGTGGATGTGGCCGTCCACTCAGTGGAAGGAAGAATGTGGGGTGAGGCCACTGTTGGATGAAATGGGAGGTTTGCCACATCCCAATTAACTGAGAAAATGTAAAGCAGCCAGAGTTTGCAGGGAAAGTGTTCTCTGCACAGCCAGTTTCCATGCAACATCTTGAAATCGAGGTTGTCTGTGGAGAAGAAATGTGATCTTTTCGATTAAAAATAAAATGCTGAGTGAACGGAATTAACATTGAATAGGGAGTTTCCTAGCCCGATATGAAACTCAAATACTAAAATGTGACTAGTATGGATGGCAGAAAATTACACCACGGGAAAAGAACTATTGTTTGCTAAGCATTATGGATACTGTGGTCTGCACGTAACTATTGCATGGATGTTTTCAGGGACGATGACTCCTCCACAAATATGCTACTTTAGCAATACTAATTGGTCTAATGAAGACCGAGGTACTAAAAACTGAAACTCTCACTGATCATCAGTATAGTGACATTAAGCAGTTACTATAACCTTATGATCAGCTTGTGCCGACCCAATCCGAGCAAGAGTCCTTTCATAGTGTCTACTGATGAACAATGTATTTTAAGGAGTGTACTCAATCACACAGCATTACCGCATGATTAAGACTGCGAAATGGAAGAGTTTGCCGTTTGGAATATATATATATATATATATTTCAATAACTTTGTTCGCGAGTCTCTCTGCCACTCGCGGCGGCGGGCTAGAGCGAGGGCGCGAATCCTTGTAAATAACATCAAGTTTCTCGTTGTTTATGACAAAAAGGTGCTCCAGCCTAAATCCATACATGCAAAGAGATTTATTTCAACGTAGCATTTAGCAGGTCAAACGCCCGACGCGTTTCGGTACAGCCGCACCTTGATCACGGGTCAAAGGTCTGTTTGTGACGATCACATACATATAGTGCACTTTTAAACGACATCAAAGATAGAAGTAGGACTACATATCCCATATGCATCTATACAGGGAGAAAACTGTCATCCATTTTGAAATGGTAACAATCGAATTTGTTGTTAACAAAGGACAACATAGACACTGTATTAACAAATGCAATTTCTGTGATGTTAAAAATACATGAAATGATACCTTCATTTATGCATTAGAGCTGAATAATACCTCAGCAAAAACAAATAACCTGTCCATATAATTAAATTATTAAATATATAAATATTAAATTACTTAAAGAATATGTAAACTGTAAACTGTATATCCTTAGGGCTTTCATCCTTCTAAATCCATTTCATGTAGAACTATTTACAGGCCTAAAAGAGATTTCATATATAGAGTACATTGTTTGCTTTAAAATTTTATACTTTAACTCTGTAGGTTGTCATTCTACACTTAGGGGAAATTGTACCTGTAGAAATAGAAGCAGTACACTTTTCTCAAGATGTCTTTTTTATTTCTCTAAGCAGGTAACTGAATCATTTTATTTTCAGCTAAAACTTGTCACATATGGACCCTTGCATAAATTGTCACCTAGAAACACTAATATGACTGTAATTAATATACAATACACAGAAGCCTGAAACACCAGTATAAAAAGCTGTCTCTAATTTCCTTATTAAAGTCCAGTTTTTTTTTTTGATAAACAAGTTTTTATTATTTTCTTGTGCAACAAAAACAATGAGCCTTTCAGACCGGCCACATACATTCCTCCCATCTGGGAAGCATTCCCCCTCTCCGCCCCCCCCCCCGGACCTCCTCCCCCCCCGCCCCCACCCCGCCCCGCCAAATCACAATACATTTCCTAACCATTTCCCCCAAACCATACGATACTTTTTATGGCAGCCCCGAGCTTGGTACAGAGTCCGCTCCTGCGCCGCACACCAGTCCACTCCCGCACTCCATCTTGTCAGACTGGGCGGCTGCGGCTGTTTCCAGTGTTAAGAATGTGCTCACACTTGAATGAAGCAGAAAGTTCCTTTAATTAGCATAAACCAACACATGCTCCAGAAGGGAGGAGCGAATGACGACTTGCACTGTCGGCGATCAGCTGTCAACTGTCAGTGCTACAGTTGGACAGCTGATGACCTCACAAGTATGGTGTCCGCGCAGGGACACACAGTGGCAAACTGGAACGGTGTCCCAAGTGGGACATAAGAGGAACGTAACACATCTTCCCCCCTTTAAATCAACGTAAAAGTCAGAGAGCTATGGAAGAGTTGACAGGTCTAAGTTAGGTAAGTTTCATTCACAAACAAAGTCCTTGAGCTTCATGGGCGCCCCCAACAACCTTCCCGCACGTGTTCTGCGGATTTGTGGTGAATCTCCTTCAAGAGGTGTAGGTGGTAACTTGCGCCTGTTTTCCTTAATGGCCTGAGTGTCTTTAGTCGTATCTGATGGATCCATGGTGGTTCCTGTACCGCTTCTTTCCACAGTCACGGGTGTTGAAGGGAACTCATAGTCAGACTCGTCGTCTGAAAAGTCCATGGATGTTTTGTTGTCTTTGGAGGCAGCACCTAGATTATCCCTGTAGTTTTCCGGAACAGGATCCTTATTGGACTCAGCTTCGGGTTTAGCTGGATATTTGTACGCTGACAGTGCTGAGAAATGCCACACTCTTCCGTCGCTCAAGCGAGCTGAGTTGCTATAAATGTCCCGTACTGACAAGGGTGGGGTATATCTATTCTGCATTTTCCCCACGTGACCACTCCTTCTTACCTTTACAAGATCACCCACCTTGATTTCTACTTGCTTGCATCCGTGCTTTTTGTCATAGAAATCTTTTGTTTTGTGCTGGGCTCGCTTAAGTCTCTCTTGGATTTCTCTTGCTGACCACTCCACTCTTTTGGCAGCATTTATCCACCCCACGTTGTCTTTAGATAGTGGCGTTCTGCCGCGCATAAGTTCAAATGGGCTATAACCCGTGGTGTCACTTGGTGTAATGCGGTAAGCCCATACAGTTTTCAACACTTCTTGTTTCCAGTCGAGGTTATTGTTCGCTGCCAGTTTGATGGTCCCTTTCAACACTCTATTAAATCTTTCAACTGCACCATTGGCAGCGGGGTGATACACAGATGTGGTTTTATGTTTTATATTGTGTTTTTGTATATAATTTTGGAAAATGTGAGACATGAATTGTGCCCCATTGTCACTAATAATTTGCTTGGGTAGACCTTCCCTTGTGAATGTCTCGTCCATAAATTTGACAAGGTTGTGCGCATCTGGCTTCCTGGTTATTTTTACTTCCGGCCATTTGCTGAAGTGATCCTTAATTACCATTACATACCATTGTTCCTGCGCTTCCGTGATGGGTCCCATCACATCAATGCCAATTCTTTCCCATGGCATGGCGGGTGAAGCTATGGGTTGTAATGGTGGTCTAAATGGAACTTGTGATTTATCTGCGTCCATGCATAGCTTGCATTCTCTGATCACCCTTTCAACGTCTTTGCTCACGCCTGGCCACCAGTACATATTTTTCACTCTGCTCTTAGTCTTGGCAATACCCAGATGCCCTTCATGGCATATGTTGAGAATTTTGGTGCGTAAAGACTCCGGTGGTACGAATCTCCCGTTTCTGATCAAAAATCCGTCCTCATGGCACAATTCATTCTTGACTTCCCAAAAATGTTTCAGTTTTTCTTGTAGCCTATTCTTTGCTGGCCACCCCTTATTAATTTTTTCCATCACTTGAACGATGGTGTCATCTTTGCTCTGTTCAGCGAACCATTCGTCTTTTTCCAACCGGCTGTCCTCATCAAAAATTTTAGCAATGCACATTTCTTCATTTTCCTCTTCAGTCTGCCCCCTGTTCTTCAAAGGCATTCTGCTGAGATAGTCAGCCACGACATTCTTCACACCTGGTATGTAATGCACCTTGTACACGAAGTCAAACAGGCGCACAGACATTCTCGCCAACCTTGAGGACGCAGTGTATAATCCCTTGGTTGTCAGCACTTTGACTAAAGGCTTGTGGTCAGTGCAGAGGTGGACCATCCTTCCCCAGATATACTGCCGGAAATGCTCCAATGCCCATACACACGCGAGTGCCTCACGTTCAATGACGGAATACTTTTCCTCCGCTGGAGTTAGTGATCGTGAAGCGAAAGCCACAGTATTCTCATTGCCCTTGGAATCTTTTTGGGTTAGAACAGCACCAATACCCTTGTTACTGGCGTCAGTAGTCAAATAGTTTTGCAAGGTCGAATCGTATCCTTGCAACGGTAAAGCCGTGCACATGTCGTTCTTGAGGTTTTGAAAAGCAGTTTCACAGTCCTTGCTCCATTCAAACCTGTTCTTAGTTTTGAGCAGTTGTCTTAGATCGTATGTTTTCAATGCAAAGTTTTTGATGAATTTGGAGTAAAACTCCACCAGACCTAAGAACGATCTTACTTCATCCTTGTTGGATGGTATGGGGGAATCCTTAATTGCCTGTAACAATTCCATTTTTGGGCTAATACCTTCACCTGTTATCTTATGGCCCAGGTAATTTACAGATTTACACGCAAATTTGCACTTGGAATGTTCTGCAGTGAGACCTTTACTTTCCAGGATTTCGAGGACTTGCTCAACTCTCACATCGTGTTCTTCCTTGGTCTTACCCATAATCAGGATATCATCCTGAAATAGTAAAATTCCTTTAATTCCTTTGAAGACATGGTTCATAAGTCTTTGAAACATAGCTGCCGCTGAGGCCAAACCAAAAGGTACTCGGGTGAACCTGAAACAGCCATGTGGAGTAATGAACGTCGTCAATGATCTGCTGTCACGATGTAGTGGCACTTGGTGGTATGCAGACTTCAAGTCCACCGTTGAAAACCACTTTATACCCTTGGTGGCAGCCAACATTTCGTTTATTTTGGGAAGTGGGTACTGTTCTACAATGATATTTTGATTGAGGTCTCTCAAATCGACGCAGAGCCTCAATTTTCCGTTGGCTCGTTTGGCAATGACCAATGGGGCGACCCACTCAGAAGCATCGATTCTTTCAATAATTCCCTCGTTCAGGAGTTGGTCCAATTGAGATTCAACCTCCTCTCTGATGGCAAAAGGGATATTTCTCGATTTATGTATCACAGGTGTGTTAATGGGTTTAAGTTGTATCTTATGTTGATATCCCTTGAGCTCACCTACAGTCCCACTAAATACCTTGGGGTATTTCTTTAGCAAAGAGTCTGCGTAACTCATGTCATCAAAAAGGCTTAGAACGGGATCCTCTCTACTCGGATCAAGGATGATTCCCAAACTTCCCTGATCCATCCACCCCAATACGGATGGACCAACTTCAGAGACATACAGTTTACTGTCGGATTCGCGACTTTTATATTTGAAATTTAGTCTCTTGTAACCACAAACCTCAATTGGCTCTCCAGTAAATGACCTTATTTTTATGTCTGGTTTCTCTAGGTCATTTCCCAGTTTAGATTCGAACTTATCCTTCCATACTTGCTTGTTGACTATGGTGTATGGAGATCCGGAATCTGCCACAATGTCAATATTTATTCCTCCAATAGTCATGTGACATATGGGTTTTCTTGTTCTGGTTATTTTTCCTGTGGTGTTTATTACATCTACGTACTCGCCCTTTTCTTCTTCAATGCATAGTACATACATGTTAACGTCATCATGTTCATCTTCACTGTCGCTTGAGTTCACACTGTACTCAATCATTTTAATTTTTTGCGGTTTTCTTTTATTACAAGCTTTCACATAATGACCTTTAACCCCGCAATGTGTGCATTTACTTTCTTTGGCTGGACATTTGGGATCATTGGCCAAGTGAGATGGGCTCAAACATCGATAACAATGAAATTCAGTTTTGGTATCATTTTTCTTGTACACTTTTCAATAGTTTTTTTGATGTACATTGGTTTTGTTATAGGTCTTTTTATCAACCACCTTCCCCACGACGTCACTTTTATTTTTCTCTTTCGTCTCTGCCAGAACTGCCTTGGCACAACGCCCTGTAAGTTCTGCCTTTCTGGCTATATCAATTATGTTTTGTAGGGGATACTCTCCCTTAGCCCACAGATTGTCTTGTATGTTGGAGTTAGATCCTTGCATTACAATCTGATCACGTATAAGTTCATCATGTAGGTCCCCGAAACGACAATTTAGTGCTAGGTTTTTCAATACAGACACATAGTCGTCAATAGATTCATTGTCACCTTGTTTTCGGTGGAAAAATTTGTATCTGTCCACACCGACGCATACTCTGGGTTTATAGTACGTATTGAGGTCGTCGATGGCATTAAGGAAAACGTCACCTTCATTTTCGGCCCTAATCCTTTTGTTTATAGCATTATACACTTTTATGCCACCAGCCCCCAATGAATGCATAAGTAATTTATACTTCCTTTCAGGCTTGACTTCGTCATCTTCCTCCAGCGTGGATATGTAGTTTAAAAAGTAATCCCTCCACTCTTCCCATTTGAGAACTGGTTCATCCCCTGCTCTTAAAAATGTCTCTGGTGGTGCGAGGTTCCACACGTATCCAGAAGCCATGGCAAAGGGTTATGTTAAAAAAAAAAAATTAGTAAGAGTACAATGGTGAAATGAGGAAAGTACACTTAATGGAATAGTGAGGGTGATAGTCATAGAAGGCGAGGGGGAGAATTATTTGTAAGCTGAAGGGCGTGGAAAGTCACGTATCTGTAACCCCAAGGGAGTGAGGAAGGTAAAAACTGCCCACAAGATGCCTGTATTATGATAAATATTATTGTTATTATATTATTTTTTTTGAATGTCTTACTGGAGTTGAAGTCCCCAGGAAAATCCAGATACACCGTGTGGTCTTCCCTTGAGCACTCGCTGCACCGGTGCTGGTTTGTGTGCTTAGTTCGTTGCGCGCGTTGAAATTGACCGGTGAAAGAAAAATTGAAGCTTGAACGTCGAGGCGGTCGTCAGCAGGAAAGACTAGACCGCTAAAAGCTGGAAGTAGGATATTCCAAGATGGCGGCGCGTATCACGCAGGAGCGTGATGACGCGCGAAGCAGCTGAGGATCGAGTCAGGTGAAATTGACAGTTGGCGTGTGGCAGTTCAGGTGACAGTTGTAGCGGTTGGAGAAACCGTTGGATGTAATTCAGAGGAACGAAGGTTTTTCTTACTAACAGCCACTGCACAATAGTCAATACATAATGTTTGAAATCGCCACAGGAATATTTCTGAAGATATATATATTTTTTTTTTTATATTTAGCCAGAAACGTTAAAAGGAGAATGTTCACCTCAGCTGGAATGGATGTTCTTGAAGAGATAGCTAACACTCCGCTTGGCACGAAGATTGAAAACGAAGTTCAGTGAAACTGAATGCAAGTGCCTTATAGTCCGGGTGAAGTCCAGTAGAAGCTCACGAATAAGAAAATCCGACTGAAGAAAGTGCAAGTCTCTAGTGTAGGAAAGATAAATTTTCTTCCTCTGTACAGCGAACGTGGGTTCCGTGTTGGCACTCGTCGCCAAGTTGTTAAGAATGTGCTCACACTTGAATGAAGCAGAAAGTTCCTTTAATTAGCATAAACCAACACATGCTCCAGAAGGGAGGAGCGAATGACGACTTGCACTGTCGGCGATCAGCTGTCAACTGTCAGTGCTACAGTTGGACAGCTGATGACCTCACAAGTATGGTGTCCGCGCAGGGACACACAGTGGCAAACTGGAACGGTGTCCCAAGTGGGACATAAGAGGAACGTAACATCCAGGCTGCCGCAATGTCCCTCTTTGCCACCATTAACGCTGTCATAAGAAACACTTTTTCAGCGCGCGTGCCATCCAGGCCATCAGTGATGCCCAGTAGGATGTGTTTGGGGTCATGCGGTACCTCCCACCCCAGGACCTCCGTCAAGTCAGCCTCGATGCCACGCCAGTACCCCTCCAATTCTGGACAGGACCATACCATGTGAATAAAGTCGGCCGGGTCAAAGCTACAACGGGGGCAAGCTGCGTCGGTGGAAAGACCTGCGCTGCGCATGCGCGCTGGAGTAAGGTAGGCCGTATGAAGATAATAGATTTGAATGAGCCGCAGTTTGGCGGAAGCCGTCACCAACCTGGGAGCCATGAGGGCGTCCCGCCAGTCGATCTCATCCAAGGGACCCACCCATTCCTCCCATCGCTCCTTCAGACCCTCCTGGGGTACAGGGGTATTGTTAACAAGGGAACGATATATCCTGGATATGCCTCCCCTTCCCAGGTTACCCAGCACAACCTGAGCCTCCGGGGGGCTATGATCCGGCAGCCGGATGTCCAGCGGGGTGTGTACCCGTATGGCATGTCGCAATTGAAGGTACCTGTAGAATTGGGATGGGTGAAGGGAAAAGCGCGTCTGTAGTTCTGAATAGGAGCACATGCGACTCCCCCGCCATACATCCCCCAGCTGGGAGATGCCGAGCAAATCCCACGGCTCAAAACCCTCCAACCCCGCAACCTCCCGCAGCCATGTCCCATGCCAGAGAGGGGTGGCGCGCGTCAACTTCCCTGTCCACCCGGTGTGGCGGAGCGCGGCCCGCCAGGCCAGGAAAACCGCCCTGGTGATGTCTGGGCATGAGGCAGGGATAGGGGCGCCATACATGCGGTCTTGAACATTGGAGAGACCCAGGGCCTCCAGTTCCACCCTGTAGGCCGGGTCGGACCATCCCCCCCCGAACCAGTCATGAATGACTAGAAGCCGGGTGGCCAGGTAATAAAGATAGAGGTTAGTCATGCCAAGCCCCCCGTCAAAGGTGGGAAGGCGGCAGAGCGGCAAAGCCAACCGTGGCCTGCCACCACCCCATAGGAACTTGGTGGCCGTCCCGTCCAACTCGCGAAACCACGACCTCGGAAAGGACACCGGAGTGTTCTGCAGTACATACAGAAACCGAGGGAGGATCATCATTTTATAGAGCGCCACCCTCCCCAGCGGGTTCAGCAGGAGCGAGTGCCACCGAGTGAGGTCCGCTTTGGCTTTTTTGACCAAAGGGGCCACGTTGAGCGCCCAGCTCAATTCCGGGAGGAGGGAGACCCAGATGCCCAGGTATTTGAAAGACAGCCTGCGGAGGGGAATCGTGGTCTGCCAATCAAAGCATTCTCGAGAGGGGTGAAGAGGTACGAGGACCGACTTGCGCGAGTTGAGGCGGAGGCCAGAGGCGCGGGCGAAGCGGCCTAAGATGTAGAGAGCCCGGGGGCCCGAGCGCGCCGGGTCACCAAGGTACAGCAGAACGTCGTCCGCGTAAAGGGCGATTTTGTCCGCCTCGAGGCCCGGCCACTCCCATTCCCGAATGAGAGGGTCCGATCTAATTAGGGCCGCAAGAGGCTCCATTGCGAGCGCAAAAAGGAGGGGTGAGAGTGGGCACCCCTGCCGTGTGCCCCGGCCGATCCAGGACGCTCTTGACAGCGCCCCATTAACCAGCACTCTGGCGCGAGGGCGCGCGTACAGAACCCGCACCATCCCAACAAACTTGGGGCCGAAACCCATGTGGGCCAAGACGTCGAATAGGTAGGGCCACCCCACCGAATCGAAGGCTTTCTCGAAGTCAGCAAGCAGGAGAGTGAGGTAGGGGGATACGCGGTGGCGGTGTGCCAGAGCCACGTGGAGGCGGCGGAGGCAATGGCGCGTGCCCCGATCCGGCATGAAGCCGCACTGGTCCGGATGCACCAGACCTGACAGGAGGGGCCGGAGCCGCTGGGCCAGGACCGTGGCATACAGTTTGATATCGGTATTGATCAGTGAGATCGGCCGGTAGGCCGACCTATCATTGGGCGGCGGAGTGGATTTAGGAAGGACCACAATCGTGGCCACGTCGGCCTCCGGAGGGAAGGAGCCTCTCTCAACCGCCTCCGCGTACAGGGCACTCAGCCGGGAACCAAGTGCTCCTTGTAGGTGGCATTAAACTCCTGAGGGAACCCGTCCGGACCTGGGGTCTTCCCGGCGGACGTGCGCCCTATCGCGTCCCCAATCTCCTCAGGAGAGATGGGAACTTCCAGACTTTCCCAATCACACTGCCGCAACCGGGGAAGGCCTAACTCACCCTCGGCGAGCAGTGAAGCCAAAGACAGATCCGACGCCCGCGCCCGGTAGAGTTGTGAGTAGTACTGAGCGAACGCGTCCACTATGGACACAGACGAGGACTGAAGCGCGCCACCCGAGTCGGTCACCTCCGGGATGATGCGCGATGCTCTGGGGTGAGTGGCCAGCCGGTGCAAGAGCGCCCCATTTTTGTCGCCCCAGCCGTATACCCGCGCCACCGAGGATTGCCAAAGGAGCTTGGCTGCGTCAAGCGACAGCTGACGAATCTCTTCGCGCAGGAGCCGTAGCTGCCGGGTCCCGGCCGGGTCGCCAGAGTCTGCGACGGATCGCTCCAGGCGCAGCGCCTGAGCCTCGCAGGCCGTGAGCCGTTGCTGCTGCGCCAGGCAATGTTTCACCACCTGCGCCTTGGCAACCCCCCTAACCGTGGCCTTGCATGCCTCCCAGAGGGTGCCCGCCGAGGAGACCGATCCGTCATTGTCGCCAAAGTAGAGTGCCAGCGCGGATCCCACTTCCCTACGGAGTGTCTTGTCCTGCAGGAACCATGCATTAAAGCGACACATTTGGCGAGCCCCGTGGGGCGGAGGGCCCAATCCCAGCAAAAGCGGAGAATGGTCGGATATCCCCCGGGGAAGGATACGGACGTCTTGGATACCCAGACAATCGGCCGGGGGGACAAAGATCGCGTCTATGCGTGCCTGAGTGTGGTGGGCGGCCGAGGTATGGGTATATTGTCGTGTGTGTGGGTGCCAGAGCCGCCACGCGTCACAGAGGCCCTGTGCCTCCGCCCACCCCGCCAGCCGCTTCGCCTGCGCCGCGCGGGTTTCTGAGACCGGACCCGAAGAGTCAAGGCGTGGAGCCGAGACGGCGTTAAAGTCCCCTCCGAGAACAACGGTGCCAGGTGGAAAAGCCGTCAGCCAGGACGCGGTCAGAGATAAGGCCGAGGACAACTCCGCAGGTGGCACATACAGTGATACGAGACTGAGCGGCCGGCCCTCAAGCGTGCCACTAACCGCAACACCCCTCCCCTGGGAGTCATGGACCACCCGGGCCAACACAAAAGGGAAGGAACGGCGCAGGAGGACCGCAGCCCCCCGCGACCCGCGCGAGAACCCGGAGTGCCACACTCGATCATATCCGAAGCGCGCCAGAAAGGGACAGTTCTCACCGAGGAGGTGGGTTTCCTGAAGCAGGATCACGTCTGCCCCCGCGCGCTGGGCGTATTTGAGGACGGCAGTGCGCTTGAGCCGGTCCAGCAGGCCATTCACATTCCAGGACAGAATGCGCACCTGGGCTTTGGGAGCTAAATCAGCCATGGCAGCAGTGGGAATGGAGCGTGCCGGGACGGGGGCAGGCAGGGAGCGCCTGGGGGACACCCCTGGATCCGGACGCCAGCAGAGGGGGGCACAGAACTCCCACCCGGGGAAGCGAGCGGACGGTGGCAAAAGGTGAGCGGCAGTGGAGCGCACAGGTGGAGCTGAATGCAGGGGCACGACGCCGGGCGCCGCGCAGCGCTGTGTGAAAGGCTCAGCAAATAACAACCCAAACCCAAACAAAACAGTCTCGGCAAGAGAGACCCCAAACAAACCCCAAACCTCAACCCCTCACCCCCCACCCTACACTTCAAAAAAACCAGAAGCATCTGTCGCCCGAACTGAACCAACAATCACAAGGCCCCAAGCTCAGGCGCTCGGGTATAAAGAGCGTAGTGGACCCCTCCTGAAGTACGGATCACCGCGTTCTGACCTGGGCTGGCGCTGGGGGCGTAAGATCGTGGAGCCCCCCACCCCCGCCCCTGGGCGAAGCTGTAACAATCCCTGCAACTGTAAGAGACAAGGAGAAAATCATATAGCGGGACTGCGGGAAAGGTCTGATGAGTCAATGTGCGTGTTAAGGGGGGTCGGAGACCCGTCCGGCCCAGGCAATGCTCGGCGCCGGGATCCCCCGGGAGGAGGCTTCAGAAGAGGCGGAGGAGTCTCTCTTTGGTCCGCCGGAGGCGCTCACAGACCGAGCTTTGATGACTGCGGCACCCCGCCGCTGCCGGGAGCGTGTGCGCTTCCCGCGCCGCGGCCACTGGGACCCAGCCACAACGGGGCACCCGAGCCCCAGAACGGACGTCCCTCCGCCCGGCTGTCGCAAAGGCCGCTCCTCGGTAATCCATGCCCAGGCCGCATTGGGGGTATCGAAGAACAGCGTCTTACCCTGGAAGACAAGTCGAAGGCGGGCCGGGAATTGGAGCTGGTATTGAAGGCACAGGGAGCGCAGCCGTTGCTTCACCTCCGTATATGAGCGGCGCTGCTCCTGGACCTCCCGGGTGTAGTCCGGAAAAATCATGACGGTGTGGTTATTGTAAGCCAGTTTGCCGCTCACCCGAGCCTCCCGCAGAATGGCATCTCTGTCCCTGAAGTTAAGGATTCGGAGGATAAAGGGGCGTGGGGGGGCCCCTACCGGAGACTTGGACGCCAGCGAGCGATGCGCTCTCTCCACCACAAACCAGGTTGACAGACTGCCCGCCGGCATCCAGGATCTGAACCAAGCCTCCAGGAAGTCATCGGCCCGACCCGACTCGACCCCCTCCGGAAAGCTCACCAAGCGAAGGTTGTTGCGACGGGCGCGATTTTCGGCATCCTCCGCCCGCCTGTGTAGCTCCTTGGAGTGGGTCGTGAGCTCCCGGACCTGGTCTTGTAATTGATGGATGTCGTCCTCCGTTGCGGAGATCCGCGATTCTGCCTCCGTGATGCGGGCCGTGGCGTTGCGGAGATCCTGCCGCAGAAGCGCGACATCTATTTTCACCTCCCCAACCATCCCTTCCAAAGAGGTGCGGGAAGCATCGATTGCGTGCAGGATGGTGGCCAGGTCCTTGTTGGGGGCGGGAGCCTCCCCCCCGCCGGCACCCGGGGGGTCCGGGGTCGCAAAGCGGTCAATCTTCGTTTGGTGGGAGGCCGCCGCCTGCCTAGGGCCTTTTTCCTTGCCCATGGTGGATCCTCACGTCCCACCTCCCAAGTCCGGGGCCGGGCCGGCACCGCCCCGCCGCTGGTCACGCGCCGCGGGCAGTCCCCAGAGATGACCCAAAGGCAAGCCGCGACACTCGGGCCACACAACGCTGTCCGCGGCCCCAATCCACAGGACCAGTCCAGCCGCTACTGCCCCAGTCGGGGCCTACAGCCCGATCCCTCCCGGGATGCAGAGATCTCAGGGCGCCCCCAGCCAGCCCCGACGCGGCTCCGTGGGTGACCTCGCCGGGCAGGAATAAGGAGGGGCAGTGGGCGGGGGGGGCCCCCCCCGGCAATAGCCCCCCGGTAGGCGGCACCCGGCAGCAACAATCCAGTGTCACCTCCCCGTCAGATCGCCGCCTCAGGCGCCAGGGCGCGACACCGCTCTTGTGTGGGGGCTCACCACAGGCTCTGGGGGGGGGGCCGAGCCTCCACGAGGGCACCCTGCCAGCAGCCAATCCACCAAGCGTGTAGGGCAGTGGGGCAAGGGGGGCAGAAGGAAGCAGTCCCCTGTAGTACGCACCGGTCCATAGGCCAAAGTAGAACAATGCGGCGGATGGCGGCAATCACATAGTCGGGCCCCGTCTCACGAGCTCCCAGCACCCGGGCCGATCCGCCCGGCGATCAGGGCCCCGCGGCCGGGGGGGTCCGGGGAGGCGTCCGGGATCTGTCGCCCCTCCCGCAGTGTTCCGCAGGCCGAGGTTTTCCCCCGCGGGTCTCTCCCGCCTCCACACAACTGTCACCAGATTGCGGCCTGCGCCCCTCGTGTGGCGCCGCGGGCGCTCGTAGCGGGCGCCGCCGGTCGAGGAACCGGCCGAGTGCACGTCCCTGCAGCGGTGCTGCTTCCAGCTGGCCGAACACAGTCCCTGCGGCACCAAAGCGTCCCAAAGTTGCAGCGGGGGTGGGGCAGCGGCTCCTCCGCAAGTGTCAGGAAGCGGAGCGCGCCCAGGCCATCAGCAACGGAGGAAGAGCGGATGCGAGGGGTCAGGCATCACGGAGCTCTACCTCGGCGCGGCCATCTTGGCTAGCGCCACCTCATTAAAGTCCAGTTTTGATGTCTCTACTCATCTGTAATAAGAAAATAACTTAGCTGCTGACTTCGTAATATCTACTGCAAAAGGCAGCATCCAATCTGAAAGTCATGCCACTAAAACATTATTGCAAGTGCAGTTTAACCAAGGAAAACAAGAATTGGCTTTTTGTTCTCAAAGTTAAATAGTTCCTTTTGATTCTTATGAATTGTTTTTCTAAAATGAACAGTGATCAGCTGAAATGATAGAGTTATGGCAACGTGTTTATGTTTTGCACATACTTCATTACAGGAAAGAAGGAATCTATATGCGTGTTACTGCTCAATCTGAGTTACATTAAACTGATTTTTGCAACAAATTATTGCTTTTTGATGTGTTTAAATTCACACTACAGATTCCACTTTTAATCTTCATGCTGCAATCATACTATCTCTTTCATAGGAAGGAACAAAACCTCAGAGTGTTGGTGTGACCATGTATTATAAGGAATTAAATAGCCTCTGCCGTACATTGACAAGACATTGACAGTTACTTTAGAGTTCCATTACTTTATAAAGAATCTTTGCCTTCAGCTTCGGAAGACGAAGGAGGCCTCCTGACGTCATCCGGAGGAGACGGCCAAAAGCGCGGTGAGACGGAGCCAGAAAGAGGGAGAGGTGGATCGGAGACGGCGGGAGGAGACCGGAGAAGCAAGCAGGACGAAACAGAGGAGGAAGACGCAGGCGGTGACGGAAAGAGGGCAGAGACCCAGGAGAGCGCATTATACAGCACGAGCAAGCCCGGTGGTTCAGCGAGGAGAGAGGACGCCCCGGGTCCCTACGCCATGGTCCTGGACACGGGCCGCGGTAGAAGGCGAGTACCTTTGGGAGGATCGTTTTGGTGGGGGTGGTGGGGAGGCACGAGGAATTAGGTCACACGGGTGTTTTTTCTTTTTTTGTGTGTGTAAATACCACAGCTGCTTTTCCCCTCACGCCCCTCCCTCACTGTCCGCTATAAACTGGTCACGGTAGCACATGCTGAGGAGCCCCTAGCCTGCCAGTAACCCCTGGTTGTATCTTTTTTTAGTTTTTCTCTTTTTGCTGCACCACTGAATCGGCGGGAGAGGTCGGGAGGAGCCAGGACCTACCACACTCAAAGGCCTGAAGAGAAGACCAAGGAAAATAAAGGAGCCGCCTGTTATAGGACGCTATCCCTGCTGCAAAGAACGTAGCAGTTCCTTTACTTTTGTTTTGACCAAAAGAAAACAGTTATTACCTGAGAACCACCTCAAGGAAAGAAATAAACCTTTTTTTCTTTGTTGCAAGCACACCTGATTTGTTACGTGGTCCCTTTTGTCATACCCCACACCACTACAAAGTGGGGTCAGAAGTGGGATAGGTGACTACCGTGTCAAATCATGACATAACCCGTGCCTATTAAGGGCATAATAGCCCAACTGGCTAAAGGACAGGGTCACCTGCAATTAGTGCTGGAACAACAAACACAAACAGCACAAAGGGATCGGGAAGCCCTTCAGGAAGCCTTAAAAAAGCAGGCCAGTCTGCTCACAAACAACCAGCAGGTCCAGGACACTGCAATCCTGTGGCTCACCGATGCGGTCGTAAACACAAGGGTGAGACCTAATGTACCGGGGTCCGTCCTCCAAAAATATCAGGACGGGGAGGACCCGGATTATTTCTTTATCAATTTCGAGAGGGTGGCAACCACCGCAGCATGGCCCCAAGAGAGGTGGGGGCAATACATAGCCCCCCTCTTATCTGGAGAACTCCAGGCAGCCTACCAGGCGGCCAACCCAGCCGGCACTACAGCGTATGAAGATGTGAAGAAGGCCATCCTGGAACGCCTGGGTTGCGACCAGGAATATTACAGAGCCAGGTTCAGGAAAGAAAAATGGACTCCAGGGGACAATCTCCGTGCCCTCTGTTATAGGATACGGGACATGGGTAATAGATGGCTGACACCCCATACGTCCAGCACAGAGGAACTTACTGACAAAATATACTTGGAGCAGTTCCTGGAGGCATTACCTCCTAATACTAGATCTTGGGTCAAACAACACACCAATCTGACCACTATCACCGCGGTTGACTTGGCATGCGCCTTTCACAGGTCCCCTGATTTCAAGGCACATGCACTCAGACCCCCTTTGAACCCTTCACGTAACATAGGCCGACCAGAACCCAGAGCCCTAATAGGCCCACGGATGCCCCCTAAACCCACCTTCCCTACTCCTAAACCCACCCTCCCAACCCCTTCTCCCAGTGGACAAGGCCCCCAGTGTTATCATTGTGCCGATTGGGGGCACATTGCCTGACAATGCCCTCATCGAGCCCCTGCCAGTGAGCTCATGCAGATAGGTTACTCCCGAGGACAGATATATGTGACAGGGAAAGGACACCAACGATATAGGAAAGAGGTCCTCCTAAACGGGAAAAAGAGACAGGCTCTCCTGGATAACGGATGCCACGTTACAGTGGTAAACGGTTCCTTGATATCCCACCCACAGATGAAGGAAGAGGAACATGTGAATGTCACATGTGTGCATGGGGACACAAAAACATACCCAGTGGCTAAAGTCCTGTTGGACGTGGACAACGATCCCCACTTACGGAAAGTAGGGGTCATCCTCTCCCTCCCTGAGGCAGTCATTATCGGAACGGATCATCCTAAATTCAGGCAGTACCTAGATGAGAATAAGGAGGCCCTTAGCACATGGTTACAGGATGCACCCTTCAGTGGCAGTGCTATAGAGACCCCACAAAGCAGAGAAAGGAAAAGCAGACAAGAAAGGCGAAGAGAGAAAAAGAACTTTGCACACTTATGCCACTCTTATCCTGCATACCCCCTTTGTCTCACAGACGCAGCAGAGACAACACCAGGTAGCTTCCGTACAGCTCAACGGGAGGACAACATGCTTTCACACGCCTGGGAGCAGGTCCAGAACCAAGAGCCGGAGCAGGTAGGACCCTACTTTATAGTAAAAAGAGGACTGTTATATAGGGTTGTGAAAGGGGACACACACACCATCACACAACTGATAGCTCCCCTTTCCTTTCGTGAGCATGTCCTACACCTGGCACACAACCAAGTCGGAGGGGGTCATTATGGCAAAGAAAACACCTTAAAGTACCTGTTAGAGAAGTTCTATTGGCCAGGGGTTTATAGAGACGTGGCCAGACATTGTGCTGCATGTGTACGATGTCAATACATAAACCCGGGAAGTGCGAAGAAGGCCCCTCTCCCTTGCCTATCATCAACATACCCTTTAAGCGGGTTGGTATGGACTTAGTGGGACCACTACCCCCCTCGGCCAGGGGACACAGATATATCCTCCTCATAGTGGACTATGCGAGTCAGTACCCCGAGGCATTTCCTTTGCGGAGTATGGCCACTCCCACCATAGCCCAGGCTATGATCTCCTTGTTCTCCAGGGTGGGTTTCCCATCAGAAATCCTAACAGACCAGGGGACCCCGTTTGTATCTCGTCTTATGGCACAGATATGCAAGGTCTTGGGGGTTGATAGAATCCGTACATCTGTATACCATCCCCAAACAGATGGCCTTGTGGAGCGGTATAACAAGAGCATCAAGACCATGCTCCGCAAGGTCATTTCTGAATCTGGGAGGGATTGGGATCACAAATTGCCCATGGTTCTATTTGCCATAAGATCACATGAACAAGGATCCACTGGCTTTTCACCTTTTGAGGTCCTTTTCAGGAGGAAACCACGGTCTTTACTCGACATGGCTGTGGAACAATGGGAGGAGGAGGAGTATGAGGAAGGAAAACCCTTGTTAAAATAGGCAGCCGGCCTCAGACACGTTAACACGGGTATGGGGGTTGGTACACGAACACATGGAGGAGGCTCAACGAAGACAAAAGATATACCACGATAGAAACAGCAGAGTGAGGGAGTTCAGTCCTGGGGATAAGGTGCTACTCTTATTACCTTCCACAGAGAACAAGTTGCTGACCCAGTGGCGGGGACCCTTTGTCATCGAAAAGCGGATCACCCCAGTCACTTATAGCGTTCTTCTACCCCAGCGGGTTGGGGGCAAACAGCTCTACCATGTAAACCACTTAAAAAATTACGGGGTGGAACCCCGTAAAACAGACACTCCAGGGACACCCGTACACCTTGTAAGCACCAACAAACCCATAGACATCCCGTCCTTACCCACACAGGAAACCAGAACAGAGACAGTACCCACAGGGGACATCTTGTCACCAAAACAAACTGTTCAACTAAGGGATTTGTTAGACTCCTTTCCAGGGCTCTGTTCTACCATTCCTGGTTTAACTTCACTGGTACAATATGACATAGTATCCTTAGACAAAAAAGTAGTAAAGCAAAAGTCTTACCGAATCCCAGCAGTCCGGAGGGAGGCAGTAGAGAAGGAAGTGACAGCCATGCTACAGTTCCATATCATAGAACCATCACATAGCAACTGGTGTTCCCCGGTAGTAATTGTGCCCAAACCCAATGGCAGCATACTTTTTTGCAAAGATTTCAGGCAAGTGAACGCAATAACCAAGTTTGACACCTATCCCATGCCCCGTATAGATGAACTTATTGAATGCTTAGGAAAGGCCTGCTATATGTCGACCCTTGAGTTAACCAAGGACTATTGGCAGATTCCCTTGTCACCCCAAGCCAGAGAAAAGACCGCCTTTTCAACCCCCTCTGGTCTATATCACTTTAAAGTGCTCCCCTTCGGGATACACGGGGCACCTGCCACATTCCAACGCTTAATGGACAGGATTCTTAAGCCCCACAATGAGTATGCTGCTGCATAACTCGACGACATAGTCGTATTCAGCCCCGCCTGGGAGGATAATTTACGGCATCTGGGCTCTGTATTCACCGCCATTCAAACGGCAGGCCTCACTATAAACCCAAAGAAATCCCTGCTAGGCACAAACACCATTCAGTATCTAGGATACACCATACAGGAAGGCCTAATCAACCCCAAATAGACAAAGTCTAGGCGATTAAGGTGTTACCCATCCTGAAAACCAAACGAGAGGTCCGCTCTTTTTTAGGTTTCATAGGATATTATCGGAGATTCCTTCCACACTTTTCCTCCCCAGCTAGCCCCCTTACGGACCTCCTAACAATAAAACAACCATCCGCAATATCTACTTGGACTCCTGAACAAGAAAGAAGGTACAGCTCCGGTATTGCACTGTCCCGATATTCACAAAACATTTGTTCTACAGACCGATGCCTCCAGAGTAGGTCTAGGAGCTGTGTTGTACCAACCAGATGCGAACAATGACCTCAAGCCACTCCTCTTCATCAACCAAAAGCTCTGTGCACGTGAGACACATTATTCCACCATCGAGAAAGAGTGCCTAGCCATACAATGGGCTATAGAAGCGCTACAATATTACCTGTTGGGGCGCTCGTTTCTTGTTCTCACAGATCATGCCCCTCTTACCTGGTTGGCACACAATAAAGACACCAACCCTCGAATCCTTCGCTGGTTCTTAGCCTTACAACCTTTCTCGTTCCAGACAATACACATGCCGGGGGCGAAGCAAATATGAGCTGACTATCTGTCACGGCACCCTTTCACTGAATGGCCCCAACGTCCATTCCTGAGGGAGGAGAAATGTAAGGAGGAGAGGCATGAAGCGCACCGGAAGTATGGCAATTCCCGCTGCGGACCGGAAAGGGTGAGCGGTCTAGCTTCGGAAGATGAAGGAGGCCTCCTGACGTCATCCGGAGGAGACGGCCAAAAGGGCGGTAAGACGGAGCTAGAAAGGGGTAGAGGTGGATCGGAGACGCAAGCAGGACGAAGCAGAGGAGGAAGACGTGGGCGGCGACGGAAAGAGGGCAGAGACCCAGGAGAGAGCATTATACTGCGCGAGCAAGCTAGGCGGCTCAGCGAGGAGAGAGGACGCCCCGGGTCCCTACGCCACGGTCCTGGACACGGGCCGTGGTACAAGCTGAGTATCTTTGAGAGGATCATTTTGGTGGGGGTGGTGGGGAGGCACGAGGAATTAGGTCACGCATGTGTTTTTTTTGTGTGTAGATACCACGCCAGCTTTTCCCCTCACGGCCCTCCCTCACTGTCCGCTATAAACTGGTGATGGTAGCACATGCTGAGGAGCCCCTAGCCTGCCAGTAACCCCTGGTTGTATCTTTTTTTTGTTTTTCCCTTTTTGCTGCACCAGTGAATCGGCGGGAGAGGTCAGGAGGAGCCAGGACCTACCACACTCAAAGGCCTGAAGAGAAGACCAAGGAAAATAAAGGATCTGCCTGTTATAGAACGCTATCCCTGCTGCAAAGAACGTAGCAGTTCCTTCACTTTTGTTTTGACCAAAAGAAAACAGTTATTACCCGAGAACCACCTGAAGGAAAGAAATAAACCTTTTTTTGTTGTTGCAAGCACACCTGATTTGTTCCGTGGTCCCTTTTGTCATACCCCACACCACTACAATTCCTTTGTGTGGTTAAGAAACTCTTTGCTGACTTGCAGTATTCCTATAATATGTGACAGGTGTTTCATCCCATATATCAAACATTCAGAGTTACATTTCTTCATAATATTCATGAAGAAGGTATCTGTAGAATTATTTTCAAATTCACCATTAGATCGCCATGTTTCACTGAAAATACCATTGCCACTTACAATACTGATTTAAAATAAATCCAAACTAATAACCTGCTGTGGGCCCCTTTCATCTGAGTGAATACATCCATGGAGCAGAAAAACTACTTAAGCTGTGAAGTATCCTTATATTCTCTAGGCTTTCTAACCCTTCATATTCTCTTTTAATCGCACATGGCCTCTTACCTTTTACTGATAGTGTGGATGAAAAGGATTTTGATGATACCCTTCTCTTTGAATGAAGAAGACCTCTTGAAGCTTAAGTAACAGTAAGGGAAAAGCACCATTTTTAAAGTGGGTTTGACCTAATTTGCAAAGGCTGGGGAGTAACGCAAGCCTCTGCGGCACATGGGGGCCCCCAACCCTTCAGAGGGCCCACAAACCTTCAACGGGGCTACATTCAGCCCAAGGCCAATGAATATCTGTGAGATATGGGAGACTCAGGGCCCCTCATCACATTCTGCAGAGGGGCCTCATCATTTTGCATAACGCCACTGTGCACAGAGAGCCTCTTTCCACACTAACTGATTAAGAGACCGCTAGGGAATCTCACAGTGGGAGATGCCTTGGAGGAAATTGTTCACCTCAATTTAAAATTGTCTTTATTGTCTGGTTTTGTGTTCACATTTGGTGCTTTCATTCTCCGGTATGTCTATGAAACACCAAATGTGAACAGGAAACCAGACAATAAAGACAATTTTAAATTGAGAAAACTGAATATATCACACGAGTGTGAACTGAGTCTGCCATATTTATAAATATATCATGTTTACATTCCAGCTTCTTTTGTATAACTAGCAATGTTGCTGTCTTAAACACAGACATTTGCATTCTAGGCTCTACAGTTACTTGGGGCTATGACACCTGAAGGATTTTCTACTGTCTCTGGTTTTACTGAGAGCTCTGCAACCTTAAGGAAAGGTCTGCTGGCTACTGCATTACTGCGACCAGTAAAACCTAATAGGTAATGGAAGAAAACAGATTATTAATTGGGCTGGGTGACTACCCACTTTAAGGAATAATCACAACCCTTGTCAGGGTGAACCCATAAAGTAAATGAATTAATCTAAGACCATAAAGTTAATAAATTAACCTGAGCTCAACCCTCTATTAGCTAAGGTACACAGAAGAAAGGTGTGAAGTATTTATGAGGTACTAAACCAGTAATAAAGCCAAAATGCAAAACAATAAAAATTCCAAACTGAATTTGACAATTATTGTTAAATGTAACAAATAAAATGAAGAAAAAATCCAATAAGGAGAAATAGAGATGTGCCTTTTTAAAGTTCTAAGTAGGAATAGCTCCGAGAAGCATAAAGTGCCAATGATAGCCAATGGTCATGGTAGACCCGGATGTCGGTGTAAATTGAGCCAGGCCGCCAATAAGTGTGTGTTGAATGAACCAACCAGGTTTTTCGTAGTAAAAGATTTTACCATCTGACTTAGGGCCTAATTACACCTTTGGCGATTTTGGAGCTGGGCTGCCACTCCGCCACCCCGCTCCAAGACCGCAAAAGCCATACTGACACCACCCGCCAGATTACAACTGGCGGGCGGTTCTTTGGCAGTCCCACAGCGATGCCTATGAAAAAGGCACTGCAATGGGAGCATCAAAGGCAGTTCCTGCTGGCACGGACTGGTGCAGTCCATGCTTTGCAGGAACTGGGGTGCATGCACACAAGGGGCTGTATGCACCCCATGGCCCTGAAGCAACAAGGGGCACTGTAGGGCCCTCTTTGCTTCTTCTCCGCCACAGTTTTCATGGCGTGTTCACCACCAGGAAAACAGTGGTGCAGTGGAAACTTGTAATATGTTTGGCGGTGCCGCAGAGGCACCACCAAGCACATTGCAGCCTGAAGACCGCCGCAACACTGCCAGTGATCTCATATCCCTGGCAGTTTCGGCGGCCCATGGCGGTCTGACCACCCAACTTGTAAGAGGATGGTCGGATCGTCGGTGCCCGCACTGCCACTGTGGCCGCCACAGTCATAATTAGGTCCTTAGTCCTTTGAGTTCCAATCCACCACAAGAGTACACTAAAGATGGGGAACATGCACTTCACTACTGGTTAGCAGGGGTAAAGTGCACAGAGATCTAAAACAGGGTCCAGTAAGAGGTAAAAAAACTTGAGTGACCAAACAGAAAAGGCAGATTTCCTAAATGTTAACACTACTGTCTCCGGTATTATTATAAGCTATTTGTCCATTTTTTAGCATTCTTACATCAAGAATGGTGTCTTAGTGCTTGTTTAGAAACGACAGCAATAGGCACAAAGAACAATAGAAAAATCTAGGGCTTAAGGTTTTGCTGAAATGCAGGAAGGATAATAGTAGAGGCGTTTGTAACCTAATGGATAGCGTTGCTGTTTCAAACACTACTGAGAGCTATGTAACTCTAGGGATACCTATTCTGTTTCATCTGTTGTCGAGAGTTGTACGAATCCATCCTCTAGTTGCCTACATTTCTTCAATGTATCTCTCTGTAATTTGCCAAGCCAGAACACATACTCAAGCGCTCCAAGCTCTCATTCCAACATTGACTCCATTCCCATCTAGGGAATAAACCATTTACTCCTCACACCCATTTTATGCACCAAATAATGTCTTACATTTCTGATCAGCATGTAACCAGTTAATGGATGAACACCAGATGCTTCCCCTCACTCCTCTGCAATCCGATCCATGCTCAAAACCAGCTACATGTGACGTTATAGGAGCATCTCGCTGGTCAGCACGCACAACACCAACACACTTCCCACAGAGGCCACACTAGAAATCCACACTCTGGCAACCAAGGGCAATGAAGCTAATGAAAGCCACATTGTAAGTAAATCCTGGGAGAAAAGTAGGATAGAGTCATATAAGGGCCTGTTTTCAAAGGTCCTACAAAGGTGCTCTGGTCACAGCCCATCTAACTAAGACTGGTCTAAGTGAAGAAGAGAGGAAGGGATCCGCCTCAGCACTCATAAGGCCTGGGCACGAGCTCAGCTCTGCCATCTTTGTGCAGGTTGAGAAGATCAGTGTTGAAACTTCCAACAAACCACTCCAATTCCTGCACAGTACAGTATAATATGTGGGTACCTGCCAAACTCCAGAAAAGGCTTGTGTCCAAAAAAGACTACCCAGTGGAGATCCAGCATGGCAAAAGTAAATGGAGTGCTACAGTGGAAGGATCTCTTGACTGAACCGATGTTTCTCTTTCTCGTCATTTACAAAACATGGAGGCAAAGGCACCCTATTGTAGATGTGGATATTTGTGCCTTATAAGCCACATGGGGGAAGTTAATGACTTGGCAAATGTGAATAAAAATATGGGAGCCACGGGGGTCAGTGGCATACCTCATTACGGCCAATTATTTCGTTGGGCCAAGAAGTAGTTACGTTGTTGAATTAATAGCAGTCTTTCAAGCCATCAATTATGCTATAACTCATAGTCATCATGGCTGACACAGATTAGCAGAGTATGTATCGCTCTGGAAAATCAAAATCATTCTGAACACCAGTTGGAAGCAGGTGACACATGAGAAATTCAACCCTGCAGCGGATGATCTGTTTTATGACCATGGAAATGCTATTTTTCTGGCAGAAGACAACCGAAGGTTATTCAGTGCTACACGATTATGAAAAGGAAGGAAATTATTGAGTTGGTTGCACAATTAGCTGCTAAGAGTACATAAACCTTCCTGATGGAATTCAAGGATGCTGCAGTTATTTGAAGACAGGCCCAACAAGAGTCATCAACATTGTAGTGGACTGATGTAAGCACCTATGAGTAGCAAAGGATAACTCGTTTTGAAGAACACGGTAAGTGTAAACTCATCACGAGCGAGGAATACTGAATAATTTACTATATTAAAGGATTGTTTGCGCAATTCCTCTGTGAAGCGTAGCTGAGGCTCATGGAGCGGTTTGTTCCCATGACCCTACATAACTTAAAAAAGATGTACCATGAGAGCTGAAAGAGCTAGGAAAATATCCTAGTTTCATAAATATGGCACTCACATGCTCATTTAGTATTGAAGCTTCCTAGATTATGAGAGTAAAGATGCATGTCCACATGCTGAAGATGCTAGGTTGGTTACACAGAACTGGCAAACTGCCCCTCAAACATTTGAGAAATAGCGAGAAGGTATGCGTTGCGCAATGGGTGAAACATGGACAGACGCGATGTGTGGAAATGTACATGGAGGGGCTAGAAGTTCTCAACCGAGAACTGCCAAATATTTACTTATATAAGGCTGCCCAACGCACAACTAATGGAGACTCAACATAGACTGGGGCCACAGTGCTGCTCTTCCTTGTTGAAGCTCAGGGTCAAGCCTTGGTCTCTGACCACCAAGTGGGTCTCCACACACCAACACAACGCAAACTGGAAAGGGAAGTATTTGATGGTTGTTCCATTGATATAGATGTTCCTTCATTCCTCATGCTATATGCTGTTGTACATGTTTACTTTCAGCTTTTCTTTTACAATAAATGACTGCTCAACCTGTACCCCAGAGTTTAGTATAGTTTCTTATGTTGAATCAAAGTTGCATGATTGCACTTCTCTCCCAAGAACTATGTACCTAGGCTTTGAGAACTGTGACTGCTATGTTAGATCAGTTATTTAGTAACAGGCACATCTCAGACGGATATTTTGGCCGCCGGCCAAGACAAATAGTATGCTGGACCCAGTGCTTAATTTGAGCTGGTGGTTACTGGTGCTCTGCACAGGCACTTAATTGTCAACATTGGCACTTATGACAGTTTTCCACACAGTGGCACTGTCTGTTTAATTTAGAGATGAGCACAACAGCAGTTGTTTATTAATTCCGTATACATTAAAAATTACTAATATGTGCCACACATGGCATTCTTATAGCTTTAGGGGCGTGGAATAGCCTGAACTGTCATACTTGTATAAGTGTGATGGTAAGCAGTTGTGTTGGTACTGTCTTTGGCAGCGCTGCCACGGGCAATGGGTGGAGAAAGCTGCAGTGATCTCCTGATGAGGGTCATGGCACTTATTTATTCTTACAAATTAAGCACTAGCGGGAGCCATGATACCTATGGTCAGAATTTTCAGTAGCCAGAAACAGGAAGAAGCCTCTTAGGGCCATATATACGAAAGTTTGGCTTTGCGATTTCCAAATAGCGCACCAGTAGCAATCGCTTTTAGGAAATAGCAAAATGATATGTATGAAACAGTGTATTCCTCTAATAGTGATTTCTAGATTCGCAATCCCAAATACGAAATTGCTAAATTGTGATTTCCTAATAGGAGATCGCAAAGTAGGAAAAGTCATTTTTCTTTAGGTTTGGGTTACAAATGCAGGCATTCGTTCACCTCAGTCACCCACCGACACCCTCACATGGCACAGAGGAGAACAGAATGTTACCTTCTGCCAGTACATCACCTCTGCTTTTCTTTCAACCCTCACTGCCTTACCCCCACTCTAATTCACCACCATGTGGTAAATTAAAGCAGATTTGTCCTTAAAATAGGGACACCACATCTGGATTTAGAACTGGTAATGCTGGGCCCACACGTTATTCCCCATTCTGGGTGGAAATAATCATAATAGATGGCTTTATGTGCAAGGATACTGGCCAGAAAATGTTATTGCCGGTGACATGGTATCCCTGCACGTTTATCCACCCACCTCATACCTGGGGCCTAAGTGGTACAGCATTTGTCTAACACAGCCCTATTTTTACTCAGTTGGAAAGAGCCCTGCATGTATTGAGCATCAGCTTACATTAGGTATTGTGATGAAGGTCTGCACCATAGCCAAGGTTTGACTACTCTTATAGTGCATGGCATTATGGATACAGGTGGCTAAACATGTGTAATGTCGAAAATAGGTGATAGTATTTGACAGCTTAAGTTTTGATGTGGTACATCAAAGCCCCAGTAATATGGGTAAGGCATTTCCTGGACCATGCAAGAGATTTCTTGACAGACATGCAGTGGCTGACAAACTATGGCACTGTAATGTGGAGAACCTGGGCAAAGCACGGGCCATGCATTGTCTTACCAACTATTATGGTAGCATTCACATTGGAGCCGTAGCCAGTCGCCCCAATTCCAAGCTGTAGTTGTTGGAAGTTACCTACTCGGGCAGCATCCACTCTATTTCCTCTCATTGGTTAATCCCCGTTAATATTTGTGATCCATTCTCAGCATGTATAAATGGCTATTTAATAAATAGCTTGCACTTGACCAAGCCACAATGCATGACTAGTCCAAGAGCCAGATTTAATTGCTGGCGGACAGAGTAATCTCCACTGGCCTGGAGGAGGACTTAATGTCTATCAGGTCAAGACTATTCTACCTACCAATTTTGGAAATGACCGCAAAGCTGGCAGTCATTTCTAAGATGCTGACAGGAAACTCAGTCATAGTGGTTCCTGTCAATGCTGTTTACAGTTTGGTGAAGGGCTCCATCAACATGACGAAGCCCTGCATCAAACTATTTTCTTTATTATTTTCCAAAAGAAAATCCAGAATTGGGATTTTCTGTTTGAAATTTAAAAAAAATGCTTCCATCACCATGGGCGTCCTCTCCCATGGTGAGGGGAGAATTTAGCAGTTTTCACTACCCCTTGCCACCAGGGTTTTGCTGGCAATTAGGGGCAATGAAAACCGACCTCTAACTCTGCCCGTCCAAATTAGGTGGTCTCAGGTCTGTAAAGTAGTGGTCCGGCAGTTCTGTGGAAGCATCTGAATCTGTACTTCAGTACGCTAAAGGTCAGTTCGATGATGGATTGTGTAGTCTTATGTGCCCTGTTGTACTGCCTTTCTCTTTTGGTTCCTGGCTTCAAGTATAGTGTCAGTATCCAAGGACGCAAGGCATATGCATTATCTCCTTAAAGAGCATGAGAACGATAAACCATTAGGTCACATTACAACTTCAACCTTAGGACAAGGATAGAATGAATGATTATTGTTAGTAACATGCAGATTCAGTCAAAGCTCTGGCACTAGAAAAGACAAGACTTATTGAACAGCGCTTGCAGGGTTGCTAAATCTCTGTTTATAATGGGCATTTGGAACCCGACAAATAACTGATTTACAGTCTTAGGGCCTGGTTACAAGTAAAGGTGATATTTATCGCACCTGGTAAATAATGATACCCTTGGGTTTGTTATTTATTGGGTCAGTAGAAAAAAAACATTGCGAGTTATTGGGGAATAACATGCAGATTTTGGTGTTTAACACAAAAACCGTACACATTTCTCTGTTAAATTTTGGCAGGCTGACCTGTCAAAATGGAACAAAATGTTGGGTTATTTAACGCATCCGATAGTTATCGGGTGCTAAATCAAACTCGTAATTCTGTCCTGTGCGTAAACAGTGGTTTACGCAAGGGATGGAATTAACTGCTCAAATAGTCATCAGGGCCTTGGAGTCAGCTATTCTGTCTGTGCAACCAGTTCTGAATGAGTAAAATAATTCTCTCTCAACTGGAGATCCTTACCTGCCCCACCTGAACAGTCTCTGTCATTTGCTTTGCTTAACTGGTGTACATGTGCAGAGTGAGGATGCCTGAGTGAGGAGCCATGTTGCTTTTTCTTAGTTCACACTGTGAGCTAGGGTGGCACTAAGACACTGAATACATCACATGTAACCTTGTTATGGCTATTATGGTGTAACAAAGCGACTTATTCAAAACCCGGTGCTATGATGGAAGCATGGGGCTACCACACATCTCACTGTCTGCAATTGAAAATGTGTCTCTTCGAGTCATCCACCTGTCCTCTTATACTGGTTGGGCTTGGCATCCGTGTCCTTTATAAGTGCAGAATTCACTGGTATGGAGTCAGAGGAGTGATACTAACAAAATATTACACACACACAGATATTTGTTCTTCTGCGATGTGTAATCTGCTTGAAACAAATGTTCTACATGCGGGCTGAACATGGGAAAGGCAGAGGATCACATTGGGAGGACCATCCTTGAATCCGCTGCAGTTCCTCAGATGATAGCATATGTTAGGGATACGTTTTACCTGACTCCTTTCCATAGGGCTGGACTGTGGGGTGTAAACTAACTGAGAAAAGGTTCCCACAGTCTATTGTTTAATCTCGCAAGGAAGAACATGCTTCTGGTTATTGACGCCTGCAGCAGTGTGCCCATGGCGAGGCAGTGGTGCTAGAAAGAGCAGCTCCAAAGATGCACTGGTTGTGTTGGACACTTTATTCATGTTCTACCATAATTAGTAGCAGGACTTGCAGGTTCATTCCATTGTTATATTTAATAGAATGTAGACTTATATGTCTCCTGGATTGGAGTCAAGCCAACACTGTAAAGAGAGCATAGGTGTAGCAGACCCTTCTTACTGTTCCCATTGACTCACTCCCTTGACTGAGTTTTCTTTCCTTCTTCATTGGAACCCTCCTTTAAGACCCAGGCTGATCTACCACTCCTTGTATAGGTTTTGGATCACCTTATTTATTTCTTGTTTCGAGGCGCTACTAAACCAAGAGGATGTCAAGGCGCTCTACAACAGAGGGTTCGGTCTACCCTTATACAGAACCAAGATGTAACCATTCAAGACGAAACGTAAAAAGATAACAGTTGTTAAAACGGTCTCATCACGGTGCAGTGAGGAATGACTAAAGTGAATAGGACGAACACAGCGGGCTATAAAAGGGAAAAAAACAGAGGAAGGTGATCTCTGTTTGGGGTGACAGAAGAATATAGCTGTCTGTGTGAGTAAAGTGGGAGGTAGAGACACGGGAAGGAGTGGCAATGTACTGGTTTTACTTATGAGTGCCAAATTAAACCAGTTACAGCCCCCTACTGTCTGGAGTTTCTGAGCCAACAGAAGCTGCCATAAGAAAAGGGGGAAACTGAGCCTGTGACTGACAGCAGAGACCAACAGTCACAAGAACTAGGGACACCTGGCCTGATGCACGGGAAGCAGCTCCATCTATAGGCTGACCGTAAACTATACGGCATGAAAAGCTGGGAGTGGACAGCTCATGAATGCAGCACAGTGGGCAGACCCAAATGTGTGACTCCATCTGCCCAGTAGGGTGTACCCTGGTTAGGACTGTCCGAGCGAATGAACATACAAAGGCTGGTGGGAGCCTCAAGCGTAGATCAGCAGAATGAGGGCTTGCAAAAGGCCTTAAAGAGTATGCCAAGTCGGCCAGCCCGTGAGGTACAATCAGTCTCAGGTCAGTGTCACTGTCATGATACTCGCAGTCACCACAGAAATCTTAGGTGACGGGTGCAAGAAATAGGTTTTTTGTACTTCAGAAAGGAGGGAACAGTCCACATTACTTCATGCAACTGGAAATATATAAAGCCCATTGAGGAAATTCCCCCAGTTCCCAAAGAAGGGGTTGCATACGTTATTGCACACTTCTTTAGTTTACAGTGTATAAAGGACCAAAGTCCTGTTGAAGAGGATGACTAACTGGTTTCATTCCCTTCAGTTCAAGCTACAGCTCCCCATCCTCCATGAAATAGTGAGCAAGCATCAACTCAGGTCGCCAGCAGCTCCCTAATAGTTGCTCTCTCGCTCTCCTGTGCTCTCCACTTGCTTGTAAAAGAGAAGGGCCTAGTGAGCATGCATCAGCTCAGGTCGCCAGCAGCTCCCTAATAGTTGCTCTCCTGCTCTCCTGTGCTCTCCACTTGCTTGTAAAAGAGAAGGGCCTTGTAAGCATGCATCAGCTCAGGTCGCCAGCAGCTCCCTAATAGTTGCTCTCTCGCTCTCCTGTGCTCTCCACTTGCTTGTAAAAGAGAAGGGCCTTGTAAGCATGCATCAGCTCAGGTCGCCAGCAGCTCCCTAATAGTTGCTCTCCTGCTCTCCTGTGCACTCCACTTGCTTGTAAAGGGGAAGGGCCTAGTGAGCATGCATCAGCTCAGGTCGCCAGCAGCTCCCTAATAGTTGCTCTCCTGCTCTCCTGTGCACTCCACTTGCTTGTAAAGGGGAAGGGCCTAGTGAGCATGCATCAACTCAGGTCGCCAGCAGCTCCCTAATAGTTGCTCTCTCGCTCTCCTGTGCACTCCACTTGCTTGTAAAAGAGAAGGGCCTAGTGAGCATGCATCAGCTCAGGTCGCCAGCAGCTCCCTAATAGTTGCTCTCTCGCTCTCCTGTGCACACCACTTGCTTGTAAAAGAGAAGGGCCTAGTGAGCATGCATCAACTCAGGTCGCCAGCAGCTCCCTAATAGTTGCTCTCTCGCTCTCCTGTGCACTGCACTTGCTTGTAAAAGAGAAGGGCCTAGTGAGCATGCATCAGCTTAGGTCGCCCGCAGCTCCCTAATAGTTGCTCTCTCGCTCTCCTGTGCACTCCACTTGCTTGTAAAAGAGAAGGGCCTAGTGAGCATGCATCAGCTCAGGTCGCCCGCAGCTCCCTAATAGTTGCTCTCTCGCTCTCCTGTGCACTGCACTTGCTTGTAAAAGAGAAGGGCCTAGTGAGCATGCATCCGCTCAGGTCGCCAGCAGCTCCCTGATAGTTGCTCTCTCGCTCTCCTGTGCACTGCACTTGCTTGTAAAAGAGAAGGGCCTAGTGAGCATGCATCAACTCAGGTCGCCAGCAGCTCCCTAACAGTTGCTCTCTCGCTCTCCTGTGCACTGCACTTGCTTGTAAAAGAGAAGGGCCTAGTTAGTGAGCATGCATCAACTCAGGTCGCCCGCAGCTCCCTAACAGTTGCTCTCTCGCTCTCCTGTGCACTGCACTTGCTTGTAAAAGAGAAGGGCCTAGTGAGCATGCATCAGCTCAGGTCGCCAGCAGCTCCCTAATAGTTGCTCTCCCGGTCTCCTGTGCACTCCACTTGCTTGTAAAAGAGAAGGGCCTAGTGAGCATGCATCAACTCAGGTCGCCAGCAGCTCCCTAATAGTTGCTCTCTCGCTCTCCTGTGCACTCCACTTGCTTGTAAAAGAGAAAGGCCTAGTGAGCATGCATCAGCTCAGGTCGCCAGCAGCTCCCTAATAGTTGCTCTCTCGCTCTCCTGTGCACTCCACTTGCTTGTAAAAGAGAAGGGCCTAGTGAGCATGCATCAACTCAGGTCGCCAGCAGCTCCCTAATAATTGCTCTCTCGCTCTCCTGTGCACTACACTTGCTTGTAAAAGAGAAGGGCCTAGTGAGTATGCATCAACTCAGGTTGCCAGCAGCTCCCTAATAGTGGCTCTCTCGCTCTCCTGTGCACTGCACTTGCTTGTAAAAGAGAAGGTCCTAGTGAGCATGCATCAGCTCAGGTCGCCCGCAGCTCCCTAATAGTTGCTCTCTCGCTCTCCTGTGCACTCCACTTGCTTGTAAAAGAGAAGGGCCTAGTGAGCATGCATCAGCTCAGGTCGCCAGCAGCTCCCTAATAGTTGCTCCCTCGCTCTCCTGTGCACTGCACTTGCTTGTAAAAGAGAAGGGCCTAGTGAGCATGCATCAGCTCAGGTCGCCAGCAGCTCCCTAATAGTTGCTCTCTCGCTCTCCTGTGCACTCCACTTGCTTGTAAAAGAGAAGGGCCTAGTGAGCATGCATCAGCTCAGGTCGCCAGCAGCTCCCTAATAGTTGCTCTCTCGCTCTCCTGTGCACTGCACTTGCTTGTAAAAGAGAAGGGCCTGGTGAGCATGCATCAGCTCAGGTCGCCAGCAGCTCCCTAATAGTTGCTCTCTCGCTCTCCTGTGCACTCCACTTGCTTGTAAAGGAGAAGGGCCTTGTAAGCATGCGCACAGTGTGGTTTCCACCATCTGAAAATGCTGGCAGGATGCCGCTCCTTTAATAGGGTGAGGTTCTTCCTACGTCCCTCTTCCTATCATATCCCTCTCTCTGAATGAGAATGAACATGGTCCCTTTTCCAAACCCCCTCTCCCATTGGTTGAGAGTACAAAGAGAGTGGCGGTGGCCCCACCCCCTGTAAGATAACTCCATTTGTCCCTCTATTTACGGGAAGGAAGAAAGATGTATGTGATGCTTATGGTGGCAAGCTCAGCGGTCTCTCCATGTCTGTCTGTTTAGAGGCAGAATTTAGGAAATTTCAGGTTGTACTACTGGGCGGCTCCATAACCAGCCCATACTCTCCACTGTCCCAACTGTAAGAGCAGGCATGAGCAGAGGAGACCATGTTCAGGCTCTCCTATGCCCTTCCAAACACACCGCCGCACAGTAGGTTAAGCCCCCTGGCAGTGGCGTCTTTACATACCTAATGTGTGCCCCTGCGCAATGTTGTTCAAGGATGCCATAGTCATTATTTGCATTGCTTGTGATGAGTACTTGGAAGCTTAGAGCAGACACAAATGTCTCCAGTTCCCAGTGTGCTCTTCTGGCACAATGCTTGATAAGATCTATTTCCAAGTATGCACTTACTGTATGGTTGCATTGTCTCTCACATCTTCTCTCTGCAGCTACATACAGATGCTAACCTCTCATTCAGTAAACCCCGGGAAGAAAACTTGCAAAACCACCACACACAAAACCTAAAGTTCTTACTATCAATCAATCAATCAATGCATTTATAGAGCGCACTACTCACCCGTGGGGGTTTCAAGGCGCTGTGGGGGGGGGGAGTGCTGCTACTGCTGAAACAGCCAGGTCTTGAGTAGCCTCCTGAAGATCAGAAGGTCTTTGGTCTGCCGTAGGAGGATGGCGAGGGCGTTCCAGGACTTGGCGGCGAGGTAGGAAAACGATCTGCCGCCGGTGGTTGTTCTTCGGATGCGGGGGTCGGTGGCGAGGGCGAGGTCTGCGGAGCGGAGCTGGCGGTTTGGGGTGTAGAAGTGAGTCGTCTGTTGAGGTATGTTGGTCCGGTGTTGTGGAGTGCCTTGTGTGCGTGGGTGAGGAGCTTGAAAGTGATTCTTTTGTTGACGGGAAGCCACGCACGCAACCTGGGATTCATCCTCGACTCAACACTCTCCATGACCAAGCAAGTCAACGCCATCTCATCCTCCTGTTTCAACACCCTCTGCATGCTCCGAAAGATCTACAGGTGGATCCCCACCGACACTAGAAGAACGGTCACCCAGGCTCTCGTCAGCAGCAGACTGGATTACGGAAATGCCCTCTACGCAGGAGCCCTAGCCAAACTGCTGAAACGACTGCAACGCATACAGAACGCCTCCGCACGCCTGATTCTTGACATCCCTCACCACAGCCACATCACACCCCACCCGAGAGTCCTGCACTGGCTTCCCGTCAACAAAAGGATCACTTTCAAGCTTCTCACCCACGCACACAAGGCACTCCACAACACCGGACCAACATACCTCAATAGACGACTCACTTCTACACCCCAAACCGCCAGCTCCGCTCTGCAGACCTCGCCCTCGCCACCGACCCCCGCATCCGAAGAACAACCACCGGCAAGAGCAGTTAGAGCTGGGCGGACTGCTGGCTCGAACCCAGAGCTGGGAGACCGTCAGGAGCGCGGCGTGCAGGCAAGGCTGCTGGGGAGAGTGCTGACCTTGAACCAGTGGTCAAGGCTTCACAAGCGCTCCCCCGCAGAGGTCGCCATAAGAAGGGGAGGGGGGCAGGAGCAGGAAGGGGGCGGGAGCGGGCTGGATCTGTGGGCGGGGCTGCAGGGGCAGCAGCGGCGGGAAAAAGTGCGGCCAAACATTGAAGGTGCCTGACAGAACGGGTACACAATACCAGAAAGTAAAAATTAACGGGGTACAGAAGTGAATGGAGGCACACACAATATGGGGTACAGGAAAAGAAGCAAGACAATTACGGCAAACACAAGAGATAGCAGGAGCAGTTACCGCCAGGCGGACTGCTGGCTCGAACCCGGAGCTGGGAGACAGGCAGGAGCGCGGCGTGCAGGCGAGGCTGCTGGGGAGAGTGCTGACCTTGAACCAGTGGTCAAGGCTTCACCTCCACTATGGAATGGTGAAGTTTTTCATATTAGCAAAAGGGTCTCCATCCTCATACTAATGCAAGGTAGGGATGCTGCAGATCGGCTAACATCCATAAACTGAAGAGATCAAAGGAAAGAACGTTATTAAAATAGATAATACCATGACTCCTTCCTGCCGGGCAGAAGCCCCGTACTGCTCAGATGCCCTCAATCTCATCTGTAAAGTACAGCAACGATCATCTCTCAGCCCACACTCCTGCAGCAATTACATGATCTGCTTGCCAGTACCCTGCGCACACACTGAATCAACGTCCTATCCTACTCTGTTGACACACAGCTAATACACTCCCCCTCGGACAATACACCTAACACCTGAACCAAGTTTGTGGCCTGCATGACCGGCGTTGCGGACTAGATGAAAACCAACTGTCTCAAACTTAACACAGACTATAAAGAAGTTGTGATCTTTGTCAGAGAAACATCACTGGGGGACTCCACCTGCTGGCTAGCAAAACGCACTCTACGCATACGCAGAACCAGAGCTGACAAACGGGCCTTACCCTAAATCACTCCCAAAGCCTGGAGCATACAGCTGCTGCACATCAGAGCCACCTCTTCACTTCTCAAATTCGTCAAGAAGCTGAAGACGTGGCTCTTCGAACAGACTCCATCAACAGAGCCCTAGACCGTTACCATGCTCCTCCTACTTAAGCCAGGATACCCCTTGGGTGATTGAGTGATCTACAAATACACATAACATAACAACTAAACAGCCGTGCGTCATGCATCTTGCCAGAGCAGAGGGTAAAATAATAATTATGCATCTTGTGTAAATCAAAAACATGAGGTCGCCTATGGAGGACAGTAGTTTGGGCCCATTTTTGAATTTACGGTAGGAGTGCGTTATAATCACGGTTAGTTTGCATTCACAAAAATATTCTGTGTGACTAATGTATAAGAAGAAAAAAAAGGGAATACAAGATGATTATGTATTCTCATGATTAATGCGACTTTCATGTGTACTTTAGAAGTGAAACTGATAAGGGGGTGTATTAGTATTTATGTTAAAAGATAACAAACTACATGTGTGTAGTGATTTTTTAATATTACACTCATAACACTGGTATATTATGACTTGTCATTTATAACTGTTGAAATATATGCTGAAACTATGGCTTATTTGCTTGTAGAAATGCACTCATAATGCAACCTGTGCATTGTTAATTTAGCCTAACTGTAGGCCTGAAATTCATTCCTAATGTATTTTTCAGCTAACGTTAGAATTCGTATTTTGCTTGCATTTTGTAATGTTGCATGCATCTTGTGTGCCCACTGCCGGAGGACAAGGCTGCATTAGTTGTGAGAAAGAGTTATTGTTCTTAGTAGATAGAGTGGCCTAAGAAGGAGAAATGTAAAAACGAATGGGGGACGAGTTCTTGTGAGAGAAGGATATGGCACCAAAGACGTACAAAATATTTCAGTGTGAGAACAGGGAGGCGGAGGAAGGAAGACGGAGGGTGCTGGAAATACAAATTTACTAGTGGCACTATGGGAGGTGCCTTAATTTAGTGATTGCCTATGTTGTAATATAGTTAGGGACAGCTGGCACTCTGCTTTAGGACACCTTGAGGTACTGTCCTTATCTTTAGCCCGTGGCTTCATACTACATGACCCTGGTTGAATTTACTTCCCAGGAAGTCCCTAAAGGCTGACACCTTTTCTTCCACATTTGCTAAGCTTATTTTAGGTTAGGATCTTCACTTCAAGGTAGAGTAGAGACAGTTATGGATTGATAGGACTTTAACATGAAATTTGGATGCAATTCAATGTGCATTTTTGCCTTTTGATAACATATGTTGCGGTGATCGAGTTTCATTCTGTTTACTTTGTATTTTTACACCATTTTTTTAACACTTTATTGATAACCGCAATATACCAGAGGCATAGAATAAGCAAGATGCACTCGATACAGTCTGTTTTGTTCTTTTCCCTTAGTACATCAATTACAATATATATGCCCACACAGAAGTTCTGTTTCCAGTGTCCTATATGCTATAAACAAGAGAAAAAGGACCAAAGGTCGCATTCTGTGGTAATAATGCTACCAAGCAAACAGTGTAACCGTTCTATTATCTACTTTGTATTTTTACACCATAATGCTCCGATTGGTATAGATTAATCTGTTTCAGAATTTGAATTAAACAAACTAACTTGAATTTGGCTGTCGACCTGAATTCTTACTTAGTAACGTGGACTTATGACATCTAGATGTTGTGAAAGGAGTTTTCTTTTTACCTCTCATGCTGCTTAAAAAGAACAATTGAGTCAGATTATTCAGGAGTACGGTTTCCAGCTTACCCACCTACTCGTGCCAAACATGATGATGAATACAGGCCCCAGCTAGGCCCGCAGGACACAAGGGTTCGCTCTCCTGTAATGGAACCTACAAGGAAGTTGGCACGGAAACTGCAAAGTACAAAGACAACGTTTATTAACCCTTAAGGGTGGTCCTACAATCCATACAACACCCTTCAGTATTGCATAGAGTAGCACACAGAAATTGCGAACACAGTCCCCTTTTATACACAACAGAGGGGCTCATAAGTGGGTGGATACAACATGAGGCGAAGAACATTACCTTTTATGGACATTTTCGATACAGAATCAATATGTGGGCGGAGTTAACACATCTCTAAGCCCGCGAAAACATGGTCAAGCGAGGATTAACTGATAACAGATGTGGTCAAGCCTGGGCATGCGCCAGACGGACAAAGGAGCTATTTATAGACTGTTACTAGGAAGATTACAAGAGCAACTAACACGAAGATAGGACTCTTCTCGTGCTGAGCACGTGGAGAAATGACAATACAAAATGGAGTCCAGACTTTAGTCAACATAACGAAAGAAACTCGGTCCTAAAGGGGAATTTATGTCTTTAGTGAATGCTTAATCACATCGTTGTTTCAATTTTCAACAGACGACCCTTTCAGCATTTACTGAAGACATCCGGTTCATTAGAATAATCATCGTACATGTCAATTTTCATCATTTCTTCTATTTCTTTAATTAAATGTTTCTGGTAAGTGACATTGGCAATAGCTTTCTTATCAGGAATACAGAGTGACATACATAGGGAACAGAGTACAGGACCACATTGGATACAAATGCAACAGGAAAACAGAATTGCTACGATAATACAGAGACCAGTTAAAACCTTCCCCCCCCATGTGGTGATCAATGCCCAAAACCATCCAGAAAAGGTCCAAGTGCCATTTTCTGTATGGATTTCAGCTGCAATTTTATGTAACTTGTTAATAGCATTATAGACTGATGGCGTGTGGTCAGGAATAAACACACAACAACTACTTCCGATAATTTTACATGCTCCACCTCGGTCAGCTAACATAACATCTAACACCATACGATTCTGCAATGCAACAATTCTAGTAATTTGTAATTCTTCCGTAAGATTCCCAAGAGCAGCAGCGGTTTGATTTGTCACAGCCTCTACAACTCTCGTTAACCTTCGAACTTTCCTACTATTTAGGGCAGCTCCAACAAAGAAGAACAATCCTAAATTAAAATCAATATACTGCTGCAAGCTAGTATCGGTTTGGTCGACATCATCAATAGATAGAGTACGTTTATACCTATTTACAGTCACATTATTCAACAACTTCAAATCTTTATGATAAGATGCAGGTGCCAAGAATACAGGAGGTAATAGGAATGCTACGTAACATACTCCAGACCAACCGGCTGGCAAACGATAATAACCTTTATTTCCACATACGAAGTATGTATTATGGGATGCTAAGAAGGTACTGTTATTCAACCCGTCGATGTTCAGGATAGTGATACAGTCACTAACACCAACAGGAATATAACCCACACTGTGGACACACAGGTCCGCTTGAGCTTGTGCCACTTGAATCACAAATCGGTCTTTCCCCACAGTGTCCCTAGTGTTCGTGAAAATATAGGGAATCGATTCATTGTCTGGTCGATACTCTTCCCATTCCCAAATTGTCCCATTCGCTTGTGGATAACCATCTTTATCTTGATGACATTCCCTATTAAGTCTGAAGAGTAACCGTCCCACTGTAGGTTTCCGAGTGGCAAAAAGCAAAGTGTACCATGCTCTACAAGAACCATTATGAGAAAAAGGAAGAGGTATGAACGGAGTTCCTCCTTTCTTCTGGTGAGCTGGCATCATGCCACATATCCAACAGTTCGTAGCATTAGTGGCAACATGGGTATGATGCAACATCTGGATGAAAGTGTTATTTAAATAAGACTGGCGATGCTTCAACTCTTGATACGGAAGGGTATAAAAGTAGTACTCCTCAGGCACTGGAGTAGTCAAAACAAGCAACTCTCGAGCAGGAGTCACATCCTCAACAAACCATGTGGTTATCCCAACAATAGCTACTGTAAGAATAAAACCTGTTGCACAAAGGATTTTCTTTTTCTTTATTTTGGAGTGAAAAATCAATATCTTCCTGAAACTAAAAGGTTGTCAGAACTCTTCCCCTTAGGCAGCGGTTGATTTCTTCACCAGCGGGCCAAGACGGGTGTCGCTACACTAATGCAGGGCTGATCCCCCCCCCCTTGCCACATTGGCTCTCCGTTTCACTAACCTAAGGGCCGTTCTGACAACTTGTCCTGATACTGAAGAATTCACTTCCTTGGTCTGAGATGATATCGTCTTCCTCCAGGAATCACGTGGTCCGGAAAGAGCTCCTCAGTGTCGTTCGGTTCCACAGCACGGCCTTTCTCTGCAGTCAGAATTTCTCGATGGTCGGTCAATACAGCAGGCTCCACCAATCCAGGCGGCACTTTACGACAGTGCAGGGAATGGATCCAGTTCTTTCGGTTGGAAACCCGCACAGCCGTCCTCGTTGCAAGTAAGACTTGCTCAGGACCAACCCATCTCGGCTCCAAGCTGTTCGTCCTTTCAAAAATCTTCAGCATAACATAGTCTCCAGGTCGGAGACTATGACCTTCGCCTGTGGACCGATCAGGGAGCGCCTCTCGGACCTGTTGATGAATAGAAACCAAATTATCCGTTAACTGTGCCAGATAATCATTCATCATTACACAAGGTACATCATACACAGCCTTAGGCCTTGGTGGACCCCAAATATTCATTGGGCGTCCAAAAACGATCTCATAAGGCGTGAGACCGGTTCGAGAATGTGGTATCGATCTAATTGACAATAATGCCAGCGGTAAAGCATCTGGCCAAGTCAAAGAAGTCGAAGCTTGGATCTTAGCGATCTTGAGCTTCAGCGTACCATTATACTTCTCAACCAGTCCTGCAGACTGAGGGTGAAACACTGCATGAAACTTCTGGGTAATGCCTAGACCCTTCAGGACATACTTTATAACATCCGCTATAAAGTGAGGTCCGTTATCACTCCACAGCAGTCTACAAACGCCATATCGAGGGAAGAACTCCTTCAATAGCATCTTGGCTGTAGTCATTGCAGTATTATCTTTCGTAGGGTATGCCTCAACCCATTTACTAAAGGCACAAACCACTACTAGAACATACTTCAAATTGTTACAGCGTTCAAGCTGGATGTAATCCATCTGCAAAACCTCAAAGGGTGCAGTAGGTGTCACAAATCCTCCTGCTGGAGTTCGAGTACCCTTTCCTGGGTTATACCTCAGACAAATCATACAGGTCTGCACTACCCTCTTTGCCGTGCTAGCAATCTCTGGATGCTCCCAGACTTGAGTAAGCAATTTTACAATTGCGGAAGCTCCAACATGTGCTAGCCCATGTGCCATCTGAACCATAGGTTGTACAAAAGCTGTGGGTAACTTCCATCTATCCATCTGCTTATTTCTCCAACAACCCTCATCGTCCAATTCTCCATCATTGGACCATTGCTCCCGTTCTTTGTCAGAAGCGGTCCTCTGTATTTCCAGCACTTCTCTCTTTGCATCGTGCCATCTTTCTACCTGCGACTTCACTACGTACATGGCAGTAGCACCAGGCTGCATTGCAGTCTCCCGTGCCACCCGGTCTGCCAAAGCATTCCCTTCTCCAACTTTATCAACCGCTTTCTTATGGGCACTACATTTAATTATAGCAATCTTCTTCGGATATGTCAATGCGGTCAAAAGGTTGTGAACTAACTCTCCATGCATTATCTGTACTCGATGCGACGTTAGAAACCCTCTCTCCTTCCAGAGTAGGCCGAAATCATGCGCTACTCCGAAGGCATAGCGACTATCTGTATAAACATTCACACACAATCCCGTACTGAGCTCACATGCTCGTGTTAATGCTATAAGTTCCGCTGCTTGAGCTGATTTCTGTGGTATGCGTGCTGTCTCCACTATTGTTTGCAGTGTGGTAATTGCATACGCTGCTGAAGTCGTACCATCTGGTAGCTTCAGGCATGATCCGTCCACCCACAATTCTCCATCAACATCTGGAAAGGGCGTATCTTGGAGATCAATACGACCCTTTGTCTGTTCCTCAGTCACAAGAATACAATCATGTGCTTTTCGTGCTTCAGACTGAGTTTCCGGGAACGGCAACAATGTAGCCGGATTTAACGTTACACACCTCTTTAACGTAATATGAGGAGCCAAAAGCGTCAACTCATATCCCGTTAAACGGGCACTGGTCAAATGCTGCGTTTTTGTCTGATTAAGCAGGGCATCAACAGCATGGGGGACTAATACCAACAGTTTGTGAGATAACACAATTCCCTCGCTTTGGCGTATTGACACAGCTGTCGCCGCAACCGAGCGAAAACAACCAGGCAATGCTCGGGCAACAGGATCAAGTACAGCCGAAAAATATGCACAAGGGCGCTGCTTGCCGCCGTGCATCTGCACTAAAACTGATAATGCACATCCATCTTTCTCATGGACATACAGCGAAAAGGGTTTTGTATAATCAGGGGTCCCTAACACTGGGGCTGAACAAAGGGCCTGTCGCAATTGCTGGAAGGCAATGTCACACTCATTTGACCAGGGAAGCGGAATAGGTGTGTCTTTTGTCAAAAGGGCTAATAATGGCTTGGCTATGTGGGAAAACCCTAATATCCATTGCCTACAAAAAGAAACAAGACCCAAAAATGCACGCACGTCCTTCTGTGTGGAAGGCACTGGCGTGTCCAAAATTGCTTGAATACGATCTGGTGTGAGTGCACGCTCTCCTTAGACAAAAGGTGACCCAAATAAGTCACCTTTGGTCTACAGAATTGCAATTTCTTCCTCGATACTTTGTGATTGTGAAATGCCAAAAAGGAAAGCAAGGATAACGTACTCTTCTCACACAGCTCAGGAGTGTCAGCCGCCAACAAGATGTCATCGACATATTGTATAAGGGCGACACCCTCAGGCAGAACAAAAGAATCCAATTGCCTTTTCAATGCTTGACTGTAAATGCTAGGGCTTTCTGTGTAGCCCTGAGGAACTCTACAAAATCGATAAGACCTATTATTCAGAGTGAAACCAAAAAGGTATCGGCTATCAGGATGAATAGGGATCGAAAAGAAGGCATTTTTCAAATCAATAACCGAAAACGTGGTCGCCGTTGGCGGGACCAAAGTGAGCAACGTCGTGATATCAGAAACCACTGGATACTGAGGTATCACGATCTTGTTCACCTCCCTCAAATCAATGATAAACCGATAAACTTTGGCATCCGTATCTTTCTTCAAGATGGGTAAAATCGGACTGTTACAGACGTTGTAGGGAACTTCCTCCACTACTCCCACCTTAATCAAATCCTGCACAATCTGTATAAGGGCCTCCTCCCCCTCCTGGGAAATACGATACTGAGGGAGGCGTGGTAACACCGCCCCCTCCTGGACACTAATATGGACAGGCGGAATCACCATCTGTCCCACATCAGTATCCGAAATGGCCCACAAAGTACGAGGGAGAGAAGCTAACACAGTATCCTCTGCAACTACACACATCCGTTCTGTCAGAGGGTGATTATCGTTTAATATCACACGTACTCCAGCGGGGGAGCAGCGGATCGTAGCTCTGAAGTGCTTGAGCATATCAAGACCCATAATGTTGTCAGGCGTGTTCGGGGCGAGTAAAAACGGACAGGGTGCAGAAAAGGGATCAACCTGGAATGCAAGGGGTCGAGAAAGAGGGCTTCGAGAGAGTGTACCATCAAACCCTACCGATGTAACCATTAAGCCAGATGGGGGAGCCCTCGGAACCAATTGTTTAGACAGCGCGCTACGAGTCGCTCCTGTATCTACGAGGAACCGATCAGTAGAACCCAAAACCTTCGCTGAGACATAAGGACCCTTCTGATCAACCGGCACTTCAACTGATTCTAACCCCCATCCAACGCATTCCTATGCATGCTGCGAATCATGGTACCCAGAGCGGTCCGTCCCTGACACTTGATACTGGTGCTGTCGATCAAAGACATTAGGTCTATCTCGCTGCTGCACGGTAGGTTCAAAGCGAGCACGATCAGTAGAATTCCCTCTGAGATTCGGGAAACCCCCTCTACCTCTCGGTGGACCTTGATTATGCCCCTGGCGAGATGCATACAACGCCGGACAATCTCTGGCCCAATGACCCGACTGTTTACAATACGCACATTGATTCCTATTTAAATCTGATCGACCCGAAGGGGGACCATAGAATCCTCCCCTACCTCTATTGACACCCCGACGAGGCGGACCATACACTTGCGCTAACATCACCTTCGTTTTTAAATCTTTCGATTTCTTCTCCTCCTGCCCCTTCGCTTCTTGTTCCTGACGCTCATAATACTGAGCTATAGTCAGGAGGGATGTCGGAGACGCGGTGGACCAAGAACTTTCACTCGCTTTTAAACGAGCTGCTATTTCCGGTAATAAATTCGCCACATATTTATCAGCAAAAAGGTGTCGACCCGTATCATCCGTAAGTGACTGACCACTAAAATCATGAAATGTCTCCTCAAAGCGCGTAAAGAAATCTGCAACTGATTCATCAACTTTCTGTTTACACGAGGCTAACATGTTCCAGTCAATCTTTTTAGGGGGAATAATTGTTTTCAACTTGGTCAAAATAGCAGCGGGGAGATCTAAGATAATCTGAGGCAGTTTCTGCGCGGGCTTCCTCTCCCTATCCTCATCCTCAATCTCAGACCACCTAGCCTTAAAAGCGGCTTGATCATCCACCTTCCGTACAGATCGCCACATATCCGGTGGTAAGATAAGCCCAAAGAACAGGTCTATCTCTGCTAAGGTCATAGTACAAGAATTCAAGGCCCCTTCGACTTCTTCGTAAAAGGCCGCTGGATTCTTGCGAGGGTCAGGCAATGCATTCTTTAATGCCATAACATCAGCCCTATGCCAGGGAGTATAAACCCAATTGTACACAAAATATCCCTTAGCATCGGCAGAAGTAATATCCGCACTAGTTCCCGCTCCTTTAGGAGGAACATACAAAGGTGCCGCCTCTCGCATGGGTTTAGCATGCACTAGTTCGTCCTTATCTGACTGGGAGGAAGACGGCTGCTGGTCGTCCGCCTGCAAGGTCAAGCTCTCCTCCTCCTTGTTCCGGCGCGCTTTGTCCCGCAGCTGAAGCATCTCATCCCATAGCGCAAACAGACGTCGGACCGCATCAGGCACCTGAGAGGGAGAGAAAGTACCATTACGCAGTGCTCTAGAATCCGACACTATCTCCTGTGGCTCAAAAACATCAGAATATTTTCGAAAGACAGCAACCACTTCATCAGAGAAAATGGCAGCAAAATACAATTTCTCCCTATCCTGCCATCCTTCCAGAACCGGTAATAACTCTGCAGAAGACATCTTATTTGAAACTGCACGATAAGAAAGTTTCCGAAGCTCACCCGAGCGCTCAAGAGATAACATGGATCGCGTGTCTATCTTATCTTTACCCGATCCAGTATCCTGAACTGTCGGAGCAGACGCACCCACATAAGGTGGCGGGAAACGATCTAATAGGAAAAAATCATCATCAAGATTAGTAAGGACTGGATAAAGAGGCTACCGAACAGCATATTGACCCGACACTTGCAGCCTACGCTCTTTCTCTTGCCTCGCCGTCTGTTCTCTTTCCTCCCGACGCTTCGCTTCCTGCGCTCGCACATGATCATTCTTCCGTTGCTCTTTATCAAACAGCGCTTTCTCACGTTTTTCTCGCTCACGCACTTCCTTCACCCATAATCGCACACACTCAAACATATCTTGACGAGCACGCCGTTTACACATACACTGTTCCACATACTCAATCTTACGCATATCAAATGATCCATACAAAGGCCAGCGCAACTCAGGATCCTTTTTGGTGTATTTCCTCCATACTGTGCTGTACATTATGGAAGAAAGACCATGCTTCACATACATATCCCTATTAGGAGTCCCCTCTGGGGGGGCTGGAGCAGATTCCTCGAGGTTTAACCGGTTTCCAAAGCAGCAGCACCACTTACGGAGTGCGCTAAAAGCAGGCATGCTAAAAAATAATGCAAAATATGCAGTATTATCAAAAAAATGGCACTTAAACTTTGCGCCGTTCAAATTTACACAGCTCCGGAGAAATATCTCCACATTACCTGCCTATATGTGTTGCAACGCATATATTCTCACAGTAATCAATACAAGATATGACCGGTCATCACAAATCAAACTCAAATAGCCAACCCAGGCTTCAAAAACTCGGAGCAAGTACCGTACAACGGTTCTTACCAATCAAGAGTGTCCAGATTCCAACTGCCAAGCTCCAAAATTCGTCCAAACGGCTATCACGGCAGAACCGACAGAAGAGGTCTCAGTCGAGGACCGGCGCCACCCAGATGGTCAGTTCGGAAGGGAAGGAAGAAAACCTCGGGATGCCAGGACTAAAATGCCTCTGGCAGTGATCACATCCCCGGCCAAATTCCTCACCTTCGTCACGACCAGCCCTTCGAGCATCCGAGTCGCCGATGAGCCCCACGTGACGGGCGCCAATTGATGAATACAGGCCCCAGCTAGGCCCGCAGGACACAAGGGTTCGCTCTCCTGTAATGGAACCTACAAGGAAGTTGGCACGGAAACTGCAAAGTACAAAGACAAAGTTTATTAACCCTTAAGGGTGGTCCTACAATCCATATAACACCCTTCAGTATTGCATAGAGTAGCACACAGAACTTGCGAACACAGTCCCCTTTTATACACAACAGAGGGGCTCATAAGTGGGTGGATACAACATGAGGCGAAGAACATTACCTTTTATGGACATTTTCGATACAGAATCAATATGTGGGCGGAGTTAACACATCTCTAAGCCCGTGAAAACATGGTCAAGCGAGGATTAACTGATAACAGATGTGGTCAAGCCTGGGCATGCGCCAGACGGACAAAGGAGCTATTTATAGACTGTTACTAGGAAGATTATAAGAGCAACTAACACGAAGATAGGACTCTTCTCGTGCTGAGCACGTGGAGACATGACAATACAAAATGGAGTCCAGACTTTAGTCAACATAATGAAAGAAACTCGGTCCTAAAGGGGAATTTATGTCTTTAGTGAATGCTTAATCACATCGTTGTTTCAATTTTCAACAATGAGAAAGGAGGCTTACCAGAGGCATTTTGATGACTACTATTTTTTTTATAAGAACCTTTTTATTGATTTTCAATACAACAAGTATGACTCTCAAAAAGCAAGCACATTGTAAACAGACTGTCACATAGCACCCCACGTCCCCAGTCCATCACATAAATGAAAATACACAATCCCTGCCACTACTCAGATCCACCAGCTTCCTCCAAACCATAATAAGCCCATCACATGTGCCAGACCTTGCCAATGTGGGGACACCCACATGCGGTGTATACAGTCTCCTCCAGTTTTGCACACCAATCCATACCACGTTTCCAAGCTGCCAAGGGCAGAGCACTGGTGGAGATCCAGTGTTTAGCTATGTCCTTCTTAGGCAGCAGTGTGCCCAACCCCAACAGCGTCCTGTCCCTACTAGCCCCCCCCCCCCCATATCCTCCAAAATAGCCAACAGAGCAACCCTGCCACTGGCCTCCACATGGGATCCCACCACCACGTATAGGATCAAGAATATTAGTGACCAATACCAGTGTATAATGGGGCAGGCCCACACTCTGTGGAAAAAATTACCTCCAGGTGTGAGGCACCACAAACATGAAGGGGAGAGACACCAGGACCCTCCAGAGTTGGTAAGTAGTAGGGTATGCCTGGTAAAAGTATTTAAACTGGATGAGCCAGAGCATGCAGAGATCTTCAGCACACGGTGCACCATACAAGCATCTCTCCAGTCCACCTTCTCCAGGTGACCCACCTATTCCTCCCAACATGCTCTCAAGAGCCCCAGCAGGTCCGGGGAGTGTAAACCAAAGTTTTATAAATTTGTGATATCCCCCCTTTCCCCAGGGGGCCCATAAGCACCCACACTCCCAGTGGAATAAATTCCGGGACCTCCCGGAGGTCATTGTGATAATCAGAGAGAGTGTGTCGAAGCTGGAGGTACCAAAAGAATTGTGATGTATGTAGCTGGAATTTGGACTGGCGGTCCTGAAAGGAGCGAATGTAACCCTTGTCCCAGACAACCCCCAGTCATGTGATGCCAAGCTGGTCCCATTCTCAGAACCCCTGAAGGCCCGCCACCAGTGCCAGCTACCGACCTACCCACGAATGGGTCTCCAGTGTTAATTGTCGGTCCCAGCCTGTCCGGCGCAACACTTTCCGCCAGGCCCTAAACACCTTTTTTGTGGGGTCCAGGAGCGCGACTATTTTTAATCAGTAGTCTACATAACTTCCAAATTAGCTGAAACAACATGATTACTGATTGCATTTGAACACTATAGTATACCACTTACGACTGACTTTTATTTGAAGGGCACTATGTAAAAACTCTGAGGGGAATAGAATCAATTTGCAAAGAAGATGTTTCTATTGTCTGGAACTAAATGTGTAATGCACTGGCTGATTTGTGGCTGTTTCCTTAATATGACTTATGTTCAGGGCTATCCATTTTAAAATGATTTGGATGCCATCTGCATAGTTGTAACAGGTGATGTTGTACGATTTGATCAGATTTGGTAAGGAGGTTATGTAGATATTGAACAATAAGGGGATATGATGTACCCCTGAGGAACACTACAGTATTTTGTGTAAAGAAGCGATGTGAAAGGAGGTAGGTGGACTACACATTTGTCTGTTTGTGAGATAAGAAGCAAAACAATTTAAAAGATTTTACAGAATTCCAATATCGTAAAGTCTTTGCAGTCGCATGTAGTGGTGGACAGTGTTAAATGTAGCTGATAAATTCAGGAGTAATAAGGCAGCTACTCTGTTTTTGTCTATTGTGAGTTTCATAGTAAAAACCAAAGGAAATGATGGACGCAGTGTTGACCATTGCAAGCACTCACCCCCAGTCAACTGATCTGGGTTTAATCCATCACCGTTCTTTAGCCCACTCTGCCACCCCAGTTCAGACATGGCCATATGCAAATCAGTCTGACCCTGTGCCTCATGGGAACAGTCCAACCCGAACTGCCAAGCCATGTCTTCCCTGGACCGGAAACAAGCTTCCTAGGACCGGTTTCTGGCATTTCAGCCGTCTTCAGCCAGGCTTGCTTGAATCCAGTGGCAAAGTGAGCAAGGAACTCACATCTGAGCATACCCTGCCAACTTATGGCGAATAAAGCAAAAACCAAAGGAAATGATGGACGGAGTGTTGAACATTGCAAGCACTCACCCCCAGTCAACTGATCTGGGTTTAATCCATCACCGTTCTTTAGCCCACTCTGCCACCCCAGTTCAGACATGGCCATTTGCAAATCAGTCTGACCCTGTGCCTCATGGGAACAGTCCAGCCCGAGCTGCCAAGCCATGTCTTCCCTGGACCGGAAACAAGCTTCCTAGGACCGGTTTCTGGCATTTCAGCCGTCTTCAGCCAGGCTTGCTTGAATCCAGTGGCAAAGTGAGCAAGGGACTCACGTCTGAGCATACCCTGCCAACTTATGGCGAACAAAGCAAAAACCAAAGGAAATGATGGACGGAGTGTTGAATATTGCAAGCACTCACCCCCAGTCAACTGATCTGGGTTTAATCCATCACCGTTCTTTAGCCCACTCTGCCACCCCAGTTCAGACATGGCCATATGCAAATCAGTCTGACCCTGTGCCTCATGGGAACAGTCCAGCCTGAACTGCCAAGCCATGTCTTCCCTGGACCGGAAACAAGCTTCCTAGGACCGGTTTCTGGCATTTGAGCCGTCTTCAGCCAGGCTTGCTTGAATCCAATGGCAAAGTGAGCAAGGGACTCACGTCTGAGCATACCCTGCCAACTTATGGCGAACAAAGCAAAAACCAAAGGAAATGATGGACGGAGTGTTGAACATTGCAAGCACTCACCCCCAGTCAACTGATCTGGGTTTAATCCATCACCGTTCTTTAGCCCACTCTGCCACCCCAGTTCAGACATGGCCATATGCAAATCAGTCTGACCCTGTGCCTCATGTTCGCCATAAGTTGGCAGGGTATGCTCAGACGTGAGTCCCTTGCTCACCTTGCCACTGGATTCAAGCAAGCCTGGCTGAAGACGGCTGAAATGCCAGAAACCGGTCCTAGGAAGCTTGTTTCCGGTCCAGGGAAGGCATGGCTTGGCAGTTCGGGCTGGACTGTTCCCATGAGGCACAGGGTCAGACTGATTTGCATATGGCCATGTCTGAACTGGGGTGGCAGAGTGGGCTAAAGAACGGTGATGGATCAAACCCAGATCTGTTGACTGGGTGTGAGTGTTTGATTGGTTCTGATGCTTCGTCCTTCACCACCCCCTTTTGTACCGCATTGTGAGTTTCATGGCATTCCAGATGGACGTGACAGCTAACTCTGTGCCTCTGCCTGGTCTGAAACATAGCTGTTGGTCTGACAGTACTCCATAATGTGTGGTAAAGTAAGAGAGCTGAGTAAACACTGCTCTCTCAAAAATTGTTCCTAAGAATGGTCCATTTGATATGGGCCTGTAGTTTATTGGTCAGATGGGTCGAGTTTTTTCTTTTTGAGGAGAGTTTTGATATAGGAGATTTTGAGCTCAGGTGGGTCTTAACCTAGTTCCAGGGACTTGTTGAGTAGGCAACTGGCTACCACCCCTGCACACTTAGAGCAAAGAATATTTTTCAAGATTTTTGTTAATGCTGGGTCTGTTGGAGACCCTAATGGTATGGATGCAGTGATAATATTGAGGAAATCATTTTGTGAGAGGCTATTTAAGGTATGCGTTGTTGTGTGGTTTTTCATGTTCTCCTTCTGGTAATGTTCAATCTTTGTGATTTTTTAGATCAATACATTTGAGACCTTACCGCAGAAGGCTTGTAATTGTGGTGTTTCTGTGTTTAGACACTTTGGATTGCAGAATTCTAAGTGCTTAGAAGGGCAGTCTGCTTCAGTTATGCACATGGAGTATTGGTGTTTCTTGTAGTTCTTATGGCTCTTTTGTAAGCTTTTATAGTACCACAGCATGCTTTTGTCTCTTCTATCTCCTGATTTTCTCCATTTGTATTGTAGCATGTTAAGTTGTGTTTTCATTCTTTTGATGTTGTCAGTGACACATGAGGTATTCTTTTTGTAGACAACCCTGGATGTGGTTTTTGTTGGTACGGTTTATCAAGTGCAGTGCTGTGCAGTGAAGACCCAGTTGTAGACTATGTCTTTTGGACCCAGGTTAATTGAGGTTTTTTCCAGGCGGATATTAGGTTGCTGGATGTCTAGTTATTTCCATTGTCTTTATGAATGTTTGTTGGTGTTGGTTTATGTTGTCTTTGAAGTTCTGTTATTCATAGGTGTGTAGGTCTTGCAGGTGATGATGTTGTGGGCATTCCAGCTTACAGGGGGAGTTGCCTGTAACTGCGGCTATCCCTAGAGGGGCAACTATCTAGTATGTGGCCTGTGCAGGGATTTGAGCCAGAAATAATTTGTTGTAGGTTGAAGGTGTCAAGGTTGTTTGTGATAGCTGTGGTTAGATTCTTCGTGTCAAACCATATGTTGAGGCCTCCTAGAATGTACAGGGTTGGGTGGTCTGGATGGGTGTTTGTTACTGTATCAAGTAGGACAACTTTAAAGTTGGCATTGCTGCATGGTGGTGTATACGTTAGGAGGAACTAATAAGTAATAGTTGGAGAGGGGTGACATCTTATCATCAGGGATTAACAGCTGTTCATGGTGAGGTTTTCAATAACTGCTTTTTGTAAAAACTTTATGTATGACAGCTGGGCTGCCTCCAATTTTGCCAACACAATTTTTGTTGATTATGTAAAAATCAAGAGGGATGGCTTTGTGGCATGTGGGTGAGAATGATTGCTGAGCCATGTTTCTGTTTATGAAGGTGAGATCCGGTGTTATTTCAGAGAGTAGGTCAAAGATGTTGAAGCAATTTTTGTTAATTGATCTTGCATTGAAGAGTAGATATTTTGATGTGGCTAGTTTGGGGGCATAGTGTGCTTGTGGCTTTTGGTGGAGGCGGACAGAAGTTTGTTCATTTAGAGAAATTAACACTTTGAGATATGTGTACATGTGTAGGTTTTGTGTGGTGGGTCATGGTGTTGTAACTGCTGTTGTAACTGCTGTGTTGTCTGGGGATTTAAGTAGAATGTGGGGGGTCGTGGTGGGAAGGTACAATTAGGAAACCATGTGATCATATGTTTGTGCTTTGCCTTGATTTTTAGTTTCCTTCTACCAAGTGACATTAAGTTTGTAGGCTATTTGAGTTGTGGTTATCGAATTGTGGTATTGTTTGTTATAGGATGTTTGACATTGTGGTTGTTTTGATTTTGGAAAAGTTAGATCGTTGATGTAGAGATTTATTAGTAGTTAAAGTTACTCAGTGTTTGTATGTGCGGGGTCTGTAATTAGTGTAGGTGGAGTTTTAGGGATTATTAGTTGATAAAGATGCTGTAAGTAAGAGCTGTAAGTAAGAGGTCCCTTACCAGAATTTCTTATGGTGGACATGCCTAGCCCGAGGCCTTTTCCAGGCCCAAATAGGCAACACCCTTAACCTGCTGTCCTTTACCTGGACACTGGTAAATAAGTCACCTACTGCAGTACAAGCAATTATCTTTCCAATATTCAGCTGATTCCAAACGATTTCTGCCAAGGCATCCTAAAAGGTGTTTCTTGGCTGTGCCTCATCAAGTATAACATAATCATGGTTACTGTAATAAGCAAATTCAAGGGAACAAACAGTGCTTTAGGGATACGTTCTGTGCAACCACCGAAGAAAAACATGTTTGTGTCTGCATTAGGACAGGCCCAAATCGTATTTGTTTTGATATGCAGGTACCAACGATTCTCTTTCCAGGGTGCTGATTCATGTTATACATTAATCCACTCATGGGGGCCTTAAGTGTCCTCAACTCTTTGATTCTTGCAGCATAAAGGAGCCTGAAGTCTTCTTTGCAGAGATTTCTTCCTGGGATAATTTTTTGGTATCACACGTGGCATCTGGTGCCCAAGTTTCCACTTGGGACTGGCTCTACCTGTAATTTGGCCTACTTCAATTTGGGTCAAGGAGTGTGTGGCCAATGCTGGAAAGATGAGAAGTTTCTGTGGGTGATGCCCTATCCCAGCTCTTCCTCCCAATGGATAATACTGGCTGGAGTGCACCCATCTGAGATTTATAGGCTGTTCTTGCTAGGACACAATGAGAAAGTGTGTCAATCCTTATGCTGCTATTGAGATATTTGGGAACAGTCGCTGGTGAAGTGCATCTTCTATCGGCCACAGCAAGGGGGACTCTGTGCTTGGGGAATGGCATGTGAGCAGTAAGATTGAGTAGCATTATTTGAGTGGAGAAGATAAGCATTGCAATCTAAGCCAAGGGAGAAAGAATAAGTGGAGGCGCCTTATCACGCCAATAAAGAGGTGGGGTAAGGGCCTCAGAGGCCACTCTGGAGCCACAGGAGATGGGAAGTTGACAAACATCAAAAGACCTGGCATACTGACTGAATTGAGATGGCTGTTGAAACTGAATGGAGACAAGAGGTGATGTCTGGAGGACTACAGAGCACTGAGATGCATGGGTTGCTTGACTACACATCTTGACTAGCCCAATGTTTAATCCCCACTAGCTACCAAGCCTGTTCCACAGCCAGATGTCCCAGGTTTAGGATACTTCCTCTCAACCACATTCCTGTGAGCAGTTGTATGCTTCAGGACTGTAACCTTTCTCTTACTGAAACCTGTACTGACACAAACCAAATGGGATTGAGATGGATTGGCTTCATGATGCCAGGACTAAACAAAATTAGGATAAGAGTTTCATGTGCAGTTGAGCACTCAGGGCAAAGGTTCACACCAATTCACCATGCACATTACCATCCCAACAGTTATTTTCTCCACCGACATCATGTCCCAGGCCCTGTGCAACAATGTCAAAATGTTAGGGGACTCCAAACTCTACTAAGGAACAAATATATTCAGTTACGCAGCAGTCAACGTGACTAACAACAGAGCTACCATCCCTAGAGAGAGATCTCTGGGTACAGGTACCAGAAAACTAGAGTCTACAGTGATCATACAGCCTAATATTTCCCTTATTGCACTGAGTATGTCCAGCTATAGGTTTGAAGTATGGCACAAGCTTACGAATCCTTTCAGCTATCTGCTCTTTCTGGGTTTCCAGCAGCATATGTTGGCTTCTGCTGCGCACAGCAAATGTAGTTTGGCTGGAGTGTTGTACCAGGATACAACAATTATTTAGAATACCTTTCTATTTCACATGTCATTGTGACGTTTTGAAGGCTAACACACAGTTGTTCCCATTTCTGAATGTCTACTGTGGTCCTCAGTATACATCTTTGTTTATTATGTATCCCTAGATTATCTTCTCCCCACTTCAGTTATAGCTTTATAAAGTAAGGGTATGAGACTCATAGGTCTATTAGTGAGAGTCGTAAAGGGAGAGTGCTCCGTTTCAGTTTCATTTGCACTGAAATTGCATTCCAGAACTTGAGCAGGGTCCTTGTTACACAGATTATATAAGTGTTTTGGATCAGTTTTCTAAATCTCACAATGGTCTTGCCTCCAATTCCTGATCCTTATCTGCCCTTATTTTTTCAGAGTAGCATTGAGATCACTCATACACAGTTCCCAATTGTACAGGTCTGCAAGAGTTGAGTAAGTTAGGTTTCTACAACAATTGATCCGCAAGACCATAGCCGGTGGAAGATCCATCTCCTACCATGGAGCAAAGACCTGGAACACCCTGCCTATCCACCTCAGGCAATCACCATCACTGCCTCAATTCAGGAGGGATCTCAAAATTTGGCTCTGCGACTGAACCACAGCGCCTTCGACGGACCACAAGCCCCCCTACCGCAGTGCCTTGAGACCCTTACAGGTGTGCAGCCAATAAATCAAAAGAGGACCCCAGTAAACTGATATAGGTAGAGAATCAGGAGAGGAACAAATTAGACACAAAAAACGCATCTACCCCTATATTTCAATATGTACAGTGAATCAGATATTCAACTAATGACACTCTGACTGGACTTAAAGGAACAAATTATCTAGACCATAATAGAAAATAATATTAATCTTTTATTGATTTTTTAAATATAAATATATATATATATATATTATATTATTCATATTTTTGTTAGGCAAAAAGAACAGTTCCAAAAGAACACAGGGGAGCTCTGTTTAAAGCGCTTTGAACGGGGCTCCCCTCCCTTTCGATTGAACCTCAGTCAATACTATGCTTCTAAAATTATAACACTATTATTATGTATTAATTTGAATATTTACAAAACGGTTCTTTTGAATTTAAGGCCGGTGGGGCCCTAACGTACATTTAGTTTACTTCATGGTATAAGTGTGACGTGTGTATTTTGTGGTGCTGTATGAATTTGGTTGGAGTCTGAGTGAATGTTTTGATTGATTGATTGGTTATTGGGATCTTGTTTCTTTGTATCTGATTATGTATGCAGCGATTTGTTAGTTATCTTAATGTATTAGTATAAATTGTTAACACATGTTCTTTTGGAATTGTTCTTTTTGCCTAACAAAAATATGAATAATATATATATTTACTTATATAAAAAAAAATCAATAAAAGATTAATATTATTTTCTATTATTGTCTAGACAATTTGTTTCTTTCGGTCCAGTCAGAGTGTCATTAGTTGAATATATGATACACTGTACATATTGAAATATAGGTGTAGAGTACTTTTTGTGTCTAATTTGTTCCTTACAGGTGTGCAGTCATGCTTTAAAAAACATACACAATAAGGAGCATAAAAGGGAATTATCAAACAGGTTGCTCTCAACTCAATTAAATCACAATATATAGAAGACCTGATTGTACTTGAACACCAACCATATTCAAGGATCCCAGGGGCAGTGTAATAATATCTCTGCTCAGAAGCTGGCTTCTAAAGAATGCCAATCACATCCGGATCTGGGTGTGCAATTCTCCCTGTCTGTCAATCTACCACAATGCAAATCCTTTTGTTAAAGTAATCAAGAAGAAAAACTGTGTGTAAGGTAAGAAAGTACCTCACATAAGCATCACCAAGGGAACTGCTGGTTGGTACTCACCAGTTTGCTCACATTTTCATCATTGGTGACATTCATGACCGCGAAGAAAGGAAATTAGTGTCAAAATAATGCTCGAGAGGTGAAGAAAAATAAAGAGACAGAAGTGGTATGAGAAAGAATGCACAAAGAGTGCTTGTGTCATTCAATGCCCACTGGACTCCGTAGTGAAAAAAGAGCAAAATATGCTTCTCCAAGCTAAAATGAGTTGTGGCTCACTCGCAAATGTATGTACTTTATTGGATGCCGTGAGCACACTCAGGTTAAAAAGAATGGCATGTTTTAGACCATTTCAATTAGGAAAGGCCAACATGTTTCATTGCCAATACCTTGTGCAAATTTCATCAGGGCTCTGAGACCAGTCTTCACCTCACTGGTACTTCAAGCTTAGCCTATGGTCCTTGATAAACGATAAAAGAAAGAAAAATGGTGCCAACCAATGAAAACATCTTAAAACGCTAACCGGCAACATTGCCTGGACGTTAACACATGCAGTTCAGTAGTGGTAATATATTTACCAGGTGGTTGCTATCAGAATTCATACCGGCAACACACCTCCTGGGGAGTGTTCACACTTTTTAGCCACGCATCCCATGTAAACAGTCAGATGTTTTCATTGGTTGGCACCATCTTTCTTTCTTTTATCATTTGTCAATCACCATAGGCTAAGCTTGAAGTACCAGTGAAGTGAAGACTAGTTCTCGAGCCCTGATGAAATCGCCGCAAAGTATTGGCAATGAAACATGTTAGCCTTTCTGTTAGACTTGGCATCTTTTGGCGTGTTTCCCCTGAGTTTTTGCTTTCTGACCTCCTGGTTTTGCTGGCGTAGTGTGTCTGCGCACTTTTCTCACTGCTGATCAGTGGTAAAGTGCAAGTGCTCCTGTAGTAAAATGTGTTATGGATTGGTGTTTCCACGATTGGCCTATTTGATTTATGTGTCAGTCCCTAGTAAAGTGCACTTCGTGTGCCAGGGCCCATAAATCAAATGCTGTTGGTGGGCTGCAGCACTGGATTGTGCCACCCACGCAAACAGCCCATAAAGGGTAACTCTGGCCTGCCATTGCAGAGCCTGTGTGCAGTCTGGGACTGCCATGCCGACTTGGCAAGTGCACCCACTTGCCAGTCCCTAAACCTTCCCTTTTCTACATGTTGGTCACCCCCAAGGTAGGCCCAAGTTACCCCTTTGGGCAGGGTGCATTGTATGTGAAAGGTAAGACATGCCCTGGTGTGAGTGGCATGTCCTGATAGTGAATTACAGCCAATTTCGTTTTTCACTATTGTACGGCTACCTGTTCCCACAGGCCAGAATGGGCAGTTTGATTATAACATTTTATAATCCTAACGGACCCAGGGAACATGGTAGAAAAACGAATTTAGTATGCCTGAACTCAGAATGATAAAATACGTATTTTAGGGAAGTTGGTTTTAATATTCTGTGTTTGAAAATACCACTTTTATAGGTAGGGCGGCCATGTTTAAAATGATCACCCTGCCCCGCTACCTTTATGCCCTCCAGAACGAGTATTTCCCCCTCTCCCGGCAAACTTTTCGAGTGATAGATGCTGAACTGCGTTTCCTCCTATGGCTTGGAAAGCAGCCGTGGATTGCACTAACCACCCTACAACGCAACTAATACAATGGGGGATCTCATTGCCTGATATAGAGGCCTATTACTGGTCAAAACACCTAACCCCGGTGAATTACTGGTTCCACCCCACGCCAGACCATCCCACCTACCGACTTGAAAGGGACACTATGACAAATCGCACATATTTGCACTATCTCTATGGGGGACGGTGCAAACGACGACTTCTTACTGCCACACAGGCTACGCTAGAGGTCTTGGACAGGGCGACGAAGGCAATGGGTTGTGAACGCAAGCCTACAAAACAAACGCCCCTCTGGCATTGCCCCTGGCTAAAGGAATTACATAAGTTGAAGGGCTTCGACAGATGGGATGTCATTGGCATTTCGACCATAGGTGACGTCTTAGTTAAGGGTAAGCTCAAGAGTTTCCAGGCGCTGCAGGCGGACTTTGGACTGCACACCTCCCAATTTCTAAAGTATGCACAACTCCGACATGCCTGGCAGGCAGAGAGCTTCTTATCTGTCACACTGCCAGAATATGCACCTCTGTAGGGACGCCTCCTTCAGGAACACGTACTTGCTAAAGCGGTCTCACTGACGTACTGAACCTTGAATAATAATGCATCAGACAGGCTGGGAAGGCTGCGGGAGTCCTGGGAGCATAACCTGGGAGCGCTCGAAAATATAGACTGGGAGGCAGCCTTAATGCACCACCGTGAGGTGGCCATTAAATCCCGTCTTCGTCTTATTCAGTATAAGGTCCAACATAGGGTCTATTATGACAGGGCCCAACTTCACAGCATGGGCCGCACCAGTGACCCGAGCTGCCTGAGATGTGGTCTACCACAGGGAGACTTCTACCATACCATCTGGGATTGCCCTGTTTTACAGGGATATTGGGACACGGTGTTGGGTGAGTTGAGTAAGGTCTTGGGTGCACCAATACCACTGGACCCCAAGTTCATGCTATTAGGCATCCCCAGAGATGTGGACCTGGGCCGTCTGCAACTCATTTTCGCACAGTTGGCTCTGGTGGTGGCAAAATGAGATGTAGCTCGAGCGTGGGGATCGTCAGCTCCACCCCAGCTCAGAAACTGGAAGACGGGAATGGATATTTATATGGCAGCAGAGAGGGTCACATATAAGGCTAGGGGCTGCCTGAGAAAGTTCCGTAAGGTGTGGGGGAAGTGGAGGACATACTATGGGCTGGAGGGAGGGCTGGGTAATGACTAGCGGGACTTTTAGGGGTTCTTCTAATCCCATTAGACGTACTAGTTGGTCCTAACATGCCCGCAAATCCCAGCTGGGGGGTGAAGAGCGGCATGCTACAGTGGAGACTGGTACACGGATAGGCAACACGAACTTCTAACATCCGTGAGGACAAGGATGTGGGATCTGTCACAATGAAGATTTAATATGTATGCCTATGCATGACTGTAACCAAAAGACTTTCGTTCTTCTTTGTTCTATCAGCCTGCTTCTGCTAGGTTGTGTATTGCATGTCTGGTTTGTGAGTGACATGGGCTGTGGTGGCTCCAGGAGGCAGGGTGATTCAGCACTAGGCTGAATAGACTTATCTGCATTGGGAGTGGTTGGAGGAGTAGCACCTAGACCTGAATAGGGCTGTGCCTGCCTTCCATAATGCTGGCTCCACCTCCTGTGGTGCGTCTGATGACCATGGCCCACACTGACAAAGGAATAATTTGTGCACTGGCAGAATGCACCCAGAACTGGTTTGGACTAGGTACAGACACTCTCTGCCTTCAGAGAACAAAGGATTTGGTGGTATAAATATTGGGGCCCAACCCCAGAACTTTAGAACTCTTTTGGATCAAGAAGACTGCCAAGAAGAAGAGCTGGAGAAGCTGTGAGGAGGAACTACCACTTTGCTGTGTGCTTTGCTGTGTTGACCTGCAGTGGCTGCTTCTGACTTGGGCAGTGAAAGGACTGGACTGAACTTACTGCAATCTACTTTTGTGAGTTTCTCCAAGGGCTTGAGGTAGAGCTTGCCCCCTGTTCAAGAAGTCTCAGGAACAGCAAAGACTTCAAGCTCTTCTGCCCTCAGCACTGGGAACTGTGCGTTTTGTGCTGCAACAGAAAAAAAGCAACTCAATGAAGTCTACGACGCCGCTGCCGACTCCGTGTCCTGATGGCACCGTAGAGGGCACCGCCGCAACACCGCACCGCAACCCTGGTCTCACCGACGATGCCTGCTGACGCCACCACCGAGCCGCTGCTCGCGCCGCGACCTGTGGGCACCGCACTCCGCACCGCCTCACTTCATGACGATGCCTTTGTATACGACGACACCGCACCACGCCGGAATCGACGCCGCTGCTTGCACCGTGGTTTAAGGGCACCGCTCGCAAAGCTACACAACGCACCGCCCTCATCCCACACCGCAGCCTTGGCCTACCGATGCTGGTGTCATCGACTCCAGTTCGTCAGCCGACAACAGCGCTTCAGCAACGACGACGCCGCTGCTTGCACCGTGGCCTGCCAGCACCGTGACGAGCACCGCATTCCATTCGCGCCGCCATCTGACGCCGCCGCCAGCACCCCTGACTTCAACAAAGAGGAGTTCGATCTGCAACGCGTGTGACTTCGAGGGCCCCGACAACTCCTGCACCGGCCTCTGGAACCAACACTTGCAGACACCGGGCTTTCAGAAGCTCAACGAGAGGTCGCCGATGCCCTACATTTCTAAAAGGTACTGTTTGCGGGTCGTCCCGACACCGTAGCTCGCCCACAACGCCACGGTCAGCCAGAACTGTTTGGGTTTGTTTGCTCACGATGCCGTGATAGCCCCGGATGGAGCTATCGACATCAAGGAACTGTTTTTTAAGGTTATTTTTATAACTGAAGATTTTTAAGTGCTGTATTGTGGATTTTTATCGTTTTTGGTCTTGTTTTAAGTATATAAAAATATTGGATATTTTTCTAAACTGGTGTGGTGTCCGTTTGTAGTGCTTACACTGTATTACTGTTGGTTATGTGCAAATGCTTTACACACTGCCTCTAAGATAAGTCTGACTGCTTATGCCAAGCTACCAAGGGGGTGAGCAGGGGTTATTTTAGGTTTGTAACTCCCTTATCCTGACTAGGAAGAAGGGTCCCTATTTGGGCAAAGGTGCAAGCCCTTGCCAACTAGAGACCCCCATTTCTAACACTTTCCTAATTGAAATGGTCTAAAACATACCGTTCTTTTTAACCTGAGTGTGCTCACGGCATCCAATAAAATATGTACATTTGCGAGTGAGTCACAACTCATTTTAGCTTGGAGAAGCAAATTTCTCTCTTTTTTCACTATGGGGTCCAGTGGGCATAGGATGACACAAGCACTCTTTGTGCATTCTTTCACATATCACTTCTGTCTCTTTATCGTTCTTCACCTTTCGAGCATTATTTTGACACTTATTTCCTTTTTTCATGGTCAAGAAAGTCACCAATGATGAAAACTTGAGCAAACTGGTGAGTACCAACCAGCAGCTCCCTTGGTGATGCTTACGTGAGGTACTTTCTGACCTTACACACAGTTTTCTTCTGGATTACTTTAACAAGAGGATTTGCATTGTGGTAGATTGACAAACAGTGAGAATTGCACACCCAGATCCGGATGTAATTGGCATTCTTTAGAAGCCAACATCTGAGCAGAGATATTATTACACTGCCCTTGGGATCCTTGAATATGGTTGGTGTTCAAGTTTAATCAGGTCTTCTATATATTGGGATGCTTTAAAAACCACCTGATTGAGGGGCGTGGCCAAGATGGCGGCGCGATGAGACGTGTTTCCCTGACTCTCCCACCGGGCGCCCGGGATAGCACGTATTCTGGAGATCACCGGGCACTGCCTGTTGCCTCGTCTGCAGCTGTCGACAGTGCCTGCCTGGAGATACCGCCTGATCCCTTTTGCGGGCGCCCTGCTTAAAGCGGAGCCGAGACAACGCCGGTGATCGCTGCTCGCTGACCCGCGGCCCGCAACAAGGCCTGCAGCACCGGCCTCAGGTTGGGACGGCTGCCGGGCGCGTGGTGCCCCGGGGCAGCCTGAGTGCATCGGGGCATGGCCGGAACCGCTGTAGCCCCCGCAACAAGCGCAGATCGACCCAGGTCACTCCGGCCCTGCTCTGAAGGTACTTTGACTCCTGTGCATTGCGGTGCTGCCCCCCCACCAGGGCCCGTGATATTATTACGAGCCGGCTGGACCCAGTGGTTCTCAGGTCGGGCCCAGGCGGTAGGCCCAGCCCCGCATGAAGAGTGCCGCCCCCGGACTCCAGTGATACTTACCTGCTCCTTGTACCTAGCGCCCTCTTGGTGGTAGGGGCGAGCGAGCAGCGGGGCCTACGGAGAGGAGCACTGTGGCCTGACTCTGGGCCTGCGGCGGGGGCCTTGATTGTTGTGCATGGCCTGAGGCGTGGCGAACCGGAGAGACCTGTGACCACGGGGGAAGCGGTCAGAGCTGTGGTCTCCCCTGCACCAAGAGGACTGCGGCCCGACTCACTGGTTTCCTTCTGGAGGGGCCCAGTGTGCCGCTGCGGGGGCCTGGAATGCTTCGCCTAATCCCGGACTGCGTCACCGCCGCGGATCGGCCCGGCGCCTGAGGCCTCCAGCCGCGGCCCCAGTCTGTAGGCCCTACAGTGCCCGGTGAGTGCTCCCACAAGACTGACCTGCCCAGCGATATTCAGCCTCCTCCCCGCACAGCCCTCACCCTGCGTCCTGCTCCTACGGATATTGCGCGCCAGATTGGCCTGACTGACCCGCAGGGGTTTCTACAGTGCTGGTGGCCCTTGAACGCCCTTACCAAGGTCTTGCCTTGCTCTGCCTTGGCCCCATCTTGAGGGAGGCTAGAATAAGACCACAGCGGGTGACCTATGCAGCCAGAGCTACACTCTGGCGACCACAGCTGGGACCTCACCTTCCCCGCCCTATCTGCCTGCTGCACTCATCCCTGGTGTGGCGCATATCTAGGTGGTCGGTTCTTGAAGCTGTCGAGCGACCTCCGGACTGCAAGTTGGGATCTTTCAAACGGGGGGCGTGCATCACCTGTGGACCCGAACGGTGGTGCCTCTCCGTGGAGCCACCTGCCATAATCAGTGCCTCTACGGTTACTCGCTTTGCTCCCCGGTCACCCCTGGGACCAACTACCAGATTTACGGTCCCGGTTCTCCACGTGTCCCGGCATCAACATATTCTCTACACGGGGCAAGAAAAGCAAATCTCTCCAGGAACTCTTTGCTCTTTGAGTACATCTGCGGATCCAGTCAAGTCCACCAGGCTGGTGGCGGCTGCTGCTGCTGTGAATTCCGGAGAGGAACCGATCACAAAGTCCTTCTTGGAGTCCCTGTTCACAGCCCTCCGGGATGACTTGCACGTGGTGAAGCGAGACCTCACAGTTGAGATCAAGGAGGTTCGAAGCGAGATGGACGGGATCGGAGACCGGGTCGCGACGCTCGAAGAGAAAAGCGATGCCCGAGACGCGGAGGTCTCCTCCCTTCAACAAGAAGTCATACGCCTACATGGGCAACAGGTGGACCTTCAAACACACCTAGAAGACCTGGAGAATCGCTCTAGGCGCCACAATGTTTGGATCCGGGGGGTTAAAGCTAATGAAGAAGCTGGCGACCTCTTTAAATACGTCACAGAGCTCTTCAACCATGTGCCGGGTAACCCGCTGGACACGGCTGTTACAATAGATAGAGCTCACAGAGTTGGCCCACCTCGCCCTGAAATGGCTCCCCCTGCAGACATCTTAGTCGGCGTCCAAGACTTTCGTACTAAAGAGGAGATTCTCCGTAAGGCTCGATTGAAGCACCCTATAACATTCAGAGATCAAACACCAGTCCTCTATCAAGACCTTGCTGCCATTACCCTCCAAAAGCGCAGGCTGTTCCGGCCTATCACCTTTGTCCTCTGCCAAAGAAATACTGCATATTGCTGGGGGCACCCTTTCCGTCTTATCTTTTGTCACGAAGGCAGGCTCTACCAGTTACGTTCCTTATCGGAGGCCAGCAGACTCCTGGGCATTGACATTCCAGAGGGTGACGAGGATAGCGATGCCCCGGTCCAGGGAGCTGACGACACACAACCACGATGGCAACTGAGGAGAAGGATACGCCGCCCAAATTGGCCACAACGCCCAGACCCAGCCGAGATCTTACAGGGGCAACAGGCCGCAGTGGCGGCCCTACCAGAGGCCCTAGCGAAGACACAGCCTGGTTGATCGACCCAGATACTGTGTCCTTCCTTTTTTGCTCCTTTCCCGGGCGTTCCGGGGGGGTGCACACTTGGCCACACGTCTACCCCACTTCAGTCTGACCTGTTCTTCTATGGAAGACGGACTATCACTGGGACTTATATCCTATGTTGGCACCAGTTGTGCCGGGCTCTTTTTTTTCTCAATGATTCTTTTCTCTTTCTTTACCTCGTGGCCCGTCGGCAACTTTTATGCCCAACTTTATGGCGCACAAACTCTGGAGGTAGCGGATATAAATGAGTACCTGAATCAGGCGAATCTCCCTACCCTATCCAGCACACAGGCTGATTACATAGAACGAGAGATGCGCCCTGAGGAGGTCATCTCTGCCATTTCGCGGCTAAAACCGGCCAAATCCCCAGGCCTTGACGGATACACGGCGGACTTCTATAAACAATTTTACCCGGTCCTAGTCCCCTTTCTCACTAGACTATTTAACTCATTTGCTGACCCCGGCACCATCCCCCTGACAATGTTGGAGGCAGCAGTTGCAGTTATCCATAAGCAGGGCAAAGATAAACTGCAATGCGGAGCCTACAGGCCCATTTCAATTTTAAATATCGACTTGAAACTTTATACTGGAATTCTGGCTGCCCGACTTGCCCCTTATCTGCCAGAGCTTATTGATCCAGACCATGCTGGGTTTATCCCAGCCAGACAAACTAGTGATAATACGAAACGGGTCCTGCACCTAATCGAAAAAGCCTCCCATATCCCCGGAGAGTATATGCTCCTCACCATGGATGCCGAAAAGGCTTTTGACCGGGTCCACTGGCCTTACTTGGAGCAGGTTTTGCTTCGATTTGGTCTGGGGGAAAAGATGCGGATGCACATACTCAACTGCTATCGTGGCCCGTCGGCAACGGTACGGTTGAATGGCCATGCATCTAAATCCTTCCCTATCCACAGAGGCACTCGGCAGATGTGCCCATTGTCTCCCCTGCTTTTCGCCCTATATATGGAGCCCTTCGCACAAAGAGTCAGAGACCATTCCCAGATAACTAGCATACGCTTTGGCAGCGATACTCATGTCATTAGCCTATATGCTGATGATGTTCTGATCACCTTGACCAACCCTGCCATGGCCTTGGGTGCCCTGCTTGGGGAGCTGGACTCCTTCGGGACGGTGTTCGGTTTTAAAATAAACGTCACTAAATCAACGGCTCTTAATCTTTCCCTCCCCCCTTTGACACTCGCTGACCTCCGGAATCGGTACCCTTTACAGTGGTCTGAAGACACGGTTCCGTACTTTTGCATCCAATTGGCCCCTACCTTACAAGCCATAAAAACCGTTAACTATAATGCAGTACAGGCACATATTAGAGCTGATTTACGGCGTCGGAAACATTTCCCCATATCCTGGCTAGGACGCATAGCAGCCGTGAAGATGACAATACTCCCCAAACTCCTATACCTTTTTCAGACACTCCCGCTCGAGCCTCCTACGGGTGGCTCCAGCGGATGCAGACAGAATTGGCTCACTTTATCTGGCAGGGCAGAAAACCACAGCTGAAGCGGCTAGTAAGTATTCTCCCCCCACACGATGAAGGTCTAGGGATCCCGGACCTCGCGCTCTACTTCAAAGCAACACAACTGCGGTACTTAGTGAATGGAGCCGTGCTGAGTCAGAGAAGCACTGGCTCTTCCAAGACCGAGCGGTTGCTGGCACCTCCTTGAGGAAGATCCCATTCCTCAGGAGGTCTCAGCGCTCCCCTAACTTATACGCCTCTCAAGTGACCCGCACCACCCTTCGGGCATGGGATCGGACAAACAATCTTTACAAACTTATGACTTTCACCTCCCTGCTCACTCCTCTTTTTGGCAACTCTGACTTCTGCCCCGGATTAAGCGAGACCTTCTTCCCCTTATGGAGAGACACCGGCTGCTTTGCTCTAGGTCCCTTATACGACTCAGATGGTGTTGTGTCTTTTTCTCAACTTCGCAGAGACTATGGTCTCCCAGAATCGGAGCGATTCCATTACTGGCAGTTGAGACACTGGGCGCTGCAGCCGGAAGTTCGCTCCCGTGCCCATAGACTCCTCACTCCCTACGAGCGATGGTTGATTACTCACTCCTCAGATAAGAAACTGATCTCCGATTTATATAAAACGTTACTATCCCGTTACACTCACACCTATCACACTGGCTGTGCCAGATGGGAGAGAGATCTAGGCCGAGAGCTTACTAGCAAAGAATGGGAAGGGATCTGCTATAGAGCGCGACATACTGCGACCCATATAGGACTCACTGAGACCGTTAATAAACTAGCGTATTACTGGTACTACAACCCAGAGAGACTAAATCAATTTGACAAAACACGTAGTCTTGACTGCTGGCGAGGGTGTGGGAAGGTTGGCCCTCTTGTACATTTACTTTGGGACTGTGAATACCTGACTGCATACTGGAAACAGGTCCTCGACGACATTGATCAATACCTAGACACAGAGCTCCCCCGGCTTCCAGAGTACGTATTATTATTATTATTATTATTTGGAAATTTATATAGCGCACAGATACCCCAGCGGGGTGTCCCGGCGCTTGTGTGAAGACGGAGATGTGCCAGTATTCAGATAATATTAACAGAAAAGAAAAGTCTTCAAAGCTCTACGGAAGGGAAGTTCCTCCCGGATAGTCCTAATGGACAAGGGTAGGTTGTTCCAGTGGGAGGAGACACAGACCTGGAATGTTTTCCCTCCAGATCGAGCTTTTTTGACTCTAGGGATAGAAAGAAGATGTTTAAAGCTAGAGCGAAGAAGTCGAGAGTTGCTGTAAGGGCGAAGGCAAGAAGATAGATGAGCGGAACCTTTTCCATTAATCGCACGGTGAGCAAGGGTAAGAGCCTTGAATTCCGCCCTTTTGTGAACTGGGAGCCAGTGCAGCCTGTGTCGATGGGGGGTAATGTGTTCACGAAGTGGGAGACCACAAACCAGACGGACAGCGGCATTTTGGACTGTCTGAAGACGACGCTGAAGGCCGCAGGAAAGACCTAGATACAGTCCATTGGCGTAATCTAGATGGGAAGTGATTAAAGCCTGCACGATAGTTTTCCTTGTGTGGCTAGGGAGGAAATTAATAAATTTTTTCAACATCCTCATCTTAGAAAAACAAGCCGCCGATACCGACTGGATTTGTTTCTGAAAAGAAAGATTTGTATCCCAGATTACTCCGAGATTTTTGACTGAGTCTTTAGGCGTGGGGGGTGAGCTCAGATCAAGTGGCCACCACAGATTGGGGTCCAAAGGCGATGGTTGATGGAAAAATATGACCTCGGTTTTGCCAGCATTAAGCCGGAGGGAGTTGTTATCCATCCAGCTAGCAATGTTCCGGAGGCAGTTTTTCAGCGAGTCAAAAGTAGAGTGGGATGGGGAATCAAATGAGAACAAAAGCTGTATATCGTCCGCATAAGAAGTGGCCTGAATTCCAGATTGAGTAATGATCTCGGCTAACGGGGAAAAATATACATTAAACAAAAGGGGACTGAGTGAGGAACCCTGAGGGACGCCCCACCTGAGGGGACGGCTGTCTGAAGTGAAAGGGGGAGTGAATACTGCCTGAGTCCGATTGGACAGAAAGGAGGCAAACCATTCCAAGGCTTTACCTTGAATGCCTTTAGCCTGCAGACGGTCAAGGAGGACGGGGTGGGAGACGGTGTCGAAAGCTGCCGACAAGTCAAGCAGCACCAACACCGCTCTCGATCCCTCGTCTAACTTCCACCTGATGGCGTCAGCCATCTCTATTAGAGCAGATTCGGTGCTGTGACCCGACCTGAAACCGTGCTGTGAGATGTGGAAAGCACCGGTCATTTCCAAGAAACCAGACAGTTGGCGTTGTACAAGTTTCTCCAGCACTTTAGCTGGGGCGGGGAGCAAGGAGATGGGACGATAGTTAGCTGGTTCCGAGGGATCTGCAGTGGCTTTTTTAATAATAGGGACCAATCTGGCGTGTTTCCAAGAATCGGGAAAAATTCCTGTCTGAAGGGAGTCATTCCAAATGTTATTTAGAAACGGATTAAGCAGGGGAGCAAGAGATTTATACTGTTTTGCCGGCCAGGGGTCCAAAGGGGAACCAGATTTACATTTGAGCAATTCTGCCAGCGAGTGTTCCGGGGTGATCACCTCAAAGTTGGAAAAGACCTTGTCAGGGTTAGAACTGATCGGACTTGGAGTCAGGTGGGGAGGGAGAATTTTGCTGGGAAAGGAATTCTGAATTGTAGCAATCTTGTCCTCAAAGTAACTGGAAAGATCGTCACAGAGAGACTGGGATACCAAGGGTTGACGCTTGAGGGCCAGAGGGTCAGTAAAGGCTCTGACTGTGTCAAAAATGATTCTAGAAGAGCCTTGTGCCCGAGTGATTTTCTCCTCAAGATGGGATCTCTTATGATCTATAATTTTCTTCCTATACTCTTTGAGGGCAATTTTGTATTTAGATTTGCTATTAGGGGAATAAGCCCGTCTCCAACTTCTCTCGAGCCGTTTGCAGGCCGCTTTACAAGTACGAAGTTCTTCCGAGTACCACGGTGCAGAGGGGGTAGCACGGGAGGATTTAATAGGTCTAATAGGGGCTAGAAGATCTATAGCCGAGGTGATCCAAAGGTTGAAGTTAGCCAGTCGAGAGTCCAAATCTTTAGCCTCCTCAAAGGCTGATCGATCTAGAGAGATGAGGGGCTAGACTCTTGGGGGAAATCACCCTCCAATTCCGACCTACCGAGTCAAACAGGGGTCTAGACCGGTCCAAAAGGCAAAAGGAGAAGGTGAACGGGATCACAAAATGATCAGACCAAATGACAGGGGAGGGATTACCCAAAACGGTATCTGTTAAATTAGTGCAAATCAGATCCAGAGTATGCCCTGCCTTGTGCGTGGGACCGGAGATAATTTGGTTTAACCCACCATCTGATAGAGTGGACAGAAAATTGGAGACGGTAGGTTCCGTGGTGTTATCGACATGAAGATTGAAATCCCCTAAAAGGGTAAAGTTGGCAGAACCAAAGGAGGCTTGTAGGGCATAGTCAAGAAGGACCGGAATAAAAGAGGTTTTAGATTTGGGGGGACTGTAGACTAATAGGCCTGAGTAAGAAAAATTAGCAGCAAATTTAATACAAAAAGGTAATGCCTCGATGCACTCTATTTGAAGGTAGGGAAAGGAGGAGATGGACCAAATAGATCTGTAAATAATGGCCACCCCTCCGCCGGGATGGGAATTTTGTCTATTAGCACACAGAATTTTGTAATCTGGCGGCATAGCAAGGCAGAGAGCAGGATTGGAGTCTGCTCCCAACCAAGTTTCAGTGAGAAAAAGAATGTCCCATTGATTGTCCTCAAGCGAGTGAGCTATATCTAGAGAATGTTTCACGAGTGAACGGCAGTTAATCAAACCAGCTTTAATGGTAGTGTTCTTAGGAGCCAAGGATTGATGAGGGGGGTGCCGTAGGAAATGACATGCAGGGGGAGAAGGGTTATCTCTATGTAATGCACAACAAGGTTTATAAACAGGTGAGGTCAGATCCCCACTCAGTGCGTGTGTCCATGAACAGGACTTTGAGTTAAGGCGAAGTAAAGTTTCCCTGCTGTAGGAGAAGGAAATGGAGGAGCCAGACACCACGGAATATTGGCTCGGCGTAGCCGTGTTCGAATCGCGGACGGGCGCAGACAGGCAGGACTCTGGCACGACTCCGGCACGAGTCCGGCGCGCCCTCTGAATGCGTTCGCTGCACGAAGCCATGGCCTTCCCCTTTTATGCGCAACTAGAGCGCGCCGAGTCTGCTCCAGTCCCAAGATGGCCGCCGCGCTTCAATGCCCCGGGACCGGCTCCACAGCGTCGACACTCAGCTGGGAGTGGGCCCGGGCAGCGGGAGACAGAGAGGACGAGAAAGGCAAGTAAAAACTCCCTAATGCTTAGACAGTCAGGCTTTTTGCTTCCCGCCGCCAATAGTGAGTAAAAACGCCGAATAGGCAGATAGTGCAAAGTAGTGCAGGTTAGCAGCGAAAGTACAGGCAATAATGCAAGTTAAAAGCTATTTTAAAAACATGAATAATACTGCGCACACAACCTCCCGGCTTCCGCCTCAAGAGGACTCCAGCATTCACACAGACAAACGCGGGTGAACTGGGACCCCTTTTATGCGCAACTAGAGCACGCCGAGTCTGCTCCAGTCCCAAGATGGCCGCCGCGCTTCAATGCCCCGGGACCGGCTCCACAGCGTCGACACTCAGCTGGGAGTGGGCCCGGGCAGCGGGAGACAGAGAGGACGAGAAAGGCAAGTAAAAACTCCCTAATGCTAAGACAGTCAGGCTTTTTGCTTCCCGCCGCCAATAGTGAGTAAAAACGACGAATAGGCAGATAGTGCAAAATAGTGCAGGTTAGCAGCGAAAGTACAGGCAATAATGCACGTTAAAAGCTATTTTAAAAACATGAATAATACTGCACACACAACCTCCCGGCTTCCGCCTCAAGAGGACTCCAGCATTCACACAGACAAACGCGGGTGAACTGGGACCCCTTTTATGCGCAACTAGAGCGCGCCGAGTCTGCTCCAGTCCCAAGATGGCCGCCGCGCTTCAATGCCCCGGGACCGGCTCCACAGCGTCGACACTCAGCTGGGAGTGGGCCCGGGCAGCGGGAGACAGAGAGGACGAGAAAGGCAAGTAAAAACTCCCTAATGCTTAGACAGTCAGGCTTTTTGCTTCCCGCCGCCAATAGTGAGTAAAAACGCCGAATAGGCAGATAGTGCCAAATAGTGCAGGTTAGCAGCGAAAGTACAGGCAATAATGCAAGTTAAAAGCTATTTTAAAAAAATGAATAATACTGCGCACACAACCTCCCGGCTTCCGCCTCAAGAGGACTCCAGCATTCACACAGACATTACTGGGGGTCCCTAATCCCATTACTTACCCTTTAAAATCCAGAAGAGGGAAGCAGATGGCGTTGGCGCTTGGCTCTGCCACACAAAATATTCTAATCCACTGGAAATCAACACGCATTCCCACACGCATTGGGTGGTTTCACCGCCTATGGCACATCCTGGGTATGGAAAAGATTTCACTCACGGGAGCAGGCAAGGGCGCAGGATTCAGGGATTTGTGGCAGCCTTTCTTGTCCCTTCTGTCTCAAGACTTCAGGGAATTAACCTGTCCTGCTTATTTGCGCCTCTTAGGCCTTACTTCCCAGGCGGCCCCAGCTGGGGACTAAGCATGCTATAACCAGGCTACCCCCCACACATCGGAAGGCTAGACACGGACGCGAGACACGGAGAGTGTTGTCTCTTCCTTTTTCAGTCTTTCCTTTTCTGGGGTTAGGGAGGGGGGGGTCGGTTTGTTTTCTTTTTGTATTTTCTTTTCTTCTTGATCTGTTTGTATTTCCTAAATGTCATCCTCTTGCTTGGAGCCCTTTGAAGCCCCCCAGGCTGATTGGCTCCTGTTATGCTGACTTATAATGTCTGACATTTGTTTCAATAAAAAAGAGTTAAACCATAAAAAACACCTGATTGATTGTAGAACATTGACATGTAAGACTATAACCTTAACCCAGACAGGCCATTAAAACAACCCTAACGGCCCGCCTCAACCCTCAGACAACTTTGCCCTGCTCTCAGCTGGCTGTCCGGATGGCACTTATAGAGCCAGCAAAAAGTGTGTGTCTTTGATGTGCCTGATTTCCAAGTTCATTAGTGTAGCTCTTATCTTTAGATTCTCTCATGGAACGTATTGATGTTTTTTTTTAAAGTATCTTTATTAGCATTTTTAATTTTTGCAATACAAGTCTTATAAAATAGGCATTTTCAAAACATTCCTAAGTACAGTTATCGGGATAGCCACAACGCATAACATTTGCCATAGGTCACAATACATGGCCCGTCCTACTCAATACTTGACAATGTGCAGTGTAGGGCTAACCACCAATCTACCAGGGAACCCAAATAACAATTTGAATTTGCAAAATTCCACTTCAATTATCGAAAACATAATTCCAATAGCATGATAATAAAATAACTCCAAAGCAAATGGCCCAACTGGGGCAAAATAAATGAAAAAAGGAGAAAAAACAACAACATCAAAGCCAAATAAAAGATCTTCTGCAGAGGGGGAAACATATCATGTACATCTATTTCGGCTTGTGGTGGGGGAATTTTATAGAAATAAATTACAGCAGAGAACAAGCAGGTTGACACATAGGTGAGAGTCTCATAGCTAAAAAACATAAAGGCGCCTCCTCCAGGTTACACAGATTCTGTAAGCTCTTACTCACTCAGCAATTGGACATATTGCCCCATCAGGGCCCCAAGCCTTCTAAAGTAGCGGTGGGTAACGCAGGCTGAGACGCCCCTGGGTGTGCATCCGTATTTGATTCGGGCCCGAACCCATCTCCCTCTCCTCCTGTCCCTCTGGATTCTCCTAGGTCGCCAGCACTTCCCTCCATTGGCCAGCCATGGAGAGCTTCCTCATACCCTTAGATTCTTCCTAACTGAGTGCTCTACACTCCGCTCCACCCCACACAATAACATCTCTATGCCAGGTTGCGAACCGTGGACCCCTGGCAGATTTCCATTCCTGTGCAATACGGCGTTTCGCTAGTCCCAGCGTAGGTCCACAAGTCTGTTCTCCACCTTACACTTCGGCGGCCTAGGAAAAAGACCCAAAATGCAAGTCTGTAATGTGAGAGGTAAATCTCTGCCCAGTACTTCAGTTAGCTTACCTAGGACTGCCTCCCAGAAAGGTCGCAAGGCACCACACTCCCAGATCATGTGACCAAAGTCTGAATCTCAGTGAGAGCATCTGGGGCAAGAACGAACCTCACCTCCATATGTCACATTGAGTCGATGTGGGGTCATGTAGGCCATATGCGTATAATTAAACTGAATATATTTGAGGCGGGTGTTTCGAGAGATTTTCTTGGGATAACGCAAGACCCTTCGCCATTCCACATCTGTTAACTCTTTACCCCCAATCTCATCCCATTTAGCATGTAGTCTGGTCAAGGGGAATACCGAGGCCTCCTGGAGAGCCAAATAGAACCATTTCACAAGGTGCCTCGCCGTGCCGAGTGTGTACAAGGCGTGAAGCACCAGATATGTTTCCGGTTCGTCTCTACCCACCTCCCACAACTGTGCAAAAGTTCGGACCAAAGCTTCATAATGCAGGAACTGGCCAGGGAGCAGACCACAATCCTCCACTAGGCCATCGAAGGGAATTAGGGACTTGTCCAAGAAACAATCTCCAACCACGTCTAGTCCCACATCTGTCCAGGGGGCCAGTTGCTTGACGGTAAAGACGGACTGGGGGTCGCCATGCGGCAGGCCCACCAGGAGCAGCACCGGGGTGTATTTAGCGGTCTGCCGTCCTCGGTTCCCACATCGCTGCCAGGCCTGAAAGGCAGTGCATTGTAGTAAGGAACAGTACAGTGTAAGCATCCTAGGCCGTAGCAATTTTGCCATTACCAATATAGGACGGGTATCCGGGTGTGCCAAGAATGTACCTTCCTCATTTACCTCTTCTATTTTTTTTTTTTAACACGTAGTTTATTGGTTTTTTGTACAATCACATACAACTCCATACTCAATATTCATCAGCATACTCCCTGAGGATTAATCCAAAGCCCCCCACCAACTATATAGTGCATAGTACGAGGATATGTGAGTCCTTCCAGGGCTGTGCGTCAAATCAACCAAGAAACCTTCGTAACTAAGTCCCTACACTGAAACACTATGAAAACTTTACATTCCCTCCCTCTCCCTCAGTCCCCACCAACCAACGCAGGTAGCCGTCTCCGTCCTCTCGTATCATGCAGTCCTAGGAATAGCTATGTGTTGAGTTATGCGATGTACCCCTCTTGTTCCGGGGCTATCCTCCCGTCCATGACCTGCCCTTCTCCGTCATCGTTTGACTCAGAGTCTCGTAATGTTTGTACTAGCGCCTCCCATGAAGCCGCTGCCTCTAGCGCCTTATCATCGTTCCGTCTGCGCGCCAATTGATACCGCAGCGCGCTTTCACTGGTGGCCCATTTGAGAAATTCACCCTTCCATCTTTTACTGGTGGGACCCACTGTTGCTTTCCAACGTTTCGTAATTTCTCGTTTTGCTAATAGAAGTCCCGTATCTATGAACCTCATTTACCTCTTCTATCCACTGCGCCAGCCACTGTATTTTACCAGTTAGCATATAATATTCAAAATTTGGCACACCCAGGCCACCCTCAGCAGCCAGATGCTGCAGCGTTGCCAGCGGCACCCGGGAACGGCACTCTCCCCACACCAGATCCCAAAGCAGAGTATTCAGGGGGCGGAACCACCGGCTAGGCATGAGGACAGGAAGATTGACAAAAAAGTACAACAAGCATGGAAGCATGACCATTTTGGATAACGAGACCCTGGACATCACTGGCAGCCGCAACGTACGCCAAAACTGAACACTCCCTCGTAGGGATTGCACCCCCTTTACGAGATTACCCTCCTTCAAGTCAATTAATGTAGGGAACACTTGTATACCCAGATATTTAAACATGTGCTGTGCCCATACAATATTGGGCGCCTAGGAAGGGGGCCTGCCACAGGGAATAGGTACGTTTTCGCCTTGTTAACCCACGAGGCCAGCAAAATCTTCCAATATTTGCATTACCGTCGGGGCGCCCACCACAGCATCCCCGAGATACACCAGAAGATCATCTGCAAATAGGGAGATGTAATGCATCCGCCCAGCAGAGTCCAGTCCAATTCCATTACACCCTTGACGCAATCTCTTGGCTATAGGTTTGATCGCCGAGGCAAAAAGAAGGGGGGAGAGGGGGCACCCCTGTCTAGTCCCTCGAGACACACCGATATTGTCCTACCCGTTCGGACCCTGGCAGAGGGCCCCGCATATAATAACCGCACCCAACGGATCCATTCGTCTCCTAACCCCACGCGCCTCATCACTTCAAACAAAAACTTCCATCCCACTGTATCGAAGGCCTTTTCCAGGTCAACAGAAAGCACCGCAGCTCGAGGGTGAAGTGGAACATAAGCATGGTACAGTACGGAATAAAGCCTACGAAGGTTATAGGTGTTACGGGTAGGTATGAACCCATTCTGATCCGGATGACCAAGCACCTTCATGTGAGGGGCCAGTCTGCCGGCCAACACCTTGCTTAGGATCTTGAAATCCAGGTTGATTGATTGATTGATTGATTGATGTACTTATAGAGCGCAGCTATCACCCTACGGGCATCTTGGCGCTTGCATTGGGAACCCGTCCTGGTTTTTCCCTGTAAGTTAACCCGTACTGGGCATCCCCAAGGTGAAAGCCAGGCATCCCGCCGCGGGGGGCCGTTGTGGAGATTAAGCAGGCTTGTTGCCCAGAGCTGCATAGTGTGAACTCATGCTTAGAGTGGGCACCGAAGCGAGAATTATCGAGTCCGTGGACGATTGGGCTCTGGACCCTGCCGCGTCGGGAATCGAACCCAGGTCCCGGGTCTGATCTCTGCTTCAGGGTATGCCTCCTCTAACCAGTGAGCTACACTTCTCCAGGTTGAGCATGGAAAGGGGCCCATGATCCTTGACTCCGGCCCTCGGCGACTTGATTTTCAGAAGAGGGATTACGAGGGCGCTCCAAGTGGAGTCAGGTAGAACCCAGGCCTCATAGGCATCTGCATACATCCGGACCAATTGTGGCGCCAGTATATCAGAGAAGCGCTGGTAAATTTCGGCCGGAAGGCCATCCGGCCCCGAAGTCTTACCAGCTGCCAACGCATGAATAGCAGCTTTAATTTCTTGCAAGGTAATTGGGTCACCCAGCACCTCCCAATCCTCATCTGCCAACACCCGAAGGGGCAAAGGGTCCAAAAACTCTCCAATCACAGAACAAGGGACCTCCGCCGGAGCCGTATAAAGGCATCCATAATATGTGGCAAAGGAATCATTAATGTTATCGGGGCAGTACTGCACTCCACCAGCCTCTGTATCCAATTGTGTAATAGGGGAGCCACCCAGTTCAGGTTGGATCAATCTAACTAAAAGTCGTCCCGCTTTCCCTTCCTCTATCTGCACTTTGTCAAGGTATTCATTATAATTGTAACAACATAAACGTTCAAGGGCTGCATTATAACGTGCCCGCACTTCCTGCAATGCCAGTGGGGCCGCCTCCCCTGTACCTTGAATGTTATCTGACCTGCGAATGTTCTCTTCCAAAGTGAGGACCTCCTGGCGAAGCTCCCAGGTAATGGCCTCTCACCACCACTTTGAATGCTTCCCATTCCTCCCGGACTGAGGACAGTGTTGGCATTGATGGGGAAATATGTGCTGTGATCCGACAGTGTACGGCCCAGATATTCTGTGCACGTGATGGTACTATTAAAAGCGGGGAGCATAAAAACATGTCATGATGCATATGCACCTGGTGCACTGGGGAGAAAAAGGAAAATTCCCTATGACTATCGTGTTGTAGCCGCCATGTATCTTCCAACCCCTAGTGTGCCATCCATGCCCGGAACCCCAGAGTGGTACGGCGTGCAGGAGACCCCATTAACGGCAGGTGTGACCGGTCTACAACAACATCCAGAACACAATTGAAGTCTCCCCCAAGGATCAGATTGCCCTGTACACTACCCGCTAAGGTAGCAAAAAATAGGTCCAGAAAGCCAACCTGAGCCCGATTAGGGGCATAAACATTTCCAACCGTAACCTCACGCCCTGCCAGTCTCCCCGCCACCAGGACATATCTGCCTCCCTCATCCAACCATGCTCTCTGTGCTGCAAAAGGAACTCCCGGTTTCACCCAAATCAGCACCCCTTTGGCAAAGGCGGAGCAGGTGGTCGCGAATACCTGTCCCCTCCAACGTCGTTTCAGTTTCCCAGCTTCCTCACAGTTTAAATGGGTTTCCTGCAAGAGCGCTATGTGTATGTCCCTACGTCTCAAGTAGAAGTAAATATTATGACGCTTCACCATAAAACCCATCCCTCTAATGTTCCACGTTAGGAACCGTATATGCTGTTGAGCCCCAGCCATACCTGCTGTAACACAACAAGAAGCATCCCGGTCCCCGGGTTCCCCACCCCGCCCACCCACTTCATGCAATTTTCCACCCCTCTGCAATTATTCCAGGTCATAAAAACAACAATGAAAACCCCCCATGGTGGTCAACTCCCCGATCCCAGGGCGGTCCAACAACGGTCAGCTGCCCAAACATCTTATGTAACAATACGTGCTAAGTGAGGTCCCAACCTAGTGAGGCACTCAACAGGGGTAGGCTAGGCAGAAAAGAGCAAGAAAGGACTGAAAAGAAGTGTTCCTCTCAGGGAAAGCGCACCAGCCTACAATAAGCAAGACACAGCACTGGGCTCAAGATGGACCACATTCAAACAATAAGTCTCTAGTTAGCACTTCCGCCCCAGGTTACCAGACACATCAGATGATGTCATCCGCTGAGCGAGGAGTCACTTCAGGCATCTTCCCACTATCGCTTTGGGAGGTGTCCGTTTCATTGTCGCCGGACTCTCTAGAGGTGCCAGTCCCTGCACCCGGAGCTGAGCCCTGACTCCCCATCAGATCAACCACAGCCTGCAGAGCCTCCGCCCTCTCTTTCACTGTCTGCGATGTAGACGGCTTCTTGGAGGCCCCCTTGCGGATGCACCATCTTAACCGTTTCCGTTGCTCCTGAGGCTGCTGCCCACCACTCCTAGGGCCGCCAGACTTGGACTGCTCGCCCCTGTAGGTCTTCAACCAGTCCCATGCATCGCTAGGACTATCAAAATAATGAGTGGTCCCATCCAGTATGAAGCGGAGGCAGTCCAGAAACATCAGGGAGTATTGAAGGCCCTCCTCTTTTAAGGCTCTCTTGACCTCCAGATATGAAGACCGTTTCCTCTGGACTTTCAGCGTGTAATCTGGGAAGAGTGAGACTTTACTGTTATCAACAGTGAAAGGGCCGTCCACTCTCGTCTTCTGTAAGAGGAGATCCCTATCGCGGAAATGGAGCAGACGGGCCACCACCAGACGTGGGGGTCTCCCCGGCGCCAGAGGTCTGGCCGGCACCCTGTGCGCACGTTCAAGAGTGTAGAAGGAGGAGAGGCCCTCCGGCGCCACAACAGATTTAAACCAGTTCTCAAGGAAGGCTACCATATCATCGCCTTCCGTTCCTTCCGGCAGGCCTAGGACGCGTACATTGTTCCTCCGGTTGCGCCCTTCAGCATCCTTCGCCCTGCGTTCCAATTGACCCACTCTGTCCACGAGGACCCCCACCTGTTGCTCCAATGCCTTATGTGCAGGCGCCAGCTCCGCTACGGTAGACTCTGTCTCTTTGACGCTCTCTTTGTGTTCTTTGCGCAACAGGCCAAGCCCCACTGCGACCGTAGTAATGTCTTGGTGGAGGGTGGCTTTGGTGTCTGCAAACGCCTCCAGGATTTTGTTGAGCTGCTGCTGAGTTGGTTCATCTGAATTGGTCAGTGACTGTTCTTGCGTGCTATCTTCCGGGTCCATTGTGGCGCCGGTCTGGCGACCCCTTGGTTTCCCCATGGTAGCAGACAATCCCCGGTGGGATCTGCGCCCTCAATGGGCACCACCCTCCTAGCTCCGAGTCACCAAGGGCCACCCACAACAGTGAAGCAGTCACTGCAAAGCGCCGAGCGGGTACGGTCCGCACCCCCCGCTGTCCCTAGCGGTCAAAGACTCACCCCTGCTCACTCCAAGGTTCGGCCACAAGGTAGGCCCGACCTCCGCACTCGTATGCCCGGTCGTCTCCTGAGTTCTGGTCACCCCCCCGGTGGACGGGCCGCAGACCTCTGGGTCGTCTCTCGCTAGGGGTCACTCCAGTCCGTCCGGGGGAAGGCAGCTTAAGCCCCCGCAGGCGCCAGTCCAACACGGAAGAGACAGGGGCACCTGTTGCGCACTTTCGCTGACCTCCGCCCTCAGCACCAAATTCCGGCCGTGTCCCCCACTCCTGCGTGCTCTGGGCTCAGTTGTCCTGCCCCCCCAATCAGGTCCAGGGCTCTTTGTTTAGATCCGGCTCCTGGTGTCTTGTTCAGGGTGACACAATCGTCAAGTGTGCCCCCGCAATCATCCGGCACCGGGAAAAGCACCCGCCAGTTAATGCGGCCGGCACGCAGCTCTCCGGCCGGGAGGTAAATTAATACTGCGGCCGCCTCAGGAGTCTGCGAGCGTGGCCATCATCAGCCCCGCCGCGTCTGCAGCCGCGGCTAACTGCACGGAACTCCGGGATCCTCCAAAAGCGGAGTGAGTGCCCTCCTGATGTCCTTCAACACCCGACTGGGAGTAGAAAGCTTAAAAGTGCCCCGGCCGCAGGTTTCAGAAGGAGAAATGATCGGCTGGTGCGGAGCTCCTCGCTCACGCGTCCGCCATCTTCTCCGTCCAAGCCACGCCCCATGAAACGTATTGATGTTGTTGTGGAATGGTGAGATTCAAGCATAAGGGGACAGTTGAAGTGGGAATCCTGGATGGCTGACCTTCTGAAATAAATTTTTCCAGTTACTTGTTCTTTGGTGGATTATATTCATGGTATATCGTACTTCTTAATACTGGTGATGACGGTAAAGGAATTTCAGCACTTCAACATGAGACTTAGTATGCACTTTTAGAAAATGTTTGCCACAGAAACTGTACGGTGAGATTAAAGGAAAATTAGAAGGTGGAAAAATTACTTGTCTTAATTAACTCGGAGGAGGGGTTGAGAAGAGACAGTGGTCGGAGGACAGAGGATTGAAATATGTTGATCCAGGTCTATGCAAATAATTTAAACCCAACCTGTGGATATAAAGCAGAGTGAGAGTGCATAGCATTACACATGGAGTGACCTAGCAGAAGTAGTCATTGAGGGAGTGAAAGCTGTGACCCCAGCGACAGTAGTTGGGGAGGCCGTGTAGCAGTGTATGTGTGCCTTTCGCACTCAAGCTCACAATCACAAGAGTACAACCTAAATGTCCCTGTGAACATGGGTATAAAGAGTATAACTTAAGATGATGCAGGAAATCCTGGATATACTTAATCTCACGAAGAACATTCATATTTTTAAAGAGAAGAAATTCTGTTCTGATTTAATCTTAGAAGAAAAACCAACCAGTGCTTAGAAGAAATTCGATTCAGCTGAATCGGAATTTATTGTTTCTTCAATATCAAATCCTGAATCACAAAATACAACAGTCAAGTGAGTAGTGAAGAGATGTTCTACAAGAACCCCAAGTGTCAAGAACCAAAACCATGAAATAAAGAAGTGACAATGTAAGTGAGCATAAATGGTATATTGGTTACTTCAATGCAAGACAGCCAAATTATATAACAACTTTTTCAAACATAGCGGGTGGTGTCCTAGCGTTCATTCATACAGAATTAAGGTCTGTGTTTGTTAGTATCTACAGAGTTTTGACCCTTTGCTGATATCAGGGTCTCATAAGGACAGAGATGGTCCCCTAAATTCAGTATTTAGGTGAGCCCCTGGCACCAGAAAATCAGATCCTGCCACCTACAAAGCACAAGGAAACTGAAGAGCTGCGAAAGCAGAAGACTGAAGAAGAGCAACTGACTTCGCACCAGCCTTGCCGGCCTTCCCGCTGTTCCCCGCCGAACCTGTACCAAAGATGTCTTGTCCTGCAGCTGTTGTGCCTCCAAAACCTGGGAGGACTGCCTACCTTCAATAAAGACATGAGAACTCCTATGGAGAAGCGAAACTGCTCTCCTGCATCCTGCAGGCACCCCAAGAAGAACCATGAGGACTCCAGAACAGCCAAACCCCGAAACTGCCAAGCAACACTGCACCCGAGCCCCCCATCCCAAGTCAAAGTGGGCCAACGATGTCAGTGTGGTCCCCAATGCAAGCCCATCTGCACCTGTCACTGTATTGACTACGCCCAGAGCCATGACCCCTTGTCCTCCCGCCTTGCGAAGATACACCATTGCCGAGCTCTACACCCTCGACCCCAGACACAGCAACAAACACTGCCACTGTGCCAATCCACGCTCCAAGCTAGGACCTTTCGCCTGCACCCACCTGCCACTGCACATACACAAGTCCACCAACCAGCCTAACTCCTAACACATTACAGACACCACATGAACAAAAAAAACAACTTGCATGTGCCCTTCTCAACACATGCTCACTATGCAAGCATTCCACTGAATTATGGGACCTCATCGACACCCTCGCACCCGACATCATCTTCCACACAAAGACCTGGCTCAAACCCACATCTGCCCCAGACATTGCCACAGCAATCCCCAACGGATATAAATTCACTCATAAGGACCGCACCAACAAGCCGGGAGGAGGAACAGCCATCATCCACAAAGAGACCATACAGTGTACCATCACCACCAACAATACCACCCCCCGTGGAACATCTCAACTTCAAGCTCCACACAGACAAGACAACCATCAGAGGTACCCTTGCATACCAATCCCTAGGCCCACACTTCAGCTTTGAAACACCATTGCAGACTTCATTGAGCCCATAGCCTTAGACTCATAGGACAACATCTTCCTCTGCGAATTAAATTTCCACATCGACGACCCCAACGACAAAACCACCACACACCTCCTCAACAGTATGAGCAGCTTCGGATTGACCCAGATCATCCACAACCCTACACACACCACAGGACACTCACCTCCAGCAACCTCCCCTAAGATGACCAATGCCCCCCAAAGCAGGTGGAACTAAATCTCATAGACCAGCTGAGCGAACACCATCAACACCTCCAACCCTGCTAGAGCCACCAACCTTGAACAGGGAGTGAAAAACGTCAACTCATGGATCACCAATTGGGCAGACAGCATCATCCCCATTAAGAGCAACACCAAGAGAAAATCCTGCAAAAGGGCCAGCTGGTAAACCCAAGAATTCAGAACCGTGAAATGAGACATCAAAGAGTTGGAGGAGATGGCGCATCAGTAAGGACACCTCTGACAGGACAGCCTTCAAGACCTCCCTCAACGCCTACCACCACCTGCTGAGGGCAACAAAGAAGACAGTCCTTGCTGCATGCATCGAAACCGGCGCCAACAACACCAGGGAACTTTCAACATCGTTAAGGAATTCTCCAATCTGGCTGCCAGCGAAAACAATATCACACCTTCAAAGGAGCTGTGCGACAACCTCGCCCACTTCTTCCATGACAAGATCACAACTATATACAGAAACTTAGAATTCCAACCCACACCTACGGACTTCCTCAACAAATATACCACCACCATAACTGACACAAACCACACACTGACCACCTGGAACATCCTCTCCACCTAGGACACCACCTCCACCATGAAATCCATCACCTCGGGAGCTCCCACAGTTCCATGCCTGCACCACATCTTCAACCTCGGAAACCAAAGTTTCGGCCAGAAACTTACCACCCTACTCAACACCTCTATCATCACTGCAACATTTCCTGATGCCTGGAAACACGCCAAAGTCAGACCACTACTCCAAAAATCCTCTGCCGACCCCAGTGAACTCAAAAACTTCCAGCCAATTTCCCTGCTCCCGTTCCCAGAGAAGGTACTGGAAAAGTCAATCAACAATCAACTCATGACACACCTGGAGCAGAACCAGCTACTTGACGCCTCCCAATCCGGCTTCCGCAGCAATAACAGCACCAAAATCGCCCTGATAGAAGCCACCGACGACGTCTGCACCCTCCTCGACCAAGGAGAATCAGCAGCTTTCAACCTCCTCGACCTCTCAGGAGCCTTCGGCACTGTACCCCACCCTACACTGATTGAAATACTCCACCACATCAGTATCCAAGGGAACATGCTCAGATGGATCCCCTCCTTCCTCCCCGGAAGAACCCAGAGGATCCACTTCCCACCTTTCACCTCTGAACCCAAGGAGATCACCTGTGGTGTCTCCCAGGGCTCATACCTCAGCCCCACGGTCTTCAGTACATATATGACCCCGCTGGCTAACATCATCAGATCCCACCGTCTCAACATAATTTACTAAGCAGACAATACCTAACTCATCCTCTCACTCACTGATGACCCCACCACCACTAGACCCAACGTCCACTGATGCATGACAAACATCGCTGACTGGATGAAGAACAACTGCCTGCAGCTGAACACAGACAAGATGGAAGTACTGATCCTTGGCAACAGCAGAAACTCATTGAAAGATTCCTGGTGGCCATCAGACTTAGGACCTGCACCCATTCACTCCAGCCATGCCAGAAACCTTAGAATAATCATGGACAACAAGCGCATCATGAAATCACAGATGAACGCCGTCTCCTCTGCCTGCTTCCTCACTCTGAGCATGCTACGTAAGATCTTCAAGTGGCTACCCCTACATACGAGATGCACAGCGACACAAGCCCTCATCACCAGCCGACTGGACTACGCCAATTCCCTCTAGTAGGACTCGCCGCACACCTTGGATAGAAACTTCAGACCATAAAGAACGCCGTAGCCAGACTCATCCCTGGCCTTCCCTAATGAACCCACATCACATCCCACCTCAGGAAACTCCACTGGCACCCAGTACAGAAGAGATGCCAATTCAAGCTGCTGATCCACGCACCCAAGGCTCTACACAAGTAAGGACCTGCCTACATTAACAACTGCCTGAACTTCCACCAACTATTGAGAAGACTATGCTCTGCCTCCCTTTCACTTGCCCTTACTCCCCGTACCAACGAAGCAGAAGTGAAGGACGCTTCTTCTCCCACACCGCAGCAAAGACATGGTACAGCCTACCCACGCACCTCCGGACCATCAGCTCACTTCAGGAATTCTGAATGGCCCTCGAGACCTGGCTGTTTGAATAAGCCTCCAGGGCCTCCATACACTATTGGGGGAATAGCCGCACTGTATAAATCCTGGTTGATTGACTGATTGAGACAGAGGAAGCAAAAGACACACAGTTGATGGACGGAATGCAGAACAAATCAAAACATTCACCCCCTGTCAAGAGATCTGGGTTAAATCCATCATTCTTTTGCTCACCATGCCACCCCAGTTTAGACCTGGCCATATGCAAATCAGTCTTGACCCTGTGCCTCATGGGAACAGTCCAGACCAAACTGCTAAGCCAGGTCCTCCCTGGACCAGAAAAACGCATCCTAGGACCGGTTTCGAGGTTTCACCCCTCTTCAGCAGGATAGCTTGAATCCAGTGGCACAGTGAGCCCGGGACCCACGTCTGGGCATACCCGGCGCACTTAGGGAGAGGAAGCAAAAGACACGCAGTTTAGACCTGTCCATATGCAAATCAGTCTTGAACCTGTGCCTCATGGGAACAGTCCAGCCCGAACTGCTAAGCTAGGTCCTCTCTGGACCGGAAACAAGCATCAAGTGGGACGGGTATGCCCAGACGTGGGTCCCGTGCTCTCCATGCCACTCAGTGGGACGGGTATGCCCAGACGTGGGTCCCGTGCTCTCCATGCCACTGGAATCAAGCTATCCTGGCTGAAGAGGGGTAAAACCCCCTAACCGGTCCTAGGATGCTTGTTTCCAGTCCAGGGAGGTCCTGGCTTGGCAGTTCGGGCTGGACTGTTCCCATGAGGTACAGGGTCAAGACCGATTTGCATATGGCTGGGTTCAAACTGGAAAGGCATGGTGAGCAAAAAAACAATGGATTTAGGCCCAGATCGCTGTACTGGGGTGAATGTATGACATTGTTCTGCATTCTGTCCATCAACTGTTGTTTTTGATTGAAACAGAGTCCACCTTGGTTTTTCCCCTACGAACTTTCCAACGTCGCCTGCAGCCTCTGTTTGCAGGCCCCCTCAACCATGAGTGATCCCAGACGAAGAAAGACCCTCTGCACCGAACGCAAGGAGAAGTGGAGCACCGATGTCTCCACATCCCCTAGCAAGACTTGAACCCTCTGGTTGGTTCAACCCGACTGGCCTCCCAGTCCAAACGTGTAACTTAATTTCCCACAGACCGATCCCCATTGACTAACATTGGGCAATACTCTGTTTTGCACCCCTGCAGTCAGTCGCCCTAGTGCCGCTGGAGGTGACTTGCTGGTGCTGCCTTGGATCTTGCCCCATACTCACCTTAAGTCCAGGAGATTGATGTGTACTGTTCCTTAATGCCGTACTTGTTTTTCCTCCCATAGGATAACCTTGCAGCTTCTGAAAAGTGCACTGTGTTGATATTTTAAATGCAAAAATATTTCTCTTGAAAACATACTTAATATAAAGATACATGTTATTTTTATAGATCGGTGTGACTCTCCCTATTGAGTTGTGTGCATCATTTGTTGACTATTGGGTGTTTTTGCAGATGTCTAACACTCCTCCCTAATCAGCCTAAGGCTGCTCAACCACACCACTCCCTAGAAGAGTACCTTGGGATTGCTAGAGCAAACCCCTGTCCACTCATAAGGGAATCCCTGGTCTCTTTGCATGATATACCTAATTTTGGTATATCATATAAAGAGCCAGATTCCTACAGGTTGGCACTAAACCACACCACAGTGCATCTCTCTGCCTAAAATCCAAAATGTTTCCCTGTGTCAGAGTAATGGTCACACCTCTGGGGTGTACCAAATATAATGAGTCATCCCTCTGCTAATTTGAACTGGGCTGCTAGTTGTTACACAGGTTTAGTGTTTCTAAAGGTATATCATGTAGAAAACTTAGAAGGCAAGAGTAGAGCTGCACATGAGGGATCTGTTCGTAGTGCATCACAAGTAGTGGGTGATATATTTGGTGCTGATTTTTTTCTGTGGGTGAGGTTTTGAATGACATGAAAAATAGAAAGTTGCTGACTTTAGTTGATAGGCTGGCAATCGACACTGCAGCAGCATTAGATGCCATCAATTCAGAATTGGTAGCCATGAGAGCCATTTTTCCCGAGAACTGGCTTGCTTATGTATTTTGCTTGCAAAGACGGGCAGAGTTTTAACGTTTTCTACATCCAGTAATGCTGCACTTATTTGCCAGATAAAAGTAAGGAGAGCAACAAGTACGTGAAGAATATTACAGATCTGTCCCAAGATTTGAAGGTGTTGGAAGACACAGGTACTTGGGAAGCAATTCGGAAAGGCTTTTCTGCTACAGGTAGTGAGCTTGGTAGCGGGCTTCTAGGTGCTATATTAGGATCCATATTGATTATTGGTGTTTGTGAGATTTGCTTGATTCTGGTGATAAGGGGATTTAATAAAAAACCATGTCAGGCTAGACATAAAAGTAATACTAAAGCCTTTAGTTTTACTTCTTTATCTGGCCTGTCTAATTTTTTGCGGAGCCATGTAAATGTATGTGTACATATCTATATTTTCCGTAGCCTTCTAAACGTGTCTATATTATTATTATTTTTTGCGTATCCTAGTAAATGTCTCTCTCTCTCTAAATATATATATATATATATATATATATATATATATATATATATATATATACAAACTCCACTGGTGCCTCAGTAAACCCACCACCACCAAATCGAAGGGCGCGTCGGCGTTTACGGACCTCCGAGACTCGGTCCAACTATGCCACAAATTTCCATGTCGTTCAGTTAATCCACTTTAATGTCACTATCAGCTGACATTAAAGTGGATTAACTGAACGACACGGCGTCGACTCTCCTTTGTGGAAATTTGTGGCATATATATATATATATATATATATATTACTGAAGACTTCACCATACACCATCCATATCACAGGATCAGACGAATGCATACCCAGTAATCGGTGCAAAGAATTTATTGAAAGCCCTGCACCACCGCCATGACGCGTTTCGGCCTACACGAGGCCTTGATCACATGACGCGCATGAGGAGTGCCTCCCTATTTTTAAAGTGCAAGTGCAATGACAGGTGACATACACGTACCGTCATCATAGACATAGAAGGGTAATTGTGGAAATCTCAATAGGCATTTGAGCACCAACTACATGTTGATCATAATGGTTTCTTATACATGTAAATAGCAATAACTCATTAAATAATCATACATTCATATACATTTTCTGGCTTATCTTCACACTGACCTTAAATCACAAGTTAGGATTGGGCATGATGGCGATGTATCTGGCCCAATAAAAATAGGCAGGGGGGTTAGACAGGGGTGCGTTTTAGCACCCCTGTTATTTATTATTTACATCAATGGTCTTGCCAAAGTCCTGAAACTAGTAACGAGAGATGTTCCAACTATTCAGGGGAACCCACTACCAGTTTTATTATACGCAGATGATGCAGTCCTTATGGGCCGCACTCCTAATGCTCTCCGTCTGCTCGTTGGAACTTTCGTACAACATATGGAGTCATTAGACCTGCGTGTAAATTTTAAAAAATCTTTTATTATGTCTTGTGGACCTGGGAAAAGGAAGCTTAACACTATAAAGGTAGGTCCGGACAATTTAGAATCCGTATCCTCTTTTCCATATTTAGGGATGGTTTTCGCTGCGAACGGCTCATGGAGTGGGCATCTCGCCCACGCCATGGGCAAGTTCTCGAAAGCCACCAACTCTATAATGAGCCTCCCACGCCCAAAGAGAATAGGTGCCACTAGAGCTATTTTAAAATTTTTTAAACTACAGTGCATCCCTGTAGCCACATACGGTGCTGAGGTCTGGGGATCGGGGAGAAACTTAGGGATTCAGCGTGAGGAAAACCGCTTCTGTAGGAAAATATTGGGCGCACCTTTCTCCGCTTCTGAATTCATTTGTCATAAAGAATTAAATCTCCCCTATGTTTGTGATTTTATCAGAGCCAGACCAGCACTGTTTTGGATCAGGATTTGGACAAATAACTCAGCAAAATTAACAAAAAATATTTTAAAAGATTGCCTAAAATGTGACCACGGCCTGCAAATACCCTGGTTTGCTGAAGTTCTTAACACACTGCATGCCGTGGATAAAGGCGACCATTTTTCCGATCCAACAAGAATTGAGCCTATAGAGAAGGCTGTGGTTAAATAAGTACTTTATGCACTTTTTAACTCAGAAAGAATGGGGAGGGAATCGTCCAAATCTTCTGTTGTTACATACACGGGGAATGATTTATGTAGGTACCCATTACCACTCTACCTCACTCTCCCCATGTCTAACTGGGAACGATCTTTGCTTTTTCGTTTAAGGGCCGGCTCTATAAAATTTTTGCTGGCCTTCCCCCTGGGCTACCATCACTCAATAGAATATAATCCATGCCCATGCGATGGTATTAGTAAACAGGACGATTTCCACTTCCTATTCTTCTGCAAGTTTTATTTAAAATATATCAATTGGTTTTTAACTCCTTATTTTAGAAAATTAAGACCCCTTTCCTTGGGGGATTATTGTTTACTACTATTCTCCCTGGATACAGATGAATTGATCTTTTTGATATTAACAGTACGCGCACGTAAAATGATGGAAAACCCCTAAAAACAGTCTCATGAGAGTTAGATTTGTGATAATGAATTGTTCTTATTGTGGTGTTTTTATGGATTTTATTGTTAATGTGTAATTGAATTATGTTTTTTTTTATGTACTTTTATGGATTTTATGAAACCCGAATAAAGGTCTTTTGATTGATTGACATACATTCATAATTATTAATAAATAGGCAATGCATATACAAATTTCTTAAATGCAATAAAAGAGCAATAAATATCACTGAACAGCGACGGGTAAAATTCGAGCCTGTGCACCTTTTAAATAACCACGTTTTGAATCAGTCCATTTGACTCTGTATGCCAATATTGAACCCAAACAGTAACTCATAGTGTTTGTTGGCCCATTGCTTTTACATAGTGTGCAGGTGCTAAACAATTCCGCCCTAGTGGGCCATAAACCTTCCCATATGGCTACATGACAATGTGCAAGTGCTTAAAAGTGCCACTATATTTTATCAAGTGCAAAGTGCAAAACAGTACATGAAGATTTTAAATAATTTGAGAGGCAATGCAGTGAAATATTATAATAATACACATAAAGAGGAACAATCAAAATGCAGGTAAAAATGTCCTCACTGGAGTTGAGGCCATGTGGCGTCTTGGATTCTGACCCCAGTATGTACTTGGTTTCTAGCTTACGAAGGAAAGCTTCCCAGTTATATCCCCGTCTGAGGGGTAAGACCGCATACACTACAAAATATCTCAGATGTTCGAGACTATTGTTGTGGGAGTCCTTAAAGTGTCTAGCAACCGGGTATGTTGCATCACAGTTGGTATTCGCCCTAATGTGCAGGAGTAGCCTTTTGTGGACCTGCTGTTTTGTACTTCCTACATACTGCAGACCACAAGAACACTCCAGCACATACACCGCATACTCAGTTTTACAAGTGAGCAACTCGGTGAAGTGCACTGGTTCCAACTTGAACAGGGTACTGTAGGTAGTTTTCCTACCCCCATATTTGCATGCTCTGCAAGATGTGCACTTAACAAATCCCTTTCTAGAATTCAACCAGGTTTTGGTCGTTTTTATTTCAGGACTACTGCTGACCAGGGTGTCACGCATTGATCGAGCTTTCCTAAAGGTAATGAGAGGAGTCATGGGTAGTTGATCCCCAAGGATTGGATCATTCCGTACCAGCCCCCAATTTTTATTCACTAACCTACGTAAAGACCGGTGTTGCCTGTTGAAAGTCAGGATCAGTCTAGTAGGTTGATCAGAATGATCAATGTTTTGAATCATAAATTTGGTTTTACTACACAATGCATCGGATCTCGAGATCAAGTTAGTTTTTTGATTGCATTGTCAATTGTAACCGGTGAGTAGCCCCTAGCCAGAAACCTGTCTCTACTTTCATTCTGTGCTGTTACACAGTCACTATCATTGCTACAAATACGTCTAATTCACAGCATTTCCCCAAAGGGAATGCTGTGAATAAGATGTTTTGGGTGATGACTGGTAGCATGAAGTACTGTGTTGCCCGCTGTGGGTTTTCTATGTAGCCTGGTCTCCAACCTGTCATTTGCTACAAATACTTATAAGTTCAAGAAGCACACAGATCTTTTGCTCAAGTGGGCTGTGAAATGTAAATTGAGATTGTTTTTGTTGATCTGTTCAGTAAAAAGGAGCGCGCGTTCCTCCGTGCCTCTCCAGATTGAAAACAGATCGTCAATGCACCTGTACCAGCGTAACACATGATTTGCCAGGATGTCACCATACTCCACTTTCAGGACCCGTTCTTCCCAAAGCCTCATATGGAGGCAGGCATAACTGGGTGAAAAACATGCCCCCATCGCTACACCTCTAATTTGGTGAAATACCTGGTTTTGGAATAAAAAATATTTTTTTTTCCAAGCATGTCATAATCATGGTCATCAACATCTTATTGTGTAAATACAGATACATAGGTCTAGTACCCAAGTAGTGATCCACTGCCTTAACTCCATCCTGGTGATGGATACTGGTGTAGAGTGACGTAACGTCAAGGATAATCAGTACGCACTCTAAATCCCATTTGAATATATATATATATGTTTGTGAAAGGCCAGCATACCTTTCAAATCTACTTTGCATTATGACCTGACCGTTGTCCCAAATACCGGATGGAACATGTATTAAAAGAGTCGGGACACCAGGGCAGTACTCTGAAAACCGGGTCTGTCCGGGAAAATCCGGGATGTCTGGTCACGCTAGGTGTGCCACTACCAAATGGTCAGATGTTGCTCCCTCCCATACCCCCGGGGCTTCACTCCAGGCACTCACAACATATGGAAATCTCTGCCTACGCTCCTCCTGCTACCCCAACCTACGGAACCTCAACACCCACTTCAACGGGACCTGCACAAGCAACTTCTCTTGAGACGATGTTATTAAGCTTATCTCGGTCACGTAAGCGCATGTCCTAGGCAAAATGCCTTTCTTTGTGTTCTGCTATAACGAAAACATCTCGGGATTCATACTGAATTTCTCACTGCAATGCTGTACTCTGTTTATATTAGGGACTCAGGCTGTAACTATACGCATGATGACGCACGAATCTCGGACGTGACGTCCTTTGTCACGTGATTTTGAGTCGTTGCTTACGGTCATTCCTCTAATGGGGGCGAGTCACTGTCTGCGCGGAAGTGGCAGAGCCGGGCCCCAGGCTGAGCACAAGGGGCAAGGGTGTGAGGCTGCAGCGGATGTACTCTGTCTCTGGCCTCATGGAGGAGACGACGGTAGTATGGGCTTTGGGGTGTAGGATGAGCAGGACCCAGACCAGCGGCAGCTCCTGAAGCTCAGCGCCGACTAGAGGTATGGACTGCTATTGGGAGGAGACTCCCAGTGCTCTAGGGAGGGTGGCTGAACACAGGGTACAGAGACAATGACGGGCTCGATAGAGCCATTGACAGCCCCGGGCCACTGAACGTTCAGGAACCACAGCTTAGGGGTGTTTATTTTTTTAAAGAGATGGGAGGCAGGCGTGTAAGTCTGCAATTTACCCACGTTCGTCGTAGTGGTGTACCCAACTGTAAAATATGGTGCCACAATTAGGGTTGGGTATTGTGCCACTGGGAGGTAGGGCGGTATGGGCTTATTTTGAATGTTAGACAGTGTTCTTAAACTTCACTACGTGTGTCCAATCGTTGATTTTTGTTTTGTGTGTGCAAAAAGAGCTTTGGACAAGCTAGGAGTAGATCGCTATTGAACACATGCCACGGAAAACGTGCCCCTGTTATAGACCCAGTGAGTTAGTGCAGGACGTTGAATATCTGCCACAATGGACTGGGTGTATCCTAAGGTCATAGGTTCCAATGGCAGTAAGGTGGTTAGGTGGTTTATTGCACCATCTGCACGTGTGTGTATGTGTGTATTCATAAGACTGTTTGTTGAGGGTTTCTTTATAGTGTGCCCCTTGTTTTCAGTTAAGTCCAGTAGAATTACTTAACTACTGTATGTATTTGGTCGATCATCTCAAACGTAAGGTGTTCTACATAGAAATTACTGTGTGCGTGGAGTCTTTATGAAATCAAATTACTAAAAGTTGTTTGAGAGTATACGTTGTTGTTAGATCTTGAATTAAACATTTTTTTTATATTACACATATGTATGGAACAGTGAGAAACGGTGATTCCCACAATCGTAAACGTTTTGGTAACGTGCCTAAACACAGATTGACAATTGGTCCCAACAGGAATAAATTATTCTTTACTATCCACAAATTGACAATCGACGCACAAGCAATGAGAAAAAATTCAAGGAGGGAAGCGATTAGGAAAAAGTGCTTGTGAAAAGATCATTCCAGACTCTCTCGGAGACGGCCCAGGAATAAAGAACTGATTGAATTGGCATTACTTTATTTACAATTCAAGTGATATCTAAAAGCATGACCCCCCCCCCCCCCCCCCCCCCCCGATACATTTTTGTCCACAGATAGGATCACCACAGGACCTTCATATTCTTTATCCTTCACCTTTGGAGTGTCATGGCCCTAATTTGGATCCCAGTGCGACCAAGGTGTTATGTAAAATACACTTTGCACATCCAGTGATTGGATCCTTTTGGACCATTGTTGCATACTATGCTGACTTACCGGCCCCCAGGAGCCGTGTTGCCCTGAGTGCGAGGCCTGTCACCAGTCCCCTACTGGTGGTTTCTAGGTTGCCCTTCGCTTTGTCCTGATAAAGACCCCATTTTAAGGAATAATCGGCCTGCCTTCTATTTGAGGTCGAAACGTCGACATATACAACTACCTGTACTGAAGATACTATCCACGTCTTAACTTTTTCTAAAACTATGGGTTGCATTTTAAGACCGTGGATGATGGTATTAGAAGGGAGTTCCAGCCAGGCTTTCTCGTATGAATTTGTATAATCGGTTGTATATATTGTATATTTGCTCTTAACTTTCACCTCCCCCTTGATCTTTTCACAAACAATCTTTCTAATCACTTTCCTCCTTCTTACTCACCATTGAGCAGCTTCATTTTATGTAAAATATCTGCACAAACATGTATTGACTAATTGATAAAGTTATGATTTTTTTTTCGCAATTCACATATGTCTGTTATCAATTTCTGGGTACTAAAGAATAATTTATTCTCGTTAGGGCCAATTGTGTTTCATACTACTTCATACCCAGGTAATACAGCTATTTGGGGTTCCCCGTTGTTTTGTAATGGTAAACACAGATTGAAACCAAAGTCTCTGGGTTCCAATATCAAAATGACTACATTTCAATATGTTAATAGTAAAACATTGAATAAGGTGCATTTAAGCTATTAGCAAAAAGATTTTTTCAGAAGGAAAACCTAAGTGAAATGCATGCACATTTGGTAATTGTGTCTGGAATTCAAATAAATCTTGCTAATGAGGGTCCACTGTGAGGTACTAACAGATATATGGCTCTATGCGCATGAATTGCTTCCACCTATAAACACTTACCAATGTGATAAACATTGTGTACTATTTTTGCTCTTCCTCCCTACCAACCTACATCTCCCACAAAAGCATGCCCTCGAACACTGGTACCAGTGATGTTTGTCCTACAGCTCCCTTCCATCACAACAAAGATGTGGGGACTCGTGTCTGTGGGCCACCAAGCAGCTGATTACAATAAATCAAAATCTTTTTAAGCTAGAACAGGCGAGAAACCGAAGATTCAAAAGTGAAAGGTTTTTCTGTATCAGTTCATTTTAAATCACCAAGATCTTAATGCATGTTAAGCACTTCCTTTCTTTTCTCCCTACCTGTTTTGGGTAGGCTGGAAGGTGGGGTTACCCTAAACAAACACTTGCAGATATTTATCGGGACGCGCACCGCTGCCTCAGATGCTGCTGTTCCCAAAGGAACATGACACAGACACTGCCACTGGCCTGGACAAAAATATGTGTGTCTTGGTACCTCCTGGGTGTACATGCATTATGTAATCTAGCGTAATGCAACAGGTCTGCTGTATATCCTCAAAAAAAATATAGCTCATTGGTAATTCATTTAATTTTTAGTATTATTCCACTGTGGTCCAGTCTTATCCTTGGTAGTCGTTCTGTGTTATTACTTCCCAATTAGAGTGAAACTATCTCCTGGCGTGAGAATACATCAGCAACACAGTCTGTAAAGTGGAACCATACGCGTTTTTTGTTGCTGGCTTATTTAGCGACAACTTGGCCTGAGTGCTTTAATACACTTAATACTTTAATGCAGAGGGTGTGGCCAAGATGGCAGCGGCATAGGAGCGTTTTTTGGAGGCTCCACCACCCAGCCTGCCATTCTGCCATCCTAGCCCCTCGACTGCTTGCCAAACTGGTCAAGGTGGGAGGCCCGTGGTGTGGTGGACCCCGCGGCGGTCGTGGAGCCGAGAGGGAGGTGGGGGGGTCATTTAAGACAGCGGGTGCGTCCGGCCTGAAGCCACGCCACACCTCCCAAGATGGCGGTTGGGCCTGTTACTCTTCCCTGAAAAGCTGTCCTCCGCAGAGCCTAGACAGTGAACGCTCCTCGGCAGAGTCTGCCCCCTTTGCAGCTGGCGGGTGATGGGCCTTGTAGACCGCCCTGTCGTCGGTCCCGGGGATAGCGGAGCCCCTGGAGGTTCAAAGTGTTGCAACACACTTTCCCAGATGATGACTGCATGCCTGCATCGCAGCCCTGAACTGCCCCCCATGCAGGTCCACAAGGTCAAGAACTCTACTAGCCTTTTCCCCAGAGTGGGCACAGTAAAGCAGATCAGTGGGGTGCACGATGGCCACTTTGCATCGCCTGCATGGACTCTTGGGGCCTAGGCCCTATATGGACTCTACACCATGAGCACCTAAGTCCCAACCACCGCTGACCTCAGTACGGTGCATGGTGAAGCAGCTCCGAAGGGCGAGCTGAGCCTGCTAGGCTCTACAGCAAGGACTCCTGGGGCCCAATCCTGGTTGGTGACTTATCACAATGACTTCCCCAGACTGTCCTGGCTGCCACAGTGCCTCCATTGGGTCGGAGATGCCCCTCCTGGAGGTGATGATCTCTCTTCTGATGCTTCTGTCTGTGGAATGGGGATCCGCCCGCTATCTTCATCGAACTCCTGTGGATCTATTCACAGTTCCTGAGTGCCCTGAAGATGTGGAGGGGTGGTGGGAGCGGATCCCTGCAGCTCCCGCTCCTGGGTGGTAGCCGCAATGGCTCTCCTCCTGTGACTTTGCACTCACTCCCTGTGCTGGAAGCTTACCCAGTCTCACTGGACAACACATTTGCGGGTTGGTTCTTGCGGGTTGGTTCTAACACCAGATCAACGCCGTATCCTCGACCTGCTGAAACACCCTCCGCATAATCAAAAGACTTTCAGATAGATCCCAACCGAATCCAGAAAAAAGTCATGCATGCTCTCATCAGCAGACTGTACTACAACAATGCTCTCTACACTGGAATCGAGAAGAAACTCTTTCTCAAACTCCAGACTGTGCAGAATGCCGCAGCCAGACTGATCCTCGACATCCCCGGTCGCAGTCATATCACCCAACACCTCCGCGAGCTCCACTGGCTTCCAGTCGAAAGAAGAATAACCTTCAAAGTCCTCACCCATGCATACAAGGCACATCACAACACCGGACCCGGATACCTGAACAGCTGCCTCTATTTCCACACACCCAAAAGACACCTCCGATCAGCTCAGCCTTCTCTGGCCTCCGTCCCACGTATCACAAGACCAGAACGGGAGTAAAGTCCTTCTCCTACCTGGCAGCGTAAGCCTGAAACACTCTTCACCTCCACCTCCGGCAATCTCCCACAGTACCCCTACTCAGGAAGGACCTCAAGACCTGGCTCTTCGGATGACACCAGCACTCAACGGAGACGTCCCCCTCAGTCTCCCAGCACCTTGAGACCCTCACGGGTGGGTAGTTATGCTACCGTGATCGCTTGATTGAGACCCTCGGATCAGTCCTGTGGAGTTCCTCATTGCCATTTCTGCATGGTTCAGCACCCTACAGTGAGACAAGCGTTTGGCGCTTGAGAGCTGACTGCAGGATCTAGAGGCCCATTATAAACAATCCGTTCTGAACAAACCAGAGTGCGCTCAGTTTGGAAGCAATCGCTTTCAGCCTGCAAGGAGTTGAAAGCTCTTGACTATGACAAAGCTGAATATGCATTGTTGCGAATGTGGCAAAAAGTACTACACCGGCGGCAATCAAGCCGAATGTCTGATCACATTCAAACTCCGACCTAAGTGCCACAAGGAGCCTGTAATGCGTATTCCTAGGCAGAGCGGGACAGAGGCCCAGACAGAAGAGCTCATCGCCCAGGAATTTGAGCATTTCTACTTGAATCCTCGCTCCTCTGAGCAGTGCAAGCAGACCGCCATAGCTCAGTACCTCTCTGAGGCACCCACTACTCCACTTCCTTTCCAGGACTTCGCTCACCTTGAGGAGGACATCAAGCAGGCAGAGATCATCTCCTGCATCTCTCACCTAGAGATCGGGAAAGCACTGTGCCCAGATGGCTTCACCACGGCCTTGTACAAGACCTTCTGCTCACAGTTGGCCCCATTTCTTTGCCTGCTTAATTCTGTTTGACACTTGGGCCGTTTACCACCCACCATGTGCGACACAGTGATCTCAGTGATCCTTAAGCCGGGGTAGGACCCAGCCTCATACAGGCCTATTTCCCCTCTGAATGTTGACGCCAAACTGTTCACCTGGGTCTTGGCTGGCCGACTGAACCCATATATGCAGTGATTGGTAGATCATGACCAGACAGGCTTCATTCCAGAGAGGGACTGTACAGATAACACCAAACTCATCTTAAACATTATTGATCAGGCCGCCCGCTCCTGCAGGTCCGCACTCCTGGTCTGTCTCTACGTAGAGAAGGCATTTGATACAGTACCCTGGCTCTTCTTGCAAGCAACATTAGAAAGATTCGGTCGAGGTCCTCGATTTTGCAGATGGATACGGAGAGGTTATATCTGCCCGTAAGCCAGAGTACGGGTTAATGGATTTCTTTTGCAACCCTTTCGGGCTCTCTGAGGCACAAGGCAGGGATGTGCGCTATTGCCCCTCCTTTTCACTCTATACGTGGAGCCCTTTGCTGCAGGAATCAGACGGAATCAGCAGATTGCTGGGATCACATTGGGAGGGGAGTTACACAAACTGAGCCACTGCGCAGATGAGGTTTTGGTTCCCTTATCGAACCCCTGAACCTCAGTCCCGGCCCTTCTTCACGCACTCCACCTCTACAGCAATTTTTCAGGCTTTAAAATCAATGTTCAGAAATCCCAGATACTTGACTCCCCCCGGCTAACGACTGCCTCACTTTGTAGGGTATGTTTGTTTCTGCTTACGTGGGCGTCCCATGCTGTCCCATTCCTTGGGCCTCGTGCTATGCTCCTTATTATGTAAAAGAACGAAGCACAATTATAAAATGCTGGTAGCAACAGCCAGCTTTGACCTACACACTTGGGCAACGGGGGTCTTTCCTGGCTGGGCTGCCTGGCTGCAATAAAAATGACTCTCTTGCCCTACATTCTTTGTGTCATGCCGACCCACCCAACTCAACCTCCACACCTTCTCCTTTCCAAATTGCAACGCATGATCAAGTCTTTTTCATATGGGAGGACACAACACCTCGTACAGGCTGGAACCCAGCCTACCTCCGACAGGCAGATGGTGGTCTTGGTATACCACATTTTACTGCTTACAATGTCGCCGCCCAGTTGTGTTACATGCTGAAGTGACACAGGCCTGTCTCGGAAGATAATTGGACTTTCATAGATCAGGCGATTGCTGGAATGCACATATGGGAGGTTTCTTGGTTGGCAAAATACAATCGACTCCTTACTGGTGCTTAAGCCCACTTAGGAGGCCTGGGATAAAGTTTCTATCTCCCGAGTGGCTGGTATGCGGTGGCGACGGCCCCTTCTCAAGTGACGACACCAGAACTGATAAGGACAATGTAGCCGGCTCCTAAGCGGGTGGTGGTTGGCGCATAACCCGAAAGCAGGTTATATTATCTTGACTGCAGGTGCGGCTTACCAATCTGCATATGCTTATGAATCTCTGTGTGTAAAGTATGCTGCCGTAACATGTATTCTTTTACCAAAACAATAAAAACCGATTTGCAAAAAAAAAAAAAAAAAAGTATTTAGACAGTATCTTAGTTGTTACCATGAGGTTACTCTGGTTCTGCTTGCGAGGGACTTTCCTTGTTGAGGAGGAATGTGCATTATACTGAGGTTGTTCCAATAAGTTCTCACGTCTGATCTTCTTTAGTGTTTGCTTCGTATGTGCCATTCATTAGCAATTGCTCAAATCTTTAATGCTTATCCTATCATATAGTTTGGCTGTCTGTTTCGTAATCCTAAATGTGGCCTTAGCAGCATTGATGGTGAGCCTTGTGTTCTGCAAAAATAGTTTGAAGCTGTTAAATAACTAGGCGGTACATTACTGATTTGGTTAAAAATAATAATACTGCATCGAAAGAGGACACTGTGCATTGTAGACAGAGAGCAATATATATATATATATATATATATATATATCACCAACAGTCCCGATAATGGAGAAGGCTGTCAGAGAGGGCGGTCCGAGTTGGGGTAATCGGCAGCCCCAATTATAAAACTCCAAACTTTTCTTTATGCAAAAGTAAACACGGACTCCCAGGAGATTTGCAGTTCTAAAGCTTGTTTAATAGACTGCACACAACAACGCGTTTCAGCTTTCGCCTTGTTCACGTCAAAGAAAATACTGTTTGAATAAAGTTAAATACAATTGATTAAGCGCAAAATAGACAACAGACTCAACTAAACCACATAATGGTACAGGGAGATGGTAATATGGCGGCCATCTTAGCCTGGTGCAAAATTCATTCAAAAAACCTGTAATGTGAGATAACACTACAAAAATTGTAAATAAATAAAGCAACAGTGATTGACTTTCATTATCACAGCTCAATACTATTTTCAATGAATGTGAAAAGCAAAAGCAAATCATACCCCATATCATACCAAAAGACGTATAAAAATATACATCAAACACAATGCGTTAATATAGCCCAAGTGGGCAAAACACAGGTTTTGAAACCTAGAAACCTTCATACAAAAATTACTTGCCTAATAAGTAAATCTCTATTACTGTATCAATTACAGTCATCGATATGCACAATTCCTCCTACATATATAGCCCCAGTGGGCAAAAGAAAAATACAATGCTATAAATAATTTACTTAAGCTTGATACGAATTTCAAGTTCATCAGAAGGCCTCAGCATAATAATGGTACCACTCCCTGAAAAACATAATAGAACAAAACAAAAACAGATTTAATAACACATAATTCTAGCCTCAGTAATAACAATATAATAATAACAGTTTTAGTTGTGCAGATGTACAGATAGCTCCTCACTTGAGTTCAACCCTTTTGGAAACATAGTCTCGAAGTCCACAATAAATCTGGACTCCAATTGTCTTAAATGAAGTACTTTGTTCCCTCCACGTACAGTATCAGTAACAGCATCTAATACCACCATTTTAAGAAGCCGTTCATTTTGGGCATGTTGCTCGAAAAAGTGTCGTGCCACAGGGTATTGTTTATTGTTATGGCGCAGTGCCCTTACATGTTCTAGCACTCTTTTTTTTGCACGATGAATGGTGCTACCAATGTATGCCTTATTACAAGGACATACTAGTGCATAAACACAATACATAGTATTACAAGTGAGAGCTTTTTTGATCTTAAATTTTTGACTCATGCTGCTGAATTGTACCTCCGTACAGTCCACACTGTATCTGCAAGCCTTGCAGTTTTTACAACAACGGAATCCTGGCCTGCCACTACTTTTTAAGGTCGTGTCACTAGTAATAACATTAGGACTTAGCTCATCCCTCAGAGAGTTGCTTCTCTTAAAAGTGACTTGCGGATGGTTCGTCAGATGTTTTTTAAGGTTATTGTCAGTCATCAACACGTGCCAGTGTTTATCCAGAACACGGCGCAAATCATGCGCCTTTCCAGAGTATGTGGTTATGAAACGGAGACTTTCCACTTCTGATGCACGTGGTGCTGGATGTAACAACTCGTTCCGTGCCACAGCATCAGCTTTTTTACAAGCTTCTTTGATGGTGTGTGAGTGATAGCCTCTGTCTCTAAAGCGTTGCACCATATTGGCTTTTTCATTAAGATAGCTGGTCTCTGTACTACAGTTGCGCTTCGCGCGTAGTAATTCCCCATATGGGATGCTGCATACCAATTTCCGAGGATGGGAGCTTGATGCACATAGAATGCTGTTACCTGCGGTCTTTTTACGGTAAAGATGTGTGTGTATGGTTTGGTCAATGATCTCCACCCTAACATCTAGGAACTCAACAGAGGTTCTACTAACATGCTTGGTGAAGACCAAATTGTAAGGGTTGTCATTTAGCTTATCTACAAAAGCACTGACAGAGTTGAGGTCGCCTTTCCAAATTAAAAAGATGTCGTCAATATATCGGAGCCACAGGACACAGCTGGAAAAATCTTCCAACTGCCAGGCCACCTGCTCCTCCCACCAGCCCATGACCAGATTGGCATAGCTGGGGGCAAAGCTGGGGTATGGCATAGATGGGGTATGATTTGCTTTTCACATTCATTGAAAATAGTATTGAGCTGTGATAATGAAAGTCAATCACTGTCGCTTTATTTATTTACAATTTTTGTAGTGTTATCTCACATTACAGGTTTTTTTAATTAATTTTGCACCAGGCTAAGATGGCCGCCATATTACCATCTCCCTGTACCATTATGTGGTTTAGTTGAGTCTGTTGTCTATTTTGCGCTTAATCAATTGTATTTAACTTTATTCAAACAGTATTTTCTTTGACGTGAACAAGGCGAAAGCTGAAACGCGTTGTTGTGTGCAGTCTATTAAACAAGCTTTAGAACTGCAAATCTCCTGGGAGTCCGTGTTTACTTTTGCATAAAGAAAAGTTTGGAGTTTATATATATATATATATATATATATATATATATATATATATATATATATATATATATATATATATATATATATATGTATATATGTATATATATATATATAATTTTTTTTTTTTTTTTTTTTTTTTTACTGCAGTAAGCGGGTTTTAATGTTTTTGTCACGTGAGTGCAAACCACCAATACCATTTAATAACTCCACTACCTTCACAGCCTAATGGTTTTGTCAATGCTTGCTTTTGTCCTCATATGTTAGCAGACTTGCGCTTACTGAGTGTAGCGGAGGCAGTTGGGAGCTGTGTGCAGCATCGAGTCACAGATCAAAATTCGAGCAATTAAAGGGGCCCCTTTAATTGGTCGGATTTGGATTAGAGTCATCGCCTGTTAATTACAGTGCTCTGAAGCTGCTTCCTGGTAAACCGCTATCATGTGCTCTATTAAGTTGTTTTCTTTATTCGTCTTATGCTCTTTCTGTTATACTTGTCAATAGCTTCCATTGTTTTATACCTCTTTAAAGTGCTCTAAAGATTACCCTCATATGTTGCTGCTATTTAATTTTAAATCTGGGAAATTGATAGTTGCTTCTCCCTTGGGCCCGATTCTCTAAATGCCGAGAAGTCATAAATTGGTCCATACGACATTATTCCTGTGTTGGAGTTCGTGTGTAACATATGCCGTTCTCAACTCTTTCTAGGCTTGCCCCTGAAAAAAATCCCACGGTCATAATTTTCATATATAAATGTCCGCACCCGGATCGAACGTCCTATGGAAATCTGATGCGAATGTGCAGAGGACATTTAACTATTTGTTTTCAGTGGTGCAATCGTTGCCGATACACCCATTGTGTAAAGGGGATTGCCTAGTCTGACCCTGGAAACCCCCTTACTCCTGCTCTTCACTGGAATAATGTCTCTTGACTGGAGTGATGTTGCAGTGTTTCCCGGCGAGGAAACGACCTCCAATGCGTATGTAAATTGCACATTTTGTATTAACGTGTGGGGTTCACCTTCTTTAACTGGCACGACTTTATCTTAAATGCCAACAACAGAAATAACCCTCATTTTGCAGGAAGAGGACATATACTGCAGTGTTTGAATTCCAGAATCGCAAATCCTGTTTTCGACTGTGAATGAGGAGCTGGATTTTGACCTTGCAAATGCGTTTCTTTTCATTATTTTATTGGCCATTGGTGCCTAAATAGCTTTTGACTCTGGCCCATGATTAGCAAGTGTTCTCTGTTAGATACAAATATGGTCTTGGTCATGGGGTTTGTGCTTTAGGCTACACAAAAGCAGGGCGGTAATGGTTGGGTGAAGCGAGGTCAGGGTTTCTTTGCTGGCAGTTAAACTGTAAGCCCCGAGGCAGGAATGTACTTAGTTTATCTCCTTGGCCTCCCGCCTCTGTCACACTTTAAAATCGACGTGTCTTGGGGGGCCTGCTAAAGGCAGCGAACGTGTTTGTGCTGTAACTGATAGCTTTGTGAACCGTCTCATATCGCCCCTCTCACCCCCTGCAATGTCAGGCTAGACTTGAGAGTGTATGTGCTTGCCTTTTTCTAGCTCTATGAGCAATTGCTACCGATTGGTGAAAACTCCCTTGGGGAAAGGTGGGAGTTAATTGACTTCTGAAACTGCACCCCTGAGGCATAGTACCGATTTGAAATCTGTGTTCTTGTTTCTACAACCCTTTGTCCCTTCTTTTACTCGTTCATGCTTATTTTCGGCCACCTTCAGCCCATACTGGCAGCTGTGCATTTTGTGTTGGTTTATTGTATCGTATCAAAACAGGTAATCGGTGACAATGTGTAGTTTCCAGGGACCCTAATGCAGTTATTGAAACTTCTCTTCTCCAGGCCTCCTTCTTGCTCAAACAACTTACCTTCCCCTCACACGTATCCACAACCACCTATCATCTCCCACCCACACCATCGCTGCTGCTGTTCTCCGCATACTGTGCTCTACTTTGAGGTACCCCGAATGTACTTATCGAAATAGAGGAAAAATGGTTAAGGGTGTTCGCATTTTTTCAAACATTTAGTCGAGGGATATTTTTTTTTGCTTGCTGCAACGGACCTAAATTACTCCAGCTTTTTCACTCTTTCTGGGTCTTTTCAGGTCCATGAACACAGAGTAAATAACGCCCAAACACAGGCGAAGTGACCATGGGCTGGGAGTGCAAGCTAGTGGGCACAGGCAGACGTGTTAGCTGGAGTCAGATCGGATTTGTGAGCAGTCCAACGTGGACCTTATAAGAGAAGAAAACATAGTGATAAACAAGACACAAAGCCGGTTTCCCGGTAGAGGCAGGAAAGCGGAACCGCTTGGCTCACTATACTCGAGTGCCTACAGCATTGAGAATGTACTACTCACAGACTGAGATGACCCAAAATCTCCCTTGCTCCCCATTTGTGAACATGGATGGGGTCACGATATAACTACAATGCAGGAAAAGGCTCTCAAAATTTAAAACGAACAACTGGAATGTTGAGACAAAGGTGAATACAAAAAATAGCAATCTGTTCCTAAAAAAAAGCTTATGATCAAAGTAAAGCAAGTGGGACTAGCAGTTTAATAAAAAAAAATCGTGTCACAGTGTTAGAATAACTGTTATTTTAGCACCTGTTTATACAGTAGACGAAACTTCTGCCAGACGCCTTTTGGGGGAATCACAGGGCACACATGGGCTACAGGCTCATAACCATGGTGGTTGAGATTGTTTGCCTCTGGTGCCCTTGGATCCATCCTGCTACGGTTCTGCAAATTGGGTCAAAGACATCCTTTCTGCATGCAACTCTCAGGATAGCGAGGGTGAGCAGTAAAACGCTTCTAAGAGTGGCAGTGGGGGGGACAAGGGCTCAGAACTCAAAAGTCAACTAACTGACACAACATTTTCTAGTTCCTTGTTTAGAAAGTACTTTAATTACAGAGCATCGCGTAATAACCCTAAGCACAATTTGGGGAATGGGACACAGGGTTGAAATCCTGTTTGCGATCTTGAGGTGATTAACCCTTTGGTGTCATTCCCCTTGCTGATGGAGCTCACCAACATAGTAATACTTTGCTCCCAATCTGGGAAATATGCTAATTAGGCACAGTTGCTCTTTACTCCAAATCATTCCCAATGTGTACTTGTGTCCAGCAGTCAGTACAGTTGTCACTTAATATTCATAAAAAGTCTAGTTTGGGCAGCAGACCTCCGTATGCTACTCTGGCTCGCATCTCACACAGTTCTTCAGCCCACGTGTCGTGGTTACCAGAATCTGGGAGTTGCACTTGTCAATGTACTCTGACTCTTGTCATGCGCTCTATCAACCGATCCATCTAACACGTTGTGGATAGCACATTTTGCTCACTTTACTCTGATTGTGAAAATCCTGAAGTCTTCCTCCTCCAACTCTCAAAAGGAGCCAGTGTTGTTTCATGTTGTATGAAACTGGTTTTAAGTGAAACGCACAAAACTAGTGTTAAACTAAATAGCAACTAGTAGAACATAATTTAAAAAGAACAGTATTGGAAAAAGAAGAGACTAGACAGCCACGTGGGTTCGTGCACCTGTGCTACCAGGCCCCCTGCCTCTCACTTTGGTACTTAAGTGCCAGTGGTGTACAGCTGCTGCCTGCTGATTAATTGGCCATAGGCAAACTCCACACTTACACGTGTCAGAAGATAGTGCTACCTCCCCCTAGGCCAAGGCCAGAGAGGAAGGCAGAATGGAATAACCGGCATTGGTGAAGGTAATCTATGTGGATTTAATATACTAATGCATGCTGTGTGAGCCCAATAAAGTCATACAGAAAACCACAAAGCAGGCTGTTTGGAAGGATTCCTTGCCTCCTGTACAATCCTATTTCCGTTTCTATTTGATTTAAACGTCAGATGGCAAGGGAGCCTTGATACAGTCCTTCTTTAGTTTCTATAATATAGAAAGAAAGGAAAGATTTACAGAAGGCTCCATTGCCACCTTACCTTTTAGCATTGATGCAATAAAAAGATGATATTGAAGGCTCCAGATGGAAGTAACGGCAGGTGGTAATGGACGGATAGATTTTAGGCAAGGTGTTTGATTTGAAACCTCATCTAGGCAGCATTGAATAGAAGCCATGGGAAGGCAGGGGTTGGTGATGACTGGGGCCCACAGAGTAAGGGAAGGGACTGGAGGGAAAAACTCTTGGGAGTGGAGTGGGAGGAAGGGGGGGGTGAACAGGAGCATACAGGTGAAAGAGGGAAGGGTGGGTGTTTGAAGTAGGAGGGAAGCAGGCGGGAGAATGAGGAGCACACATGGAAATGAGGGAGAGGCTGGAGGAAACTGAGCGAGACTCACAGGAGTGGGCCTGTGGAGCGGGCTATAGATGCAAAGTAGTCCCTCGTGCTTTTCAGATCAAGTACTTGAATGAAGTCATTTGGATTCAAACGTATACACCTTAACACCAAATAGCATTAGGTTAGAAATGAATACTCCAGTGGGTTGAGCTACGCTACGTAGAGTATCAAGCCAGTTGGTGAAAGAGGATGGACAGAAAGAGCCAGTCGTTCAAACAGGTGGACACAAAGGCCACTTAAGCTTATATTGACAGTAGTTCTACTTAACTGCTGTTCTGTAAATTGGAGCTAGAAGCTTTTTAAATAACTGCAGGCGATGCATGGCAGGTTGTCCCTCCCCCACCTCTGCACTCCGGTGCCGCTACACCTACTGCACCAGTGTTAGCTTTTCGTCTGTTAACGTCCACCATAAGCGTAATCATTTGACTTTTTTGTGTATCCCCCCAAAATTGCTAGTGACACACTGTACCATGATACTATTGCTATGCTCAGCGAGTCCTGGTTTGTTGAGATGTTCAGTGATACGCGAGTAAGTTGCTCTCTCATGAGCAAATGTTTGAGGAATTTCAGGTTAAATTGTTGCCACACAAAGCATGCGCTTTTTCGGTTGCTGTGTGGGCGATTGAAACTTCTTAGAGCCACGCAAAGACCGCCAAGCCTTTTACTGCCAACAATGCAGGAGTCACATGAATGACTCTTGTGTCATGCTTCGGCTGCGAAGATTTGAGGAGGCGGGGTTTTATCCTATGCGTGATGACAAACTGCTTTTTAATTGGCAGATGTTATGTTTCCTATGGCCAGATCGCCAAAACCTCTACAGGCACCCAAGTCGTTATGTGTTTTTTTCTCTGTAAACAAACTAGCGTTTTAATTAGTTGCTAAAAAAGATGTGGGCAGACGGCAACGGCAGCCTCATGTTGTGGCTATTAAGACGGCAGAATTGATCCCTTTACTGACTACTTTTTCATTTAGGTACTAACAAAGGCCTTCATTTACTTCAAAAAGGCACAGCTTACAGCTGTCGTAAGTTATGTCTTTTTACATGGCTGAAGTCCCTATGGGGTGTACGTGTGTGTGCCTCTGTCTCATGCACTTCGGTGTACGTTCTTAAGTGGAGTAAAGCCAGTAGCATTCAGTGAGAGGTGATTACTGCACTGGGCTGAGCCAAGACATTATTGACATAGCCTCGAGCCAAATTGACTGAAAGAGGCTGTTTGAAGAAAGCCTGTGGCTTAAGGATGGAGGATCAGCTGCGGCCCATGCAGGTAAGAGCGGTGGGGCCGGGTGGGGGGATTCGACAGTCGACCACAAGGGAAAATCCACAAGGGAAAATTAAATAAATAATAGATTTTCCTTCGTCATCGTAGTCTGTCAAAATCACCCCCCGGCCCTACCACTCTTACCTGCATGGGCCGCGGCTGTGGTTGACCCAGAGCCCACTCTGGTATTCTAACAAGCAATCGGTCTTGCTGACACCTGAGCTTTTAAAACCCTGACCTAAAAAGTTGGGCCTTGTGAACCTGCTTTAGGGTTATCAACCGATTACGGTCAGTCCATCTCCCTTCTGGGTTAAAAGCATTGGACTTTTAAACCTGATTGATTTTTCTAACAAAAGCTTGAAAAGTCTGGTCCTGCCTCTAATCTTGGGCAGATCACTCCCTTGGTTGCAGATTCTACGTGTGTTGCCTTAAAAAGAATACTTGTATATTTGTAAAGAATAATTATTAACTTGTAGATTGCAGTTAGTGACTCCTAGAACTTGAGCCCAGACAAAGCAAGGGAGCACCATTGTGCCGAGCATACATTACAGCAGTATTTGTGATTAAATAATTCATTGGAAGGAAGGTAACCGAACACTCTGGCCAGTTTCAGAAGCAAATAATTAAAAGCTTATTGTAGGGCTTGCTTGTATTCTGAATGCGTCTTTTCTCTTATTAATTATTTTTACTTTAATATGCTTTGTTAGTAAAATAAACAGTTAGATTTAGAATTTGCAAATTTAAAGATGTTCTTCCACATTCCCTTGTTGTAAATATCTTAGTGCAGAAAGAAACATAGAATGTTTTGCAAAATTCTAGGTGGTTGAACCACTATAGGACGCTATATATTTATTTACAGGTTTTAGATCTGGCCTAGAGAAATGTAGCTCACCAAATTTTGTGTGTAAATTAAATCCTAATTAAAAAAAAAAAAAAAAAAAATATATATATATATATTTTTTTTATTTGCTTTTGGTTAGCCCTCTTTGTCCAGTTGGTTTCCACATTTAGCTGCTTTTGCCACAGCATACTTCATTCAGTGGCTGACCTGCACCATGAGCGACTTCATTTTTACTGATCATGTGTACACCCACCTAAAAAGTAGTGCACTTGAGTGCCAAGTTTTGTGCTGCTGGGTCGTCTACTCATTAAATTTGGTTTTGGATTTTGCCACTTTCTTTGTATATTGCATACGCTAGCTAATCCTTGTTTATAGTGAAAACGTGGCATCTGACCTGTACGTGAAAGCAATGATTCTGAGACATATTGGGCATCCAGTTATTGTAAAAGAGTGAGGTGCAGAAATATAGGTTATGTTACAGAGTAAAACTGTGATCATTAGAGAGATTATGGCTGTGTAATGCACACACAGGATTAATATGCTTCTCACTTCTTCCACTTCATGGTCGTAGGCTGGAATCCTGACTGTCAAGATAGCTTTCATCCTTCTGAGGTCCTTAAAACGAGTGCCATTAAGTTTGGTGACCACCAACTCCCATTTCTGTCCATATCATAGAGCCAAGCCCCTTGTAAGGAAAAATGCACCTTTTGTACTATCACCTACGTCATGGACATCCATCGGCGGTCCGTGTTGGACCCCTCCTAAAACCAGTACCCTGCAGTCTATACTTTTCCTTTGCTTCCACTTTGTAAAAATAGGGATAAGCAGGGAGTCTAGACATTAACGCGCCATGGCCATATGTAACATGCACGTCTTGGCGACCAGGTTTGTTGGCACAATACTGAAAGCTTTCAATCTCCTCACTTTAACTTGTGACTGTATTGACGTTTTTTAGGGGCCTCTGACAGTAACAGTTGTTGTGCCTGGGAATAAAAACACTCTGTGTTTGTCCCCTCTCTAGACTTTGTGCATTGATGGGGCCTAAACCCCCTCTCTTTTTGGTGTTTCAAACCTGATCATTACATTGAAATAGTTTCCATCAGGATCTTTTCTTTGCAGGGTAACTGAATGACGATATTAGATGTTTTCTCTGGTGGGAACCAGATGCTTGACATTTTCTTTTGTTACAATGATCTCTTTGATACAGAGACAACTGACCATTCACCCAGTTATTATATGCGCTGATCTAGAAAGTGCGATTATGGCCAGTAGTTCCTCTTATAAATCTCATCATCAAAATAGCACTCTGAGGCCTTTCTCCAGGTAGTTTCATAAGGCATGAGGAAGAACCTACCTGCTAAAACAGTGTCTGCAACCAGTGTACCTTCACAAACCAGTACAATCTCTGGGATTGCCGTGGTTATTTCATGGCACTGAATTTGATGGTTCGCGTTACCATCATTTCAAGGGAGCAGGTCGGTTAATGAAAATCCTCTTGTTGCATTGTACTCTTTGAACCCTGTCACTGCAGAGATCAGCTTGTTTTGCAGCGCGTTCTGTTACTTTAGATGTTTTACTTTCATGGTAAAACAACTCATTGCTTTACCGTACAATAGATCTGGAAATGTGAAGTCTGTTTTGTAGATATTGTTTTTGTTTTATACTACAACTAGTTGTTCTATAGTAGATGCAGATAATTGTTTAGCTTTAGTTGCTTTACTTTTGTTTGGAACTGATTGTTGTTTCTCATTGTAGATGAGTTAGATATAGAAGGTAGGTTTGTTTTGAAGATGATTGTTTTATATTTTATTTGAATGCCTAGCACGATCATTTAACCATGCCAGTGTGTACAATTTAACAGTGTTACTTCTCAGTTTTACTTACATTAAAAACAATGTGGTAATCTCTAGCCACTCAGAATAGTCAGTAATAAACTAAAGGTCCCGGAAAATCTGTCTGACCATAAGCTAACCAAAGCGCTTCCTGCTTAATAATGCTTTGCAATAATCACTGAGGCTATTTCATTAATTTGGAATGGCAAACTATCTGCTCCTAATGGATTTCCAATTGAACTATACAAGATATTAACAAGCAAACTCACAAGCTACCTACCTTCCATGCTCAAAGAAGCTAGGGAAAAAAGAACACTCCCAGAAGATTGCCGACTGGCTACAATATGCCTGATGTCATATATGACGACATCACAGTTAAATGTAAATAAAACAAAATCCTGGCAAAAAAACTGTCCGTTAGACTAGGATGAATTCTATAATTGCTGGTACACCCTTATAAATCGGGATTTATGCCAAATAGAAGCACCAGCTTGAAATCAATATGAATATTTAGATGTATGGTATGTACCAAGAAGGTTAAAAAACCACCAATGATGCTCTTCCCCAGAGGCAGACAAAAGAATGTGACTCCTTAAAATGGCCATAACTAATAACAATGCTTTTGGCAAGAGACCCGGTTAATGGCATGTTATTTCGAAAAGTGGAAATGAAACTTCACGTGTAACTTTGGGATGGGGAACCGAAAATTTGCTAGCATTCGCGCCAAGAATTTTCAATTCTATTAAGGACACGGAGGCAAGGATTATGCTATCTCTTTCTTTACTGTTATAATACAGCAGCCAAATAAAACATTCAATTAGTTATTATAAACTACATTGTCCATGATGCTTTGCATTGGTAACGCCCCTTTGGCCCTCCATAAGAGCCCAGAGTGCAATCCCATCATCCTCTTTCTTTGCTCGAACTGCAGCAGTCCTTGAATCAACAAATAACTTCAGAACATCCTCCAACATGGAAATTAACATGGATCAGGATCCAGCAAAGGAAGAACTTCTCACTCAGACTTCTTGTTTGCTCCTAGGAAAAATGTATAAGGACAACCCGTAATATCTGCATTTCAGAGAATATCAACATTCCATTCACAACGGGCGGGTAGTATGAACAATAACTTTGTACATAGCCGGGTGGGATAATCCCCACCTCCGCGTCCTTAATAGAATTGAAAATTCTTGGCGCGAATGCTAGCAAATTGTTGATTCTATTACAGGACCGGAGGCTTCGGATTATGCTAGTTTAACGCTTTATTAAATACCACAGATGTTATATCTCCCACCGGCTTATAATAATATTGTTTGAAAGATTCTGACGACCAATCAGCACAATGCATAATATCTTGAATATTAGATCCTAACATATAAGACTTCGATGCCATGGCACCATGCACTGAATGTGCACCAAAATTCTGAATGTCAATACCAGCTTCTTTCATAACATATCGAAGCCATCTAGCAATAGTTGCAGCCGACACTGGCTTAAAGGGTTTTTGCACCGCAATAAGCAGTTGGTTGGGACCCTCTGGTCTCAACAAGCGAGTACAGTCTTCATATGTTTTTAAACATTTCACCACACACAATTGGTCATTATTGGGAAAGGCATTGTAATCAGTTCGTCTGGATAGAGTTTTTGTACGGCCTGTAATAGTAAAAGAAACTCCTTCCGGAGTAAATACTCTACCTGTAATGTCCAAAGCGCGCACGTCTGACGAGCGCCTGCATGCCGAAAGACAAAGAAGCATTGCCAATTTGGTAAATAACGGCTTCCGGAATAGAAGATGATTCGCCAGCCAGCTGTTAATTAATGAAATTACTTGTGAGACATCCCATAAGCCAGAGTATTTCGGTTTCGGAGGATTTGCCACTCTTATGCCCTTAAAGAGTTTACATATCACCGGGTGCATACCAACAGGTTTCCCGTCTACTTGAGTATGGCCTGCCGACATGGCTGATCGAAAGTTATTCACTGACCGGTAGGCTAAACCCCTGGCTGCTTTGTCAGAAAGGAAATTTACAATATGGGGTAAGTCTGCCCCCACGGGATCCAAATGCCGTTCCAGGCACCAACCCATCCAGACTTTCCATGCGGAAGAGTTATCGTTTTCTGGTGGACGGAGCCCAAGCTTACTTGATGAAAGTCGAAGCCATCTCCGAAAATCCCGGCATTATCTACTGTTGCCGGAAAGCCTCCGTGCCATCAGGGACAATCTCCCCGCTAGGAGTAAGGGGTGTTGTTCCCCTTGAGGTCCCAGCAATAGGGACTCCGACCAAGGAGGCATCCTGGGAAGGTCGCAGCTCATCTCTAATAGAACCGGAAACCAGGGTTGGGACTTCCACAGAGGTGTCACAAGAATCACCTCCGCCTGTTACTTGTAAATGTGTGATGTGACTCTGGGTATTAAGAGGAACGGAGGGAACGCATAATTCAAATTCCCCGACCAGTCCTGAAGGAATGCGCCGGTCGCCTTCGCTGCTGGATCCGGCCTCCAACTGTAAAAGCGAAGGAGTTGCCGGTTCAGCCTGGATGCAAACAAATCCATCTGACATTGCCCCCATAGTGTCTGTAACCACTGTAACACATTCTGGTGCAGCCGCCAATTGCTGTAGTCCTTGAGATACCTCGAGTTCCAATCCGCTACAATGTTGGATTGGCCCGGAATGTATTCCGCTATAACTGTGATCTGACGGTTCAGGCAGTAGTGCCAAAAATCCTTGGCAATCTCTACTAGAAGGGACAACCTCGTTCCCCCTAATTTGTTGATGTATCTCACTGCTGAGATGTTGTCCGTCCTCAGAAGGATGCAACAAGATCTCTGCTTGGGAGATAGGCCGAATCGCGAAAGAACCCGCTAGGAGTTCCAGACAATTTATGTGTAACGAAAGTTCTTGGGGTGACCATCTCCCTCCAGTGGAGATATCTCCGCAACGCGCTCCCCAACCCCAACGGCTGGCGTCGGATTCGATGATGACTTCGGGTTGGGAGCCGAAAATCGCTCTGCCGTTCCACGCTTCCACGTGGCCCAGCCACCACTGCATCTCTTCCCGTACTTCTTGGGATAGCGGAACCAAGTCCGTGTACGTCAGACCCTTCTGCAGATGTTGGATCTTTAATCTCTGCAATGCTCGATAGTGCAGTGGCCCTGGGAAAATCGCCTGAATGGATGACGCTAGTAAACCTACTATCCTGGCTATGACTCGGAGAGACACCGTCTGCTTGCTGAGAAGAGCCGTAATCTCTTTCTTGAGGTCCTTGAGCTTTGTCTTGGGAAGACTCAATTGTGCCTTCTGGGAGTCTATCACAAACCCCAGAAACTCCGTCACCTGTGCCGGGACTAGAGCTGACTTGACGTGGTTGATCAAAAATCCGAGACTCTGCAATAAAGACATTGTCGTGTGCAGATGCTGAACCACCAGTGTCGGGCTCTGCGCCATGATCAGAATGTCGTTGAGATAAATAATCATGTGCACACCCTGCTCTCGCAGGTGGGCCACCACTGGTTTCATCACCTTGGTGAAACACCAAGGAGCTGAGGAAAGCCCGAAAGGAAGGGCCGAATACTCAAACCACCGACCTTTCCATTGAAATTGAAGGAAACGGCAATGCGGAGGGAAAATGGGAATGGACAGGTATGCGTCCTTGAGGTCTAGTCTGACCATCCAATCCCCCTGCTTCAGCAGATCCGTCAGAAAATGGATCCCTTCCATTTTGAAATGTTTGTAAATCAGGTACTGACTGAACTCCATCAAATTTAGAACCAGTCTGTGTCCACCCCCCTTCTTCTGGACCAGAAAGACATTGCTGCATAAACCGCGAGGCTTGCCGTAGTATGGCGCTATCAGATCTCTAGCCCTTCCATCTACCTTCTGTCCTTCTCTTGAACAATTAGGACCGGAAGTAGCGGCATTTGAACTAGTCATTTTACAGAGATTAGAACAAGCTCTTCATTTTATTCCCAAACCACTATACAATTTAGATAGAGATGAATTTTCTGCATTGCATTCCTTAGCTCAGAATAAAGATCTGATCATAAAAAGCTGCGACAAAGGAGGTGGGATAGTAGTCATTAATACTCACGACTACGAGCAAAAAATGACTACCATGCTTAGTGACAACACGTTCTATTCTAAGATATTGTCCAATCCTTCAGCCACTATATCTAAAAAGATTCAAACTTTAACCCATCATGCTTTGATCGCAGGAGAAATTACTAATAAAGAATATGACTTTTTAAATTACAATAAAAATAAAACAGCATGTATTTATGGTTTGCCAAAAATACATAAGAATACAAAGGATCCTCCCTATAGACCAATAGTTTCCACGATTGGAACTATTACTGAACCATTATCTAAATTCATCGATCATCAATTACGTCCTTATATCCCTAAAATTACATCTTACATTAAGGATACTAGGGAAATGATCAATAAAGTTGAAGACATCGGATTTAATCCTCATAGAGATATTCTAGTGACTCTAGATATAGAGTCACTGTATAGTAATATCCCTTTAGATGGAGCGATGAAAGCTACAAACTGGTTCATTGATGAATTTGCGATACCGTGTTCTAACACATTTATTCTTGCTTGTCTGAATATAGTACTTACTGAAAACATCTTTGAATTTGGAGAAACCTTATTTCGACAAGTGAAAGGCGTCCGTATGGGTGCATCGGTTGCACCATCGATAGCTAATATCTATATTGCTGCCTTCGAAACTAAATTCATATATAATGAAATTGCACCATTCCTTGAATCCATCTCCCTTTGGTCCAGATATATAGACGACATCTTTTTTATCTGGACCGATGGGGAGGACTCACTCTCTGAATTTTTGGAGTGGCTCAATGCTGCTGATATGAATTTAAGGTTTACAGCCCAAAAAAGTGCTGAAGAAGTAGAATTCTTAGATATTACAATGAGACATGCACAAGGCAAACTAGAAGTAGACTTATTTGTAAAGCCAACAGCAAGAAACACCCTTTTACACTTTAACAGTTTTCATCCGGGTAACCAAAAGCAAAGTATTCCTTTCTCTCAATTTTTGAGAGTCCGTAGAAACTGTACTAATTTAAAGGATTTTGATCGACAGGCAATTGATATGAGAAGGAAATTTTTAGATCGAGGGTATCCTCACCGGCTGGTAAGGGATTCCTACAAATGTGCTAGGTTCTATGATCGGGACCATCTTCTTAAATCAAGAGAGAATAGTGAAAATACTCAGCTTGTATGTATTACTAGACACTCAACTTTAGACTCCAAAGTGAAACAAATCATTAACGCTAATTGGCATATTTTAAATAGTAACCCTGAACGTCAAAAATTAGCCAAACCTCTATTTGCACATAAACGGAACAAGAACATTAAGGATTTAATTGTTCACTCGAGGTTTGATAAAAAGACACATAGTTCAGTTTTCATTCAGAAATCTATTAATAGCAACATGCCCATTAAAGGAACAGTTAAGTGCTCATCATGTAAATCATGTGACTCAATTTCAGATGGAGAAACCTTTGTGCACAATGGCTTTACCATACAAGCAACAGAGATGTGGAATTGTAGAACACAGAACATTATATATTTCATTCTCTGTCCATGTCATCTTGGATACGTTGGAGAAACCTCTAGAGCTATCCACACTAGGATTACTGAACACCGCTCTGCTATTAGGACAGCTAAACTCTTAGCACCTCTTGTTAAACACTTCATCGAAATGAATCATAAACCTGAAGATCTTCGATGGAGAATTTTGGAAAAAATCAAGACTCCTAACAATAAAGGTGGTGAAAAAATACGCAAAAAACGTGAAGTTTTTTGGATTTTTTCTCTTAATACCTTCAAAAAAGGATTAAATGGTGAGATACCTTGGGAGAATGCCATTATTTGAAAAGCCATAAATAATTACTTCTGTTATTTAGAGAATTGGCTACAGCCACAATAATGATTAGTTTTTTATTGAATATTTTTTTAGCTTGAAGTATACTATTCTACTGCATTGGTTCTCCACCTTGCTAAGTTAATCAGAATAAAAATTTCCACTATAGAATAATTTATTCGATTAATTAAGTTTAGTCCTCTAAAATCATGGTATGAGTCTCTAACAAACAATACTCTCAATAAGAAATTGTCCTGAGCTATAGAATTGAACTCGTGAATCAATAAAGTTTGTTGATAGATTTGAAGACTTTGCGAACAGTCCTCTTTCTATCTTGCTTGCCTCCCTGTTACCGCAGGTTGGTTCCTCTTTAAAGAAACAAGGTTGGACGTTTACAAGAAACAGTCCTCTTTTTATTTCCACGTTTATTCTTTCGTCGTTTTTAAAGTTAGTGATCGATTTTCGATCATAGTTTTTACATAATATACAGAAACATTGACAATTAATCGCTTACTCCTTTACATTGACTAATATAGTCCTTAAATAAAAATATCACGTTAGTAAGGAAAAACATGTGACTTTGTCACGTGACTTAAACATTCGGAATGAGAAGCTTGACATGTGATCGGTCACATGACATACCATAGAGTATTTATCCACATTGCTAGTCCGGGTGCGTTGTTATCCTGTTTTTAATTTGTGCTTGAAACGCCGGAGGCCATTTTCAGCCTGACACGAACATAACCAGGTATCTTAAGCAGTTAAATATTATCTAATTTTCTGAATAATTTAGCGAAAAGGACTAGTACGAATTCTGTCCTTTAGACATATATTTTATTGTTTCAGAAAAGTCGCCTTTGAAATGCACCCTCAAATTCAAATACAATATAGTTACAGTGGGTATTTCTACTAACGGCGCTTCTGAGGTACTGTTGGCTAATTTATTATTTTTCTTATACCCGTTTATGTGAACAAAGGTTAGCTATCTCATTTTTTATGGTAACTTCTTTCTTTTTTAGAAATCCTACTTCAATCAGTTCTAATTATCATAGAACCGAAATAAATATACTAGTCAATTGCCAGTCCTGACTAGTGATCTTTTTAAAGAAGGTATTCTATTTGATGTTATTAACATGAATATCACTATCCATAAACGTTATGAGTATTATATAAAAAATACGGTGTTTTGTTTTTAGAATCCTTATTAAATTTGCAGCAGAAACAGGCTGCTTCTTAGAAGAATTCGGGATCACATTACTCGTGGAAGTAAGTTCCTCTGCGGTAATATATACAATAACATTGTTCCACATATATATTGTGGAATTAGCCGTACAGAAAAATAGTTATCACCAGCTATATCAATAGAGATATATAAGCTAATAACGTTATTTTCGTACCTACAGCAATCTTTTAAAAGCGGAAAGACCAACCTGAAGTGCAGTCCTCTTTCAAGTGATCAATTAAGAAAACGCGAAGTGAGTCAATTGGGAATACTGCTTACCTTGATCTAAACGTTTTCCATCTCTATCTTTTGTCTTTTCTCCTTTTTCTTTCTGTCCAGTTTAACCTCAAAGAGATTGGTTTCTGGTTTTGAATATATTAGCTTAAACAAACACTCGATTATTGCAGTCATTATATTATAGAATAAATTAAACTGTTCTTGTATAGGGAATCTAAGTATAAAATCGAATTTGATCTGTGTGTAATACATGGAAATATTTTTTTTTTTTTTTTTTTAAACCGTTTATTACAAAATTAAAAAAATATACAAAGATGGGCCTACAACCTTCAGGCCGGCCGCTAGCAAACAGAAGGAGCATATGGTACAAACAATAGCGCGCATGCTGCGGCAAAGGGAAATGCACAGGAGTTAGCAGCGTTGATAGCCACACCATCCGGACCCCACATAACGGTTTCTTTTTGATATAAATAACAACAGAAAACAAATCCACAAGGCATCCCACAATCGGAAACAGCAACATGTGCTCCCCTAGAAGGGGGACCCTACCAATCCATAGGAGTATCAAGGGGGGGGGAAAGGTCAGGACAGGGACTAGGTGGACTCAGTGCCCGGTACCGGGGCGATAAACCGGCTAAGGGGACGGGGCCGGCGACGGATCGGGCAATAACGGCGGGGTACAGATTCCCCCGCGGTAGGCGTTCCAGGGGCCCCATACTTTCACCCATGTCCCAGGCTTACCTCTCGCAACATACACCACCTTTTCCCGAAACATGCACCAGTCCATGTTGTCCTTCCAGGCCGAGACGGTCGGCGACCTCTGGGAACCCCACAGCTGGGCAATGTCGCGTTTGGCCACCATATATCCCAGAGTCACCCACCACGTCTGTGGCGCCGAGTAGTCGGTTGGTTCCCACACATTCAGAAGGCATCTCATCGCTTCAGGCAGCAGCGACACACGCGTAACCACCCGCAGGACCTCATGCACACCACGCCAGAATCGCTCCACCTCCGGGCAGTCCCACAAAATATGAAGAAAGGTCCCCAAAGAACCACACCCACGCTTACACAGCCCGTCCACAGCATAGCCCATACGTAATAGCCTTGGCCCCGTGACGTAGACCCTATGGAGTATCTTGAGCTGGACGAAGCGAAGGCGGGCCGGTATGGCCACCATGGAAAGATTTTTTATGAATATATTGATGAGGTATAAATATTATAAATGTCAATTGTAATTGTTTATATGTCTTTTTATTATTGTAGATTCTTTTTGTGGCTACTCCAGATGAAGGCGTTGTGAACGCCGAAACGCGCGTCGATTATTGAAAATCTGCCACTTTGTATATTTTATGCTGTATTAGCTTTTATAATTGTTGATTCGTCTGTTTTTAAACAAAATTGAATGTAATGTGTTATATAAAATAACCTTTTTTCATAATACAAATGAGAAAAAAATAAATTCTGAAACTGCATAGTAGCTTTATGAATTTCTTTCTTGTTTCCCTATAACGTAATAAGATAGAATTTGTAATCATCATATTAGGATTGCCTAGGAACTTATTTCACCATACTATTATTACCCTGTCCTAGGAATTGAACTATTTGCTGTTCAGGGGGTCCTTGTTTTTTCCTTCTGCAATCGCGTGTTTCTGCAGCAATTCTTTTATTTCGGAATCTATAAAACTGTTTTCTTGTTGGGAAAAATGGAGAGGTTTGGGAGACGTGACTTGACATGGGGAGCCATAAAATTCCAATTGGAACCCCTGAACTGTTTGAAGCACCCATGCATCCTGCGTTAAGCTTCGCCAATTCTGAACACAGAATTGCGTCCGACCCCCCAATGGAAGTAGAGAAACTTCTAACAGGCTTTCCTGAGGAATTCTGTGCTTTGAATCCAGCTCTGTTTCCTCCTCCTTGGAAACAACGCTTGTTGAAGCATCGGCGAGGGTGGTAGAAGGGGCCTCCTCTAGTCTAGTCCCAATCACCTCTACCTCGACCATAGTCACCTCTGGGGGGACCCTGGGGATATCCACGGCCTGACGAGCGTCCCCTGCCTTGTCCGGCCCTGTTAAAAAGGCCTTGTTGAAACACACGCTTGATCCCTGACTGCGCCTTGTCCAGGGAGGTGAATGTCCCCACGTACATTGATACATCTTTAACAAAACGTTCACCGAATAGGTTACCTTCCGCCAGGGGACCGGGTTCCGCTGCAGCGAGATCTGCCAGGTTAGCATCCATGCGCAAAAGTAGAGATTTACGTCTTTCGGTCGAAATGGCGCAATTCGCATTTCCTTAGAGGCAAATTGCCCTTTGAGTCCAACTGGCTAAGATATCAGGGTCAACTGGTGTCGCAGCTTCCTTCGCCACCAGGGCCATTTCCGGAATTTTTGCTAGCGAGAAGTTTATCTTGACAGCCGCGCCAAGCGCGGTCAATCCCCTTCCTGGGGTCTTTAGCAAACTTTTTTAGAAAGGTGAGGAGACTGACGTCTATTTCTGGGGTCTCCGCTACCTTGTCTGGGACTTCCGGTCGCGGGCATTCGGACTTGAGCTGGTTACGGACTTCCTTGTCAAAACCTTTTCGAACGTTCTCATGTATATAGTCAGTGACCTCCGGCGCCGGGGACCAGTCCGCAGATCTGGGTTGTACAATGTCGCTAGGATTGAAGGTAAAGGGTGTATTAGAGACGCCCTCCGGTTCGACCGAAGACACCTTCTTCGCTTTCTTTTTAGGGGGAAGCTCCTCTTCCGAGGTGGAAGTATCGGTATCAGTGCTGGTGGTATCGGTATCGGGATACTCTTTCTGTTTACTCTTAGCTTTGCCCCCAGACGAGTATTCATGCTCCCCTGTCGGAGCAGGAGGTAGTTCGGCGTGCGGCCACTCCTTTTTCTTTTCTGATGGTGGTGGAGCGCCCTTCGATTTACCTTTAGTGAACCCATGCCTTTTAGCAAAGCTTTCAAGCTGCTTAGTGATTGGTTTTAGTGCAGCAGTTAAAGCTAGTTGCACAGTGCTGGGTACTGTGCTCTCAATGGCCTTATTGACCGAGGATTGAATGGATGCGTCCAGAGCCTCCACAATATTGTCCTCCAGGACAGTCTCCTGCTGTCCCTCATAATAAACCACCTCTTGGTCATCTTCATATCTCACCCAGTCATCAATTTCTTTTACAAGACTGTGGTGAGGTATACAGATATAGAAGCCCTGCAATCTGTTTGAGACAATCGATACTGAGGAGTAAGGGGGGGGCAGCCCACTTTGCTCGCTGTAATAAAGATGACCAGTAGAAACTGTACCAGGCCCCCTCAGCAAAGCTGTACTCAACAATTATGCAGCCCACCAGGGCGTAGGAGCCAGAAAACTGTTTATCAGGAGCGTGTGCCACTCCCCAAGGCCGGTATTATTGCCAGGCGTTGTGTCCACCACCAATCACTTGAGGGAGAACGAGCGCGGCGTGTGCAGCCCAACGCGAGCCCAAAAGGAGTCAAATGGGCTCGCTTGTGCAGCACACGCCCGCCGTGAACCACTCTGCTCCTGCGTGATGCTCGGGCGACGAGGGAAGCCCAGGGCACTCCAGCGCTCAATGTGCGGCCGGGATACCGGTCATAACGACCGCAAAGGCGGTCCGGTACACTCGTGCGCTTCAGCGATTGTAACGGAAGAAGCCCCAGACGCGCTGGGATTAAAAAGGACAAAGTCCCATCACCGCGCGCGACTTGCGCTCAACATCTAGGCAAGTAAGCACGTTTTTCAAAGACTCAAATCTTGAATAAACAAGCAGGAATCCCAGCCTATGAAAATACTAACATGGCATAGTACATCCAATTAATAAATCAAGCCAAGCAATGACATATAGATCAGAGCAATAGGTGGGGCACTTATCTCATGCTGTGAGCAGCAAAGAAAGAGGATGATGGGATTGCACTCTGGGCTCTTATGGAGGGCCAAAGGGGCGTTACCAATGCAAAGCATCATGGACAATGTAGTTTATAATAACTAATTGAATGTTTTATTTGGCTGCTGTATTATAACAGTAAAGAAAGAGATAGCATAATCCGAAGCCTCCGGTCCTGTAATAGAATCACCTAGAATATCAACCAGAACCCTAAATCGAAAAGTCTTTGCTTAGGGATAACTGTGCCTTTTCTACTCCGGGAGAGCAAACTGACACGCAGTGGGTAAACAAGGGTAGCCACTGTACTTATACGAAAGTAATAGAGCGATCAGTCTTTCCAAATACATTCTAACAAAAATGAAAACATGGCACGCTGCAACTGCAGCACTACGGTTTTCAAAAGATTCTGCTATATAACACAGCACTATGGGTGGTGCTCTTAAAAGAAACTGCGCAGTTTTAGAAATTCAACAAGTGGAACATAATTTGCATCTCAGTCCTGGGAGAGGTTTAGACACACGTAATAAAATAGTTTGAAGAACTTCAACCATAATTCGATCTCAACAACTCTGAAAACTTATAAATATATCAGAGAGCGGTATGCTCTGAAAGTTCATTTAGCCTCCAAGACCAAGATTTTGGATTTCACTCTAGTGGAAAATAAAAAACTATCTGTATCTTTGACCAAAAAAAGTCATATTACTGATATATATATATATATATATGCTGGGAGGACCCGGCGCGCTATAAGGACAAACAACGCTTGACAGAGTGAGTCGTGGATACTAACAGCGGGCACAGCACTCACAAAGACAGTAACTCACTTGAGATTTATTTTGAACAGTTTCTCAATGTCAACACCCACTGGGGTTGTCACTTTGGTTCGGACTGCAATTACCATTGTGCTTTGCGGCATACGCCGTAGGTGGCGAGAGAACCTGCTATGAAGGGCAGGACTCCGTTTAATAAAAGCAGGTGTTCTGAACCGTGTTGCCATTGTTTCACTTGTTAACCGGCTCTGGATGAAGGAGTAATTTCCGAAACGCGTCAGCCAAAGCTTTTACACTGGCCTTACTGAGAGCACGAGTCTGCTGTTGACCGCACTGTATGGGGATGTGTTCGTGAGGGCTTTCATATAAATAAATATTCAATATTGCACCAAACAGTGGTAGTAAAGAGGGATATAGCAGGAAAGTGGAATAGTAGAGATGTTTCAACAATATCAGAAGGGATAAGCAATATGGATTGATGCATTTTGGCCAAAAAGTGTATATATGAAAGTAAAGGCTGGGCACGGAAATTGAAAAAGATATCGGTCAATTGGAGAAAATACTGGCGCTTTGATTGAAAATGTGAGCTGCTGGTTCCAGTCCTCTCTTTTTACCTCTGTTATTTTGATTGTTCCTGTGTCCCCAACCCCTCCCACCACTTCTTTATTGCCCCTCCTTATTTTATATTCTTGAGGGAGTGGATGACAACAATTGAATAAGTATTGCATGATTCCAGAACAAAGAGATATGTTATCAATGAGGTAATTCGATTGGAACTGTTTACGTTTATTTTAAATATAACAACAAAAAACACAGTTTTTATTAAAAATGCTCTGCGTGTTATTGATGGCCTGCTATGTACAAGTAAACTTCACTCTTAACTACTTCTCTGCGATCATTTCTGCTAGTACGAACCTCTTGGACTACTGCAGCCTGCACAGTGAAATAGAATTTCTTGACTGTGGCCTGGTAAACCAGTTCCCTATTTATGTTTACAACTCTGCCTATTTTCCCCTCACTGAAACTCCGAGGAGCCTGTAGTAAATGATCCATATCTGGTAGCCGATTTATTATTGGAGTTAGCGAACAGTCTCTCTCTATGCTCTCTGGAGGAGATTTTAATATGATTTTAAAGGAAAACAATATGCTGTCTGGTGGAAAAAAGAAAGCATTATGCTGAAAGCATTGGATTAGGGTGGGTGTATCAGTGTTGCAAACTAGCAATGATGTGTTAGATCGTTTCCAGGTTTTCACTTATAGCATTGAGGAATATAAAAGCCATGCCCAGATTGTATATTTCCTGTCATCTGCATCGTTAAAAGGCTTAGAGGCTGGAAGTGTTCCTCAAGTGCTTTCGGTTTGTGCATTTATTACAGTCAAATTCAGTTTAGAAGGTACAAATACAGGACCCGCTAGCCATTCTTATTGGTAGACAGACCTAGTCACCCTTGAAATTCCAACCAGGAAGAGCAGAAGGAATTTTGGAACAACCAGCAAGATAACCCTATGAGAAATGTTTCTTTGAGGGGCTCTCACAGCAGAGCATGCCTCCAGTAAGTATCTGGCAGAAATTGACTTAATCCAAAAGGAGTTAACACTAGTACATGCACAAAAAAGGCTGCCCTAAATCCCTAGCTTAAAAATACAATTATATTAATCAGATCGAGGCATCAGAAGCAAATTCTCAACCAGTAGACTATTTTTCAGATGTCCTGTAAAGAGGATAATAAGATTTGACGGTATCTAGCAAGGAAAGTGAATATTTTAAAAAAAATATTCTCATCAAGTGAGATGGATAAAAAGTGTTTCTGCTTTCTGTCTCACGAGTGAGGCAAGCAGTCCCAACCCACCTCAATTCTTAATTCAAATCTCAGGAGAGTTCACTGCCATCTATCCAAATGGTGAACTTCTCCATAGACTACAACCAGGCCATTATGAACAAGAAGGCTAATATTTCAAAACCAACCATCAAGTCGACTGCCATATCCCTGTTTTATGCTCTGTCATTGAACGATTTGCTTTTCATCAAATAGAGTAAAGATGGTACTGGCCTTCTCATCAACCTGATTAACATCCTAGAGCTCACTGACCTTTCATCATGTCACAGCGGCACTTTGTGTAACAGATCGTGCTTTGGGAGTTGTGGACTATGTATACAGACTGTGATTGTCCTGTGTCAGGCCATCGCAGAAAGAATTCATCCAGAATTGATAATAAACAAATTAACACTTCTCTGCTACAGCTGCAGTTAAAAGCAGAGGAACAGTACCAAAACTTTCAGCATATTGTGGAGAATGCCAACATAATTTCCTCATACTTGATGGAGAGTTTGGTCGTTTGGGCTACATCGTGATTTAACAATTGCTTGGTACTGTTGGCTTTTAGTCTGGCCTGCAAGGCTAGAATTTCATCTTGGAACTGCTTGCTGTGTTTTTCATCACAAAGTTTGATGCAAAGGGTGATGTTTCATAGGTTGATGCCCAGCTCGGAGCCCCAGAATGTACCAGGAAGATTGAAGACATGATGTAAAAACATAGGGAGGGTGGGAGGTTTGTAATCCTTCAAAGCACCAGTTTGGCAAGTCTGCAATCTGCATGGAGGGAAAGAAGCTTCCAATCAGCTTCTGTCAACTGGTCCTTAATCTCATCCTAAATAAAGAAGAGATTGCTAATGCTCAGCTGATTGAGAAACTGGACACCAAGCTTGACAGTGAAGACCAGGAGAAGCATGGCAAACAGCTGTTTAACCCCTTCAGCGCTGGGCGAATTCCGCCGCGGTGCTGAAGGGTTCGAGCGCGGGCGGGGCCATGACGGAACGGTTCCGTCATGAGCACAGCTCAACCGTGGCTCATGACGGAACCGTTCCGTCATGAGCATGGAAGGGGTTAATGCTGTTTAAACTCTGGCTGCCAAATGGAGATGCCCTGCTCAAGAGGTTTACCGTCCATTTGCCTTCCCCCATTTACTACTAAGAAATACCTTTTTATGAGCCCTTGTACGAGGCAACCCTCTAATAATGAGGCTTCAATTGATATCGAGCTGTGCCCCTAAAAGCCTCTTGATGGTGTACATCTTCAAACTAGGACCCACAATGGATAGAGGCCGCTTCTATGTTTTTTTGCAAGTGTTCTCTGATGTAGTTCCAGCTGGCCTAATGGTCTGAATCATGGGGATAAATTACACTCCTGGCAAAATGAAAGATTTGTAACTATTATCCACCCAGAGTGCAAGCCTTGTGAGAACATAGTCATACTGGTTGGTGGGGTTCACTTCAAGGTGACTACTGGTACCATCGCCACATTCCAGCATGCCTACATGAGGGTGAGTAAAGTTCAGTGTGAGCCTGGTTGTTAGACCCTGCTCTATAAGCCAATCTGGTCAAAGGGCTAAAGCATTTGCCAAACCTGATTCTATGGTGTAGTGCATCATTGAACAATCTGGGGATCAGATCACCACAAGAGCTGGAGAGTTGCATTTGTAAATCTGCCTGAAGCATCAGTAGAAAGATCATGCATAACTTCAAAATGTGACCCTTCTATGTCTTGCTGTGAGACAGTCACTGAAGAATCCAATCTAATCTGCCTTTCCTGTCTCCCAGCAAGCAAAACCATTTCTACATAAGGACTGCACTCCTCCAGGATGGTTTAGTTGAACATATTGACAGAGAGCAGCAAGTGTCCACCAGAAGCTGAAGATCCGTACCCTTTAATTGACATGAAAAGTCTGAATGAAATGTCACTGAAGCACCAAGATCTGGAGTTTTGGGTCTTTTTGGCAGAGGGCCCACCATGCTCACTTCCCTTCCCCAAAAGAGTGCAGTGCTTGAATGAAATAAAGAACAGTTATGTGAGTGGGTTCCAGAGTGCTACTAAAGAGTGTCTTGAGATCCTGCACGCTTACTCAATCCACATAGGTGGTGGCCTGATTATTCCCACAGCCAGAAGGTGCTTTATGCATGCAAACAAAAGCAAGTGTTTTTCAGCACCAACCAAGCTAGCTGTCTTTGGCTCTTGAACATGTAGCAGTTCTAACATGTGAGAAGCTGGCAGGTTGTTAGATTGCAGTGACCCTGCCTTGCACTTGAAGCAGAACAAGTTGATTTCCAGTGTACATTCATATTTGGCCTTTTAGGTTTATTTTTGTTCCACATTATTTTTCAAGAGCCCCACATGGTGACAATAACTAAAACATTTCCACTTAATTTCACAGCTATGTAGCCTGGTTCATGTTTAATTTCGAGTGCTTTTAGAAAGACACACTTAAGTTGAAAGGGTGAGGGCTATGAGGTGATGTTAGTCTGGGTCACTAGGCCCACAGGATACAAAACTGATTGCGTCTGATGGCTTGCAGATACAGGGACTGTTATGGTTTCTTAGGGATAGGAAATGTTATTGGGTGGAAAGTTGAAAAGTAGGAGCTTGTGCAGTGTGTTTGTCAGCATGACTATTCTGGTGCAATTTAACCAATAAATGTGATCAGAATTCTCAGAAAAAGTACTGCTTTCTGGCAAAGTAAACAGCTGGTCCAGACTCTTGCCCGAGAAAATAATGTGGATTTCTCATGTATTGCCCCAAAAATCCTCTTCAGGTATGCTGCATCCATTAAATGTCACACTGCCCGTGATTGGCAAACTGTGAATCTGCTTGACTTGTGCATGATTCCCAATTTGTTTCTGAAAGCCTATGTGGGCTATGGCAGCTGTGTACACGCTGAGAGGCTCTCTAATTCTCAACATCTACTTGCATTTTGTACCAGACTGTGTGGCATGACAGTTTTGACCACTAGTGCTGGGTGCAGATCTGGGGGATTAAGCTTCTGGCAGCATACTCCGTGGCCAGGGCAAAAGTTGGTAGCTGGGATCCTCTTGAATGGAAGCAGAATGGCAAAACGAGAGGTACCTCTGTGAGCAGCACCAGATGGAAAGAGCGCTGGCTGGTTAAGACCTGCTTCACTGCAGTAGGAGCTGCCAAGAAGATGCAGCCTTACTCCCTAGAAGACTAGTACGCCTTGGCAGCAATCAATCCTGCAGAACTGCTGCATTCCTAAAACACACTCCCAGTCCAAACTGGAACATGCATCCCTGGCAAGCCTTATATGTTCACTTTTACTACTTTGCCCTGCGATGGAAAAAAAATATTGCATTTGTAAATGCTTGTTTATAATTGCGGTGTCTGCATTTAGCAGGTGCTAAAACTCTTCCAAAAGATCTTTTTTTTCTGGACCCTATTTTTACTGTTTTTTTTTTTTTTTAACTCTGTGCAGTAGTTTAGTAGGCAAGCAGAGTAATTTAGTAATAACAGTTTGCATCTTAGGGAAGCACCCAGTGCCTTAGTGGCCTGCAGATCAGGGGGCACAAGCGGGGGGACAGCAAATGGACTCATGTACCCAGGACCCACTCGTGGGGGCAGTGTGCAAGAACATCCCCAAGCCAGAGCCTCGGACATCAATCAATGCATCCACACCCATTTTGGCACCCAAAGTCAATCAAGCTAACACACTCCAAACAGTTCAAAGGGAGGTCAACTGGGTTGGAACCGTCCCCTCCATCTTGGTAGAAGGGAAAGAATCCCCTGACAGTGGTTCTTACTATACAACTAGTTCGCCAGGCCCCAGTCTGGTGCAAACCCCCAGTATGGTATCCCACCGGGGCAAAATTGATACCTTACGTACACCCCTGTTTTCTTCCTTCTGGGTCGCCTCCCTTTAGCACGCACATGCCAATTTCCAACTCCTTGTCAGTTGTCTGCGAGCAAGTGTAAGCACCAAATCTATAAATCTATCAGTGACCTTCCGGGCCGCACTACGGTCATGTAGGCCCAGTAAACACAGTTGGGGAGTGAGTTCAAAGCTCCGATCAGTAGTGCGGCAAATGACTAGGAAGACGGTGGATGAGGATGTTCTCAACAACGGGCAAGACTAAACCATGTGAAAGAAGCCTTCATTGGCATTGAGGACAGGCCGGTGTTGTGCTGGGGAACATGACATATAGGCACAGAGGGGTGAGGTATGCCCTATGTAGATAATAGAACGGAATGAGCTTGAAGTGAGCATTTCCAGACACTTCGGGGGTGAGTTCCAACACCCTCTTCCTGAGCTCTGTCATTCAAGGTGTTCCCAAGTCCTCATCTCAGTGCTCTCTCAAACATGTCCGGTCTGGCTGTGCCCTTTCAACAGTGCCCTGTATAGCAAGGTGACCGCCTTTGTCAGGCCAGTTGTTAGAAATCTATAGCGCAGGCACTCGTGCTCCTGTGGTTCTGCAATGCCATGACCCCACAACTCACATGCCCCATGCATCAGAGGTCTGTGGAGTAAAAAATGCCCTACTGTTAGATCGTATGTTTCCTGCAATTTCATGAAAAGACAGATCTTGACCCCACAAATAATTCACCTATTATAGTGATCCCAGTTCCTTTCACTGACGAAGCCCTGACCAACTCCCAATCCACTGCCAACATAGGGCAACCAGCAGCTCCGTAGTGTATGGCAACTTAGGGTGCGGTGCATCTACTGCAGCGCCCTAGCCCAAATGTAGCGCGCCGCTTTAATCAGCACATTCATATCTGAAACCATAGATACTGCTCTGGGTTTTAGCAATATAATGGTTAAAAGATCCTTTAAGGTCAGGCCACGCTCTCAATGACCCACTCCATCCCACAGTGCAGACTTCTAGTAGGCTATCCACGTTAGTTGTGCCACCAAGTAGTGAATTTCAAAATCAGACACAGTTAGCCCACCCTCTTCCACCAGCAGACACAGTGTCTTTAGCGCCACACGGTGCCGCTCATTTCCCCCATATAGTATTTGCATGATACCACCCAACTCTCTGAAGAACTTCCACAGAAGCTCCACTGGGAGGGCCACAAATAAATAGAGGAAACACCACCATTTTAGACCGCATATTGACAATAGGAGAGTGAACTAGAAGGCAACTGAGCATCTCAAGGCGGCAAGTGCACAGCAAAGATTTCCCTCGTAAAGCAAATCTACAGTTTGATATTAGGTCACTCCCAAATAGCAAATAGTTGTCAGTTCTCTATAGTCGGTCAGCAGTGTTTCTAATTTGGTACAGGCAGCAGGCGAGGCCCCAACAACAAGCAGGGATGTCCCAGGTGACCACTTTGGCAACAACTAACTAACTTCTCAAGGCTCCAGGGGATACAATTAGCCGAGCACTCCGGGCTTCAGGTCTTCTGTGTGCAAATGTGGGTTATGGGCCGTTCTAGAAAGACCCCAAGGTACAAGGGGGCTAAATCAAACAAGTGTGCGGACCAGTGCAGGAGTTGTGACCAGCATGGAGTAGTAGTGTTTTGGGGACCATGGACAATTCAGTTAGTCATGACTAACCAACCTGTGAGCTGGGATGGTAGAGGAAATGAGGTAACCACCCTGCAGTATTCAGCCCTAGTCCACCAGGGAGTCGCCTAGTGTCAATGCCCCAGAGACTGTAGGCTTTGGAGCCCGCTCTTCTACCCCAGACACATAATAGGGGGGGTGCGAGTCAAAGCAATAAGGGGCAACCCGGCCGTCAAACTTCCATGGGATGTGGGGTAGCACTGCACAGCAATAGTTGCAGGTGGGGCAGGGAGGTTCTTCACTCAGTCTGGTCTCGGCCCCCAGTCTCCACTTAATCTGCGTCGCACCTCGAAGGCATTGGGGAACCCGGGCAATAAGAGGGCAATCTCCTCACCCTGGGTTATTGCAGGGCTAGACGCCGGAACAAATTCTTCTCTGGCCCCTCAGCTACCCCCAGCAGCATCATCAGAGTGGGGCCGGTGGGGGATGGCCCAATGTGGTCCAGAAAAGTCAAATCTGTCGTAGGAGGGTCCCCAGCACTTCATGGCTGTTCCTCAGTGGGGGGAGTAAGACTCGCCTGACAGACACGCCTCCCCTCTGGCTACTTCCAGGGCCCCCCTCTGTCTGTGCCAATGCTGTGCCAGGGTATGAGTTCTTGGGCCTCATATGCCTCAGTAGTAGGGCTGGGCCGATCTTGTGCACAAAGCAGGTTCTGCTTATACACAGGCTCTGTCACTGCCCGGTATGGCGACCCAGCTCCGTGATCTACTTTGGCCCCCTGCCTTGCTCCAAAAGCTCGGAAGCACCCCGCTGAGCGCAAAAGGGTGCGTGCGGCACTTACGGAGCGGTCACTTCCTCTGTCTACGTGACCCTCACTAGTATTGAGAGGCCGCCAGTTTGAAGATCCGGGGCCGGAATCTGAGCTCTCTGCATTTGTGCAGTCCCGCGAATGCCAGAGGACCCCGCTGTAAGCACAGCACACTAGGGGCACCCGGCCCGGTCCTGGGATGTATGTGCAACGGCTGCAGTGGGCTGGGTGTTTGTGTTTGGCAAGTAGCTGGGGCCATTCGCTTACTCACAGCATCGTAGCTAGCTGCGTGCCCCTTTAAAAATTGAATTTATACAAAAAATAAGGTTGCTATGTCCCTACAGTGACTAAACCCCAATAGCTATTTTCACTGGCAGGGCTGTAGCTGGATCCTAGGGAATGTACAGATTCTAAACTTTAATCTGTAACTTTTGAGAGGAAACAGCTAAAATAGTCATTCCAAGACAATTTTCATATTTTATATAAAAATCCAATTAATTGCTGCAGTTATATTTTTAATAACCATTTAGGAAAAGGAATGTGTAGAAGGTTACATTTTCCCTATACTGCACCTTAATGAGGTGTGAAAACTGTTCCCAGGGCAAACCATGGCTTAGACCTGGTGAGATGTAGGACTGGGCTTGAAACATTTGATCCCTGTTGGCTCAGAATGGACCGTTGAGGTGGGGCCAGGAAAATCATTAACTTGAAAGGGACAGAGATGAGGCCTGCACATTCATACTGTAGTGTAAGGACAGATTCAAAGAAGGGAAGACCTTTGTCCCCAAGGCCCACACTAGCCAGGCTTGCTTGAAACCCAGTGGAAGCAAAGTTTCCTCCAGAACTGGACACCGGGTAAAGGACTATACAATTTCCTGGTCACACCTCTTGGTGGATACATGAGATCTGCACAAGAGATTAAGGTTTTTCTTATCTTGGATTTTAGTATTTAGGGACACACTGGGATTATTTACAGTTGGGCAAATTAGAATTTATTAAAAAAAACAATGTAGGTATGGTTACCCCTGGAACCTTTTACCCCTGGAACCTTTTACCCCATTAATTTGTGAGGGGCCATGAGTCATCTCCACACAGCCTAGCTAGTGCCACCCATAAGATTTTGCATACTAAAGCACCCTCCTGAGAACCTCCCTAGATCTGTGGATTATCAGAAGAAGATTGGATTTGCAGTCTGTGACCTAAAAGGTGTGTTGGAGGACTGAACCTGCTCCGTCCTGTACCCAGGATGAAGAAGTGAACTTAAAAGATGACTTGGATTGCATCTTGTGTGTGGCTACAGGGGCACAACAAACTGCCAAAAGCATTTTTCCTGTAGTGACCAACTGGATCCGGGCTGAAACATACTGGTGGTCTCTGCTTGAGTAAGCACTGACTACTAAGTACTGTCTTTGGGGTCCTGGGAGCTTTAGATTACCCAGAGGAATTGCTCCAGAAACTATGAAAAGTGGGATTTAGAGCACTGGACTTCCAAGACCTTCGAATCAGTTAGGTGGACTTCTCGGCAAAGATGTCTGATTTCACTACACTTTTCTTGAATACAGCTCCAGCCTTGCCCCGCTGAAGGCATTTGAGCTCCATAAAAAGTCAGAAGGTAAAACTTTAACTTGAACAAACCTGCTTCGTGTGTTCGACCCATGCTTCATCGCGTTCAGCCTAAAATTGCGCTTCGGTCCTGGTCTTCCTCTTCCACAGACTATAATTAGCACTTTGCGCTTTTTAACGCAATTTTTACTTAAAACGTATATATTCATATCTCTGGTTCCCTTTATTGGAGTTTGTTTTGGTGTCATTTTGTTTATTACATATTATTCTCTTTTTCTAATTCGGGTTGGGATTTTATTTCTTGTGGTTTTGACTTTATTACTGTTTTGGTACTGCATAATTATTCTAGTTATTGGCCAAAGTTATACCTGGCTGCTCTGTGCTATAGCTACCAGGGGGTTGAGTGTAGGTTAATTTAGTAACTTTGAAGTTTCACCCTGACAAGTTAATGTAAATATTTCTTAAGGTGGACAACAGCCAACTCCAAAAATTGACCCACTTTCTTACACTTTCCTTATGTACTTTCAAAAGACTCTGTTCCTCATAAAACTACAAGCACAGTATCGCCCCCACTAAGGTAGGTGCACCCACAATCATTGTATCAAATAGTTTCCCTTCCCCACTCCTACCCTTAGAAATGCCACTAATGTATCCATATCTAGAAGACTTGTTGGTATCTGCCCCCAGAGCTAGTGATCTATGGCACACACTGTGCAGCTCTTATCTCTCAAGCTTGGACTATAGCATACTAGATCTAGGAGGCACAAAAGGGAATATTTTTAATGGAACAGATGTGCCTACCCACCTCTTAAGATCAGGAAGAGGCAGGAATTATAAAATGTGGAATTAGGTGGAGGGCAGGACACTTGCCCTTTTATCTTCTTGAGTCAGAGACTGCCTTGGGTGTGGTCCCGTGAAAGCCAGATTGTATCAGTCGACCATTTTCTTGTGACTCAAGCTGCTTTGAGCGATCGTACTGTTAATTCTCACACAACTAGATCCAAGAGGGGCAGAGACCAACCAGGGATTGGTTGCCTGGGGTCTAATAGATCCAAGCAGTGAACTCTCTTCCTCTATTCAGTTGTTGGCCTGCAGAGAAGGCTTTGTCGAGTACACCTCTTTGAATTTCCATTCTTGATTTGCATGTCAAATGGGAGTGTTTGCCCTACAATTTGCCATTCAAATACTGTGCTTTATTATCTTATTGGTTACATGTGTCCACATACTTCCTGTTCATTTATGCAACATTGGTGATAATAAATTACCCATATTAAGTTATTCCCATGAGGTAGGTGTAATTTGTATGGCAGTCACTTGTTTAATACCATTTGGAATGCTCTGGGGTGAACAATCAAGGCAACTGTAGACAGTGTAAAATCAAATTTTCTTTACAGCACAGTCCAGAGAATGCTAGCATGACTTACTTGGCCCTGGAAACGAATGTCTCATTATGTGGTCTCCTGGTGCATATTCCATACAGAGATAGATAAGAGCATTAATGACGGTAGTCCATTAAAAACTTAAGAGGTTTCAAAGGTAAAATGGACCCATGACACTTTCTTCAAAATTGCAGCCTTTTTAGAGAACCAAAGCTGCTTCCTTTGAATTACCATCTCTGTGCAAAATGTGCTTGTATATGGGGCTCCTTGTAAAAGGAAATAATCCTCGTATTCAGTCCAGTCTGTCCTATTGTGCTGGCACTACAGACTTGATTTTCTTATTGGATCGCAAGCTGTCTGGGTTGTGAGAGACCTATTCTGAACTTACAATGAGCTTACAACCTGCTCATTGCTCACTATAAGTTGGCCTTTTTGTCATTTTAATTTGTTTGCTTCTTATTCCGTGGTTTGTGTCTCTTCTTGTTATTGCTCCTTCCTATGAGTGTACTCTCTTTACAATCCTTTTGATTGCTTACCTTGAATCCTTCCACTGCTCACATTTAGGGACCTATTTTTGCTTTTTCATTCAGCATTCCATGTGTGCATGTTATCTCTTGCTCTCTCCCTTATGTGATGCTCCCCCGCCCCCCTCTCAAAATCATGCTGGCTCCATGTTGCGTTACTCCCTACCCTTCCCATATTGTCTATAAAATCTGAGAAACCGGGATATATTTGTTGGGGATGGGTGAAGAGCAAAAATTAAGGGTTGTTTTTGTTGTATCTCCTTCAGATATTGCTTGAAAGCAGCGTCTTTGGCACACAAAATCCTTTATGGCGGTGGGAAAAGGGTTATCTGCTGCTCTGACTTAACTAGTGTCTAATGGCAAAAGGGATGCATAGCATCGCACTTCTCCCGGAGGGCCATAAATCTGTTGCCTGGACTACTGCAGAGGGCTAAATGGCTGAATCCTATGGAAAGTAAATTAGGCATTGACAAGCACTTCTCTTTACATTCTGACTCTAACTTATTCCTTTTTAGGTCTCGCCTGACCCAGCGCATGCGCTGGTCTGGCGAGACTTATTGAGAGGGCTCCAAAAAGTGCTACCAGGCCAGCCTAGAGCTACAGTGCATGTGCGCGGGCGCGCGCCCCGCGGTTTACCGCGATTACTTCCACTTTCACGGCCGCTTTGATGTTTGATCGCGATCACTTTCACTTTTGCGGCCGCACGGCCGCTTGGCATAGCCAATAGGTCTCGCTTTTGGGACCTTAAAAGTATTTAGTTATGCAACTGTTGCATGGCTAAATACTTCTAAGGTCCCAAAGGCGAGACCTATTGGCTATGCCAATGCTTGTTTAATTCTGTTTAGAGTTCATGAGTGAACAAGCATTTACAATGCAATGGTCTCTGCAATATTATAGGTAGAGCTATTGGTATTGCTCATTATTTTTTTATCATTTTTGTATCCCTAAATAAATGGCATTGTCATTTCTATTTGCATTAGCTTTTTTTTTTGCATAGGTGATACCTATTGCATTAGCAGAGAGAGAGTGAGGTAGTGAGAGAGAGAGTGAGGTATTGAAATAGAGAGTGAGGTAGTGAGAGAGTGAGGTAGAGAGTGAGGTAGATAGAGAGTGAGATAGAGAGATAGAGAGAGTGAGGTAGTGAAAGAGTGAGGTAGTGAGGGAGAGGGATGTTGAGAGGTAGTGATATATAAGCGTAGAGTGATGTTGTGATGTAGTGAGATAGAGAGAGGTAATGAAAGAGAGTGAAAGTGAGTTAGTGAGATAGAAAGAGTGAGGTAGTGAGATAGAGAGTGATTGAGGTAGTGAGTGAGAGAGTGAAGTTGTGAGCTAGAGAGTGAGGTAGTGATGTTTTGAGATAGAGAAGTTGTGAGATAGTGAGGTAGTGAGATAGAGTGGAGTAGTGAGTTAGAGAGAGTTATGTAGTGAGAGAGAGTGAGGTAGTGAAACAGTGATGTAGTGAGGGAGAGGGATGTTGTGAGGTAGTGAGATGTAAGCAGAGTGGTGTTGTGATGTAGTGAGATAGAGAGAGGTAGTGAAAGAGACAGTGAAAGTGAGTTAGTGAGATAGAAAGAGTGAGGTAGAGAGATAGAGAGTGAGTGATGTAGTGAGTTAGAGAGAGAGTGAAGTTGTGATATAGAGAGTGAGGTAGTGAGGTAGTGAGGTAGTGAGAGAGTGAGGTAGTGATCTAGATAGAGGGGAGTAGTGGTGTATAGAGTTATGTAGTGAGAGAGTGAGGTAGATAGAGAGTGAGGTAGTGAAAGAGTGAGTTAGTGAGAGGTATTTTCTGACGTAGTGAGATAGAAACAGTGAGTGATGTTGTGAGGTAGTGAGATAGAGAAAGATTGAGGTAGTGAAAGAGAGTGAGGTAGTGAGGGATGTTGTGAGGTATTAAGATAGAAACAGAGAGTGAAGTAGTGAGATAGAGTGAGGTAGTGAAAGAGTGAGTGTAAGTGAATTAGTGTATTTGAGAGAGAGAGTGAGGTAGTGAGATAGAGAGAGTGAATTAGTGAGTTAGAAAGAGAGTGAAGTTGTGAGGTAGTGAGAGTGATGTAGTGAAGTTTTGAGAGAGTGTGTTGTGTTATAGTGAGAGTGAGATACAAATAGATAGTGATGTAGTGATAGAGAGTGAGGTAGTGAGATAGAGAGAGAGTGAAGTTTTTAAGTAGTGTGTTAGAGTGAGAGATAGTTACTGTGGTAGTGATATTGTGTTGCAGTGAGAACGAGAGAGTTGAGTAGTGAGTTAGAGAGTGAGGTAGAGAGTGTAGTATAGTGAGAGATAGTGAGGTAGTGATTGATAGTGAGGTAGTGAGAGAGAGAGAGAGAGAGTTAGGGAGAGTGACGTAGTGAGAGAGCCAACCCCACACACATACAGAACCACCCACACAGAGCCACACACATACAAAGTGTATCACCCAGACATACATACAGAGCCACACATACAGAGTCTGCCAGACACAGATAGAGAGCTATCCACACAAATATTCAGAGCTACAGACATCCACATACAGAGCCACTGACATACACATACAGAGCTAGCCAGAGACATAGTCACTTAACACACATACCGAGCTAGCCACATAAAGATACTGAGCCATCTATACACACACAGAGGCACCTATGCACTTATTGAGCTACAAATACACTGAGCCACACACACGCACAGCTACACACATAGAACCACACAGACATACACAGACTTGCACATACTGAGCCACACACACACACAGAGCCACCAACACATACAGAGCCACACACACAGAGCGCCACAAACACAGTTACACACAGAGCCACACACATATATCCAGCCTAAACTTAGGTACACACAGACAGAGCTACTTCTAAATAGCGACACTTAGCCATAAAGCAATCTACACAGACACATGTGTACACACAGATCTATATACATTCACACAGTGCAATATAGAGTGGACGCCGTGTACCTGCGTTTAACCCCGACTCGTGCCCTGGTCTTGCCTCAATTGTGACGGCCCTTGTTCCACCAAAATCGGCTCTTTTGATTCACTTTAATTTGTGTGCACTACACAGGGACATATGTCATTTGCAGTGGGTCTAAGAGTGGGAGCTAAAACCTGCGCAACGTAAGGTAAGGTAAGGCCTTGGTAGTTTGACAAAAAGAACGAGAAGGGAGTTTAAAATGGTAACCAAATCCATGCATGAAAAGTTATTGCATCTCCATGACATCTTCAAAGAACTACCAAAAAAGAGAGAAGGGGCTGGAAGATTACCAACAGGTCATCGAGTCGACACAACGTCTCAACACTTGGTTCCTTCACTTCTCTAACTTTCCATGAACATGTGTGCGGGGTCTCTTATTGGGTTTTAAAAGAAGGCAAACACAAACCACTACTACACAAACATACATGCAGTACAGAAAGCACGAGTAAGAGTGGTGTGGGGAGGGGAGGGAGTTGTTTAAAGTATGGAAGAAAATAAAGAATTTGAGATAGTAGGCAGGACGAGGAAGATAATGAGGACTAGTTCTTTTAGAACCTGCCATTCAGGTTCTGCTCTGGGAGAATGTTCCTACCCCTCTGGGCATGAGATGAGCTCAGGCAGAAGCGTGAGGAATGAGATCGAGCAGGCTATGGCTCCAGAGGTCAATTACGTCAGACTGGTCGGACAATAGAGAGGAGGTGAGCGTTTGAGAGCGAAAGAGAGGTTTAATTTTGATTCAAGAAATGTGTTTACTACTACCGTTTGTCGACCAATTTGGAAAGTTGGCACTAACCTTACCTGCTGGTAATAGTACTTCTTCTCTTTATTCACCCATACCTTGAAAAGGCCTCTTAATTTTGGGGCAACCACTATTAGCTTCTCGAGCAGGGGGAAAAAGGACTTTTTTATGTTCTCTGTATTCAGAATGATTTAGTTGACGTACTTATGAAGCACAGGAGACTAGCTAGCCCTCAGTACTAAGCCAGGACCTCTACTTCACAAGAAGACCTCCGTAGGCTACACCCACTCCTTAATCCACTGATAGATCCCTCCACTTTTCACATACTTGAAGCACTCAGCGGGGAGGGGCAAGGGGTTGCTGGTTGGGATTAAGGTGTATTGGCAGAGGTAGTCTGGGAAGCTCGCGGTACATCGCGCCCTGCACCTCTCGCTGCGTTACCCTACGCTTTATGCTCCTAACAGGATGTAATACAGCCAGTGGCACAACAGTCGAGCCACATAATTGTATTAGGAACGGGGAGATTAAGTGCTTTGCCCAGAATCACAGGATGTTGTGTCCCTGCCGAGACTCGAATCTGGTTCCCCAGCTTCGAGCTGGACCACTCTGGCCGTTATGCAACATCCTCTCCGTGTAAATTATTACTTCAGGTGCACCTGTCCAGTCGTTTAATTCGGAGCAAATCGTGCCCATAGCTCCTGGGGTGCCGTGTGCTGGCTGAACAAACCGGCCCCTGTCGACTTACAAGCCTGGCATCCCGAGCTGGCAGTGTTTAATGCCACTCTCGCACTGACCGGCCCAGAGTCTCGTGCACCTACTTAATGTGCTGCTGACCTGTGCGCTCGTCCTCCAGGCGCTGTGCAAGCTCCTATTACATGCCCGGTCTGTTAATGCTGGAAGGGGGTTGGTGAAGCTGCGCCATAGAGGGGTGCAAATTCGGAGCAAACCCTTACTGTGTTTTACAGGTAAAGACTCACAGCTACATTGCACTCTCTGTGGCAGATAAAGCGCTGCGGGTTGAGGTCGGGCTGTGGGCGCGTTCAGGAAGTTTTTCTGCGGCCGGAAGATCGATACTTTAGCTGAAATGTAAACAAAAAAAAAAGTGCGTCAGAGTACGAGTCCGGTCTGTTAATGCTGGAAGGGGGTTGGTGAAGCAGCGCCATAGAGAGAGGTGCAAATTCGGAGCAAACCCTTACTGTGTTTTACAGGTAAAGACTCACAGATACATTGCACTCTGTGGCAGATAAAGCGCTGCGGGTTGAGGTCGGGCTGTGGGCGCATTCAGGAAGTTTTTCGGCGGCCAGAAGATCGATGCGTTAGCTGAAATGTACGCACAACAGCAAGAAGATCCTCACGGCCAGACGATACCTAAAAAAATGGCGGATGGAAGCTTCCAAACTTTTTCGGATTCGAGGGCGTGTTCCTGCTGTTCTAAAAGGGCGTGGCTAAAAAGTGGAAAGAACAGCAAGGAACACGCCCCCGAATCTGAAAAAGACGGAGCCTATTTGGAGGGACGGCTCTCTCCTCCAATGGCTGGCCTCCGTTTAGGAAGCCAGCCAATGGAGGAGAGGCAAAAAGAGGCGGGCTAAGGAGCCACTCTCAGAAACATTAAATCTCCGACTTCCGGTTCTGCCTTCGGCAGACCGGACGGTCCTCGACCTAAAAAGTATTTGAACAAGTATTGCCTAAACCAATGTGTCTCATCTATGCAGGAACTATTTGCTTTGCCAATTGTGAGAAAGTGGCTCTGTATATACTGTTCCTTAATAGGTACAGGGTGTACAGAGTCCACAGTCCCCCAGGGTTTGACAAAGGTTAAAGTTAGATATAACCTTACTCTCTAAAGTGGTAGCTTGGTCGAGCAGTAAGGCAGTATCAGAGGACAGTGTAAAGCATTTGTTGTACACACTCAGTCAGCAAATGGTCTCACACACTCAAGAACTGAACTCTAGGCCAATGGTTTATATATAAAAAAAATATATGCTTGTTTTATTTTAGAACCAACAATTGGATTTAAAATATACTTTCTCAGAATGAGATGCTTTATATAAATACTTTTGCAATATGCAATTTACTGTTGTAAACAGTTACAAGTGGTTGCAATAGTCAACTCTATTTTAAACACAACAATGCATTGAGCTCGATGGAAATTTCAAGTTATTTGCAACAGATTACTTTTAGGATTACTTTTGGAATTCCAGGACTGGATCCTAGATTCAGTCCTGGGTCAGTACTTAGAATCAAGTGATGAAAGTCGACTTAATTACTGTTATGATTTTTAGACAATATTTTGCTGTTTTAAAAGTTGACACTTAGAAAATATTTCAAAGAAAACAGTCAATGATTCCCTATGGAAGAAAATTCAAGTTGCAGGTACAGTATGTTCTCGTTACTTTTGTAATCCAGTACTGGGTGCCTAGACTCAGTACTGGGACCTTTATCCAAAACAGGTAAGTAATTGCGTTTTCAGGTATTATACGATTTTTAAAGAATATTTAAAGATTGCAGAAATTGACACTTAGAAGTAATTTCACAGAAAAACAGTCAATGATTTCCTAAGGGTGAAAATTGGGTTACTGGTAAGTACAGTTGTAAGTATTTTTCAGAGTCCGTGCTGGGCACCAAGATCCAGCACTGGGAGCTCACCTAAGAGCAGGTGAGTGTTTTCGTTACTCGGCTGATTTTTGGGGAATATTTTAAGATTTGAAAAGTCCACACTTAGAAGAAATTTCAGGAAAAAGCCAGTCAATGTTACCCTATGAAGAAAATAGAGTTATCGGTTTAAAGATAAGTACTCGACTGGCAGAGTTGAGGTTCTGGGCATAGACTCAGGGGTCCCCCAGGGTCAGGTAGGTACAGTTGGTTCACCCTCAGCGACTCTAGGGCAGCCGGGTACAGAGAGAGTTAGGCCCAATGTTATCCTATGAGGGATAGGGGGCCTTGGTTGGTGGCTGCTGGCTAGCAAGCCACGCGGCTGTGGGAGCTGGGTTCCTGGTAACTTACTCAGGGCAAGTGGGGAAGTAGGTAGGTGTAGAGGTTGCACTGCCAGGGCCACTCGGGCGGCTGGGTGCAGGGTGCTTTTGAGCCTTCGGGCGCTCAATTAATTTCAATGGGAAATCTCCGGTTTAGAAAAAGACTGCAAGCTCGGGGACGAGGATTCTTCAGGTGCCACCACCACTTTGAGAGGTAAGTTGGGTAGTTGGAAGATAGGTAGGTACCCCGGGATTGGGCACAGGGGGCCGCGGGGCGCCGCGTGCAGGGGTGCCGTTTGGTGTCGGGAAATCTTACCCTCTGTTGATCGCGGTAGGGGGGGCACCTTGTTCTGAGGCTGCAGGCTTCTTCAGGAGGGTCGAGGGAAGTCCTTGGGTGCCGGACTCGGGGTCACAGTCGCCGTGGGGTCGTCCTCGTGGTCTTTGTTCACTCCGGCACTGGCTAGGCTTGGCTGGTGCAGAGTGTGCTGGGTTCGCGGTTCTGGGCTGCTGCCAGAGATTAGAGGTAGGTTTTGAGTAGAGCCTCTACTCATGGGAGTCCCAGGGGCTTAGAGCCAAAAGGTAGCCAGGTCCTCCGGGGTTTGTGAGGTTGCTGGCCACAAGAGATGCCGGGTTGGAGCAGGAGCAGGTTCGAGGGTCGACAGGCCGGTAGGGCTGGGGCCAAAGCAGTTGGTGTCTTCCTCTTCTTAGCAGCTGCAGGGCAGGTCTTCTTTCTTCTTGCTCTTCTTTGAATTTCGGAATCAGGGAAAGGAAGGTTCAGGGTGCCCCTAAATACTAGATTTAGGGGCGTTACAGGTAGGTGAAGGGCAGGGACCAATAGGTCCCTTTCCTGGGGTGGGTACACTCCCTATCCTGCCTCTCTCCTGTGGGAGGGGGGCAGTAGCCTTGTCCTGATAGGGTAGGGCTTCCCATCTTCAAGATGGCGAGAGCCCGGAGATGTGCTTCACCTCGCCTCCCCCACCTGAGGGGTGGGGTTGGCAGGCTGGCACATCCCCTGTCCTTATTTGGGGTTTCCCGCCAAGCTTCGCGCCAGAGTGGGGGGTTGCAGTGGCCTGGGGAAGCTCACAGAGGCAGCATGCCTTTGAAGCTTCCCCCTGCCCATCCTGGGGGAGGAGATTTAGCACCTCGCCCAGGATGTGCATTGTTGCAGGCCCAGGAGAGCAGGGGCTCTCCCACCCAGGGGTCCTGCAACATGTCTGCTGTGTGGCAGCCTCAGAACAGACGTGGATTGTAGGTTAGGTTTAAGGGGGCATCTCTAAGATGCCCTCTGGGTTGCTTGGTACATTAAATCCCACACTGTCATCAGTGTGGGTTTAATGTGCTGAGAAGTTTGATACCAAACTTCTCAGTCTTCAGTGTTGCCATTATGGTGCTGTGGAGTTCGTGTTTGACTAGCTCTCTTATCTTATCTTATCTTAAGTGGAACTTGTAAAGCGCGCTGACACCAAAGGCTTCCTGGCGCTGTTGAGACAGAGAGCGAGAAACGAATAAGGCGAGAGTCACTTAGGTTTAGACTTAAAGAGTGAAAAGGTGAGTTTTTAGTAACTTCCTAAAGTTCAAGAGGGAGGGAGTGGATTTGATGAGGAGAGGAAGAGGGTTTCAGAGACTGGGAGCCAGGCAAGAAAAGCGGCGGCCACCGAATTTCTTTGCTCTCAGCACTCCGCACCATGTACTCTTAAATGGCAGCACTGCACTTACAGGGCTCAGGAATGGACCTGGGTACTGTAGGGGCACAGGGCTCATGTGCCCACACCATTGGCTTAAGGCACCCAGCTAGAGGGGTGGCTGATGTATGCCATGGCAGTGTAGGTGATGGGCATGGCACACAGGGATGTGTGCCATGTCGACTTTGTTTTGTCTTGCACCCAGACACCCAGCCTGCAAAGGCAGTGTGTGTGTGTAAAGGTACAGGGCCCCTAAGGGTGGCACAATGAGTGCTGCAGCACTTAGAGGCCTTCCCTGGTCACAAGGCCCTGGGTACCTAGGGTACCATTTACCAGGGGCTGACATGAGGCCAGGGATTGCCAATTTGGGTTTTGTGTGTTTTAGGGAAGGAACATAGGCCCTGGGCACCTGATTGGCAGGAGTCCAGGGCACACTCAGTCAAAGTACATTCAGCAAAAAGTGGGGGCATACCATGCAAGAAAGATGGCACTTTCTCACACCAAGGTATTTAGTCATATTGTACACTAGCTTGGCTGTAGATCAGCATGTCTAAAAGTGAGTTGCGTGGAGTGAAGAGGGGTGCCGGGGAGCGGAGTAGAGTAGCGTATATGGGCGTGGATGTAATTGACGTGGAGTGGAGTGGAGTGGCGTAGAGTGACGTGGCGTGGTGTAAAGTTGAGGGGCGTGGAATAGAGTGATGTGGAGTATGCTTGGTGTGGTAGTGCACTGCTACACCAAGCAACACATTTTCAATTGAAAGGGCCATTATATTTGCACAGACATACAGTTTTACTTGATAAAACAATACATTGCTCAAATGATAATGTGTGTAAATGGCATCACCTAGTGTATTGATTTGTTTTGAGCCCTATTAAAACATTTGTTTCTAGTACACTTCAGAGTTACAAAAAAGTGTGCTTCATTTGTGCTTTTCTTATTTTTACATATTCTGAAATATTTGCAGAGTGCATTTACATTTTGTTGTGTGCTAGAAAAAAGCCTTTTCTTGCACACGCAGATTGTCAGATAAATTCTCTCACTTTGAAAGTCTGAGAAAGAAAAGTAAGAACCAAGCTCCCTTGGTAGTCGGAGGCTAACATTCGACCTCCGTCTTTGAATGCACAGCACACAGCAGATGTGACAAGATAAGAACAACATTTAAAGGCCTGTTTACAGAAAGTGAGCACTCTTGGAAGAATACCAGTAAACAGGCTACCCTCCACAGGAGGGATTAACACGAGCTGCACAGCATAAGACAAATAAAACCAGCAACTAGAAGGCAAGCAAATGTGAGTTACAAAACGCAAAGCCATTGGTAATGGGGGGGAATGAATTCAAAGGGAAGCTTTCAAAATGTCCCCAATAAGTCTTCAGCACACCAGACAGCTGCGGTGTCTGGTAACCTTTGACCTAAAAAGGACCATGACATGTATACAGATTGAAAATGTTGAATTTAAGTACAGTTCTGAGATATAAGGTATGTGCTTGCTTTTCCTTTAGTGTTTTGAAATGTTTTCTTTTACTTTTTTTTTTTTTTTTGAAAAACCTTTATTGATGTTTCAATCATTTACACGTATGGGCCTACAACCCCCCGGGGCCGGCCGCTAAGTAACCAGGATAATAATAGCAAATGTCAACACAGGCGGCACCTCGGAGAGCAAAGTCTTCAATCCAATATAGTCCGGCCAATGAGCCGCGCAGGTAGGACACCAGGAGAGAAAGGGTTTTTCATTTTATGATAAGACAAAACAGTAGGATCAGGTGCCAAACAATTTCCCAACAGCGAGAAGGGGCAAGGATAAGAGACATAAACAATAAGCAGCACTACATTAAATCAATGGCGCAGGCGCGGGAAAGTACGGATGAGGAGAAATATCAAAGATAGTTGCGCCTACAGGTCCCCGTACCTAAAGCCCAGCGAACCCCCCGGAAACTGTGGCACACATGAAGAGCAAACGATTCACAATCAGGGTGGTGTATCGCACTGATCCCAGAAAAAAAAAGCAAAAAGAAACAGAGAAAAAAACGGAGGCCATGGAAAAAGAGATAAAGACTAAAGAGTCCCCTCCCCCATCCCCCCACCCTGCACCTCTGCGAATGAGTATGGCCCCACCCCCCAGCAGTGTGCCTGTCGCCCTGGAACTAGACCCGAAATATAGAAGAGACAGGGAAAAAAGAGAGTGAGAAAGAGCCCCCCCAGACGGGGGGGCGGAAAGAATATAATAAACTGGAGGAGGGCCTTAAAAACATACCCCCGGCTTCTCCCTCCCGCACGGTGAAGTCTCCCCCCAGCAAACGATTAGCAGCACCAAGTCGACCATATCAAAAAAAGGGGGGGGGGAATGGGGAGCATTATACACCAACTATGCGAATAACCACGAGAGCGCGCAACCATGAGTCCGCCTGTCTACTAGGTGACCACCCCCGAAGGATCAGCCTCAGCCTTGACCGCTTTTTGCGATTCTGCCCATGCCTGTCCCTCGACCCAGCACCATGTCCGATGTCCCAAGGTACAGGAGTGTCCAAAAACAGTCGGGAAGCGCCGCACACAGGTGGGGTGGAAGTCTCTGAGCATCCGCACAGACCGCTTCATGGAGGGGCGTCTTTTCCAGTGCCGCCCCAGGATCTGCATTGCACACAAGGTCCAGACAGGCTGAATCAGCCAAATGAGACACACGTTGCTGGAATTGTCCCTGGGCCGCCGGAGACCGCGCACGGGACAAGGCCACCATTTTCCGCTCAGGTCCGATACCTCCGGAACAGATCAAGTCCACAGTTAGCCGACCACACGGTAGCATATTGTCCGGAGTGTCCGGCTGTACACTAATCGCGGGGGGGGCCGCAACATCTTCCTCTTGTGTGCAGTGTGGAAAGCCACTGTGTACCTGTGGACCAGCATGCCGCCACTGTCCCAACGCTGTTACCACACCATCTAGCTTCCCCTCCAGGACCCCGGCGCCATGAGCCAAGGAGTAATGAAGGGCACCAAGGGCCTCCAGGAGGTCGCCGTATCCCAGAGCAGCTCCCTCCGATCGCTCCGCCACACTCCCGAAAGGCACACACCCCCAGTCTCGTTGCGTCCCAGCGGACAGGATGGTAGGCTGCATCGCGACAAAATGGCCGCTGGGAAGGCCCGACTCGTAGTGGGGCCAGGACCCCGGGAACAACTCCTCAAGGTCCACGTCGCTGAAGACAGGGATCCTGGGGCAGGCACAGATTCAGCCGTTGCGCGGTCACGGGCAGCAGTCGTCTCCGCCACGGACCAGCTCCCGCGAAAAGCCGGGAGCAGCCCGCAAGGATCAGGGCGAGCCAGGGACGGCGTCCGGGCAGCTCACCGTCAAAGGCAAGGGCAAACGCCACGGAATCCGAGAATTGCACACCCGGGCATGTCCTCAGTCCGCAACGTTCAGCAGGGGGGAGCGGCCGCAGCAAAATGCAGGCCGAGGGGAGCTCCACTTCGGTGGACCGACTCCACCCAGTCACCACAGGCCGCTGTTGTTCAACTGCCACCCGGCCAAGGCGTCCACTCGAGGTCCCGGCTTCGGGACCGCACGGGCCGCAAAGTTCAACCGCTGATTTCTCCGGTTGTACGGCAGTCAGAGACCTCGGAGTCACACGGTCGGTTGCCACTTTCGTTTACGAACACGATCTCGTAGCGCAGAATAAGGATCTCATGCAGGATATCCGTGCGGGATGCGGAGGTTCACGGAGCCGGGAATCTACGCTGCCGTCCCGGTCGCCATCTTGGCTCCTCCCTTTCTTTTACCTTTTTAAGTAATACTTAAAATAGCAAAGCCAGTGACTCCGCACTATCATAATAAAGACAAGAACTGGTGGCTTTGCCAGTGCTTGTTTTATAATTGCTATGATGTAGTTAAAGATACAGGTGACATGTAAGGCCTCATTAGTTAGTGGAGTAAGTTTTTACAAAGATTCTTTTTTGTGTCATGGAATTTATTACTTTTAAATAATACAAAAAATACAGAGGAAAAGCAATATTTACATTTGTGTGATACAAACTCTAACTGCAAATTGAGGCAAGATATCTCCTGAAACTTGTTCGTCACACTTAGCATATCGTTCTTGGAGTCTATCATCTACCTAAATCCTCTGTAGAATCTCAGACAGGTTAGTTGTCCCATTCAAATGAATTTAATGAACAGACTTAAACCTAAACTATAACCCTCCCCCCCATACCCCCAGACACACAGCCACTAACCCCCCCCCCCCCCCCCCCCCCGTCCGTATAAACCACACCACACCTGAGGGAATTTATTCATGGATACCTACAATAACTCCATAGTTCGACCTTAAGTTTTGGGTTCAGCGAATACAACCTGGCTCTAACTCAGACCCATTGTGTGAATCTTTGACTGCATAAATGCTGCATGGGGGTAACAATGTCAGATATTCAGTCACTAGAGACCAGATTTTGGCAAATTTCTTTTTGGACCCCTTGAACGTGTTAGAAATGCTTTTTAGTAATACAGTTAAATTGCAGTCTAGAAATCTTCGTATTCCTATGGGCAAAATCAAAGAGGATTCTATATGCTCTGCATTTGCCTCACAACTATGTACATATTCCTGTTTGACCA